>NC_069499.1:1515664275-1516393442 GCF_027579735.1 Bombina bombina | reverse complement strand
AATCAGCTCTTTCACCTGTAAAAAAAAAAAGACTCTACCACCCTACCTTGAGACGTCTTCACCCAATGGGGCAGAAGTGGTCCTCCAGACAGTCCAACGTCTTCATCCTATCCGGGCAGAAGATGTCCTCCAGACGGCCAGAAGTCTTCATCCAGGCGGCATCTTCTATCTTCATCCATCCGGAGCGGAGTGGGTCCATCTTCAAGCCAGCCGACGCAGAGCATCCTTCCAGACCGACGACTACCCGACGAATGAATATTCCTTTAAATGACGTCATTCAAGATGGTGTCCCTTGAATTCCGATTGGCTGATAGAATTCAGCCCATCGGATTTAAGGTAGGAAAAATCCTATTGGCTGATGCAATCAGCCAATAGGATTGAAGTTTAATCCTATTGGCTGATCCAATCAGCCAATAGGATTGAACTCGCATTCTATTGGCTGATTGGAACAGCCAATAGAATGCAACCTCAATCCTATTGGCTGATTGCATCAGCCAATAGGATTTTTCCTACCTTAATTTCGATTGGCTGATAGAATTCTATCCAATCGGAATTCAAGGGACGCCATCTTGGATGACATCATTTAAAGGAATATCCATTTCGTCGGGTAGTCGTCAGCTGGCTTGAAGATTGACCCGCTCCGCTCCGGATGGATGAAGATAGAAGATGCCGCCTGGATGAAGACTTCTGGCGGTCTGGAGGACCTCTTCTGCCCAGTTGGGTAAAGACGTCTCAAGGTAGGGTAATCTTCAAGGGGGTAGTGTTAGGTTTTATTAAGGGGGGATTGGGTGGGTTTTAGAATAGGGTTGGGTGTGTGGGTTGTGGGTTTTACTGTAGGTGGGATATTGCATTATTTTTACAGGTAAAAGAACTGATTACTTTGGGGCAATGCCCCGCAAAAAGCCCTTTTAAGGGCTATTTGTAATTTAGTATAAGGTAGGGATTTTAATTATTTTGGGGGGCTTTTATATTTTATTATGGGGATTAGAGTAGGTGTAATTTAATTTAATTTAATTGTAATTAATTTATTTTAATTTAGGGAATACATTTAATTATAGTCTAGTGTTAGGTGTAATTATAACTTAGGTTAGGTTTTCTTTTACAGGTAAATTTGTATTTATTTTAGCTAGGTAGTTATTAAATAGTTAATAACTATTTAATAACTATTGTACCTAATTAAAATAAAAACAAAGTTGCCTGTAAAATAAAAATATATCCTAATCTAGCTACAATGTAACTATTAGTTATATTGTAGCTATCTTAGGGTTTATTTTATAGGTAAGTATTTTGTTTTAAATAGGATTAATTTATTTCATGATAGGAATATTTATGTAGGTGGCAGCAGTGTAGGGGGGTCAGATTAGGAGTTAATCTATTTAATGTAGGTGGCGGCGGGGTCTGTGAGCGGCGGTTTAGGGGTTAAACATTTTATTTAGTTGCGGTGGGGTCCAGGAGAGGCGGTTTAGGGGTTAATAAGTATAATGTAGGTGGCGGAGGTGTAGGGGGGGCAGATTAGGGGTTAATATGTATAATGTAGGTGGCGGTGGGCTCAGGGAGCGGCTGTTTAGGGGTTAAACACTTTATTAGCATTGCGGTGGGCTCTGGGAGTGGCAGTTTAGGGGTTAATAACTTTATTTAGGTGCGGTGGGCTCCGGGGGTGGCGGTATAGGGGGTTAAACAGTTTAGTATAATGTGGGTGCTTAGTGACAGGGTACCAAGAAAGCTACGAAAAAGCTGCGAATAAGCCTAAGAGCAGCGAGATCGATGACAGTTAACAACAGTCTGCTGCTCATCGCGCCATACTTGGTGCGCGGCTTTTTGACAGCTTTCTTGATAATTTTGGAGAACGTATTCAGGTCCGCCGCAGCGATGTTAGGCGATCTTAGGCGAGCATATTGGTGCGGGCGAATGCAGGAAAGTAGACAGCTTGATAAGTAGAGGCCATTGGATTTAATAGCAAAAAATTTTATCAAATTTCTTATAATTTATTATTTATTTTTTCTACAAATCCAGGAAGTACCTATCATGTATGTGTATTATGCTTTGGAGTTTATCTATACTGCTTTTATAGTCTGTTGGCACTACTGGATCCATTTGGAATATGTTATCACATACTTATAATGCTGTTGCTAAGCTTCTTTAAAATAACATTTTTTCCATTAAGCAACACTGCAGCAATATTTGCCAGCACCCTTAGGCAACACACTGCTCCTT
This sequence comes from Bombina bombina, assembly GCF_027579735.1. Classification (NCBI taxonomy): domain Eukaryota; kingdom Metazoa; phylum Chordata; class Amphibia; order Anura; family Bombinatoridae; genus Bombina; species Bombina bombina. The sequence continues at coordinate 1,516,391,228 of NC_069499.1, read as the reverse complement.
ATGGTATACAACTCCAGCTGCCTAGGGATTAAGGGGTCAATTTACTAATGTGCGAGCAGACATGATTTGATGTAGCATACCATGTCCGCTGCACATCGATATTATTATTGAACCAGCTTTATCATTGCACCAGCAGTTCTTGTGAACTAAACTGCAGGTGCAATACCGCCCCCTGTAGATTCGCAGCCAATCGGCCACTAGCAGGGGGTGTTTCAGTTTCATTTAAAAAGTAGCTTTTATTTCTTGTGGAAATCACTTTGTGAGTAAAATAATCACTTTATTAAAATAATCTGGAGCCTTCTTTCTCTGGCAAATATCCTTGAAGTTGTATTACATAGATGATCCTCTCTCAAATAAAACTACTTTGGGCTAGATTACAAATGGAGCGCTATATGTTATCATGTGTGCTGATATTACAAGTAAGGCACAAAGAGAACATTACAAGCATACACATATATATTTACATTGTGGTCTATGGGAACACACAGTTCCCATAGACCGCAGTATAAAGACACTTTTCAGTGCCGTTTTCTCTTGTAAGGTGTATCCAGTCCACGGATCATCCATTACTTGTGGGATATTCTCATTCCCAACAGGAAGTTGCAAGAGGACACCCACAGCAGAGCTGTAATATAGCTCCTCCCCTAACTGTCATAGCCAGTCATTCTCTTGCAACTATCAACAAGCAAGGACGTTGTAGGAGAGAGTGGTTAAATATAGCTAGTTTATTTTCTTCAATCAAAAGTTTGTTATTTTTAAATAGTACCGGAGTTGTGCTATTTTATCTCAGGCAGTAAATAGAAGAAGAATCTGCCTGAGGTTTCTATGATCTTAGCAGGTTGTAACTAAGATCCATTGCTGTTCTCACATATGTCTGAGGGGATTACACAGATGAGGTAACTTCAGCGAGAGAATGGCGTGCAGTTTATTCTGCTATCAGGTATGTGCAGTTATAATTTTTTCTAGAGATGGAAAACACTAGAAAATGCTGCTGATACCGGATTAATGTAAGTTAAGCCTGAATACAGTGATTTAATAACGACTGGTATCATGCTTACTCCCAGGGGTAATACCCTTATGATATTGCAATATAAAACGTTTGCTGGCATTTTTAATCGTTTTTATATATGCTTTGGTGATAAAACTTTATTGGGGCCTAGTTTTTTCCACATGGCTGGCTTAAATTTTGACTAGAAACAATTTCCACTGTTGTAGTATAAAAGTTACAGTTGGTGCAGTTAAAATTACAAACTGTGACATCCAGCTTCCCTCAAAGGCCCTCTGAATGCTATAGGACATCTCAAAAGGGCCCAAAGGCTTTCCAAAGTCGTTTATTGGGGAAGGTAGGGCCACAGCTTGCTGTGGCAGTTGGTTGTGACTGTTAAAAAACGTCTATTTTGTTTTTTTTATCCGTTTTTTGAACTAAGGGGTTAATCATCCATTTGCAAGTGGGTGCAATGCTCTGTTAGCCTATTATACACACTGTAAAAATTTCGTTTGTGTAACTGCATTTTTTTCACTGTTTTTCAAATTCTGACAAAATTTGTTTCTCTTAAAGGCACAGTACCGTTTTTTATATTTGCTTGTTAACTTGATTTAAAGTGTTTTCCTAGCTTGCTAGTCTCATTGCTATTCTGTATAAACATGTCTGACATAGAAGAAACTCCTTGTTTATTATGTTTAAAAGCCATGGTGGAACCCCCCTTAGAATGTGTACCAAATGCACTGATTTCATTTTATGCAATAAAGATCATTTTCTGTCTTTAAAAAATTTATCACCAGAGGAATCTAATATTTCTACATTTAAATTTAAGCTTGAACACCTCCGCGTGTTGCTTAGGGAGGTTTTAGCTGCTCTGAATGACTGTGATACCATTGCAGTGCCAGAGAAATTGTGTAGACTGGATAAATACTTTGCAGTGCCGGTGTGTACTGATGTTTTTCCAAATACCTAAAAGGTTAACAGAAATTATTAATAAGGAATGGGATAGACCAGGTGTGCCGTTCTCTTCCCCTCCTATTTTTAGAAAAATGTTTCCAATAGACGCCACCACACGGGACTTATGGCAGACAGTCCCTAAGGTGGAGGGAGCAGTTTCTACTCTAGTAAAACGTACTACTATCCTTGTCGAGGACAGTTGTGCTTTTTTTAGATCCAATGGATAAAAAATTAGGTTACCTTAAGAAAATATTTATTCAACAAGGTTTTATCCTACAGCCCCTTGCATGCATTGCCCCTGTCACTGCTGCTGCGGCGTACTGGTTTGAGTCTCTGGAAGAGGCTTTACAGGTAGCAACTCCATTGGATGACATACTTGGCAAACTTAGAGCACTTAAGCTAGCCAATTCTTTTATTCTGATGCCATTGTTCATTTGACTAAACTAACGGCTAAGAATTCTGGTTTTGCTATACAGGCGCGCAGAGCGCTATGGCTTAGATCATGGTCAGCTGACGTGACTTCAAAATCTAAGCTACTTAACATTCCCTTCAAGGGGCAGACCCTATTCAGGCCTGGTTGAAGGAGATTATTGCTGATATCACTGGAGGAAAAGGTCATGCCCTTCCTCAGGACAGGTCCAAATCTAGGGCCAAACAGTCTAATTTTCGTGCCTTTCAAAACTTCAAGGCAGGTGCGGCATCAACTTCCTCTAATAATAAACAAGAGGGAACTTTTGCTCAATCCAAGATGGTCTGGAGACCAAACCTGACCTGGAAAAAAGGTAATCAGGTAAAAAATCCTGCTGCTGCCTCTAAGACAGCATGAAGGAACGGCCCCCTATCCGGGAATGGATCTAGTAGGGGGCAGACTTTCACTCTTTGCCCAGGCGTGGGCAAGAGATGTTCAGGATCCCTGGGCGTTGGAAATTATATCCCAGGGATATCTTCTGGACTTCAAATCTTCCCCCCCAAAAGGGAGATTTCACCTTTCACAATTATCTGCACACCAGATAAAGAGAGAGGCATTCTTACACTGTGTACAAGACCTCCTAGTTATGGGAGTGATCCATCCAGTTCCAAAGAAGGAACAGGGACAGGGTTTTTACTCAAATCTGTTTGTGGTTCCCAAAAAAGAGGGAACCTTCAGACCAATTTTGGATCTAAAGATCTTAAACAAATTCCTCAAAGTTCCGTCGTTCAAGATGGAAACTATTCGTACCATCCTACCACTGATCCAGGAGGGTCAATATATGACTACAGTGGATCTAAAGGATGCTTATCTTCACATTCCGATACACAAAGATCATCATCGGTTTCTCAGGTTTGCCTTTCAAGACAGGCATTACCAGTTGTAGCTCTTCCCTTGGGATTAGCTACAGCCCCAAGAATCTTTACAAAGGTTCTAGGGTCGCTTATGGCGGTCCTAAGGCCGCGGGGCATAGCAGTAGCCCCTTATTTAGACGACATCCTGATACAGGCGTCAAACTTCCAAATTGCCAAGTCTCATTCGGACGTAGTACTGGCTTTTCTGTGGTCGCATGGGTGGAAATTGAATGAGGAAAAGAGTTCTCTATTCCCACTCACAAGAGTTTCCTTTCTAGGGACTCTGATAGATTCTGTAGAAATGAAAATTCACCTGACGGAGTCCTGGTTATCAAAGCTTCTAAATTCCTGCCGGGTTCTTCATTCCATTCCGCGCCCTTCGGTGGTTCAGTGTATGGAAGTAATCGGCTTAATGGTAGCGGCAATGGACATAGTGCCGTTTGCACGCTTACATCTCAGACCGCTGCAACTATGCATGCTCAGTCAGTGGAATGGGGATTACACAGATTTGTCCCCTCAACTAAATCTGGACCAAGAGACCAGGGATTCTCTTCTCTGGTGGCTATCTCGGGTCCATCTGTCCAAAGGAATGACCTTTCGCAGGCCAGATTGGACAATTGTTACGACAGATGCCAGACTTCTAGGTTGGGGTGCAGTCTGGAACTCCCTGAAGGCTCAGGGATCGTGGACTCAGGAGGAGTCTCTCCTTCCATTAAATATTCTGGAACTAAGAGCGATATTCAAGGCTCTTCAGGCTTGGCCTCAGTTAGCAACTCTGAGGTACATCAGATTTCAGTCGGACAACATCACGACTGTAGCTTACATCAACCATCAAGGGGGAACGAGAAGTTCCCTAGAGATTTTAGAAGTTTAAAAAATAATTCGCTGGGCAGAGATTCACTCTTGCCACTTATCAGCTATCCATATCCCAGGTGTAGAGCACTGGGAGGCGGATTTTCTAAGTCGTCAGACTTTTCATCCGGGAGAGTGGGAACTCCATCCGGAGGTATTTGCACAACTGATTCATCGTTGGGGCAAACCAGAACTGGATCTCATGGCGTCTCGCCAGAACGCCAAGCTTCAGTGTTACGGATCCAGGTCCAGGGATCCCAAGGCGACACTATAGATGCTCTAGCAGCGCCCTGGTCTTTCAACCTGGCTTATGTGTTTCCACCGTTTCCTCTGCTCCCTCGACTGATTGCCAAGATCAAGCAGGAGAGAGCATCGGTGATTCTGATAGCACCTGCGTGGCCACGCAGGACCTGGTATGCAGATCTAGTGGACATGTCATAATTTCCACCATGGTCTCTGCCTCTGAAACAGGACCTTCTACTTTAGGGTCCTTTCAACCATCCAAATCTAATTTCTCTGAGGCTGAGTGCCTGGAGATTGAACGCTTGATTTTATCAAAGCGTGGCTTCTCCGAGTCAGTTATTGATACCTTAAGACAGGCACGAAAGCCTGTCACCAGGAAAATTTACCATAAGGTATGGCGTAGATATCTTTATTGGTGTGAATCCAAGGGTTACTCATGGAGTAAGGTCAGGATTGCTAGGATATTATCTTTTCTCCAAGAAGGTTTGGAAAAAGGATTGTCAGCTAGTTAAGCGTCTGGCAGATGTTCCAGACGTTCAGGCATTTTGTCAGGCTTTAGTTAGAATCAAGCCTGTGTTTAAACCTGTTGCTCCACCATGGAGCTTAAACTTGGTTCTTAAGGTTCTTCAAGGAGTTCCGTTTGAACCTCTTCATTCCATAGATATCAAGCTTTTAACTTGGAAAGTTCTTTTTTTGGTAGCTATTTCCTCGGCTCGTAGAGTCTCTGAGCTATCTGCCTTACAATATGATTCTCCTTATCTGATTTTTCATACGGATAAGGTAGTCATGCGTACCAAACCTGGTTTCTTACCTAAGGTGGTATCTAACAAGAATATCAATCAAGAGATTGTTGTTCCATCCTTGTGTTACACAATCTGGACGTGGTCCGTGCTTTAAAGTTTTACTTACAAGCTACTAAAGATTTTCGTCAAACATCTGCTTTGTTTGTTGTCTACTCTGGACAGAGGAGAGGTCAAAAGGCTTCGGCAACCTCTTTTTCTTTTTGACTAAGAAGCTTAATCCGCTTAGCCTATGAGACTGCTGGACAGCAGCCTCCTGAAAGGATTACAGCTCATTCCACTAGAGCTGTGACTTCCACTTGGGCCTTTAAAAATGAGGCTTCTTTTGATCAGATTTGCAAGGCGACAACTTGGTCTTCGCTTCATATTTTTTCAAACTTTTACAAATTTGATACTTTTGCTTCTTCGGAGGCTATATTTGGGAGACAGGTTTTACGGGCAGTGGTTCCTTCCATTTAAGTTCCTGCCTTGTCCCTTCCTTCATCCGTGTACTTTAGCTTTGGTATTGGTATCCCACAAGTAATGGATGATCCGTGGACTGGATACACCTTACAAGAGAAAACACAATTTATGCTTAACTGATAAATGTATTTCTCTTGTGGTGTATCCAGTCCACGGCCCGCCCTGTCATTTTAAGGCAGGTAATTTATAAATTTAAACTACAGTAACCACTGCACCCTATGGTTCCTCCTTTCTCGTCTTGTTTTCGGTCGAATGACTGGCTATGACAGTTAGGGGAGGAGCTATATTACAGCTCTGCTGCGGGTGTCCTCTTGCAACTTCCTGTTGGGAATGAGAATATCCCACAAGTAATGGATGATCCGTGGACTGGATACACCACAAGAGAAATAAATTTATCAGTTAAGCATAAATTGTGTTTTTTTTCTAACACTCCATTAACACCAACTTTAGCCCCAAAATACTTCCTAGTGCAGTTATTTTATTAAAAAATAAAGATGCTGATATCTTTATTTTTAAATAATATAAACTACACTGTATTTTGGGGGTATTTGGGGCACATTTATAAAATTAACCAGAGATCGGATCTGGTTAATTTCATAAGTGCTAATTGCTACCACTAGCTTGAGGTAGCGATAAACAGCCAGTTGTATTGGCTGGTTTATTATCGTGTACCTGCTGCAAATGGGCAACAATTTAGCACTCCACTTGTAATCTAGCCCTTTGTGTTTTCATGCTGTGAAGTTTCAGCTGTGGCAGTCGTCCTTATCAACCTCAGTAAATTATAAACCTTCAGAAATCAGGTGTGCACAACCCTGCATTTCCTTTTTTGTTCCCTGTATTAATATAAATGGTTTTGCTGAAACATGTTAACATGTTAATATTTTTAATGTTAAAAGTAAAATTAGACTATATACTTAAAAGTCATCCCGGGATGCAACGAATGATGACCCAGAAATCAAATTGGTAAAGTGGCAGTTGTGGTTGGTGGGTGGGTTCAACCTGGGATGCGACGAATAATAACCCAAAAAAACAAAATGGTAAAGTGGCGGTAGGGGTTAGTGGGCAGGCGGGTTCAACCCGGGATGCAACAAATGATGACCCAAAAAACGAATCGGTAAGGTGCAACTAATGATGACCCAAAAAACTATTTGGTAAAGTGCCTGTTGTGACTGGTAGTTGGGTGGGTTCAACTCTGGATGCGACAAATAATAACCCAAAAAACTAAATGGTAAAGTGGAGGTAGGGGTAGGTGGGCTTGAGTTTTCAGCCCGGGATGTGATGAATAATGACCCAAAAACTGAATTGGTAAAGTGGCAGTTGTGGTTGGTGGGTGGGTTCAACCCGTGTTGCGATGAATAATAGCCCAAAAAACAAAATGGTAAATTAGCGGTAGGGGTTGGTGGGCAGGCGGGTTCAACCTGGAATGTGATGAGACAGTGGCGGTAGTGGAACGAGCAAGCGGGTTCAATACAGGGTACAATGCAAATTCCTTTTCTCTTGGTTCAGGTTTTCAACCAATCGCTCTTTTTGGGGGTCAAGATGGATTTTTTTTTTCCCTTTGGTGCAAATTGACAGTTATGCTCAGGGTATTTTGCCTTCTTTGAACCAACAGACTTTTTTTTACATGACTGGGGGCATTAATATCAGAGGGGAAATTAGTTGGATGGCAAATGTTGGACCAAAGCTAAGCATTTGGGGACACAATGTAGAGGAATGGCTGGGGGCATTGTTTTACATTGTGTTAAAATGCATTATATTAAATAAAATTATTTGTTAATTAGTAAGAATTGTGTTGCCTTCCTTTATTTAAAATTAACGATGAAAGTGACTAAAATATATTTTTGTATTTTTAATAAAGTCTGTCACCTAGATTACGAGTTTTGCACTATACAGGGTGTGAAACGAATGCAACAAAAGTTGCGTTATTTCACTTTCCATAGCGCTGACATTACGAGTTTCTGAAAAGCCTCCTTGTGCGTGCGATATGGTGGTGTTTATTCCGCACAAAAGCCAAGGGCTGAGAATTCGTGCTCATGCACGCTTTCCCCCATAGACATCAATGGGGAGAGAGTGTTAGAAAAAATCTAACACTGAAGTGTGGAATTGTGATCGCCTTAATGCAACCCCATTAATGTCTATGGGGAAAAGAACATTACGTTTAAACCTAACACCCTAACATAAATCCCAAGTCTAAACACCTGTATAATTAAGTTATTAACCCCTAATCTGCTGCCTCTGACATCGCCAATACTAATAAAAGTAATTAACCCCTATTCCGTGCTCCCGAAATCGCCACCACTATAATAAAGTTATTAACCCATATTCCGCCGTTCCACGACATCGCCACCACTATAATAAAATGAACTCCTAATACCCTTAAATATAAACCTAACATTAAACTATAAATTAACCTAACATAACATCTATAAAATAAAAAAACTACCAAATAAAATATCTAAATTACAAAAAAACTATCACTACAATTTCTTTTTTTTTTTTTTTAAATCTAAATTACAACTAAAAAAAACCAAATCCTACGAAAAATTTAAATAATCTAAGTTTACCAAAAATAATTAACACTAAAGTCACGAAAAATAAAAAAAAAATAAGACTACAACAAAAAAAATAAACAAAATTATTAAAAATAAAAACAATTACACCTAATCTAATAGCCCTAAAAAAAAAAAAAAAAATCCTAACACTAAACCCAGAAGCTCTACTCATAGATTCTGAAGTTCTGACATCTAGGCGGCAGGGTCTTCATCCAGGAGGCGAGGTCTTCATCCATCCCGGGGCCCGGCGGCGTCTTCGATCTTCATTCTGGAGGTGCGGAGCCATCCTGGAAGCCGATCCCACGCGGAGCGTCCTCTTAATACGGTCTCCGTCGTACACTGAAGTTGAATGCAAGGTAGCCTTTTCAAAGTGGCGACTCTTGCAGTCCTATTGTCTAATTTGATTCTTCAAATTCAAATCAGCCAATAGGATGAGAACTTCTGAAATTCTACTAGCTGTTCAAAACAGTCAATAGGTAGAGATACTGAAATCCTATTGGTTGTTCAAATCAGCAAGAGAGTGAGTTTCCATAGGCTCCAATGGGAGCTTCGTTCTGATGCTGTCAGTGTTGGCATCAGAACCTCGAGCAGGAAAGGGGGTAAATAGCGCAGCAATGGCAGCAAACTTAAATATATATGTATATGCTTAATGCTTATATACATATACAGTATATGTATGTTAATATGTGTATATATATATATATATATATATATATATATATATATATATATATATATATATGTATATAAGCATTCACATACATATTTACATTGTGGTCTATGGGAACAAAAACAGTTCCTATAGACCGCAATATAAAGACACTTTTCAGTTTTTTTTTTTTTTAAACACTCCATTCACACCAACTTTAGCCCCAAAATGCTTCCTAGTGCAGTTATTTTATTAAAAAATAAAGATGGTGATATCTTTATTTTTTAATAAACTACACTGTATTTTCGGAGCACATTTATGAAATTAACCAGAGATCGGATCTCTGGTTAATTTCATAAGTGCTTATTGCTACTACAAGCTTGCGGTAGCGCTAACCCGCTTGTTGTAATGGATGGTTAATTATTGTGTGCCTGCAAATAGGCGATAATTTAGTGTTCCACTTGTAATCTAGCCCTATGTGTTTTCATGCTGTGGAGTCATGTCCCAGATCACCGTCACAGCTGTGGCAGTCATCCTTATCAACCCGAGTGAACTATAAACCTTCAGAAATCAGGTGTGCACAACCCTGCATTTCTTTTTATTCCCTGTACTAATATAAATGGTTTTGCTGAAACATGTTAACATTTTTAATGTTAAAAGTAAAATTATGTACATCTGTATGCTTAATAGAACATTTTATTTAGTGTATCAACCTTTTAGAGAAACTTAAGCCTTTAGCTAATTTATTGGCCTCTAGTTATCAAGCCGTCGACTTTCTAGCATTCCCCGGCACCAATAAGCTCGCATAAGATCGCCTAACATCGCTGCCGCGGACCTGAATACGTTCGCAAAAATTATCAAGAAAGCTATCAAAAAGCCACGCACCAAGTACGGTGCGATGAGCAGCGGACTGTTGTTAACTAACAGTCATCGATCTCGCTGCTCATTGGCTTATTTACAACTTTCTTCGTACCCTGTCACTAAGCACCCACACTATACTAAACTATACCGCCGCACCGGATCCCCCCCGCAACTAAATAAAGTTATTAACCCCTAAACTGCCGCTCACGGACCCCACCGCAACTCTAATAAATGTATTAGCCCCTAAACCGCTGCTCACGGAGCCCACAGCCACCTACATTATATGTATTAACCCCTAAACCGCCGCTCCCAGAACCCGCCGCAACAAAATAAAATGTTTAACCCCTAAACCGCCGCTCATGGACCCCACGCCACCTACATTAAATGTATTAACCCCTAATCTGACCCCCCCTACACCACCGCCACCTACATTAAATGTATTAACCCCTAATCTGACCCCCCTACACCACCGCCACCTACATTAAATTTATTAACCCCTAATCTCCCGCCCCCAACGTCGCTGCCACTATATTAAATTTATTAACCCCTAAACCTAAGTCTAACCCTAACACCCCCTAATTTAAAGATAATTTAAATTAATCTAAATAAATATTCCTATCATGAAATAAATGATTCCTGTTTAAAACTAAATACTTACCTATAAAATAAACCCTAAGCTAGCTACAATATAACTAATAGTTACATTGTAGCTAGTTTAGGGTTTATTTTTATTTTACAGGCAAGTTTGTATTTATTTTAACTAGGTACAATAGTTATTAAATAGTTATTAAATATTTAATAACTACCTAGCTAAAATAAATACAAAAGTACCTGTAAAATAAAACCTTACCTAAGTTACAATTACACCTAACACTACAATATCATTAAATTAATTACCTAAATTAAAATAAATTAATTACAATTAAATAAAATTAACTAAAGTACAAAAAAACCACACTAAATTACTTTTGTATTTATTTATTCCTATGGCATCCGCCGCCTCCAGGGCGGCGGATTGAAAACCAGGTACACTGGGTCGGAATAGTGGCGAGCGTACCTGGTAGATTTTTGTTAACTTCCAAAAGTAGTCAGATTGTGCCGAACTTGCGTTCGGAACATCTGTAGTGATGTAACCATCGATCTGTGTCGGACTTTGCCCGGCAGATCGTATGCTACGTCACTATATTCTACTTTTGCCGGTCTGTAGGGTTTGATAACTACGGCAAATCAAGCTCGCCACAAATACGCTGCGGAATTCCAGCATATTTGCGGTTGACAGCTTGATAAATAGAGGCCCTTGTCTGCTCTATTAATGCATTAGTAAGGGATATGATTAACTTTATTAACAAAAAGATGCAAGCACACATCATTTTACGTTTTACAAATAATAAATAAACATTATAATTTTTAAAATATTTTTTCCTACGCAATCAGTTAATATAGTAAAAAGATTGTAAATCATATCCCTAAGTAATTGTTAAAATACTATTAGTTAAAATGGCATTTTTTAAGACAAGATGGAGAGAGATGCTATTTTTTTAATAATGCAGGCACTTTTTAATGATGCATGTCAGTGCATGCATTTTCTATCACAAATGTATAAATAAATACTTTGTTTAGTATAATTATATAACATTGTTTATGAAGGAATTTTGACACAAATATTATAAACAACCTAATATACTCTAAGCGTAAGGTGTTAAATGCTTGTAAAATAAATACTTTACCAAATAATTGTTCAAATAGAAAATGCTCAGATTAAAATATTTCAAGATTTTTCTTATGAAACCCTAATAAAAGAAAAGAGCTCTCTCCTATCTGTAGTAAAATGTTAAAAGAAGGTATTAGTGCTTCTGTTATTTATCCTTTGATGGTAATACGATATACTTTTTTGATAATGCAACAATGGGACTCAATGGGACTCAACCGTTTTTTTTTTATTTTTTATATATATATATATATATATATATATATATATATATATATATATATATATATTTTTTTCTCTCTCTTCTCCACCCTCTCTCTCTTTTTTTTTGCATATTCCAAGGACTTAAACTACGTAAACTAAGAAATGGATAAAACTAGGAAACTTATATCATCTTGGAATATAGAGGGTATTACTTACCCCATTAAAAGGAATGCCATTCCTCGACATTTAAAGAGATTACATACTGATATAGCATTCATTCAGGAAACTCATCTATCATTGGAGGAAGGATTGAAACTTAAGACCTATTGGGTAGGAGAGGCGATAGTCTCTCCTTCACTTGCAAGGAAGAGGGGAGTGGCTATTTTGCTTGGAAAATTCTTTAAGTACGAGATTATTGATTCTTATACTGACCCTGGGAGAATTATTATATTAAAAATAAAAACTATAAATGGTTTATTCAATTTATGTAATATATATGCACTCTATGATTTTAACCCATCATTTTGGAATCTCCTCCAAACCAGGATATTAAAAATGATAGAAGACCATCTTATTTTAGGAGGAGATTTCAATTTGATTCCACAGTACCCCTTACAAACAAGAGAATAAACAATTTAGAAAACTTTTTTGTAAACTGGGGATTAGAGATACCTGGAGGGAACAGAATCCTGATATAAAAAATTATACATGTATGTCCAAAAAATATGGTTCTCTATCCAGAATAGATATGTTTCTTATTAGCAATAGCTTAATAAACACAGGAGTTAATACACTGATCTCTCCCTTTTGTCTTTTGGATCATGCACCTATTATACTGGAAATTTCTCTTTTCTCTTTGAATTTTTTTTCCCGCTATTTCCATTTTCCAACTTATTTGTTTAATGATCTTAAATTTAGAAATTGTCTTGTCAAAAAATGGGAGGATTGTCTTTTCAATCAAGCACATATAGATAATCCCGAGCTGTTCTGGCAGACTTTCATCTTTTATGATCAATATGAAGAAAAGACTTAGGAAGATAGAAAAAGAAACCATAAACCATTTAGTTAATACATATAATGCTTATCTCTTAAATTCCTCCAAAGAAACTTAGGTTAAATATCTCAATGCTATGAAAGATCAAGATACCCTACTCCTCCATTCTACAATGTTGACTGAGTTAAAAATGCAGGCTAAATACTACAGATATGGGAACAAGAAAGGCAATCTTTTGTCTAGAATAGTTAAAAATTCCTCTAGTTCTCAAGGCATTGAAGCGATTCAAACAAATGGTAATATTCATAAAGATTCTAAAGAGATCTTATCCTCTTTTTCTTACTTTTATTCTGAATTGTACTCATATAAAGAGCCTAATTTAGACTATAAAGCAAAATTCTTGGAAAGTATCTCGGTCCCGAGTTGCCCAGAACATTTATTACCTTTGATTAATGCTCCCATCACCGATAAAGAAATTGAGGATAGTGTAGACTCTATGGGGTATATTTATCATAGTGCGAGCGGACATGATACAATGTAGCGTATCATGTCTGCTGCACATCGATAAATGCCGACAGCATACGCTAGCTAGCAGGGGTGTCAATCAACCCGATCGTATTTTGGTTGATTTCTGTCAGGAGCCTCAGAGCAGGCGGACCTGTTATGGAGCAGCGGTCTTTAGACCGCTGCTTCATAACTTCTGTTTCCGGCGAGCCTGAAGGGGCATCAAGCTCCATACAGATAAATTGGCCCCTATATCTTTACATAAAACCCCAGGACCAGATTTATTTCCTAATGAATTCTATAAAATGTTGAAACTTAATATTATCCCATATGTTAAAAACCTTTTTAATCATTACTTTATAAATAAATCACCATGTTCCAACGCATTCTCTGCATCCTGGACTACTTTGATCTTAAAGAAAGTTAAAAAACCTTGAAATGGGTTCCTACAAGCCAATAGCTTTATTAAATTCTGATTACAAAATTGTAACTACTATTTTTGCCACAGACTGCAGGGCCCTTTAAACCAAATAATTCATTCTGACCAGGTTGTTTTTCTTCAAGGCATAAATGCTTCTGCTAAGATTAGAGAATTATTTCTTACAATAGATTATTGTCTGTCAAAAGCTATGTCTACTGTATCATTTAAAATGTATGAGGACATGGCTGTTGTTTCAATGGATGGCGAGAAGGCATTGGACTCGGTGCAACATGATCACATATTTGGTTTACATGGGTTTTCTTGCATTTTGTGCAGAATATTTACAATACTTCTAAAACAGCTTTGTTAATTAATGGTCAACTGACAGAGAACATAACCCTAAATCAAGGGACTAGACAAGGCTGTCCGCTTTCACCTCTCCTATTTATTAAAGCAATATAATTTGTATCTATAGCTATCCATGAGAGAATTGAAGGTATTAAGATTTGTAAAAAAGAAATTGAGGTTGCCCTCTATGCTGACGATCTTTTAATTTATATCTCTAATCTTTCAAAGAAAACATTACGCAACTTCTATAAGAGATTGAAATATTTAGTTCTTTCTCTGGTTATAAAGTAAATACATCAAAATCAGAAATTTTCTGGCTCAAGGAACAGCATCCTTCTATAGTATCTACACCATTTAAAGTTGCAACACTTTCATTTACTTATCTTGGTATTAACATTTTGCGAGATCCGTCTACCTGATATACTTTAAACATTACAAAAATACTCTCTAAGGTCAAAGAAGGTTTACACCATTGTCATAATTTGCTGCTAAACATCTCAGGAAGGGTTGCCATGTTTAAAATGATCTCTTTTCCTAGGATTCTTTATGTTATTCAGAACATTCCTATAATTCTTAAAAAAAAGACCTCCACAATTTTTATTCATCACTATCATATTTTATATGGCAAGGGAAAAGCCCTAGAATTGCCTTGAAAAGTTTATTCTTGGGAAAAGAACATGGCAGTTTGACACTTCCCGACCTGGAACTATACAGTTTAATTTCTTTGGCGAAATTTGTTGTAGGCTGGCTTTGGAAATTAAACTATTTTTCTCAGTTATAACTTGAAGAAAATGTATTATACCCATATTCACCTATAGCTATTCTTCACTGCGATCTTAAAACTATACCTAGATCAGTTAGAAATCTAACCTCTATATACAACCAACTGCTAGCCTGGCATAAGATATGTGCAAAAATGGGTCTTAATTATGCAATTTCTAATTATCAGATTACCACGCGGAACCCTGACTTTACCCCAGGAATCTATACAAAAGTATTCAAAAAATGGGCCCTTTTGGGACTTTTCAAGTTAGTACAATTTATAGATTTTAATTTAAATATCGTTAAATCTTTTTTCTGATCTGAAAGAATAGTATTTCTTAGATAATAAGGATATCTTCAGATAAGAAACTATATCCTTAATATCACTACCCTACATGGGTGGCATTGGACTTGGGCAAAATAAGATTCCTGGATTAAATGAGTTCAGCATGGTCTTTTCTCTATCTCTCACTGGTATAGATTGTTATTGGGACTTAGAGGAGATGAAAATTTAACTTATATTTTCAATAAGTGGCAACCTCTACTTCTAAATCTTCATACTCACAAAATAAAGTATACTATTAATAGGGTATGTGAAACCACATTATCAGCTTCCTGAAGAGAATAATATCTTAACTTTTTTGTACATGACCTATTACACTCCGCTTAAGGGATATAAGTGGCACAATTTAGATTTTAATAAATGCTCTAAATGTCAATTACTAGGAGCTGATTTAATCCATACGCTGTGGGAAAGCCCTAAGATAAAACAGCTTTGGTTAAAGCTGGAATACTGGATCAATACGGTCCTAAAGATATCTCCTTTTACTTTTTCCAAGCAAAACATAGTCCTCCTCTCCCCCTACAACATAGACTTCCCAATAATAAACTTATAAATTCTTTCATATTGTGCATAAGAAGCCTCATCTTCCACAAATGGAAAGATAAGGCAATGTCTAAATTTACAGAAATTATGAGTTTTATTAAAAAGCAATGTATTATCGAACAGAGAGCCGCAGATACCAATTTTGGAAAATGGTCAATTTTTATTAAATCACTCCCTAAGGAAGAACAGGACATTATTATATTTCCAATAAGAAATACAGACTTAGTCCTACTTGGAATATGGTAGGATCAATAAACTGGGCTCCAGAGGGAGAGAGAGGGGGAAATCATATAATTTCTTTTCCCCCTATTTTATTTATTGTTTTAGGTTTGGCTATATAAGAGAAAACTCATACAGAAAGTACAATTTTCAGTTTCAACTGAACACAGATATTATGATGGGCACCAAGTTCGCCCCCAGTTATGCCAATCTTTTTATGGGATACCTGGAAGAGATTCTTATCCATGGATCCCACTGGGAGGCGAACTTGGTGCTCTATCGTCGTTTCATAGATGATATAATCTTAATTTGGAAGGGGGATAGAGAAATTTTAGATATGTTTTTAGAAGATTTTAATACTAATGATTTTGATATCAAATTAACCTATGAAATTAGTACTAATGCAATTAGTTTTTTAGACCTAGATATAGAAATCCAAAATAACGAGATTATTACAAAAACTCATTTTAAAAAGGTAGATTCAAATGGTTATATCCATAATACCAGTTGCCATTATAAGAAATGGCTGGAAAATATTCCAAAAAATCAATTCTTACGAATCAAGAAAAATTGTACCAGACAAGAGGATTTTGAAAGACAGGCTACATATTTGGAAAATAAATTTAAAAAGAGAGGCTATAAAGAGAAACTTATAAATGAAGCAAAAATTGAAGCTAGAGAAAAAACACAACATGAATTATTACAATATAAAAAGAGGAAAGATCAGAATGAGGAATTTTTAAATATACCATTTATTACAGATTATAACATTAACCATAATAAATTAAGAGGAGTTTTAAACAAACATTGGCATTTACTGCAAAGAGATCCCTATATTGGTGAAGTGTTAACAGATAAACCAAAAATAGTTTTTAAAAAAACAAGAAACCTGAAAAATATTCTTGCACCCAGCACTTTTAAACCCCCTAAAATGAATCCTATTGATGTAGACCTAGAAAGACAAAAAATAGAAGGATTTTTTCCCTGCTTATCGTGTAAAGCATGTAAATACAGTAATAAAAAAACAAGTGTAAAATCAACTGTTACTCAAAAAGATTTTAAAATCAGAGATATAATAAAATGTTCTGATAAAAATATAGTGTATTTAATTGAATGTCCTTGTCATAAGCAGTACTTGGGGGAAACCTCACGTATGTTGAGGGATAGAATTAGAGAGCATATCCTCAATATTGAGCATGGATATGAAAAACATCTGCTCTCTAAACATTTTAAAGAAAAACATAACCAAAATCCAAAAGGCTTAAAATACTGGGGCCTGAAGAAAATCAAACCAGACTGGCGGGGGGGAGACATAAATAGAAAACTTTTAAGAACAGAAGCTGAATTAATTTTTAGTTTTAAAACCTTGACCCCCCAAGGCTTAAATGCAGAGCTAGACCTCAATCCATTTTTATAAATTATCCATTTTTATAAATCATTCTATAATTCTTATATTAATGTTAGTTTCCTTAATATACCTCCTTTATATATTTTATATAACCAATTCTATAGAACCCCCCTTTTATTAATTCCATATTCCACTTCTCTTATATATTCAATTTTATATTTTTATAAATTCCATTTCTATATATGATAGTCTTCTTATGAAATGCCTTTTTATTATATTATTATATTATGTTTTTATAATACATTGATTGCATTTTACCTTCATATTTAGTATTAAGTATACAAAATAAAAAGATGTATCATAGCACTAAAATGGTAAATATTAACATGTATGAAATAATAAACTTTTATTTTGATAGCATATTTTATTTATCTGTATACACATATTAATACACCATTACTGAGATATCTCCACCAAAAGGATGTGTTTAATATAACCACCAAAGATAACTAAAAACAAGACATTTGGAACATAAGATACGAGCAGTCCCTTTAAGAAAATGTAAAAAACTTTCCCTTTAAGGATCCCGGCATAAAAGACTCCCCGACAGGATGCAGTTCATCTTGAAAAAGGCACATTTGCTGAAACGCGTAGATGGTATTGGACAAAATCCGTTGGGCTGGCCAGCTTCGGTAACGGAACTTTCTCCTGCTTACTCCTGTGTACTGCATTCTCTGTGGGGAGCGGATTTCCACAAAGAGATTAAGCAGACATTGTGCTAGCAAATTACTTGTGCTCCTGGTAGCATTTGTATTTGATTGTAGACTTACTACGAATAAGACATATATGGAAAGATAAGGAAGTTTTTTGAAACCACTTACACCGGCAACCTGGTAAGGCTATTGGTGCGGCAAAAAGGTCACGTGAGGACTAAAGTAACGGTTCACCTTGAAACGCCAGTCAGACGCCGCAAAGAAAAAGCTGATCCGGGGAAAGGTAACACTATTTCAAGCCTTTCGGATTCTGGTGAGTGCTGTTAAAACTTCCAACTTGGGATTCAAAATCAAAAAACAAAAATTGCTTATATATATCTATGCAAATAGAGGATACACCGCCACCTAACAATTGACTCTGAATAGTAATTGTCTCCAATAAGGGGTACCCCGAAAATAACAAACTGCTTTTTCATTGTTTTCATTGTTTTTATTGGAAAGTCTTCTAACGGTCTATATGATATATTGTATCAGAGGACATTTTTGTTGACAACGGATTTTGTTACACTTCTCAGTATAAATATTTGCAACAAAGCCAGCATATATCTTTTTGCAACAAAGCCATTTTATCAAATACTGAGTAAGAAGTATTGGGGAGATATCTTTGGTCAATTGAGATTTTTTAGTGATTTTAAATATTTGATTGTAATATATATTGAATAAGGTGCACCTTATATACAACTGTTCAATTTTATGTAATAATAAAATTTAATTATAGAATTATTAAATTTGTTAATATTTTGTATTTTTTGAAATATAACACATTGTATAATAAATTTTTATTTATATTTATATAGTGCTATTACTTTATAGGTAGAGCTGTTTTAGCGCACTCTAATTGTGTATACAGATATTATGATGTTCTGAATTATTTATATTAACAATTCTACATGTCTGCTCATAATATTTTGTGTTTCTCTGTCTTTTTTGTCTTCTGTACCCTGTCACTTTATAAATAAAAGGTTTAAAAAATAAAAAAAATAAAAACCTAAAGGTACTTAAGTCCCAAACTGTCCTTTTTAACATATTTGGGAGTATCCCAAGGCTGTTTAGAATAATTCTATTATGTTTCACATGTACAATACATTCTGAAATGGCCACAGACCCCATTTTAGTGGTATATTTGTATATATTGTCTATATTCATTAAGCCTCAGTTCATCATTATTGCATAGTCCGTCTGCAGAGGGTGGGCAAGACAGAAATACATATGTATATGTATTTAATACATGGTATTCCATACCGCTAATGAGATCTGAAGGAAATGAGTAGTGATGTTGCGAACATAAAATTTTCCGTTCGCGAACGGCGAACGCGAACTTCCACAAATGTTCGCGAACCGGGCGAACCGCCATAGACTTCAATAGGCAGGCAAATTTTAAAACCCACAGGGACTCTTTCTGGCCACAATAGTGATGGAAAAGTTGTTTCAAGGGGACTAACACCTGGACTGTGGCATGCCGGAGGGGGATCTATGGCAAAACTCCCATGGAAAATTACATAGTTGATGCAGAGTCTGGTTTTAATCCATAAAGGGCATAAATCACCAAACATTCCTAAATTGTTTGGAATAACGTGCTTAAAAACATCAGGTATGATGTTGTATCGATCAGGTAGTGTAAGGGTTACGCCCGCTTCACAGTGCGCAGTGTAGGTGATATACCTGCCCTGACCATGCTTTGCAGACCAGGTATCAGTGGTCAGATGGACCCTTGCCCCAACACTGTGTGCCAGACATGCCATTACTAAAAGCTGGCAGGCTAAGAATTCAGACAAGCCAGCTGTCAGATGCCGGGCAAGGGGGTGACTTTGTGACATTGGCTTCTTACGCTCAAACATGTCCTTGACACCTGACTGTGGGCAGATGAGCAGGAACTGCTCAAGGTGAGAGATGGAGTGGCGGATGGTTGAGAGGGGGCAAGGAGGACAGCAGTGGTTGACGTGGCTGAAGATGCTGGACCAGGAGGAGGATGGCGGCTTTGAGTTTGGGTGTTGCTTGTACTCATGTGTTGATCCCATAGGCGTTTGTGATGTGCGATCATGTGCCTTCGCAAAGCAGTTGTACCTAGGTGGGTGTTGGACTTTCCACGACTCAGTTTCTTTTGGCACAGGTTGCAAATGGCATCACTGTTGTCAGAGGCAGACACACAAAAAAAATGCCACACCTCACACTTAATGAGGAGCTGGGACCACCATTTCACTGTTGGTACGCATACTTACAGATCAGACACACAATCAACCACAGCCCACACAAAGCAGAAATACTGAGACCTCTAACTCCATTTGAGCAGTTATGCACCAACACGAAAATTGAAAGAGCACATCTATCCCTGATATATAAAATCCTCAGAGGCTCCTTCCCTGAGAAACGGCCAACATACTTAACAAGATGGTCAGACGAGTTGCACACTGAATTAGACACAGAGACTTGGAGACGTTGTTTCCGCCATACACACTCTTCTTCCACCTCCTTAACTATATCCGAACTGAACTATAAAATACTAGCCAGGTGGTATTTAACCCCACAACGCCTGAGGGTTATATACCCTACCGCCTCCTCCAGCTGTTGGAGGAGATGTGGAGAAGAAGGTACCCTAACTCATATATGGTGGTCCTGTCCGAACTTAGGTGACTTTTGGAACCAAGTAGAGAGGCACATATACAAAGTCCTGAACGTAAATGTCACACTCTCCCCACAAATCATCCTCCTCAGTCACATCCCAAAGCTCTCCTGTGTTTACCGCAAGAAATTGCTTCTTTTAATGTTATCCTGTGCTAAGAGATTAATCCCCAGATTGTGGAAAACGCGTGGGAAACCCACTGTTGCCCAATGGAGATCTGAAGTAAATCATGTCCTTACATTAGAGAGAATGCATTATTGCTACCTAGGTAAACAGGACATGATATCTAACATTCAATTTATTTGGGAGCAGGGGATTCACAACCACACATAAGCTGCTTATCAAACAACTTCCTTGTGGAGCTGGGAACCTTACGTCACTCACTCCCTGGGGCACCATGACCATAGCCATAACCTTTCTACACCTACAATGCTCTAAACCAGATGGAATATTCCCCCCTTCCTACACCCTATTACCCTCTACTTCATCCCATCTCCTTAACTGATTCTTCTGAATATTTTCTCTGTCATCTAAAACTATCTATGTTTTGTTATGACTGATCTCTATCCTTAATTAATCTTGAAAATATTTACGAAAATTAGGTCATTGAATGTTAATGACTATTATTCTAGCAAACTGTTGTTATTCTGATGTCACAAAAACTGTAACTTTATTACTTGTTCATCAATGTACTGATTTTCAATAAAAATAATTTAAACAAAAACAACAACAAAAAAATGCCACACTGCTGAGCTCTGCAATGACGGCATTCTGGTGGTGGCAACAGCATGCGTTGATTGGCGTGCTGTCTGGCTGACCCCTGCTGTCTGGCTGACCCCGGGTGCCAATGCATGCTGACTGACTGTGCCACTAGCTCCTTGCGACGACCTCCCCCTGCTTCCAACTCGTCTCCTCCTCTTCTCTGTCTCCCCATCTGAACTTTCCCTCTGTTCTTCTTCTCTTCTAGCGGGCACCCACGTGACATCCATGGACGCATAGTCATCATCAACCGCTTTACTTGTATCTGACAACTCAGCAAAGGAAGCAGCAGCGGGTACAACATCATCATCATCATCACACCGTACGTCCATGTGTGTAATGCTGCCTGACTGAGACATATCCCTGTTATCTACATACTCTGGCAATAATGGTTGCGCATCACTCATTTCTTCCAACTGATGTGTAAATAACTCCTCTGACAGATCAAGTGAAGGGGCTGTGGTGCTAGTGTTGGTGGTGGCGGCAGGCGGGCGAGTGGTAACTTGAGAGGTGCCAGAAGCTAAGCTGGAAGAGGATGGTGCGTCAAGGTTCCGAGCGGAAGCTGTAGAAGATTGGGTGTCCTGTGTTAGCCAGTCAACTATGTCCTCATAACTTTTCGAGTTCAGGGTACGTGGTCTCTGAACACTGGGCATTATTCTAGGGCCAAAGGGAATCACAGCACCACGACCACGACAGCCCCTGCGGGGTGGCCTGCCTCTGCCTGTCATTTTTTTTTTGATTAGTGGTACTATGCATGCAAGCTACTGTGACAACAGATATGAGTGGCACTGTGCACTGGCAGAAGTTGGCAGAGTAGACGCTGTAGGCCTGACACACACGCTTGCAGACAACTAAATGCTATTCAATCTATTACAGTCAAAGAAATTTTTTTTTTTAAATGTACACTACTGTTACACCAGATATGAGTTGCACTGGTGTGACACTGTACCCTGGCAGGCCCTGAAACGCACACGTGTGAAGGAAACTGACTGCTATTATTTCACAGTCAAATTTCTAGTTTTTTTTTTTTTAATGTACACTACTGTTACACCAGATATGAGTTGCACTGGTGTGACACTGTGCCCTTGCAGGCCCTGAAATGCACACGCATGAAGGAAACTGACTGCTATTATTTCACAGTCAAATTTCTAGTTTTTTTTAACCCCTTAATGACCGGACCATTTTTCAATTTCTTTCCCTTAAGGACCAGGGCTATTTTTACATTTCTGCAGTGTTTGTGTTTAGCTGTAATTTTCCTCTTACTCATTTACTGTACCCACACATATTATATACCGTTTTTCTCGCCACTAAATGTACTTTCTAAAGATACCATTGTTTTCCTCATATCTTATAATTTATTATTAAAAATATTATAAAATATGAGGAAAAAATGGAAAAATACACACTTTTTCTAACTTTGACCCCCAAAATCTGTTACACATCTAAAACCACCAAAAAACAACCATGCTAAATAGTTTCTAAATTTTGTCCTGAGTTTAAAAATACCCAATGTTAACATGTTCTTTGCTTTTTTTGCAAGTTATAGGGAAATAAATACAAGAAGCACTTAAAGGGACACTCAAGTCAAAACTAAACATGATTCAGATAGATCAGCAATTTTAAACAACTTTCCAATTTACTTCCATTAACAAAATGTGCAGAGTCTTTTTATATTTACACTTTTTGAGTCACCAGCTCCTACTGAGCATGTGCAAGAATGCACAGCATATACGTATATGCATTTGTGATTGGCTGATGGCAGTCACATGATACAAGGGGAGTGGAAATATACATAACTTTGAAATTTATTTAACAAAAATCTACTACTCATTTGAAGCTCAGACTAAGTGCTATTGCATTGTCTTCTTATTGTGCATGTGTTGATTATGCAAATCTACAGTGTTGACTGGTCCTTTAACCACGAGTCTTTGTCATACTTTTGGGTAGTCATTTTGTTGTGTTATTTTTCACACACATTGTACTTTAGGCATGTATTTTAGTTCCTGTTATGTGTTACTGCCAAATAACACCTCAATATGTGTTCAGCAACATCTTCTGAGTACAGTGATGCCACCTATGCATAGGTTTGTTGGCTTGTTTGGGGGGTGCAATGCCAAACTTCTGATGTGATTTTTTTTCACATTTAACATATCTTTGTTGTCTATCTTCTTTTGGGGGGCCTTTTTACATACCCCAATGTATTTTCTTGCCATGAACAAGCATATATTTGAAAAGTTGACACCTTAATGTATTGTATATGGAGTGTTTTGATGCCTTTGATGCAGCTGTTTTAGCCAAAAAAAATGGAGAAAGTGTGTGGTGGTAATTTTTTATTTTTACACACACATTGATTTTTGACTGTGATTTAGGAGAGCCTGATGAGTATTTCTTCAGATAGGCCTATCTTTAGTTTGCAACCTATCGCATACCCCAATTTTATTTAATGCCATGAAAGTGTATATATTTGAAACGTTGACACCCCAAGGTATTGTATATGGAGTTTTTTAAAGCCTTTGATGCAACCGTTTTAGTCAAACAAATTGGAGATTGTGTATGGTGGTAATTATTCAATTTTCATTTTCACACACACACATTGCTTTTTGACTATGATTTAGGAGAGCCTGTTGTATGTTATTGCAAGAAAACATTCCAGGTTGTTTTCTGCAAGACCTCCTGAGTACACCTATGCCCCCCATGCATAGGTTTGCCAGTATTTTGGGAAGGTTCAGTTAGAATTGTATGACTTGTAATTTGAGTTGAAATTGAGAGTATTTCTTCTGATAGGCCTATCTTTAGTTTGTGGCCTATCGCATACCTCAGTTTTATTTATTGCCATGAAAGAGTATATATTTGAAACGTTGATACCAAAAGGTATTGTATATGGAGTGCTTTAATGCCTTTGATGCAACTGTTGTAGCCAAAAAAAATTGGAGAGAGTATATGGTGGTAATTTTTCATTTTTACACACACATTGATTTTTTACTATGATTTAGGAGAGTCTGTTGTAAGTTACTGCAAGAAAACACTCCAGGTTGTTTTCTGCAAGGTCCCCTGAGTACACCCATGCCCCCCATTGCATAGGTTTGACAGAGGGTTTTGGTAAAATACAGCACCACATTTTGGACTTAATAAAACATATAACATGGAACTGTAAAAATCTGGCACAGTAAAAGTAAAAAAAAACAAAAACAAACTCAGTAACAGCAAACTTAACCAAAATCTTGGTACACAATCCTCTGGAGCTGAGATAATTTCGGGGATTTTGTACCAAATCTGCCAGATCAACCCCACCCATATGCCGGTTATATGCCTTGATGCACACTGGCTTCCTTGTTCTCTCAGCTCTTCCACATACAGAGACATACAGAGACCTCCACAGTCCTCTCAATGTGGATAGTGGTAAGACGGTACACATCCTTCTTGTCTCTGTACTAACTGGCAACAGCTCCTCTTGGCACAGAGCTGAAGTCTCTCCCTTCATAACCGGGTGCATGCAAGTTGTCCTGGGAAACCTGCGCTGTTCTTTCTAATTGTATCACAAACTAATGTATCAAAACAATACAGTAGCTTGAACAAAGGGATACTTGTATAAAAATTGTCTAGATACAAGTGCTACCCTTTGTTTATAAGGGGTAATATCAGGTCCCAGACAATCTTGCCACTGGTTCCCATATGTTCTAGGCAACCTGGAGGGTCAAGGTGGATATCCTTTCCCTCGTACACCCAGAAGGCCTGAGTATACCCAGTCTCGTTCTCACAGAGCTTATACACCTTTACACATACCTGGAGTGCTTGGAAGGAATATGCTGCTTGAATCCAAGCCTTCCCTTTTACTTCATCAGGGATTCATCCATGCATATATTCCTATCAGGTGTATAAGCCTCTGGAAACCTGGCAGCAAAGTGGGTAATCAGGGGCAGATTTTATACAGCCTGACAAACTGGGGATGCTCCCTAGGGGGGCACAGGCTGTTGTCGCTGAAGTGCATGAAATGTAGAATCATCTGATACCTCTTCCTCGACATACACTGGGAGAAAATGTGGGTAGAGCAGATGGGGCTACTGCTCAAGTAGGAGCGGATGGAGGGTTTCTTTATAATGCCCATTAGCATAGCCAATGCCCAGAATTGTTTTAATTCTGGCACATTGATGGGGGCCTATTGCTGCTTTTACAAATATGAATCAGGCTTTGCAGCACGGAACTGATGGGCATATAGATTAGTTTGGGCGACAATGTTCCCCAATAAGGGTGGGATATCTGGCCTCTGGCGATGAGGCGCTACCCACTCCTCAGCAGCAATGCCAGCTAGAGCAACATGTCTCCTTCTGTCAGGGGGCTAGCAGCCACATATACTTAACTATAAGTTCACAATGTGGGTCCAATTTATCAATGTCTGTTCGACATGATACGCTGTCGGCGTTTAACATTGCACAAGCAGTTCTGGTGAGCTGCTTGTGCAATGCCACCCCCTGCAGATTCTCGGCCAATCGGCCTCTAGCAGGGGATGTCAATCAACCCGATCATATAGGATCGTGCGGATTAATGTCCACAGCCTCAGAGGCAGCGGACAAGTTAAGAAGCAGCAGTCTTAAGATCGCTGCTTCATAACTGCTGTTTCTGGCAAGCCTGAAGGCTCACACGAAAACAGGGGCATCAGGGGCCATTTGGCCATTGATAAATCATTTCCTTCATCTAGTGATGTATCTGAGAACCTGTCAGGGTCACTATTAGGGTCTGAGTCAGACATAGATGCATATGCCTCCTTAGCACTATATGTCCTCTGTGACAATGATCACACTCACTTTATTTAGTGATCTGCCACAAAAAAAAATTACTACAAAAAATAAACACACAATTTTTACAAAAATTAACTAAAACTAGCTAAATGGCTCTAAAAAGAACCTTTGGGTCTCACAAAAAATTGACCCCCAATGCACACACAGCGAAAAAGTGCTGCTGTGCAAGAGCCAGTGATTTATTGTGATCACTGGCCAGATAGAGGTTAATAGCTCTGAAAAGACCCTTTGGGTCTCACGATTTAAAAAAAATAATAACTAAAACTAGCTAAATGGCTGCGTCTCACAAAAAAATTACTAAAAAAATTGAACCCCTGAAATGCAAAGAGAGAAAAATCTCTCTCCGTAAACACAGATCTCTCTCACTAAATCGTGAAGAGAGGGAAGGAGATCCACACTGGTCAGAGTCAATATTTACGAATATTGACATGACCAAACAAATGGGATTTTTTTATTATTATAAATTTAATTATAGGGGCAAGCTCAGATTGGATGACCCTAGCCTGCCCCTATGATGAGGCAGGCTAGGGACACCCCCAGAAGCCTTATGATGCACTGCACCATCTTTGAACATACATGGGGAGGGGTGCTTTATTTATATAAAGGGCTTTTATTTATATAAAAATATATATGTTTTATTTTTTTTTAATTAAAATTATAATTTACTTTCACAGTCAGAGCATTAGAAGGCTGCCCAATGGCTTTTGATGCTCTGCTACACTGCAGGGCTCTATTTGGTACAAATCCGGAAGTGATTGCTCCCGGGGAGCAATCAATCCGGGTCCCGGCAGTCAGGGACAGTATTGCAGGATGCCTCAACATCAAGGCATCGCTGCAATACTGTTAGAGCATCTTCCAGCGCTCATATTACCCAAGGACGTGCCAGGCACGTCCTTAGTCCTTAATGACAGTTTTTTGTAGGACGCACCTTGCATGTCCTTGGTCGTTAAGGGGTTAATGATGAAATGTGACCCCTGACCTGGGAGACAGTGGGTGGTTTCCCCATACATCACCTTCTAAGTTGTGCAAAAGGCTGAGCTGGTTGTTGCCTCTCTCCATGTATTTTCTTTTTCCTTTTCATGATTGGTGACACTCAGCGTCCCCTGACGGCAGGTCCAAAGACTTAGTTTCAGTCGAATCTTTCACAACAAAATATTCAAAAAACATAATTTGTAAAATATGTATTGCCCATGCCCATTAACAAGGTGTGATCATGGTCGAAATCCATTGAGGATAATTTTCCATATGTTTTCTATTGTTTCAATTTTGGGTGTTCCTGCTAGAGTTGTGGTAAGTGTCCAGTTCCTGATATCTCACACATCAAATTGGGAACTGCTAGAGACTTGCAAAAACAATAATTACAGTCTCAATATTTCAAAAACATAATTGAAAAATGGTTTATGTAAATGTTAGTGATTGTAGAACACTTGAATGTCTGTTTTTTATGGTAAAGTCTTGCTGGATAGAAAGATGCCCTCAGGTGCTGACCATTAATGGAACAGAGGTGTGGTCGGTGATATCAACTACATGAACAAGGGCTGACGGTGGTGGTCCGAAGGCCTGGTGGGGATTACAACCTAATGCCCAGCATATTTAAATTATAAAGTTTTTCTAGTTGTCTCTTCTCGCTATTTAAAGTTGCTGAGAATATTTTGTTCTTATTCTTGTATTCATCTTTAACTGTTAACTTGTTTGCATATGTTAGCATGGACTGTTTTTATAGAGGATGATTTTTTTTCTGTTTTAATTGGTTCCTTGCAACTAACAAGGGGCTGGTACAAGTTTTTTAATTTCTACAGTCTTTAAGTTGTTCTGTTGCTGCAAGTTTTTTTTTTCAACCAATATTCATTTCACTAAGGAGTTTTATTGAATGTAGGCCAACATGTAATCAAAGTCCCAATATTCTTGTTCTCTGGTATGTTAATTAAAGTCTCATTATATCACTTCAGAGATACAGATTTTTTTTATTTTTATAAAATGTTATTAGTTTACTGAAAGGGGATGTATTAGCTGCTTTCATTTTAAGTTTTGGTCCATAGGGGAACATATTTAATTAACACTTTGGTATTAGTAATGCTAGAAAATCATGTTTTTCTTGACTGCTTAGATGCTGGAGGGCTTTAGTAAATTGCCACTTATCTTGTTAAACAAAGCGAGATGTACAGATGCAGTGAATGGTAATCTAGCATGAATGTAAAAACAAATCTCTTATAAGTATTCTCATTTGCAGAATTGATAGCAAACAGATCATAACAGAGGTGAATTATACTTTCTAAAGGCCAGATTGTAAGTGTGATTACCAGCGCAATCAAATGTACACTGGTATTACAGGTGAGGAGCAATTGCGCTCACGAGAGTGAATTTACATAGGCCCCAATGGCGCAGTAAAGGGGGTAAGTCGTGCAGGGATAGGCAGCAAATATAAATATATATGTATATGCATGTATACATATATATTTATGTGTTTATACGTGTATATACACATATTAACACATAAATATATATGTATATAAGCCTTAACCCACTTAAGTCCACTTGTACTGGCTGGTTATTTATTGCACGCCTGCAAACGGGCAAGTTTGCCTGTTTGCGTGCACGCAATAAATTACCACTCCACTTGTAATATACAGTAGCCCTAAGTAGGGTGGTGCTAACAATTTATAAAAAAACAAAAAGTCAAGTATCAAGGATAGTAAGGGGCACTGGTAGTGTAGTCTCTGTCGTCTACTAACCATTCCCTGTTAAATCCCTTATTTGGTGTATGTTGGCAATTATGTCCTTCTTACCTATATATTCCATTTGTTAATATGTTATTATATTTCTCTTGATATTCTGATATTCTATTTCCCTGACCTACGACCTAAGTTCGCATTTTGTCTTCCTTACTTGGATTTCTGGTATTATGTTTCTCTGATCGTAATGTTCTATGGGATAATTCTGGTATTCCCGCTTTGAGATATTGTAAAACATGTGAATTTCCACCTGATGTCGTGAAGATTCCTGCCTGGCCAGGAAAGCATTTTTAGCTGTTTCAATGAACATTTAAAGAAAAAGGGGGTAGTGTACAAGCGCTAAGGTAATCCCCAAGCTGTATCCAAACAGAGATCCTAACCAACCTCCAAAAAATATGCACAAATAGTAAGAAGTGAATACAGCGCCAACAAGAGGCCAAGGGATAAATATACTCACAGAGAGATAAAAGAAGATAATTTAATGAACCATGTTAAAAAGCATCAGTAAAAAATGTAAAAAACACATATAGATAAAATTACAAAAACAGGAATATCTTGCAGGAGCGGCTAAAGCTGATAATTACAATAAAAACAGAGATAATCACAGGTGATCAGTGTGAGTGGTACACCAGATTAACGGCTAGATTTAGAGTTCTGCGGCCAAAGGGGTGCGTTAGCTACGCTGGCTTTTTTTCTCCCGCACCTTTTAAATACCGCTGGTATTTAGAGTTCACAGAAGGGCTGCGTTAGGCTCCAAAAAGGGAGCGTAGAGCATATTTACCGCCACTGCAACTCTCAATACCATCGTTGCTTACGGACGCGCCCAGCTTCAAAAACGTGCTCGTGCACGATTCCCCCATAGGAAACAATGGGGCTGTTTGAGCTGAAAAAAAACCTTACACCTGCAAAAAAGCAGCGTTCAGCTCCTAACACAGCTACATTGTTTCCTGTGGGGAAACACTTCCTAAGTCTGCACCTAACATGTACCCCGAGTCTAAACACCCCTAACCTTACACTTATTAACCCCTAATCTGCCGCCCCTGCTATCGCTGACCCCTGCATATTATTATTAACCCCTAATCTGCCGCTCCGTACACCGCCGCAACCTACATTATCCCTATGTACCCCTAATCTGCTGCCCCTAACATCCCCGACCACTATGTTATATTTATTAACCCCTAATCTGCCTCACCCGCTATCGCTGACACCTGCATATTATTATTTACCCCATAATCTGCCGCTCCGTACACCGCCGCAACCTACATTATACCTATGTACCCCTAATCTGCTACCCCTAACACCGCCGACCCCTATGTTATATTTATTAACCCCTAATCTGCCGCACCCAATGTCGCCTCCACCTACCTACAATAATTAACCCCTAATCTGCAGACCGGATCTCACCGCTACTATAATAAATATATTAACCCCTAAAGCTAAGTCTAACCCTAACACTAACACCCCCCTAAATTAAATATAATTTTAATCTAACGAAATAAATTAACTCTTATTAAATAAATTATTCCTATTTAAAGCTAAATACTTACCTGTAAAATAAATCCTAATATAGCTACAATATAAATTATAATTATATTGTAGCTATTTTAGGATTAATATTTATTTTACAGGCAACTTTGTAATTATTTTAACCAGGTACAATAGCTATTAAATAGTTAATAACTATTTAATAGTTACCTAGTTAAAATAATTACAAAATTACCTGTAAAATAAATCCTAACCTAAGTTACAATTAAACCTAACACTACACTATCCATAAATTAATTAAATAAAATACCTACAATTATCTACAATTAAACCTAACACTACACTATCAATAAATTAATTAAAAACAATACCTACAAATAAATACAATGAAATAAACTAACTAAAGTACAAAAAATAAAAAAGAACTAAGTTACAAAAAATAAAAAAATATTTACAAACATTAGAAAAATATTACAACAATGTTAAACTAATTACACCTACTCTAAGCCCCCTAATAAAATAAGAAAGACCCCCAAAATAAAAAAATGCCCTACCCTAATCTAAAATTAAAATAGAAAAGCTATTTTACCTTACCAGCCCTGAAAAGGGCCCTTTGCGGGGCATGCCCCAAAGAATTCAGCTCTTTTGCCTGTAAAAAAAAACATACAATACCCCCCCCCCCCAACATTACAACCCACCACCCACTTACCCCTAATCTAACCCAAACCCCCTTAAATAAACCTAACAATAAGCACCTGAAGATCTTCCTACCTTATCTTCACCACGCCGGGTTCACCAATCGATCCAGAAGAGCTCCTCCGATGTCTTGATCCAAGCCCAAGCGGGGGGCTGAAGATGTCCATGATCCGACTGAAGTCTTCATCCAAGCGAGAGCTGAAGAGGTCCATGATCCGGCTGAAGTCTTCTATCAAGCGGCATCTTCAATCTTCTTTCTTCCGGATCCATGTTCATCCCGCCGATGCGGAACATCCATCTTCACTGACGACTTCCCGACGAATGACGGTTCCTTTAAGGGACGTCATCCAAGATGGCGTCCCTCGAATTCCGATTGGCTGATAGGATTCTATCAGCCAATCGGAATTAAGGTAGTAAAATTCTGACTGGCTGATGGAATCAGCCAATCAGAATCAAGTTCAATCCGATTGGCTGATCCGATCAGCCAATCAGATTGAGCTTGCATTCTATTGGCTGTTCCGATAAGCCAATAGAATGCGAGCTCAATCTGATTGGCTGATCGGATCAGCCAATCGGATTGAACTTGAATCTGATTGGCTGATTCCATCAGCCAATCAGAATTTTCCTACCTTAATTCCGATTGGCTGATAGAATCCTATCAGCCAATCGGAATCCGACGGACGCCATCTTGGATGACGTAATTTAAAGGAACCGTCATTCGGCGAGTAGGCGTCGGTAGAAGAGGATGGATCCGCGTCGGCTGGAAGATGATGGCTCCAGAAGAAAGAAGATTGAAGATGCCGCTTCATAGAAGACTTCATCCCGATGATGGACTTCTTCAGCGCCCGCTTGGGTCAAGACTTCAGCCCGATGATGGATTTCTTCAGCCGCCGCTTGGATCCAGACTTCAGCCCGAGGATGGACGTCACTCTTCAGCCCCGGCTTGGGCTTGGATGAAGATTTCGGAGGCTCTTCTGGACAGATCGGGACCCGGTGTGGTGAAGACAAGGTAGGGAGCTCTTCAGGGGCTTAGTGTTAGGTTTATTTAAGGGGGGTTTGGGTTAGATTAGGGGTATGTGGGTGGTGGGTTGTAATGTTGGGGGGGGGTATTGTATGTGTTTTTTTTACAGGCAAAAGAGCTGAATTATTTGGGGCATGCCCCGCAAAGGGCCCTTTTCAGGGCTGGTAAGGTGAAAGAGCTTTGAACTTTTTTAATTTAGAATAGGGTAGGGCATTTTTTTATTTTGGGGGGCTTTGTTATTGTATTAGGGGGCTTAGAGTAGTTGTAATTAGTTTAAAATTGTTGTAATATTTTTCTAATGTTTGTAAATATTTTTTTATTTTTTGTAACTTAGTTCTTTTTTATTTTTTGTACTTTAGTTTTAGTTTATTTAATTGTATTTATTTGTAGGTATTGTATTTAATTAATTTATTGATAGTGTAGTGTTAGGTTTAATTGTAGATAATTGTAGGTATTGTATTTAATTAATTTATTGATAGTGTAGTGTTAGGTTTAATTGTAACTTAGGTTAGGATTTATTTTACAGGTAATTTTGTAATTATTTTAACTAGGTAACTATTAAATAGTTATTAACTATTTAATAGCTATTGTACCTGGTTAATATAATTACAAAGTTGCCTGTAAAATAAATATTAATCCTAAAATAGCTATAATATAATTATAATTTATATTGTAGCTATATTAGGATTTATTGTACAGGTAAGTATTTAGCTTTAAATAGGAATAATTTATTTAATAATAGTTAATTTATTTCGTTAGATTTAAATTATATGTAAGTTAGGGGGTGTTAGGGTTAGAGTTAGACATAGCTTTAGGGGTTAATACATTTATTATAGTAGCGGTGTGGTCCGGTCGGCAGATTAGGGGTTAATTATTGTAGGTAGGTGGAGGCGACGTTGGGGGCGGCAGATTAGGGGTTAATAAATATAACATAGGGGTCGGCTGTGTTAGGGGCAGCAGATTAGGGGTACATAGGGATAATGTAGGTTGCGGCGGTGTACGGAGCGGCAGATTAGGGGTTAAAAAATATGCAGGTGTCAGTGATAGCGGGGGCGGCAGATTAGGGGTTAATAAATATAATATAAGGGTCGGCGATGTTAGGGGCAGCAGATTAGGGGTACATAGGGATAACGTAGCTGGCGGCGGTGTACGGAGCGGCAGATTAGGGGTTAAACATTTTTAATAGAGTGGCGGCGATGTGGGGGGCCTCGGTTTAGGGGTACATAGGTAGTTTATGGGTGTTAGTGTACTTTAGAGCACAGTAGTTAAGAGCTTTATAAACCGGCGTTAGGCCAGAAAGCTCTTAACTACTGACTTTTTTCTGCGGCTGAAGTTTTGTCGTTAGATTTCTAATGCTCACTTCAGCCAAGACTCTAAATTCCGGCGTTAGAAAGATCCCATTGAAAAGATAGGATACGCAAATGGCGTAGGGGGATCTGCGGTATGGAAAAGTCGCGGCTGCAAAGTGAGCATTAGACCCTTTCCTGACTGAAAAAGGGTCTAATGCTCAACTCTAAATCTAGGCCTAAGAGTGTAAACTAGTGAAACAGAATAAGCCTAAGTACAACTATAACAAGTGCATCAAGCAAGAAATTAATAAACAATAATGTTCAAAAAATAGTGTGTCAAAAAAATAGAAAAATGCACTGCAGTGCAAAAAGAGGGTCAAATAGTAAGTGAGTGCAAATGGATATAACAAATGTTATCTACTAATCCAGTGAGGTAAAGATATAATTAAATAAAATACACAATATGCAATAATTACTTCATTCTCATATTGGATACACTATGTTGTGAATTTCTTTTTTTCAGGGACACTTTTTAGGATACCATAGGAGCAGCTGACAGGTGCTAGGATCCAATCAGCTACTTCAGCTACTACACTCAGGAATTTGGATCTGTTAAAGTAACTTATATTGAAGGAACCAATTTCCTCACTTTTACCTTGTTTTTCATCACCCATTTTTTTCATTTTTTTTTGGTTTTGATTGACTTATTTTTGTTCTTCACTAACATTTGTTGATCAACTTTTTGGAACACTCTTTTGGAATATATTTTTTATGTTATTGCATATTGTGTATTTTATTTAATTATATCTTTACCTCACTGGATTAGTAGCTAACATTTGTTATATCCATTTGCACTCACTTACTATTTGACCCTCTTTTTGCAAAGCAGTGCATTTTTCTATGTTTTGAACATTATTGTTTGTACTATTGTTTATTAATTTCTTGCTTGATGCACTTGTTATAGTTGTACTTAGGCTTATTCTGTTTCACTAGTTTATACTCTTTGTTTCACTAGTTTATACTCTTAATCTGGTGTACCACTCACACTGATCACCTGTGATTATCTCTGTTTTTATTGTAATTATCAGCTTTAGCCGCTCCTGCAAAATATTCCTGTCAATGAACATTCAAAACAATAACTATAAGCCAATGAGTATATTAATATATTAGTTTATATTTACAGGAATAGTCTATTCAGAATCAAACCATCATGATTCAGATAGAGAAGGCAATTTTAAGCAATTTTCTAATTTACTCCTATTATGAATTTTTCTTCGTTCTTTTGCTATCTTTATTTGAATAAGCAATAATGTAAGCATAGGAGCTGGCCCATTTTTGGTTTAGCACATGGGTAGCACTTTCTGATTGGTGTCTAAATGTAGCCACCAATCAGCATGCACTACGCAGGTGCTGAAGCAAAAATGGGCCGTCTCCTAAGCTTATGTTCAAATAAAGATAGCAAGAGAACATAGAAAAACTGATAGTAGGAGTAAATTAGAAATTTCCTTAAAATCTGAATCATGATAGTTTAATTTTGACTAGACTATTCCTTTAAAGGACCATTAAATGGTATAGCATAATCAGCAAGTGAAAACTTTGGGGTTTAGCATTAGGGGTGGTTTTTGGACTTTTTGTTTTGATGTTTTTATTTTTAATGTAAGGTTTTTTAGTATAGGGCTTTTTTTGTTACTTAATCATTTATGTCTTTTTCAGGGCATTTGTTTAGGATATATATATTTTTTTTTTCCTTTTTTTAGTACAGTTTTAGTGGATCTTAAATTAAGGGTCTTGAGGGGGTAGCTATAAGGTGGCTAGGCAGTGTAGTGGTAGTTTGCAATGGGGAAGTGGCAGTTAGGAGGATAATAGGTTAGGGGGTATTTTGTGATGGGGAGATATCGCAGTTTAGGCTCTTATAGGCCTAGATTTAGAGTTCGGCGGTAGCCGTCAAAACCAGCGTTAGAGGCTCCTAACGCTGGTTTTGGCCGCCCGCTGGTATTTGGAGTCAGTGATTAAAGGGTCTAACGCTCACTTTACAGCCGCGACTTTTCCATACCGCAGATCCCCCTACGCCATTTGCGTAGCCTATCTTTTCAATGGGATCTTTCTAACGCTGGTATTTAGAGTCGTTTCTGCAGTGAGCGTTAGAGCTCTAACGACAAGATTCCAGCCGCCTGAAAAAAGCAGGAGTTAAGAGCTTTCTGGCTAACGCCGGTTTATAAAGCTCTTAACTACTGTACCCTAAACTACACTAACACCCATAAACTACCTATGTACCCCTAAACCGAGGTCCCCCCACATCGCCGCCACTCGATTAAAATTTTTAACCCCTAATCTGCCGACCGCCACCTACGTTATACTTATGTACCCCTAATCTGCTGCCCCTAACCCCGCCGACCCCTATATTATATTTATTAACCCCTAACTTGCCCCACACAACGTCGCCGCAAGCTACTTAAAATAATTAACCCCTAATCTTCCGACCGCAAATCGCCGCCACCTACGTTATCCCTATGTACCCCTAATCTTCTGCCCCTAACATCGCCAACCCCTATGTTATATTTATTAACCCCTAATCTGCCCCCCACAACGTCGCCGACACCTACCTACACTTATTAACCCCTAATCTGCCGAGCGGACCTGAGCGCTACTATAATAAAGTTATTAACCCCTAATCCGCCTCACTAACCCTATCATAAATAGTATTAACCCCTAATCTGCCCTCCCTAACATCGCCGACAGCTACCTTCAATTATTAACCCCTAATCTGCCGACCGGAGCTCACCGCTACTATAATAAATGTATTAACCCCTAAAGCTAAGTCTAACCCTAACACTAACACCCCCCTAAGTTAAATATAATTTTTATCTAACGAAATAAATTAACTCTTATTAAATAAATGATTCCTATTTAAAGCTAAATACTTACCTGTAAAATAAATCCTAATATAGCTACAATATAAATTATAATTATATTATAGCTATTTTAGGATTAATATTTATTTTACAGGTAACTTTGTATTTATTTTAACCAGGTACAATAGCTATTAAATAGTTAAGAACTATTTAATAGTTACCTAGTTAAAATAATTACAAATTTACCTGTAAAATAAATCCTAACCTAAGATATAATTAAACCTAACACTACCCTATCAATAAAATAATTAAATAAACTACCTACAATTACCTACAATTAACCTAACACTACACTATCAATAAATTAATTAAACACAATTGCTACAAATAAATACAATTAAATAAACTATCTAAAGTACAAAAAATAAAAAAGAACTAAGTTACAGAAAATAAAAAAATATTTACAAACATAAGAAAAATATTACAACAATTTTAAACTAATTACACCTACTCTAAGCCCCCTAATAAAATAACAAAGACCCCCAAAATAAAAAATTCCCTACCCTATTCTAAATTTAAAAAGTTACAAGCTCTTTTACCTTACCAGCCCTGAACAGGGCCCTTTGCGGGGCATGCCCCAAGAAGTTCAGCTCTTTTGCCTGTAAAAGAAAACATACAATACCCCCCCCCAACATTACAACCCACCACCCACATAACCCTAATCTAACCCAAACCCCCCTTAAATAAACCTAACACTAAGCCCCTGATGATCTTCCTACCTTGTCTTCACCATGCCAGGTTCACCGATCCGTCCTGGCTCCAAGATCTTCATCCAACCCAAGCGGGGGCTAGACATCCACTGAAGAAGTCCAGAAGAGGGTCCAAAGTCTTCCTCCTATCCGGCAAGAAGAGGACATCCGGACCGGCAAACATCTTCTCCAAGCGGCATCTTCTATGTTCTTCCATCCGATGACGACCGGCTCCATCTTGAAGACCTCCAGCGCGGATCCATCCTCTTCTTCCGACGACTAGACGACGAATGACGGTTCCTTTAAGGGACGTCATCCAAGATGGCGTCCCTCGAATTCCGATTGGCTGATAGGATTCTATCAGCCAATCGGAATTAAGGTAGGAATTTTCTGATTGGCTGATGGAATCAGCCAATCAGAATCAAGTTCAATCCGATTGGCTGATTGGATCAGCCAATCGGATTGAGCTCGCATTCTATTGGCTGATCGGAACAGCCAATAGAATGCGAGCTCAATCTGATTGGCTGATCCAATCAGCCAATCGGATTGAAGTGTAATGCAGGGGTCAGCGATAGCGGGGGCGGCAGATTAGGGGTTAATAAGTGTAAGGCTAGGGGTGTTTAGACTCGGGGTACATGTTAGAGTGTTAGGTGCAGACGTAGGAAGTGTTTCCCCATAGGAAACAATGGGGCTGCGTTAGGAGCTGAACGCTGCTTTTTTGCAGGTGTTAGGTTTTTTTTCAGCTCAAACAGCCCCATTGTTTCCTATGGGAGAATTTTGAGGCCGGCCGCGTCCGTAAGCAACTCTGGTATCGAGAGTTGTATTTGCGTTAAAAATGCTCTACGCTCCTTTTTTGGAGCCTAACGCAGCATTTGTTTGAACTCTCGATACCAGAGTTAAATTTATGGTGCGGCCAGAAAAAAACCCGCGGAGCGTTAACAGCCCTTTTACCGCCAAACTCCAAATCTAGCCGATAGTGTAGCGGGGTAGATTGCAATGGGGGTGTAGTAGTTAGGAAGTAAATAGTGTTCGGGTTAATAGGGATGGGGTCATGGCAGGTTAGGGGTTAATAGTGTAGCTGTGTTAGGCTGCACTGGGGGTGAGGACATGTTAGGGGTTAATAGTTTAGAGGTGTATTATATTCAATGTTTTATTTAAATTAATTTTCTTCTATAATGCATATTTTGTTGTATTGATTTTAAACAGGTGGGCTTTTCTTGCACGCTTTTTTTTTTAAAGAAAAATAAGATTTATTTTTCATTATATAAATATGTTATAATAGTCAGTAGGCACGACTTTATATTTTTACATAACTGCATGTTTGACTTTGCAATGTTAAACATTATGCAGTTATGTAAAACTATAAAGTCAGTCAGCTACATTACGAGTTGAGCGTTATGACTCAAATAGCAGCGGTATGGGCCATAACGCATCATTTTCTTCTCTGTATAGCTGTACCGCAAGCCTTTTAGCCTGTAACGTAACGTCAGTACTGCACTCTTAAAAATGATGTGTTTTCATGGGATTCCCATAGCGTTGGTATTACAAGTTTCTGCGTTCTGGCTAAAAAAACTGCGTTACAGCCTAAAACGACAAGATCCGTAACGTCTTCTAAAGTCAGTAGTTATGAGTGTTACGCTACAAGTCTGTAACATAAAACTCAAAACTAAACTGCTACAAAGTACACTAAACACCCATAAACTACCTCTTAACCCCTAAACCGAGGCCCTCCCACATCGCAAACACTATATTTAACTTATTAACCCCTAATCTGCCGCTCCCGACATCGCCGCCACTAAAAAAATGTATTAACCCCTATTCCGCCACTCCACAACATTGTCACCACTATAATAAACTTATTAACCCCTAAACCACTGCCCTCCCACATCGCAAACACTATTTAAATATAATTAACCCCTAATATGCTGTCCGCCCACATCGCCGCCACTATACTAAACTTATTAAGCCCTACACCGCCGCCACTGTAATAAACCTATTAACCCCTAAACAAAAAGCCCCCCCCACAACAAAATATACTAATGTAAACTATTAACCCCTAAACTGAAAGCCCCCCACATCGCAATGAACTAAATAATATTAGTAAGCCCTAAACCTAACGCCCCCTAACTTTAGATTAAAATTACAATTTCCCTATCTTAAATTAAATTAAAACTTACCTGTCAAATAAAAAAAACTAAGTTTAAACTAACAATTAAACTAACTACAAATTAAATAAAACTAAACTACACATTAACAAAAATCCTAACATTACTCTAAAAATTACAAACGATCTGGACAAGAAATAAAAAAGACTAAATTACAAAAAATAACAAACACTAAATTACGAAAAATAACAAACGAAATTATCAAAAATAAAAAAGAATTACACCTAATCTAATAGCCCTATCAAAATAAAAAAGCCCACCCAAAATAAAAAAACCTAGCCTACAATAAACTACTTATAGCCCTCAAAAGGGCCTTTTGTAGGGCATTGCCCCAAAGATATTAGCTCTTTTCCCGGAAAAAAAAAATACAAAGACCCAAACCAACAGTAAAACCCACCACCAAACCAAACCCCCAAAATAAAAAACCTAACTCTAAAAAAAAAAGCTCCCCATTGCCCTGAAAAGGGTATTTGGATGGACATTTCCCTTAAAAGGGCATTTAGCTCTTTTGCATGCCCAAACCCTAAACTAAAAATAAAACACACCTAAAAAACCCTTAAAAAAAACCTAACACTAACCCCCAAAGATCTACTTACAGTTTTTGAAGTCCCGCTTGAATGATCTTCATCCAGGCGGCGAGAAGTCCTCATCCAAGCAGCGAGAAGTCTTCATCCAGGCGACCTCTTCAATCTTCATCCAGGTGGCATCTTCTATCTTGATCCCGGCAGTGCGGAGCGGGGCCATCCTGAAGACATCTGGCGCGGAGCATCCTCTTCATACGGTCGCCGCCATACACTGAATCTTCAATGCAAGGTACGCAATTTAAGATGGCGTCCCTTGCATTCCTATTGGCTGAAAAATTTGAATCAGCCAATAGAAAAATAGCTGCTAAAATCCTATTGCCTGTCCAGTAGTGTGATATATTCCAAGCACTGATAAATCAGCCAATAGAATGAGAGCTGTTTAAATCCTATTGGATGATTTGAACAGCCAATAGGATTTTAGCAGCTTTCATTCTATTGACTGATTCAAATGCAAGGGACGCAATCTTGAATCACGTACCTTGCATTGAAGATTCAGTGTACAGCGGCGGCCGTATGAAGAGGATGCTCCGCACCGGATGTCTTCAGGATGGACCCACTCCGCCAGGATCAAGATAGAAGATGCCGCCTGGATGAAGATTGAAGAGGCCGCCTGGATGAAGACATTTTGCCGCTTGGATGAGGACTTCGCCGCCAGGATGAAGATTGAAAAGGCCGTCTGGATGAGGACTTCTCCGTCGGTATGAAGATCGTTCAAGCGGGACTTCAAAAACTGTAAGTGTATCGTCGGGGGTTAGTGGTTTTTTTAAGGTTTTTTTGGGTGGGTTTTATTTTTAGATTAGGGTTTGGGCAGCAAATGAGCTAAATGCCCTTTTAAGGGCGAAGCCCATCCAAA
Organism: Bombina bombina; assembly: GCF_027579735.1. NCBI lineage: Eukaryota > Metazoa > Chordata > Amphibia > Anura > Bombinatoridae > Bombina > Bombina bombina. The sequence goes on along the minus strand of NC_069499.1, from coordinate 1,516,350,779 downwards.
TACCCTTTTCAGGGCAATGGGTAGCTTAGGTTTTTTAGATAGTTTTTTTTATTTTCTGGGTTTGGGGGGGTGGGTGTTTGTAATGTTAGTGGGTATTTATATTTTTTTTTCACAAAAAGAGCTGATATCTTTAAGGCAATGCCCTACAAAAGTCCCTTTTTAAGGGTCATTGGTAGTTTATTCTAGATTAGTTTTTTTATTTTGGGGTGGGTTTTTTAATGTATTAGAATAGGAATAATTTTTATCATTTTTGATCATTTGTTATTTTGTGTAATGTATTTTTTTAGTGGGGTGTTTTTTTTTTGTAGCAAAAGAGCTTAATACAATGTCCTACAAAAGGCCCTTTTAAGGCGCCCCCATAAGGCCCTTTTAAGGGCCCTTGGTAGTTTGGGGGGGTGGGGGTTTGTATACTGTTAGGGGGTGTTTGTTTTTTGTAGCAGAAGAGCTGTTTAACTTAGGGCAATGCCCTACAAAAGGCCCTTTAAGGGCCCCCAAAAGGCCTTTGGTAGTTTATTCTAGATTAGGCTTTTTCATTTTGGGGTGTTTTTTTTTTAAAGGGTATTAGAATACGAATCATTTTTATTTTTTTGGATAATTTTTTTTTTTTTTTTTGTAATGGTAGGTTTTTTTTTATTCTTTGTAATTTTACGTTTTAGTGTAAGGTAGCTTAGGTTTTATTTCACAGGTAATTTTTGTATTTATTTAAACTAGGTAGGTATTAAATAGTTAGTAACTATATACTAACTAGTCTACCTAGTTAAAATAAATACAAACTTACCTGTGAAATAAAAATAAAACCTAAGCTAGCTACAATATAACTATTACTTATATTGTAGCTAGCTTAGGTTTTATTTCATAGGTAAGTATGTCTTTAGTTGAAATAGGTAGTATTTAATTAATAATTGTGCATTTAATTTAGATCTATTTTAATTATGTTTAAGTTAGGGGGTGTTAGGGTTACATTAGGGTTAGGTTTAGGGGTAGGGTTAGGTTTAGGGGTAGGTGTAGGGGTTAATAGTTTAATTTAGGTTGTTGAGATGTGGGGGACTGGCTGTTTAGGGGTTAATAGGTTTATTTAGTAGTAGTGATGTGGGAGGCCAGAGGTTTAGGGGTTAATAACTGTATTTAGTTGCGGCGATGTCGGGGAGCAGCGAAATAGGGGTTAATAACTTTAATATAGTGGAGGCAATGTTGGGGAGCGGCAGAATACAGGTTAATAACTTTAGTATAGTGGCGGCGATATCAGGAGCGGCAGATTAGGGGTTAATACCATTATTTAGGTGGCAGCGATATCGGGAGCGGCAGATTAGGGGTTAATAAATTTATGTAGGTCAGCAATGTCGGAGGCAGCAGATTAGGGGTGTTCAGACATAGGGTTTATGTTAGGGTGTTAGGTTTAGGGGTAGGTGTAGGGGTTAATAGTTTAATTTAGGTTGTTGAGATGTGGGAGGCCAGAGGTTTAGGGATTAATAACTGTATTTAGTTGCGGCGATGTCGGGGAGCAGCGGAATAGGGGTTAATAACTTTAATATAGTGGCGGCGATGTTGGGGAGTGGCGGAATACGGGTTAATAACTTTAGTATAGTGGCGGCGATATCAGGAGCGGCAGATTAGGGGTTAATACCTTTATTTAGGTGGCAGCGATATCGGGAGCAGCAGATTAGGGGTTAATAAATTTATGTAGGTCAGTGATGTCGGAGGCAGCAAATTAGGGGTGTTCAGACATAGGGTTTATGTTAGGGTGTTAGAGTTACACGTTAGTTTCTTTTTCCCCATAGACATCAATGGGGATGCGTTACGGAGCTTTTCTTTCCACGATTGCAGGTGTTTGAATTTTTTCTGACCCTCTCTCCCCATTGATATCTATGGGGAAAGCGTGCACGAGCACTTCAAAACAGCGCTTGTTTTTGGTGCGGTATGAAGCTTAAAAGCACCATATCGCACGCACAAGCCAGGTTTTTAAAAACTTGTTGCATTCGTTAATTTCCCTTTAGTGCTCAAAACTCCTAATCTAGGCGACTGTCTTTTATAAGATATTTATACAACGAAAAAGAAATATCATTGTTTAAAAAAAAAAAAAACGAGCAAAAAAGCCCAGTTGTTCAATCAATACAATACTTAAAATATATAGCATCGCATTGTACAATAAACATATAAATTAAACATTGTATATAAATATATTGACATAGCTCCTATAGTTTTAATAGAAAGTTTTTTTGTTGTTGCCCTTATTAGTAAGGTGGATCGCCGACATGATGTAGATGTATGCGTAGGGTGGGAGTTAGCTGGACATTCCATGGGAGTAACCTGCAATTTAATTGGGAATCATCGCCAGTAGTGATATATTCCAAGAACTGCCCTGTAGGGTCGGCTCCAAGGGGGGCATTGGGGGGCAATGCCCACCCAAATGGAATGCTGTTCCCCTTCAAAAAATATTGATATTATCATACGCTTTAAAAATAATAAATAAAATAATGAATTGTTATGTAATGCTGCATGCTGGGGGCGGAGTTATCTGTTGAGGTCGCATCACACATCTGCAAGGAGCTCTGTGTCTTAACCTCTTATTTGGAATCAGAAATGAATTAGAGACTTTTTGGACTTGTCTTTAACCCTATTAATTTTACCTAACTATCATGAGTTACTCATTTTCTTAAACAATAGACCATGATAAGAATATGATTGTATCATATAAATATGTCTATAAATGGCTACAGGCTTCTATTGACGCCTCAAAAGTGCACTGTGATCTTAGGCCGGGGACATGATTGAGATTTGAGAATGAGTTTAAGAGTTTTGGATTATGGTGATTAAGGAATGAATTGTTTTTAAGGAGCTATTTTCACTGGGGGTCTCAAGTTTAATGGCTGTTTTAGTGCACTGCATAGGATTTAGACTTCATTCTTTTACCTAGTGATTTAGCACATATTCTCCAAATGTTAATAATGGGGATAAGCCAGCCAAAAGCTACACTTTCCTGCAGAATATGTAGGTCTGCTCTTATTTTGATTCTCATACATGGTTTGTATATGCGTGCCCCCTTGTGAAAAAAATGCCCCTCCATTTCATTTGTTTTGGAGCCGACCCTGCTGCCCTGCAGGTTAGCTAATGGTTTTCAGCCTTAGCCCTAGATTTAGAGTTGGGCGGTAGCCGTGAAAACCAGCGTTAGAGGCTCTTTACGCTGGTTTTAGGCTACGGCCGGTATTTGGAGTCATTCAAAAAAGGGTCTAACGCTCACTTTTCAGCCGCGACTTTTCCATACCGCAGATCCCCTTACGTCAATTGCGTATCCTATCTTTTCAATGGGATCTTTCTAACGCCGGTATTTAGAGTCGTGTCTGAAGTGACCGTTAGAATTATAACGACAAAACTCCAGCCGCAGAAAAAAGTCAGTAGTTAAGAGCTTTCTGGGCTAACGCCGGTTCATAAAGCTCTTAACTACTGTGCTCTAAAGTACACTAACACCCATAAACTACCTATGTACCCCTAAACCGAGCCCCCCCCCACACATCGCCGCCACACGATTACATTTTTTTAACCCCTAATCTGCCGACCGCCACCTACGTTATACTTATGTACCCCTAATCTGCTGCCCCTAACACCGCCGACCCCTATATTATATTTATTAACCCCTAATCTGCCCCCCTCAACGTCGCAATCAGCCAATAGAATGCGAGCTCAATCTGATTGGCTGATTGGATCAGCCAATCGGATTGAACTTGATTCTGATTGGCTGATTCCATCAGCCAATCAGAATATTCCTACCTTAATTCCGATTGGCTGATAGAATCCTATCAGCCAATCGGAATTCGAGGGACGCCATCTTGGATGATGTCATTTAAAGGAACCGTCATTCGTTGTTCAGTCGTCGGCCAGGATGGATGTTCTGCGTCGGAGTTCTTCAGGATGCTGCCGCTCCGCTCCGGATGGATGACGATAGAAGATGCCGCTTGGATGAAGACTTCTACCGGATGGAGGACCTCTTCTTGCCCCGCTTGGATGAAGACTTCTACCGGATGGAGGACCTCTTCTTGCTCCGCTTGGATGAAGAATTTGGCTCAAGGGTAGGGAGATCTTCAGGGGCTTAGTGAAAGGTTTATTTAAGGGGGGTTTGGGTTAGATTAGGGGTATGTGGGTGGTGGGTTGTAATGTTGGGGGGGGGGTATTGTATGTTTTTTTTTTACAGGCAAAAGAGCTGAATTTCTTGGGGCATGCCCCGCAAAGGGCCCTGTTCAGGGCTGGTAAGGTAAAAGAGCTTTGAACTTTAGTAATTTAGAATAGGGTAGGGCATTTTTTTATTTTGGGGGTCTTTGTTATTTTATTAGGGGGCTTAGAGTAGGTGTAATTAGTTTAAAATTGTTGTAATATTTTTCTAATGTTTGTAAATATTTTTTTATTTTTTGTAACTTAGTTCTTTTTTATTTTTTGTACTTTAGTTAGTTTATTTCATTGTATTTATTTGTAGGAATTTTATTTAATTAATTTATTGATAGTGTAGTGTTAGGTTTAATTGTAACTTAGGTTAGGATTATTTTACAGGTAAATTTGTAATTATTTTAACTATTTTAGCTATTAAATAGTTCTTAACTATTTAATAGCTATTGTACCTGGTTAAAATAAATACAAAGTTACCTGTAAAATAAATATTAATCCTAAAATAGCTATAATATAAATATAATTTATATTGTAGCTATATTAGGATTTATTTTACAGGTAAGTATTTAGCTTTAAATAGGAATAATTTATTTAACCCCTTAATGACCACAGCACTTTTCCATTTTCTGTCCGTTTGGGACCAAGGCTATTTTTACATTTTTGCGGTGTTTGTGTTTAGCTGTAATTTTCATCTTACTCATTTACTGTACCCACACATATTATATACCGTTTTTCTCGCCATTAAATGGACTTTCTAAAGATACCATTATTTTCATCATATCTTATAATTTACTATAAAAAAATTTATAAAATATGAGGAAAAAATTGAAAAAAACACACTTTTTCTAACTTTGACCCCCAAAATCTGTTACACATCTACAACCACCAAAAAACACCCGTGCTAAATAGTTTCTAAATTTTGTCCTGAGTTTAGAAATACCCAATGTTTACATCTTCTTTGCTTTTTTTGTAAGTTATAGGGCCATAAATACAAGTTGCACTTTGCTATTTCCAAACCATTATTTTTCAAAATTAGCGCTAGTTACATTAGAACACTAATATCTTTCAGGAATCTCTGAATATCCATTGACATGTATATAATTTTTTTTAGTAGACATCCCAAAGTATTGATCTAGGCCCATTTTGGTATATTTCATGCCACCATTTCACCGCCAAATGCGATTAAATACAAAAAATCGTTCACTTTTTTACAAATTTTTTCACAAACTTTTGGTTTCTCACTGAAATTATTTACAAACAGCTTGTGCAATTATGGCTTAAATGGTTGTAAATTCTTCTCTGGGATCCCCTTTGTTCAGAAATAGCAGACATATATGGCTTTGGCATTGCTTTTTAGTAATTAGAAGGCTGCTAAATGCCACTGCGCACTACACGTATATTATGCCCAGCAGTGAAGGGGTTAATTATGGAGCATGTAGGGAGCTTCTAGGGTTAATTTTAGATTTAGTGTAGTGTAGTAGACAACCCCAAGTATTGATCTAGGCCCATTTTGGTATATTTCATGCCACCATTTCACCGCCAAATGCGATCAAATTAAAAAAAACATTAAATTTTTCACAATTTTAGGTTTCTCACTGAAATCATTTACAAACAGCTTGTGCAATTATGGCACAAATGGTTGTAAATGCTTCTCTGGGATCCCCTTTGTTCAGAAATAGCAGACATATATGGCTTTGGCGTTGCTTTTTGGTAATTAGAAGGCCGCCAAATGCCGCTGCATTTCACACGTGTATTATGGCTAGCAGTGAAGGGGTTAATTATGTAGCTTGTAGGGAGCTTGCAGGGTTAATTTTAGCTTTAGTGTAGAGCTCAGCCTCCCACCTGAAACATGAGACCCCCTGATCTCTCCCAAACAGCTCTCTTCCCTCCCCCACCCCCCAATTGTCCCGCCATCTTAAGTACTGGCAGAAACTCTGCCAGTACTAAAATAAAAGCTATATTTGGGGGGGGGTTTTTTTACATATGCTGCTGTGTAGGATCCCCCCTTAGCCCCCAGCCTTACTGATCCCCCACCAAAGAGCTCTCTAACCCTCCCCCTCTGCCTTAATGGGCGCCATCTTGGGTACTGGCAGCTGTCTGCCAGTACCCAGTTTAGTGAATAATGTGCCTTTTTTTTAAAATAAAAACCCTTTTCTGCAGTGTAGCTTCCCCCCCCCCAAGATCAACCCCCCACCCCTTCCACATCAATTAGCTGTTATTTACACTTTCAAAAAGTTAATTCAAGTACTTTTTAAACTTGATTTTTCTGTAGTGTAGCGGTTCCCTCCCGCTCCCGCCCCATGCACGCGCCCGCTCGCCGCCCCCCGTGCACGCGCGCGCTCCCGTGCGCGCTCCCGCCCCTCCCGCCCCCCGATCCCGCCCCCCTCCACTCCACTGGGCACATCGATGGCCGCCCACCCGCCTCCCAGACTTGCTCCCACCCACCAACGATACCGGCCACCGATGTCCGGTGCAGAGAGGGCCACAGAGTGGCTCTCTCTGCATCGGATGGCCAAGGGGGGTTATTGCAGGATGCCTCCATATCGAGGCATCACTGCAATAACCGGAAAGCAGCTGGAAGCGAGCAGGATCGCTTCCAGCTGCTTTCCACACCGAGGACGTGCAGGGTACGTTCTCAGGCATTAACTGCCTTTTTTTTGAGGACGTACCCTGCACGTCCTCGGTCGTTAAGGGGTTAAGAAGAGTTAATTAATTTCGTTAGATGAAAATTATATTTAATTTAGGGAGCTGTTAGTGTTAGGGTTAGACTTAGCTTTAGGGGTTAATACATTTATTAGAATAGCGGTGAGCTCCAGTCGGCAGATTAGGGGTTAATAATTGAAGTTAGGTGTCGGTGATGTTAGGGAGGGCAGATTAGGGGTTAATACTATTTATTATAGGGTTAGTAAGGCGGATTAGGGGTTAATAACTTTATTATAATAGCGGTGCGGTCCGGTCGGCAGATTAGGGGTTAATAAGTGTAGGCAGGTGGAGGCGACATTGTGGGCGGCAGATTAGGGGTTAATAAATATAATATAGGGGTCGGCGGTGTTAGGGGCAGCAGATTAGGGGTACATAGGGATAATGTAAGTAGCGGCGGGTTTACGGAGCAGCAGATTAGGGGTTAAAAATAATATGCAGGGGTCAGCGATAGCGGGGGCGGCAGAATAGGGGTTAATAAGTGTAAGGTTAGGGGTATTTAGACTCGGGGTACATGTTAGAGTGTTAGGTGCAGACGTAGGAAGTGTTTCCCCATAGCAAACAATGGGGCTGCGTTAGGAGCTGAACGCCGCTTTTTTTGCAGGTGTTAGGTTTTTTTTCAGCTCAAACAGCCCCATTGTTTCCTATGGGGGAATCGTGCATGAGCACGTTTTTGAGGCTGGCTGCGTCCGTAAGCAACTGTGGTATCAAGAGTTGAAGTTGCGTTAAATATGCTCTACGCTCCTTTTTTGGAGCCTAACACAGCCATTCTGTGGACTCTCAATACCAGAGTTATTTTAAAGGTGCGGCCAGAAAAAAGCCAGCGTTAGCTACGCGGGTCGTTACCGACAAAACTCTAAATCTAGCCGTTAGTTTTCTTGTCACATTTTCAGTGGCAGGATTTTCCAGTGTGAGCAACTGTAGAAGTAAAGTTACAAAGGCATTATTTGAAGTGTTCCTATACAGAAACCTCTTTTGTTTCAGTGAAAACACTGTCTGTGCTGTGAAGGAACACTTTAAATACAGTGACAATGTGGGCAGACTTTTATTGAAGATATGATCACTATTATTTCCTATAGGAGACACATTGCCACTACCCAGAACAAACATGATTACTTTAGAGACCATCCTGTACTCATTTGATGATCATTAAACTATTTAGAAGTCATTTGCACATCATCAGGCTTGTAAAGTCATCAGCTAAAGTAAAATATTCTGGGTGATGACTTCAGAATGATTAGCAGATTACCTTACTGATTACTTCACAAGCAAGAACAGCAATTGAATGCCTCTAGAGTCATCCTATTTAAATATTTTGGCCTGTGGGCATACTTTAGGATGGCTTCTGATGACTAGTCTGGGGGTATCGATTACTTCAGAATAACTCCAGGAAGATCTTCCTTTTTGATAAGGGTAATCGACACATCGAGGTTCAACCCACTTTTTTCCAATATATCAATAGACTGCGAACCTGGTGAACCCAAACATATCAGGGCCTGGGGCACTACATGACAGGAAATAGTGCTGCCATTGTGTGCTCTTGGTAATATATAACATTGTTGCAAAACTGCACCCATATAGTAATGCAGACTCTTGCACACTCCTGAACTTAGCTTTCTTCTTTCCAACAAAGCATAATAAGAAAACAAAGAAAATTTGATAATAGAAGTTCATTGGATAGTTGTTGTTTTTTTTTAATTTGTAGTCTCTTTCTAAATGATGAAATAAAAATGTAGGGTTTTACGTCCCTTGAATTTAGCGCGTGTTGGTCCTTCCTCACTATTGCGCTAATTTTTTACTTTGAGCACAGTTAGCGCGCATGCACAAAAAAAAAAAAAAACATTTAGTGTGCCACTTGAAATTATTATTATTATCAGGTATTTGTAGAGCGCCAACAGATTCTGCAGCGCTGAAATCTAGCACATCATTTACTGTAAATGGGAAAACTATTTCCAAAGCACCTCAATGTATCAGAATATCATAATAAAAAATACACACTTTATGAAGTAACATTTTATAAAGCAGACTCTATCGTCTAGATTTAGAGTTTTGTCGATAACGACCCGCGTGGCTAATGCATGCTTTTTTTCCCCCGCACCTTTTAAATACTGCTGGTATTTAGAGTTCACAGAATGGCTGCGTTAGGCTCCAAAAAGGGAGCGTAGAGCATAATTTACCGCCACTGCAACTGTCAATACCAGCAGTGCTTACGGATGCGGCCAGCTTCAAAAACGTGCTCGTGCACGATTCCCCCATAGAAAACAATGGGGCATTTTGAGCTGAAAAAAAACCTAACACCTGCAAAAAAGCAGCGTTCAGCTCCTAACGCAGCCCCATTGTTTCCTATGGGGAAACACTTCCTATGTCTGCACCTAACACCCTAACATGTACCCCGAGTCTAAACACCCCTAACCTTACACTTATTAACCCCTAATCTGCCGCCCCCGCTATCTCTGACCCCTGCATATTATTATTAACCCCTAATCTGCCGCTCCGTACATCGCCGCAACCTACATTATACCTATGTACCCCTAGGGGGGTAGTTACCAACGTGTCAACTTTCCTGCCTTCGCCGGCCCAATACGCCCGCCTAAGCTCGCCTCACATCGCCGCCGCAGACCTGAAAAAATTCGCCTAAGTTATCAAGTAAAGCTGTCAAAAAGCCGCGGGGCGATGAGCAGCGGACTGTGAGAGTTATCACTCATCCGATCTCGCTGCTCTTCGGCTGTTTGACAGCTTTCTTGCTAGCCTGTCACTAAGCACTCACACTAAACTACACTGTTCTACCCTCTATACCGGCGCCCCCGGAGCCCCCTGCAACTAAATAAAGTTACTAACCCCTAAACCGCCGCTCCTAGACCCCGCCGCAAGTCTTATAAATGTATTAACCCCTAAACCGCCGCTCCCGGACACCGCTGCCACCTACATTATACCTAGTAACCCCTATCCTGCCCCCCCTATACCGTCGCCCTCTATAATAAACTTATTAACCCCTATCCTGCTGATCCCGCACCTCGCCGCAAATAAATAAATAAATAGTTTAACCCCTAAACCGCCGCTCCCTGAACCCGCCGCAACCTATATTAAATTTATTAACCCCTATCCTGCCCCCCCTACACCGCCGCCACTGTAATAAAATTATTAACCCCTAAACCTAAGTCTAACACTAACCCTAACACCCCCTAACTTAAATATTAATTAAATAAATCTAAATAATATTTCTATTATGAACTAAGTTAATCCTATTTAAAACTAACTACTTACCGTAATTTTGTATTTCTTTTAGCTAGGTAGTTATTAAATAGTTAATAACTATTTAATAACTATTCTAACTAGCTAAAATAAACACAAAGTTACCTGTAAAATAAATATAAATCCTAAAATAGCTACAATGTAATTATTAATTATATTGTAACTATCTTAGGGTTTATTTTACAGGTAAGTATTTAGTTTTAAATAGGAATAATTTATTTAAGTATAGTGTAGTGTTAGGTGTAATTGTAACTTAGGTTAGTTTTTATTTTACAGGTAAATTTCTCTTTATTTTAGCTAGGTAGCTATTAAATAGTTAATAACTATTTAATAGCTATTGTACCTAGTTAAAATAAATTGAAATGTACCTGTAAAATAAAAATAAATCCTAAGATAGCTACAATATAATTATTATTTATATTGTAGCTATATTAGGGTTTATTTTAAAGGTAAGTATTTAGTTTTAAATAGGATTAATTTAGTTCATAATAGAAATATGATTTAGATTTATTAAATTAATATTTAAGTTAGGGGGGTGTTAGGGTTAGTGTTAGACTTAGGTTTAGGGGTTAATAAATGTATTACAGTGGCGGTGGTGTAGTGGGGGGCAGGATAGGGGTTAATAAATGTATTATAGGTGGCGACGGTGTAGGGGGGCAGATTAGGGGTTAATAAATTTAATATAGGTAGCGGCAGGGTCAGGGAGCGGTGGTTTAGGGGTTAAACTATTTATTTATTTACGGCGAGGTGCGGGATCGGCAGGATAGGGGTTAATAACTTTATTATAGGGGGGCAGGATAAGGGGTTACTAGGTATCATGTAGGTGGCGGTGGGCTCCGGGAGCGGCGGTTTAGGGGTTAATAGGTATAGAGTAGCTTGCGGTGGGCTCCGGGAGCTGCGGTTTAGGGGTTAATCATTTTATTTAGTTGCGGCGGTGTAGGGGGGGACAGATTAGAGGTGTTTAGACTCGGGGTACATGCTAGGGTGTTAGGTGCAGACATCTCCCATAGGAATCAATGGGATGTCTGGCAGCAGCGAACTTGTACTTTCGCTATGGTCAGACTCCCATTGATTCCTATGGGATCCGCCGCCTCCAGGGTGGCGGTTTGAAAACCAGGTACGCTGGGCCGGAAAAGTGCCGAGCGTACCTGCTAGTTTTTTGATAACTAGCAAAAGTAGTCAGATTGTGCCGCACTTGTGTGCGGAACATTTGGAGTGACGTAAGAATCGATCTGTGTCAGACTGAGTCCGGCGGATCGAAGTTTACGTCACAAAATTCTACTTTTTCCGATCTCTAGCCTTTGATAACTAAGGCGAATCAGCCTCGCCACAAATACGCTGCGGAATTCCAGCGTATTTGAGGTTGACGGCTTGATAACTACCCCCCCTAATCTGCTGCCCATAACACCGACCCCTATATTATATTTATTAACCCCTAAACTGCCCCCCACAACGTAGCGTCCACCTACCTACAATTATTAACCCCTAATCTGCCGACTGGACCTCACCGCTACTCTAATAAATTTTTTAACCCCTAAAGCTAAGTCTAACCCTAACCCTAACACCCCCCTAAATTAAATATAATTTAAATCTAACAAAATAAAATAAATCTTATTAAATAAATTATTCCTATTTAAAGCTAAATACTTACCTGTAAAATAAACCCTAATATAGCTACAATATAAATTATAATTATATTGTAGCTATTTTAGGATTCATATTTATTTTACAGGCAACTTTGTAATTATTTTAACCAGGTACAATAGCTATTAAATAGTTAATAACTATTTAATGGCTACCTAGTTAAAATAATTACAAAATTACCTGTAAAATAAATCCTAACCTAAGTTACAATTAAACCTAACACTACACTATCAATACATTAATTAAATACAATACCTACAAATAAATACAATTAAATAAACTAACTAAAGTACAAAAAATAAAAAAGAACTAAGTTACAAAAAATAAAAAAATATTTACAAACATTAGAAAAATATTACAACAATTTTAAACTAATTACACCTACTCTAAGCCCCCTAATAAAATAACAAAGCCCCCCAAAATAAAAAAAATGCCCTACCCTATTCTAAAATTAAAATAGAAAAGCTCTTTTACCTTACCAGCCCTTAAAAGGGCCCTTTGTGGGGCATGCCCCAAAGAATTCAGCTCTTTTGCCTGTAAAAAAAAACATACAATACCCCCCCCAACATTACAACCCACCACCCACATACCCCTAATCTAACCTAAACCCCCCCTTAAATAAACCTAACACTAAGCCCCTGAAGATCTCACTACCTTGTCTTCACCACACCGGGTCCCGATTGGTCCAGAAGAGCCTCCGAAGACTTGATCCAAGAGTCTTGATCCAAGCCCAAGCGGGGGCTGAAGAGTGACGTCCATCCTCCGGCTGAAGTCTTGATCCAAGCAGCGGTTAAGAATTCCATCTTCGGGCAGAAGTCTTCATCCTATCCGGGCAGAAGAGTAGATCCGGACTAGCAAACATCTTCATCCAAGCCGCATCTTCTATGTTCTTCCATCCGATGATGAGCGGCTCCATCTTGAAGACCTCCAGCGCGGATCCATCCTCTTCTTTCGATGACTAGACGACGAATGAAGGTTCATTTAAGGGACGTCTTCCAAGATGGCGTCCCTCGAATTCCAATTGGCTGATAGGAGTCCCTTAAAGGAACCTTCATTTGTCTTCTAGTCGTCGGAAGAAGAGGATGGATCCGTGCCGGAGATCTTCAAGATGGAGCCGCTCGTCATCGGAATGGAAGAACATAGAAGATGCGGCTTGGATGAAGATGTTTGCCGGTCCAGATCTACTCTTCTCCCCGGATAGGATGAGGACTTCTGCCCGAAGATGGAATTCTTTAGCCGCCGCTTGGATCAAGACTTCAGCCGGAGGATGGACGTCACTCTTCAGCCCTCGCTTGGGCTTGGATCAAGACTTCGGAGGCTTGGATCAAGACTTCGGTGGATGGATCGGTGAACCCGGCGTGGTGAAGACAAGGTAGGGAGATCTTCAGGGGCTTAGTGTTAGGTTTATTTAAGGGGGGTTTGGGTCAGATTAGGGGTATGTGGGTGGTGGGCTGTAATGTTGGGGGGGGTATTGTATGGGTTTTTTTTACAGGCAAAAGAGCTGAATTCTTTGGGGCATGCCCTGCAAAGGGCCCTTTTAAGGGCTGGTAAGGTAAAAGAGCTTTTCTATTTTAATTTTAGAATAGGGTAGGACATTTTTTTATTTTGGGGGGCTTTGTTATTTTATTAGGGGGCTTAGAGTAGGTGTAATTAGTTTAAAATTGTTGTAATATTTTTCTAATGTTTGTAAATATTCTTATTATTATTATTATTATTTTTTGTACTTAAGTTTAGTTTATTTAATTGTATTTATTTGTAGGTATTGTATTTAATTAATTTATTGATACTGTAGTGTTAGGTTTAATTGTAACTTAGGTTAGGATTTATTTTACAGGTAATTTTGTAATTATTTTAACTAGGTAGCTATTAAATATTTATTAACTATTTAATAGCTATTGTACCTGGTTAAAATAAATACAAAGTTGCCTGTAAAATAAATATTAATCCTAAAATAGCTACAATATAATTATTATTTATATTGTAGCTATATTAGGGCTTATTTTACAGGTAAGTATTTATCTTTAAATAGGAATAATTTATTTAATAAGAGTTAATTTATTTCGTTAGATTTAAATTATATTTAATTTAGGGGGGTGTTAGTGTTAGACTTAGCTTTAGGGGTTAATACATTTATTATAGTAGCGGTGAGCTCCGATCGGCAGATTAGGGGTTACTTATTGTAGGTAGCTGGCGGCGACGTTGTGGGGGGCAGATTAGGGGTTAATAAATATAATATAGGGGTCGGCGGTGTTAGGGGCAGCAGATTAGGGGTACATAACTATAATGTATGTTGCGGCGGTTTAGGGAGCGGCAGATTAGGGGTTAATAATAATATGCAGGGTTCAGCGATAGCGGGGGTGGCAGATTAGGGGTTAATAAGTGTAAGGTTAGGGGTGTTTTAACTATTTTAGCTATTGTACCTGGTTAAAATAATTACAAAGTTGCCTGTAAAATAAATATGAATCCTAAAATAGCTACAATATAATTATAATTTATATTGTAGCTATATTAGGGTTTATTTTACAGGTAAGTATTTAGCTTTAAATAGGAATAATTTATTTAATAAGAGTTAATTTATTTTGTTAGATTTAAATTATATTTAACTTAGGGGGGTGTTAGGGTTAGGGTTAGAATTAGCTTTAGGGGTTAAAAAATTTATTAGAGTAGCGGTGAGGTCCGGTCGGTAGATTAGGGGTTAATACTTGAAGTTAGGTGTCGGCGATGTTAGGGAGGGCAGATTAGGGGTTAATGCTATTTATTATAGGGTTATTGAGGCGGGAGTGAGGCGGATTAGGGGTTAATATATTTATTATAGTGGCGGTGAGGTCCTGTCGGCAGATTAGGGGTTAATAATTGTAGATAGGTGGAGGCGACGTTGGGGGCGGCAGATTAGGGGTTAATAAATATAATCTAGGGGTCGGCGGTGTTAGGGGCAGCAGATTAGGGGTACATAGGGATAACGTAGGTGGCGGCAGTGTGCGGTCGGCAGATTAGGGGTTAAACATTTTTAATAGAGTGGCGGTGATGTGGGGGGGCTTCGGTTTAGGGGTACATAGGTAGTTTATGGGTGTTAGTGTACTTTAGAGCACAGTAGTTAAGAGCTTTATAAACCGGCGTTAGCCCAGAAAGCTTTTAACTACTGACTTTTTTCTGCGGCTGGAGTTTTGTCGTTCGATTTCTAACGCTCACTTCAGCCACGACTCTAAATACCAGCGTTAGAAAGATCCCATTGAAAAGATAGGATACGCAATTGACGTAAGGGGATCTGCGGTATGGAAAAGTCGCGGCTGGAAAGTGAGCGTTAGACCCTTACCTACACGACTCTAAATACCAGCGGTAGCCCAAAACCAGCGTTAGCAGCCTCTAACGCTAGTTTTGACGGCTAACGCCAAACTCTAAATCTAGCCGTAAGAGAATTGTATCTATGTTATTGCAAGCACACAGTCATGTTAAATGTATTCCCATAACGTTTAAACCAAAAAATCAAAAGTTTCTTGGAATAAAATTAGAGGTTTAAGGAAAGGAAGCTAAAATGCAGTTTGCAAATCAATAAATCAATACATGCTTCTAGCTATGAACTGCACTGGAAATCCAATTATCTTGAGAAATCACTTAAATTATTTATCATTAATCTACTGCCATTGTTTTTGTTAGATATTTTCAAATTTATATGGAAACATGGGTGTTTAATGCATGCAAACATGTTTTTTTCCAATTCAAAACCCACACCATAAAAAAACGATGATTAGAACTTAATAGACAGACTAAATTGTTTAATTCACTTAGTTCATCTTTTTATTTTGCTAGACTGCATTATATGTTAAATAAAAAGAGAGAAGCGCTCAACCTGTGAATAGTGATGTCGCAAATAGTTCGCCGGCGAATAGTTCCCGGCGAACATAGCTTGTTCGCGTTCGCGCGGACGGCGAACATATGCGATCCGCCCCTATTTGTCATCATTGAGTAATACTTTGACCCTGTACCTCACAGTCAGCAGGCACATTCCAGCCAATCAGCAGCAGACCCTCCCTCCCAGACCCTCCTACCTCCTGGACAGCATCCATTTTAGATTCATTCGGAAGCTGCATTCTTAGTGAGAGGAGGGACAGTGTAGCTGCTGCTGATTTAATAGGGAAATCGATAGCTAGGCTAGTGTATTCAGTGTCCACTACAGTCCTGAAGGACTCATCTGATCTCTGCTGTAAGGACAGCACCCCAAAAAGCCCTTTTTTTGGGCTAGAACATAGGTCTGCTTTTTTTTTTTTTTCCTGTGTAATCTAATTGCAGTTGCCTGCCTGCCTGCCAGCGTGTGTGTCAGGCTCACAGCGTATACTGTGCCCACTTGCCCAGTGCCACCACTCATATCTGGCGTAACAGTAGTGTACATTTAAAAAAACAACACTTTTTTGACTATGAAATAATAGCAGACAGCTGCCAGTACCCAAGATGGCCGCCAATAAGGCAGATGGGGAGGGTTAGAGAGCTGTTTTGGGGGGGGGGGGATCAGGGAGGTTGGGGGCTAAGTGGGGATGCTACACCACAGATATGCTATAAAAAAATTTAAAAATTAAAAACCTTTTATTTTAGTACTGGCAGACTTTCTGCCAGTACTTAAGATGGCGGGGACAATTGTGGGTAGGGGAGGGAAGGGAGCTGTTTGGGAGGGATCAAGGGGTCTGATGTGTCAGGTGGGAGGCTGATCTCTACACTAAAGCTAAAATTAACTCTGCAAGCTCCCTACAAACTACCTAAATAACCCCTTCACTGCTAGCCATAATACATGTGTGATGCGCAGCAGCATTTAGCGGCCTTCTAATTACCAAAAAGCAACGCCAAAGTCATATATGTCTGCTATTTCTGAACAAAGGGGATCCCAGAGAAGCATTTACAACCATTTGTGCCATAATTGCACAAGCTGTTTGTAAATAATTTCAGTGAGAAACCTAAAATTGCGAAAAAATTTAAGTTTTTTTTAAATTTGATCGCATTTGGCGGTGAAATGGTGGCATTAAATATAAGAAAATGGGCCTAGATCAATACTTTGGGTTGTCTACTACACTACACTTAAGCTAAAATTAACTCTACAAGCTGCCTACATGCTCCCTAATTAACCCCTTCACTGCTGGGCATAAAACACGTGTGGTGCGCAGTGGCATTTAGCAGCCTTCTAATTACCAAAAAGCAACGCCAAAGCCATATAAGTCTGCTATTTCTGAACAAAGGGGATCCCAGAGAAGCATTTACAACCATTTATGCCATAATTGCATAAGTTGTTTGTAAATAATTTCTGTGAGAAACCTAAAGTTTGTGAAAAAGTGAACAATTGTTTTTTATTTGATCGCATTTGGCGGTGAAATGGTGGCATTAAATATACCAAAATGGGCCTAGATCAATACTTTGGGTTGTCTACTACACTACACTTAAGCTAAAATTAACTCTACAAGCTTCCTACATGGTCCCTAATTAACCCCTTCACTAATGGGCATAAAACACGTGTGGTGCGCAGTGGCATTTAGCAGCCTTCTAATTACCAAAAAGCAACGCCAAAGCCATATAAGTCTGCTATTTCTGAACAAAGGGGATCCCAGAGAAGCATTTACAACCATTTATGCCATAATTGCATAAGTTGTTTGTAAATAATTTCTGTGAGAAACCTAAAGTTTGTGAAAAAGTGAACAATTTTTTTTATTTGATCACATTTGGCGGTGAAATGATGGCATTAAATATACCAAAATGGGCCTAGATTAATACTTTGGGTTGTCTACTACAATACACTTAAGCTAAAATTAACTCTACAAGCTGCCTACATGCTCCCTAATTAACCCCTTCACTGCTGGGCATAAAACATGTGTGGTGAGCAGTGGCATTTAGCAGCCTTCTAATTACAAAAAAGCAACGCCAAAGCCATATAAGTCTGCTATAATGGCATGTCTGGCACACAGTGTTGGGGCAAGGGTCCATCTGACCACTGATAACTGGTCTGCAAAGCATGGTCAGGGCAGGTATATCACCTACACTGCGCACTGTGAAGCGGGCGTAACCCTTACACTACCTGATCGATACAACATCATACCTGATGTTTTAAAGCACGTTATTCCAAACAATTTAGGAATGTTAGGCGATTTATGCCCTTTATGGATTAAAACCAGACTCTGCATCAACTATGTAATTTTCCATGGGAGTTTTGCCATGGATCCCCCTCCGGCATGCCACAGTCCAGGTGTTAGTCCCCTTGAAACAACTTTTCCATCACTATTGTGGCCAGAAAGAGTCCCTGTGGGTTTTAAAATTCGCCTGCCTATTGAAGTCTATGGAGGTTTGCCTGGTTCACGAACATAAATTTTTATGTTCGCGACATCACTACCTGTGAACGAACAATAGCATAATAGCTTGTTCTATGGCTAGTTACTACCCAAGAAGCAGCCTCTTTTTGCTCAACATGTGCCTTTCACAGAGAATAACTTTCCTGTAGCATATCAGTCTGATCCTGACTAACAGTACAGTCCAGCCCCGAAATACTAGGCAATCCCTCTCTAAACTAGAGAAACAGCAAAACCCCAGACATACATTTCTGCCTAGTGTGGGCCTCATCAGTGAGGTGCAGCCACAACGCGTCCACGTCTGAATTACTGCATCAAGCTTAGGGAGACTTCCCTAAGAGTCATACACCTAGATTTAGAGTTTTGCGTTAGAAGGGGTGCGTTAGCTACGCGTGGTTTCCCCCCCCCCACACCTTTTAAACAACTCTGGTATTTAGAGTTCTCTGAAGGGCTGCGTTAGGCTCCAAAAAGGGAGCGTAGAGCATAATTTACTGCCACTTCAACTCTAAATACCAGTGTTGCTTACGGATGCAGCCAGCTTAAAAAACGTGCTCGTGCACGATTCCCCCATAGGAAACAATGGGGTAGTTTGAGCTGAAAAAAAACCGAACACCTGCAAAAAAGCAGCGTTCAGCTCCTAACACAGCCCCATTGTTTCCTATTGGGAAACACTTCCTAAGTCTGCACCTAACACCTCAACATGAACCCAGAGTCTAAACACCCCTAACTTTACACTTATTAACCCCTAATCTGCCGCCCCCGCTATCGCTGACCCCTGCATTACACTATTAACCCCTAATCTGCCGCTCCGGACACCGCCGCAACCTACATTATAGCTATGTACCCCTAATCTGCTGCCCCTAACATCGCCGACCCCTATATTATATTTATTAACCCCTAATCTGCCACCCCCAACGTCGCTGTTACCTTACCTACACTTATTAACCCCTAATCTGCCGACTGGACCTCACCGCTACTATAATAAATGTATTAACCACTAAAGCTAAGTCTAACCCTAACACCCCCATAAATTAAATATAATTTAAATCTAACTAAATGAAATAAATCTTATTAAATAAATTAATCCTATTTAAAGCTAAATACTTACCTGTAAAATAAACCCTAATATAGCTACAATAAAACGAATAATTATATTGTTATTATTTTAGGATTCATATTTATTTTACAGGCAACTTTGCATTTATTTTAACCAGGTACAATAGCTATTAAATAGTTAATAACTATTTAATAGCTACCTAGTTAAAATAATTACAAAATTACCTGTAAAATAAATCCTAACCTAAGTTACAATTAAACCTAACACTACACTATCAATAAATTAATTAACTAAACTACCTACAATTATCTACAATTAAATCAACTAAACTAAATTACAAAAAACAAACAAACACTAAATTGCAAAAAATAAAAAAAGATTATAAGAATTTTAAACTAATTACACCTACTCTAAGCCCCCTAAAAAAATAACAAAGCCCCCCAAAATAAAAAAATGCCCTACCCTATTCTAAAATAAAAAGTTTACAGCTCTTTTACCTTACTAGCCTTTAAAAGGGCCTTTTGCGGGGCATGCCCCAAAGTAAACAGCTCTTTTGCATTTTAAAAAAACATACAATACGCCCCCCCCAAAATTACAACCCACCACCCACATACCCCTAATCTAACCCAAACCCCCCTTAAAAAACCTAACACTTATTCCCTGAAGATCTCCCTACCTTATCTTCACCACGCCGGGTATCACCGATCCGTCCAGAAGAGGGTCCGAAGTCTTCATCCTATCCGGCAAGAAGAGGTCCAGAAGAGGGTCCGAAGTCTTCATCCTATCCGGCAAGAAGAGGACATCCGGACCGGTAGACATCTTCATCCAGGCGGCGTCTTCTATCTTCATCCATCCGGCGTGGAGCAGGACTATCTTGACGCAGCCAACGCGGATCCATCCTCTTCTTCCGGTGACTGGCGATGAATGAAGGTTCCTTTAAGTGACGTCATCCAAGATGGCATCCCTCAAATTCCGATTGGCTGATAGTATTCTATCAGCCAATCGGAATTAAGGTAGGAAAAATCTGATTGGCTGATTGAATCAGCCAATCAGATTCAAGTTCAATCGGATTGGCTGATCCAATCAGCCAATCAGATTGAGCTTGCATTCTATTGGCGGGAATACAGACGTGGCCCCGTTGCTCAGTGTGCCTAGAGGGATATGGCTGCACCTCACTGATGAGGTCCATACTAGGTACGTCTGGGGTTTTGCTGTTTCTCTCGTTCAGAGTGGAATTGCCTGGTATTTTGGGGCTGGACTGTACTGTTAAGTCAGGATCAGACTGATATGCTACAGGAGAGTTCTTCTCTGTGAAAGGCACATGTTGAGCAAAAAGAGGCTGCTTCTTGGGTGGTTACTAGCCATAGAACAAGCTATTATGCTATTGTTTGTTCCCAGTTTTAGCGCTTCTCTCTTTTTATTTATACATTATATGTTAAACTGAATGCATTAAATGGATGCAACAGAATTATGAAGATGCTTACATTCAATTATGGTGATTATTTAATGCCATATTAAACAATGTCTGGTGCTCATTATTGCACCACATTCAGTGCTTCATCAAGCATTCCCCCCCCCCCCCCAGAAAAGTCTAAGTGGTCAGTATAGCCATCATACACACCCTCCACATAGACCCTTGTATATATGTGTGTGTGTGTGTGTCTAATGGTGCTGATCTTTAAGGACTATTGTGACATATATACACAAAGTGACTACAAGAGTATACGTATATATAAGCCCAGGTGGTCTTTGCCAGTTTAGGTTGCTTGAGGTTAGTTTTTAGAAAACACATATGGCTATTATAAGCCATAATATTCAACAGATGTAAAGCATTACTAAACAGAGCAGAGATGGTATCATTTGAGATTAAACAAGTCCTTGATGTTTCAGATACCAGATTCCAAATCTTACCCCACACCAGACTTGGGGGCATATCTATCAAGCTCTGAATGGAGCTTGACGCCCAGTGTTTCTGGCGAGCCTGCAAGCTCACCAGAAACAGCAGTTATGAAGCAGCGGTCTAAAGACCACTGCTCCATAACCTGTCCGCCTGCTCTGAGCAGGTGGACAGAGATCGCCGGAATTCAACCCGATCGAGTATGTTCGGGTTGATTGCCACCCCCTGCTGGGGGCCGATTGGTCGTGAGTCTGCAGGGGGCAGCGTTGCACCAGCTGGTGCAATGCTGAATACGGAGAGCGTATTGCTCTCCGCATTCAGCGAGGTATGTCGAACCTGATCCGCATCAGGTTCCGGATCCGGATCAGGTCTGACATACCCCCCTCATCTCAAAAACTTAATTCAACAAATGCTTAACCTAGGTGATGTCAAAGGTAAGTGCATTAATATATCCTTAACCCACCAATACTTAGTACAGCCTGCCTGATAACAGCACTGCATTGGTATAATGTTTTTTTAAAACATCTATGGGGTATATTTGTATCCTTTTTTTCCCATGCTCGTACCTCATAGGTGAGGCATATATACCAGGGTTCTTATAACTCCAGGGCTGTATACGTACATGCAGTATGATTGCTAAATGCGCTGCTTGATAAATGCTAATAAAAGAAAGGCAATATTGGGAGACGATAGGTATCTAATCAAAATGTCACCGTTGAGATGTCTACTCAAGCAGTCAACATTCACATAAAGAAGCAGCACACCAGTAACTTGATATCACACCTTTTATTTGGCTCCCAGAGATTAACATAAAAAATATTTCAGGCCTAAGCCCTTAGTAATGTCCCCCATAGTAGTATTGTGATTAATAATTTAAATACTCTACATTCCACCCACAATCTTTATGAAGTTAACTCTTTAATACTTAAAGGGCCATAATAATTTAAAAATTACATGATTTTATCTATTAGGGGCAATAGACTTAAAGGGACACTGAACCCAAATTTTTTTATTTCATGATTTAGATAGAGCATGCAATTTTAAGCACATTTCTAATTTACTCCTATTATCAATTTGTCTTCGTTCTCTTGCTATCTTTATTTGACAAGGAAGGCATCTAAGCTTTTTTTTTTGGTTCAGGCTCTGGACAGCACTTTTTTATTGGTGGATGAATTTATCCACCAATCAGCAAGAACAACCCAGGTTGTTCACCAAAAATGGGGCCGGCATCTAAACTTACATTCTTGCATTTCAGATAAAGATACCAAGAGAATGAAGAAAATTTGATAATAGGCGTAAATTAGAAAGTTGCTTAAAATTCCATGCTCTATCTGAATCACGAAAGGAAAAAAATTGGGTTCAGTGTCCCTTTAAAATGACAAGCTCGAATGTATAAGAGCATGTAATTTCTGGATTATAATGGCCCTTTAAACTAACCAGACAAAATAATGCAGTGCCATCTTGTAAAAACATCTAAAATAGTGGCAGTAAAATGGTACCATTCATAATTTGCATCTTTGTACAGTCTTGCTAGTAGAATGGTTATGTTATTTCAACAACGCTAACATATTACCAGGAAGCAAGGCCGATTAGATCAAAAGCATATATGGGTGGATATTTAGCCAGGGGTAATTACTACAGCTGTTGCAGAGAGGCATTATCATATGATTGCACCATTTCTGTTTCTGACCGTCTGAACCCCAGTTGTAGAGCATGAAGGAGAAAGGTTAAATAACAAGAATACAAATGTAGTCCTGATTTAATAAAGAGCCATGAAACCCAAAATTATTTTTTCATGAATATGATATTTAATTAGAGTGTGCATGGCAGTAGTTTTGCAAGAATACTTTTAACAATGTTTTACATTTCTAAGAGAGTTTGATGGCAGCAGTATTTTTGCCATGATAATAGAAGTAAACTTGAGAATATATTAATTATGAAAGAACTTCAGACACCCAAGGAATATCCATTTTCAGATCGTCCATCAAGTGATTTTAAATTTATATTTTAAAATTACAATGTACATTAAGGGCTGGATTACAAGTGGAGCGGTATTTTGCATTTTTGCTATAGCGAAAACTCAGCTAGGATTTTAATTTTTGCGCTAGTCGGATTGCGCTTTTTTCTCCAGCGGTAACACAAATCAAACTTAAAGACAAAATTTGCATTAGTGCAAACCCGACATGAAAATATGAATATTTGATATTCCAACGTTCTTTAACATGTTTGTTTGTAATATGCGCATAACGGATCACATACTGGAATATGAGCAAACATGATTGTATACTGTAATATGTGCATACCCGACATAAAATATTTAATATTCTTTAAGTAATGCAATATGTTCTACTTATTCATAAATAAATATCTCTATATATATTTATACCTATATATACTGTATATACAACATGATTATATATAGGTATAGATATATACAGATATACATAGGATTATCTATTTATACATACACATTACATATTCTGCTATGTGCAGAACATTGGAATGCTAAATATTTACAGTAAATACATTGTTAAAACCTTTATTAAATATGAATATTGCATAACCATATTTTATCATGTTTTCATCT
Source organism: Bombina bombina (assembly GCF_027579735.1). NCBI lineage: Eukaryota > Metazoa > Chordata > Amphibia > Anura > Bombinatoridae > Bombina > Bombina bombina. Next base: position 1,516,327,167 of record NC_069499.1, on the reverse strand, counting down.
ACTTAAAGGAAAAGGCTCCAATGCATATATATATATATATATATATATATATATATATATATATATATACATATATATATATATATATATATATATATATATATATATATATATATATATATATATGTCTATATATGAATACATATATATTAATGTTTTTATATGTGTATATTTGTCTATAAATACATACAGTATCTCACAAAAGTGAGTACACCCCTCACATTTTTGTAAATATTATATTATATCTTTTCATGTGACAACACTGAAGAAATGACACTTTGCTACAATGTAAAGTAGTGAGTGTACAGCCTGTATAACAGTGTAAATTTGCTGTCCCCTCAAAATAACTCAACAAACAGCCATTAATGTCTAAACCATTGGCAACAAAAGTGAGTACACCCCTAAGTGTAAATGTCCAAATTGGGCCCAATTAGCCATTTTCCCTTAGTGTTACAAGGTCTAAGGTGTGAATGGGGAGCAGGTGTGTTAAACTTGGCATTATCACTCTCACACTCTCTCATACTGGTCACTGGAAGTTCAACATGGCACCTCAAGAGGATCTGAAAAAAAGAATTGTTGCTCTAGAATCTAGATAAAGATGACCTAGGCTATAAGAAGATTGCCAAGACCCTGAAACTCAGCTGCAGCACGGAGGGCAAGACCATACAGAGGTTTCACAGGACAGGGTACACTCAGAACAGGCCTCGCCATGGTCAACCAAAGAAGTTGAGTACACATGCTCAGCGTCATATCCAGAGGTTGTCTTTGGGAAATAGACGTTTGAGTGCTGCCAGCATTGCTGCAGAGGTTGAAGGGGTGGGGTTCAGCCTGTCAGTGCTCAGACCATACGCTGCTAACTGCATCAAATTGGTCTGCATGACTGTCGTCCCAGAAGGAAGCCTCTTCTAAAGATGATGCGCAAGAAAGCCTGCAAACAGTTTGCTGAAGACAAGCAGACTAAGGACATGGATTACTGGAACCATGTCCTGTGGTCCGATGAGACGAAGATAAACTTATTTGGTTCAGATTGTGTCAAGCGTGAGTGGTGGAAACCAGGTGAGGAGTACAAAGACAAGTGTGTCTTGCCTACAGTCAAGCATGGTGCTGGGAGTGTCATGGTCTGGGCCTGCATGAGTGCTGCCAGCACTGGGGAGCTACAGTTTATTGAGGGAACCATGAATGCCAACATGTACTGTGACATACTGAAGCAGAGCATGATCCCCTCCCTTCGGAGACTGGGCCGCAGGGCAGTATTCCAAAATGATAACGACCCCAAACCCACCTCCAAGACGACCACTGCCTTGCTAAAGAAGCTTGAGGGTAAATTTCTCCAGACCTAAACCCTATTGAGCATCTGTGAGGCATCCTCAAATAGAAGGTGGGGGAGCGCAAGGCTTCTAACATTCACCATCTCCGTGATGTCGTCATGGAGGAGTGGAAGAGGACTCCAGTGGCAAACTGTGAAGCTCTGGTGAACTCCATGCCCAAGAGGGTTAAGGCAGTGCTGGAAAATAATGGTGGCCAAACAAAATATTGACACTTTGGGCCTAATTTGGACATTTCCACTTAGGGGTGTACTCACTTTTGTTGCCAACCGTTTAGACATTAATGGCTGTGTGTTGAGTTATTTTGAGGGGACAGCTTATTTACACTGTTATACAGGCTGTACACTCACTACTTTACATAGTAGCAAAGTGTCATTTCTTCAAAAGATGTAATAAAATATTTCCAAAAATGTGAGGGGTGTACTCACTTTTGTGAGATACTGTATATACACATATAAATACATTAATGCATTTGTACACATATAAAGACATATACTTATATACACATAAATAAACATCATTAGACGTATTTGTATGTATCTCAATGTTTTAGTCCTTTGCCTGCTTTTTTTTCCTAACACCAGAGATCTCATATCTTTGAGCCCTTCTATTCTTTTATTAGATGGTGTTATTATGAGTGTAACTGTACTTTGTAATGTATTTTTGATGTGTTTTGTGCAACTTTTTATTTTCGGAAAAAAATTAATCACAGCTCTGAGATTGCGATAAGGATTCTAGCATAAATCGCAATTGCGCTAGAGCAATCATGATTTCGCACAACTTGTAATATATGCTCAAATGATTGCAAAAACCCTGGTGAAATTGTTTGTATCTCACTTGTAATCTAGCCTGGTCTGGTACTGAAGAAGCTGCAAGGGCACTGGTCTGGTACTGAAGCAGCTGTAGGCGCACTGGTCTGGTACTGAAGAAGCTGCAGGGGCACTGGTCTGGCACTGAAGCAGCTGTAGGCGCACTGGTCTGGTACTGAAGCAGCTGAAGATGCACCGGTCTGGTACTGAAGCAGCTGAAGATGCACTGGTCTGGCACTGAAGCAGCTGCAGGCGCACTGGTCTGGTACTGAAGCAGCTGAAGATGCACTGGTCTAGCACTGAAGCAGCTGTAGGGGCACTGGTCTGGCACTGAAGCAGCTGTAGGGGCACTGGTCTGGTACTGAAGCAGCTGAAGATGCACTGGTCTGGTACTGAAGCAGCTGCAGGCACACTGGTCTGGCACTGAAGCAGCTGCAGGGGCACTGGTCTGGTACTGAAGCAGCTGAAGATGCACTGGTCTGGTACTGAAGCAGCTGCAGATGCACTGGTCTGGTACTGAAGAAGCTGCAAGGGCACTGGTCTGGTACTGAAGCAGCTGTAGGCGCACTGGTCTGGTACTGAAGCAGCTGAAGATGCACTGGTCTGGCACTGAAGCAGCTGCAGGCACTGGTCTGGTACTGAAGCAGCTGAAGATGCACTGTTCTGGCACTGAAGCAGCTGCAGGCGCACTGGTCTGGTACTGAAGCAGCTGAAGATGCACTGGTCTGGCACTGAAGCAGCTGCAGGCACTGGTCTGGTACTGATGCAGCTGAAGATGCACTGGTCTAGCACTGAAGCAGCTGCAGGCGCACTGGTCTGGTACTGAAGAAGCTGCAAGGGCACTGGTCTGGTACTGAAGCAGCTGTAGGCGCACTGGTCTGGTACTGAAGAAGCTGCAGGGGCACTGGTCTGGCACTGAAGCAGCTGCAGGCACACTGGTCTGGTACTGAAGAAGCTTCAGGCGCACTGGTCTGGCACTGAAGCAGCTGCAGGCGCACTGGTCAGGTACTGAAGCAGCTGAAGATGCACTGGTCTGGTACTGAAGAAGCTGCAGGGGCACTGGTCTGGTACTGAAGCAGCTGTAGGCGCACTGGTCTGGTACTGAAGAAGCTGCAGGGGCACTGGTCTGGCACTGAAGCAGCTGCAGGCACACTGGTCTGGCACTGAAGCAGCTGCAGGCGCACTGGTCTGGCACTGAAGCAGCTGCAGGCGCACTGGTCTAGCACTGAAGCAGCTGCAGGCGCACTGGTCTGGTACTGAAGCAGCTGTAGGCGCACTGGTCTGGTACTGAAGAAGCTGCAGGGGCACTGGTCTGGCACTGAAGCAGCTGCAGGCGCACTGGTCTGGCACTGAAGCAGCTGCAGGCGCACTGGTCTAGCACTGAAGCAGCTGCAGGCGCACTGGTCTGGTACTGAAGCAGCTGCAGGCGCACTGGTCTGGTACTGAAGCAGCTGCAGGAGCACTGGTCTGGTACTGAAGCAGCTGCAGGCGCACTGGTCTGGTACTGAAGCAGCTGCAGGCGCACTGGTCTGGTACTGAAGAAGCTGCAGGGGCACTGGTCTGGCACTGAAGCAGCTGTAGGCGCACTGGTCTGGTACTGAAGCAGCTGAAGATGCACCGGTCTGGTACTGAAGCAGCTGAAGATGCACTGGTCTGGCACTGAAGCAGCTGCAGGCGCACTGGTCTGGTACTGAAGCAGCTGAAGATGCACTGGTCTAGCACTGAAGCAGCTGTAGGGGCACTGGTCTGGCACTGAAGCAGCTGTAGGGGCACTGGTCTGGTACTGAAGCAGCTGAAGATGCACTGGTCTGGTACTGAAGCAGCTACAGGCACACTGGTCTGGCACTGAAGCAGCTGCAGGGGCACTGGTCTGGTACTGAAGCAGCTGAAGATGCACTGGTCTGGTACTGAAGCAGCTGCAGATGCACTGGTCTGGTACTGAAGAAGCTGCAAGGGCACTGGTCTGGTACTGAAGCAGCTGTAGGCGCACTGGTCTGGTACTGAAGCAGCTGAAGATGCACTGGTCTGGCACTGAAGCAGCTGCAGGCACTGGTCTGGTACTGAAGCAGCTGAAGATGCACTGGTCTGGCACTGAAGCAGCTGCAGGCGCACTGGTCTGGTACTGAAGCAGCTGAAGATGCACTGGTCTGGCACTGAAGCAGCTGCAGGCACTGGTCTGGTACTGATGCAGCTGAAGATGAACTGGTCTAGCACTGAAGCAGCTGCAGGCGCACTGGTCTGGTACTGAAGAAGCTGCAAGGGCACTGGTCTGGTACTGAAGCAGCTGTAGGCGCACTGGTCTGGTACTGAAGAAGCTGCAGGGGCACTGGTCTGGCACTGAAGCAGCTGCAGGCGCACTGGTCTGGTACTGAAGAAGCTTCAGGCGCACTGGTCTGGCACTGAAGCAGCTGCAGGCGCACTGGTCAGGTACTGAAGCAGCTGAAGATGCACTGGTCTGGTACTGAAGAAGCTGCAGGGGCACTGGTCTGGTACTGAAGCAGCTGTAGGCGCACTGGTCTGGTACTGAAGAAGCTGCAGGGGCACTGGTCTGGCACTGAAGCAGCTGCAGGCACACTGGTCTGGCACTGAAGCAGCTGCAGGCGCACTGGTCTGGCACTGAAGCAGCTGCAGGCGCACTGGTCTAGCACTGAAGCAGCTGCAGGCGCACTGGTCTAGCACTGAAGCAGCTGCAGGCGCACTGGTCTTGCACTGAAGCAGCTGCAGGCGCACTGGTCTGGTACTGAAGCAGCTGCAGGCGCACTGGTCTGGTACTGAAGCAGCTGCAGGAGCACTGGTCTGGTACTGAAGCAGCTGCAGGCGCACTGGTCTGGTACTGAAGCAGCTGCAGGCGCACTGGTCTGGTACTGAAGCAGCTGCAGGCGCACAGGTCTAGCACTGAAGCAGCTGAAGATGCACTGGTCTGGTACTGAAGAAGCTGCAAGGGCACTGGTCTGGTACTGAAGCAGCTGTAGGCGCACTGGTCTGGTACTGAAGAAGCTGCAGGGGCACTGGTCTGACACTGAAGCAGCTGTAGGCGCACTGGTCTGGTACTGAAGCAGCTGAAGATGCACTGGTCTGGTACTGAAGCAGCTGAAGATGCACTGGTCTGGCACTGAAGCAATTGCAGGCGCACTGGTCTGGTACTGAAGCAGCTGAAGATGCACTGGTCTGGCACTAAAGCAGCTGCAGGCGCACTGGTCTGGCACTGAAGCAGCTGCAGGGGCACTGGTCTGGTACTGAAGCAGCTGAAGATGCACTGGTCTGGTACTGAAGCAGCTGCAGGCGCACTGGTCTGGCACTGAAGCAGCTGCAGGGGCACTGGTCTGGTACTGAAGCAGCTGAAGATGCACTGGTCTGTTACTGAAGCAGCTGAAGATGCACTGGTCTGGTACTGAAGAAGCTGCAAGGGCACTGGTCTGGTACTGAAGCAGCTGTAGGCGCACTGGTCTGGTACTGAAGTAGCTGAAGATGCACTGGTCTGGCACTGAAGCAGCTGCAGGCACTGGTCTGGTACTGAAGCAGCTGAAGATGCACTGGTCTGGCACTGAAGCAGCTGCAGGCACTGGTCTGATACTGAAGCAGCTGAAGATGCACTGGTCTGGCACTGAAGCAGCTGCAGGCGCACTGGTCTGGCCCTAAAGCAGATGCATAAACAGAGATACTGGCTCAATTTCAAGATAGGGAGAGAAAGCCAGGCTAGTTTGTAAAATTTGTTTTGTTATGAAAGAAAATTTGTTACAAACATTGTTTCACCAAACAAATAGCTAAACAAATGCACTGTGAACAAGCCTGGGTGCAAATCCCAAATTAATTTTGCTTTGTAATTTTTCCTATGGTCTTTGCACCATAGGAAAAATTACAGGGACTCAGGGTTAAACTGCCTGCGTCAATAAAAGCTTTTCAACTGCCTGTGAGTGCTGTGAGCTTTGCAGGGTCATAGGATGTGTACCCAGTCCGGTTTGAGAGTACAGTCCATTTCTATGTTTTTTATGTGTCTAGGGAATTTACAAAGAGCCTGTTTCATCCTTGTTTGTATATCAGTGTGTTTGGTTGGTGGCAGCATTGTGTGGCTGTAGGTTATGGACCCAGGGAGGAAGAGTCCTTGACGTGGTCCTGGTCTATTACCATTTGGCCCAAATGCTTTAACTAACTCTTCCATTTTGCTTTTATCTAGCTGTGTGCTTGCAAGAACATTCCAGACTTTATAGGTGTTGTATGTATTTCTATCTACCTATATATCTATCTACCTATCTATCTATATATACATATCAGTATATATGTGTGTGTGTGCGTGTGTATGTGTGTGTATGTGTGTGTGCGTGTGTGTGTATGTGTGTGCATATGTGTGTGTGTGTGTGTGCGTGTGTGTGTATGTGTGTGTGTGCGTATGTGTGTGTGCGTGTGTATGTGTGTGCGTATGTGTGTGTGCGTGTGTGTGCGTTTGTGTATGTGCGTGTGTGTATGCATGTGTGTTTGCGCGTGCGTATGTGTGCGTGCATATGTGTGTGGGCGCGTGTGTGTACGTGTATGTGTGTGCGTGTGTGTGTGTGCGTATGCGTGTGTGCATGTGTGTATGTGTGTGTGTGTGTGTATGTGTGTATGTTTGTGTGTGTGTGCGTGTGTGTATGTGTGTATATGTGTGTGTGTGCATGTGTGTATGTGTGTATATGTGTGTGTGTGTGCGTGTGTGTATGTGTGTATATGTGTGTGTGTGCATGTGTGTATGTGTGTATGTGTATATATGTGTGCGTGTGTGTATGTGTGTATATGTGTGCGTGTGTGTATGTGTGTATGTGTGTGTGTGTGTGTATGTGTGTATATGTGTGTGTGTGTGCGTTTGTGTATGTGTGTATATGTGTGCGTGTGCGTGTGTGTATGTGTGTATATGTGTGTGTGTATGTATGTGTGTGTGTGTGTGTGTGTGTATGTGTGTATATGTTTGTGTGTATGTGTGTATATGTGTGTGTGTGTATGTGTGTATATGTGTGTGTGTATGTGTGTATGTGTGTGTGTGTGTATGTGTGTATATGTGTATGTGTGTATATGTGTGTGTGTGTGTATGTGTGTATATGTGTGTGTGTGCGTGTGTGTATGTGTGTATATGTGTGCGTGTGTGTATGTGTGTATATGTGTGCGTGTGTGTATGTGTGTATGTGTGTGTGTGTATGTGTGTATATGTGTGTGTGTGCGTGTGCGTGTGTGTATGTGTGTATATGTGTGTGTGCGTGTGTGTATGTGTGTATATGTGTGTGTGTGCGTGTGTGTATGTGTGCGTGTGTATATGTGTGTGTGTGCGTGTGTGCATGTGTGTATATGTGTATGCGTGTGCGTATGCAAGCGTGTGTGTGCGTGTGTGTGTGAGATTGTGTGGATGTGTTACTGTGGGTGTCTGTATTTCTTTTGCATACAGACTTGTAGTTTACATCCCTTAATAAAATGCCCAGCTCTAAAGATTAAAATTTCCTTTACAGAATAATGTGAAGGGTATTCAAATTACTGATAGATCTATGAGATTAAAGCTTTAGAGAATTTGTCCATGAGAAAAATATAGATGACAAAACTGTAAATGAATATCATAACACTGCACAGTCACACAGAATGGAGCCCTGAATTGCACTGGCTGGAATCTAGGCATCTGAAAGAGAATGCATCCATTGCAGCAGCACTACATATGAGTAGAGGAAACACAAGTGGCAATTAATTCTATATGATGATCTGTGAGTCTTTGGCTGGTTCAAACATTTACTATCACCTCACTTTCTTTCAGTCTACTGGTTATCAGTAATTGTTAAATCCACTCCAATCACATACTAAGGAAACTAGATTTAAACCTGGTTTTAAATTATCAGAAAAGAGAAAAATGCAAGTTGAATAAGTTCTAATATATTCTAACATATTGCAGGTGGATCTGAAAACTGCCTGTAGGACTCACTTCTGAGGTTTAAGCCTTTTTTTATTCCTGCCAAATGATGTCTTTAGAGTTTTCATTTGCAAGAAAATCTGATTCACGAGCCTTGGGAAATTCTGGCTTAACATGACACAGCGGGAAGAAAAATCTTGTTAACATGTTGTTAGAATTTCAAGCAATTCAGCTTCATTGAGTATGCAGAATGAGATGTGCTATATTTTCTCAGAGATAAAGAAAATGCAGTGATATTGTAGATGATAGTCTTAAAGGGACACTGAAGGCAAATAATTTTTTCTTTTGTAATTCAGAAAGAGCATGCAATTTTAAGCAACTTTCTAATGTGCTCCTATTATCAATGTTTCTTCAGTCTCTTGCTATCTTTATTTGAAAAAGAAGCTATCTAAGCTTTTTTTGGTTTCAGTACTCTGGACATCACTTTTTTATTGGTGGATGAATTTATCCACCAATCAGCAAGGACCACCCAGGTTGATCACCAAAAATGGGCCGGCATCTAAACTTACATTCATGCATATCAAATAAAGATACCAAGAGAATGAAGAGCATTTGATAATAGGAGTAAATTAGAAAGTTGCTTAAAATGTCATGCTCAATCTGAATCACGAAAGAAAAAATTTGGGTACAGTGTCCCTTTAAGCAAGAGATCTGTAAAAAGGATAATTAATTTTTATGAGTTCAAAGAATATAAATTATTTCCATTGATGTTAACCTATAAAGTAAAATATATCATGTCTGAATAATATTGTCCCTTCTCAGGTTGGAGCAATGGATTTAACCCTTTGGGCTCCATTTATTAAATGTCGGGGGGACATAGGTATAGGTATATAGAGATAAATATGTATTTAGGAATAAATAGAATATATTCTTCTATGTGAAGAATATTGGAATTTGAAACATTAGTATCGGGTTCAGCGCTATTGAATATACGCAGTCGGGTTAGTGCGGAGAGCTAATTTTCTCTTCACTCGTAATCTAACCCATCATGGGACTGTTTTATATTTGATTTGTATATACAGAGTCCTCAGTGAATTATCCACTTATAGTTCTTCAAGGTAGAGTTGCTATGTCAACGGCCCATTAGCATCTGTAAAACCACATGTTATGAAAAATTGTACACTCAGCTGAACTATATCTTGTTAGGAACATGATGTTGCAGATGCATACGATATTGGAAAAGATCAAGCACAGCACAATTTCATGTTTTAACAATATGTATTTTTGCCCTAATAAGTTATTTTATTTTACAGTTTGCAAAAAAACTCTGAATTTAAAAATGAGGATTTTGAAGAGGAGCAATAATAGAACAAACAGTTCTGATACATTCCTCATAGATCCATTTAGGCTAAACTGCATGATACATAAAGACTTGTTTTCTATTTTCATTTAAAAGGACACCATAACTTGTGCAAGCATTAATTAGACACTATTAATATAGGGCCAGACTGCATATTGGCACACTAAATTAATTTCTCTTGTGCACTAGCTGCAAGAACGTTTTTAAATTTAAATTCTATTTATCATTTTCTATTGGATGATTAGGATTTAAATTTAAAAACTTTTTAAAATCAGCCAATCGGAAATTAGGTGGTACCCACATATATAGGTCTTCTGCACTTCTGGAGTTTCAGAGTGCAGCGGCAACCACATGAAGACAAGGGATCATGGAAGAGAGCCGAAAAAAAGAAGAGCAGAGGCAGTGGAAGAGGCCACCGTAGTCCACCTCCACTGCCACGAAGATGGGCCCTGGTGCCAGGAGCCAAGATGAAGAGGGCCCTGATGTGGAAGAAGAGGAGGTGGCAAAAGAGGCCACCAACGTCTTTCTCTGCCGCCGTGAAGATGGGCCCCCGGCTTCAGGAACCGGGACAAAGAGAACTTAACATGGGATCAAGAGTCGGATTTCCCAATGGTGAATACAACTTTTGGGGTTTTACTGCCTGAGGAAGCGACCAGTGTATGTGGTCGAGAAATGCATTGCAAGGAACAAATAAAGGATTGTTTTTATCTTTTTAATCTGGAAGTTGTCTTTTATAAGGGCTTGGTTCAGTATTGGTTATTCACCCATTTACCACCGCACCCTGCTGTACTTTGGGAGACCGCTGGAGCCTCCTTGTGATTGCAGCTGAAACACGCGCAAAGGAACACAACCTACCCATCGTCAGTGAGCTAGCCACTGCAAAGTGCTAGCCTGCTATTAAGCACCAGTCAGAGTACGGTGCCATCTATCTGGTGAGCATATTCACATTTACCTTTTGCACACTGGCATTCAAATATATATTATGTGGCGCCCCTTTCTTCTTCTCTAACATTTGGGGTTAGTTAGGGGTTTTTGGGGTGTCTTTTTTGTAATACTTTAATTTATAATGCAACTGTCTTTTATAACATAAATATCTATTTAAAAATGTATTTATATTTTAAATAATAAATACATCAAGCAAGAATATCTACATTTTAACTTACATATCTAATACTTAAACTAATATGCATTATACATGACCATGCATTTTATTTCAAACATTGTAGATATAATGTAATCAGGCCATGCATTGATTATCAATATTTAAACTGTTATGCATGTATATTGCATAATGCTTTAAGTATTGCATATATTTATGTTAGCTTGTAGCAAGCAGTGTTAAATTATTTTTTTACATGACAGGCATGCAGTTATGTAGAACTATAATGTTAATTATATTGTCTTAATAACAAAAAATAAACACAATGAGCAACATTAATTAAATTTTAATATATATTCAAATATTTAAACAATATGGGGTCAATTTAACAAGCAGCGGATGCTGCTTCTGGCCCACAGTGTTCATAAGACCACTGCTTGTTAACTTCTCTGTAACTTTACCTTTTAGGTGGCGGACTGAAATCATCCCGATCCGGCACTGAAGCAGCTGCAGGCACTGGTCTGGTACTGATGCAGCTGAAGATGAACTGGTCTAGCACTGAAGCAGCTGCAGGCGCACTGGTCTGGTACTGAAGAAGCTGCAAGGGCACTGGTCTGGTACTGAAGCAGCTGTAGGCGCACTGGTCTGGTACTGAAGAAGCTGCAGGGGCACTGGTCTGGCACTGAAGCAGCTGCAGGCGCACTGGTCTGGTACTGAAGAAGCTTCAGGCGCACTGGTCTGGCACTGAAGCAGCTGCAGGCGCACTGGTCAGGTACTGAAGCAGCTGAAGATGCACTGGTCTGGTACTGAAGAAGCTGCAGGGGCACTGGTCTGGTACTGAAGCAGCTGTAGGCGCACTGGTCTGGTACTGAAGAAGCTGCAGGGGCACTGGTCTGGCACTGAAGCAGCTGCAGGCACACTGGTCTGGCACTGAAGCAGCTGCAGGCGCACTGGTCTGGCACTGAAGCAGCTGCAGGCGCACTGGTCTAGCACTGAAGCAGCTGCAGGCGCACTGGTCTAGCACTGAAGCAGCTGCAGGCGCACTGGTCTAGCACTGAAGCAGCTGCAGGCGCACTGGTCTGGCACTGAAGCAGCTGCAGGCGCACTGGTCTGGTACTGAAGCAGCTGCAGGAGCACTGGTCTGGTACTGAAGCAGCTGCAGGCGCACTGGTCTGGTACTGAAGCAGCTGCAGGCGCACTGGTCTGGTACTGAAGCAGCTGCAGGCGCACAGGTCTAGCACTGAAGCAGCTGAAGATGCACTGGTCTGGTACTGAAGAAGCTGCAAGGGCACTGGTCTGGTACTGAAGCAGCTGTAGGCGCACTGGTCTGGTACTGAAGAAGCTGCAGGGGCACTGGTCTGACACTGAAGCAGCTGTAGGCGCACTGGTCTGGTACTGAAGCAGCTGAAGATGCACTGGTCTGGTACTGAAGCAGCTGAAGATGCACTGGTCTGGCACTGAAGCAATTGCAGGCGCACTGGTCTGGTACTGAAGCAGCTGAAGATGCACTGGTCTGGCACTAAAGCAGCTGCAGGCGCACTGGTCTGGCACTGAAGCAGCTGCAGGGGCACTGGTCTGGTACTGAAGCAGCTGAAGATGCACTGGTCTGGCACTGAAGCAGCTGCAGGCGCACTGGTCTGGCACTGAAGCAGCTGCAGGGGCACTGGTCTGGTACTGAAGCAGCTGAAGATGCACTGGCCTGGTACTGAAGCAGCTGAAGATGCACTGGTCTGGCACTGAAGCAGCTGCAAGGGCACTGGTCTGGTACTGAAGCAGCTGTAGGCGCACTGGTCTGGTACTGAAGTAGCTGAAGATGCACTGGTCTGGCACTGAAGCAGCTGCAGGCACTGGTCTGGTACTGAAGCAGCTGAAGATGCACTGGTCTGGCACTGAAGCAGCTGCAGGCACTGGTCTGATACTGAAGCAGCTGAAGATGCACTGGTCTGGCACTGAAGCAGCTGCAGGCGCACTGGTCTGGCCCTAAAGCAGATGCATAAACAGAGATACTGGCTCAATTTCAAGATAGGGAGAGAAAGCCAGGCTAGTTTGTAAAATTTGTTTTGTTATGAAAGAAAATTTGTTACAAACATTGTTTCACCAAACAAATAGCTAAACAAATGCACTGTGAACAAGCCTGGGTGCAAATCCCAAATTAATTTTGCTTTGTAATTTTTCATATGGTCTTTGCACCATAGGAAAAATTACAGGGACTCAGGGTTAAACTGCCTGAGTCAATAAAAGCTTTTCAACTGCCTGTGAGTGCTGTGAGCTTTGCAGGGTCATAGGATGTGTACCCAGTCCGGTTTGAGAGTACAGTCCATTTCTATGTTTTTTGTGTGTCTAGGGAATTTACAAAGAGCCTGTTTCATCCTTGTTTGTATATCAGTGTGTTTGGTTGGTGGCAGCATTGTGTGGCTGTAGGTTATGGACCCAGGGAGGAAGAGTCCTTGACGTGGTCCTGGTCTATTACCATTTGGCCCAAATGCTTTAACTAACTCTTCCATTTTGCTTTTATCTAGCTGTGTGCTTGCAAGAACATTCCAGACTTTATAGGTGTTGTATGTATTTCTATCTACCTATATATCTATCTACCTATCTATCTATATATACATATCAGTATATATGTGTGTGTGTGCGTGTGTATGTGTGTGTATGTGTGTGTGCGTGTGTGTGTATGTGTGTGCATATGTGTGTGTGTGTGTGCGTGTGTGTGTATGTGTGTGTGTGCGTATGTGTGTGTGCGTGTGTATGTGTGTGCGTATGTGTGTGTGCGTGTGTGTGCGTTTGTGTATGTGCGTGTGTGTATGCATGTGTGTTTGCGCGTGCGTATGTGTGCGTGCATATGTGTGTGGGCGCGTGTGTGTACGTGTATGTGTGTGCGTGTGTGTGTGTGCGTATGCGTGTGTGCATGTGTGTATGTGTGTGTGTGTGTGTATGTGTGTATGTTTGTGTGTGTGTGCGTGTGTGTATGTGTGTATATGTGTGTGTGTGCATGTGTGTATGTGTGTATATGTGTGTGTGTGTGCGTGTGTGTATGTGTGTATATGTGTGTGTGTGCATGTGTGTATGTGTGTATGTGTATATATGTGTGCGTGTGTGTATGTGTGTATATGTGTGCGTGTGTGTATGTGTGTATGTGTGTGTGTGTGTGTATGTGTGTATATGTGTGTGTGTGTGCGTTTGTGTATGTGTGTATATGTGTGCGTGTGCGTGTGTGTATGTGTGTATATGTGTGTGTGTATGTATGTGTGTGTGTGTGTGTGTGTGTATGTGTGTATATGTTTGTGTGTATGTGTGTATATGTGTGTGTGTGTATGTGTGTATATGTGTGTGTGTATGTGTGTATGTGTGTGTGTGTGTATGTGTGTATATGTGTGTGTGTGTGTGTGTATGTGTGTATATGTGTGTGTGTGTGTATGTGTGTATATGTGTGTGTATGTGTGTATATGTGTGCGTGTGTGTATGTGTGTATATGTGTGCGTGTGTGTATGTGTGTATGTGTGTGTGTGTATGTGTGTATATGTGTGTGTGTGCGTGTGCGTGTGTGTATGTGTGTATATGTGTGTGTGCGTGTGTGTATGTGTGTATATGTGTGTGTGTGCGTGTGTGTATGTGTGCGTGTGTATATGTGTGTGTGTGCGTGTGTGCATGTGTGTATATGTGTATGCGTGTGCGTATGCAAGCGTGTGTGTGCGTGTGTGTGTGAGATTGTGTGGATGTGTTACTGTGGGTGTCTGTATTTCTTTTGCATACAGACTTGTAGTTTACATCCCTTAATAAAATGCCCAGCTCTAAAGATTAAAATTTCCTTTACAGAATAATGTGAAGGGTATTCAAATTACTGATAGATCTATGAGATTAAAGCTTTAGAGAATTTGTCCATGAGAAAAATATAGATGACAAAACTGTAAATGAATATCATAACACTGCACAGTCACACAGAATGGAGCCCTGAATTGCACTGGCTGGAATCTAGGCATCTGAAAGAGAATGCATCCATTGCAGCAGCACTACATATGAGTAGAGGAAACACAAGTGGCAATTAATTCTATATGATGATCTGTGAGTCTTTGGCTGGTTCAAACATTTACTATCACCTCACTTTCTTTCAGTCTACTGGTTATCAGTAATTGTTAAATCCACTCCAATCACATACTAAGGAAACTAGATTTAAACCTGGTTTTAAATTATCAGAAAAGAGAAAAATGCAAGTTGAATAAGTTCTAATATATTCTAACATATTGCAGGTGGATCTGAAAACTGCCTGTAGGACTCACTTCTGAGGTTTAAGCCTTTTTTTATTCCTGCCAAATGATGTCTTTAGAGTTTTCATTTGCAAGAAAATCTGATTCACGAGCCTTGGGAAATTCTGGCTTAACATGACACAGCGGGAAGAAAAATCTTGTTAACATGTTGTTAGAATTTCAAGCAATTCAGCTTCATTGAGTATGCAGAATGAGATGTGCTATATTTTCTCAGAGATAAAGAAAATGCAGTGATATTGTAGATGATAGTCTTAAAGGGACACTGAAGGCAAATAATTTTTTCTTTTGTAATTCAGAAAGAGCATGCAATTTTAAGCAACTTTCTAATGTGCTCCTATTATCAATGTTTCTTCAGTCTCTTGCTATCTTTATTTGAAAAAGAAGCTATCTAAGCTTTTTTTGGTTTCAGTACTCTGGACATCACTTTTTTATTGGTGGATGAATTTATCCACCAATCAGCAAGGACCACCCAGGTTGATCACCAAAAATGGGCCGGCATCTAAACTTACATTCATGCATATCAAATAAAGATACCAAGAGAATGAAGAGCATTTGATAATAGGAGTAAATTAGAAAGTTGCTTAAAATGTCATGCTCAATCTGAATCACGAAAGAAAAAATTTGGGTACAGTGTCCCTTTAAGCAAGAGATCTGTAAAAAGGATAATTAATTTTTATGAGTTCAAAGAATATAAATTATTTCCATTGATGTTAACCTATAAAGTAAAATATATCATGTCTGAATAATATTGTCCCTTCTCAGGTTGGAGCAATGGATTTAACCCTTTGGGCTCCATTTATTAAATGTCGGGGGGACATAGGTATAGGTATATAGAGATAAATATGTATTTAGGAATAAATAGAATATATTCTTCTATGTGAAGAATATTGGAATTTGAAACATTAGTATCGGGTTCAGCGCTATTGAATATACGCAGTCGGGTTAGTGCGGAGAGCTAATTTTCTCTTCACTCGTAATCTAACCCATCATGGGACTGTTTTATATTTGATTTGTATATACAGAGTCCTCAGTGAATTATCCACTTATAGTTCTTCAAGGTAGAGTTGCTATGTCAACGGCCCATTAGCATCTGTAAAACCACATGTTATGAAAAATTGTACACTCAGCTGAACTATATCTTGTTAGGAACATGATGTTGCAGATGCATACGATATTGGAAAAGATCAAGCACAGCACAATTTCATGTTTTAACAATATGTATTTTTGCCCTAATAAGTTATTTTATTTTACAGTTTGCAAAAAAACTCTGAATTTAAAAATGAGGATTTTGAAGAGGAGCAATAATAGAACAAACAGTTCTGATACATTCCTCATAGATCCATTTAGGCTAAACTGCATGATACATAAAGACTTGTTTTCTATTTTCATTTAAAAGGACACCATAACTTGTGCAAGCATTAATTAGACACTATTAATATAGGGCCAGACTGCATATTGGCACACTAAATTAATTTCTCTTGTGCACTAGCTGCAAGAACGTTTTTAAATTTAAATTCTATTTATCATTTTCTATTGGATGATTAGGATTTAAATTTAAAAACTTTTTAAAATCAGCCAATCGGAAATTAGGTGGTACCCACATATATAGGTCTTCTGCACTTCTGGAGTTTCAGAGTGCAGCGGCAACCACATGAAGACAAGGGATCATGGAAGAGAGCCGAAAAAAAGAAGAGCAGAGGCAGTGGAAGAGGCCACCGTAGTCCACCTCCACTGCCACGAAGATGGGCCCTGGTGCCAGGAGCCAAGATGAAGAGGGCCCTGATGTGGAAGAAGAGGAGGTGGCAAAAGAGGCCACCAACGTCTTTCTCTGCCGCCGTGAAGATGGGCCCCCCGGCTTCAGGAACCGGGACAAAGAGAACTTAACATGGGATCAAGAGTCGGATTTCCCAATGGTGAATACAACTTTTGGGGTTTTACTGCCTGAGGAAGCGACCAGTGTATGTGGTCGAGAAATGCATTGCAAGGAACAAATAAAGGATTGTTTTTATCTTTTTAATCTGGAAGTTGTCTTTTATAAGGGCTTGGTTCAGTATTGGTTATTCACCCATTTACCACCGCACCCTGCTGTACTTTGGGAGACCGCTGGAGCCTCCTTGTGATTGCAGCTGAAACACGCGCAAAGGAACACAACCTACCCATCGTCAGTGAGCTAGCCACTGCAAAGTGCTAGCCTGCTATTAAGCACCAGTCAGAGTACGGTGCCATCTATCTGGTGAGCATATTCACATTTACCTTTTGCACACTGGCATTCAAATATATATTATGTGGCGCCCCTTTCTTCTTCTCTAACATTTGGGGTTAGTTAGGGGTTTTTGGGGTGTCTTTTTTGTAATACTTTAATTTATAATGCAACTGTCTTTTATAACATAAATATCTATTTAAAAATGTATTTATATTTTAAATAATAAATACATCAAGCAAGAATATCTACATTTTAACTTACATATCTAATACTTAAACTAATATGCATTATACATGACCATGCATTTTATTTCAAACATTGTAGATATAATGTAATCAGGCCATGCATTGATTATCAATATTTAAACTGTTATGCATGTATATTGCATAATGCTTTAAGTATTGCATATATTTATGTTAGCTTGTAGCAAGCAGTGTTAAATTATTTTTTTACATGACAGGCATGCAGTTATGTAGAACTATAATGTTAATTATATTGTCTTAATAACAAAAAATAAACACAATGAGCAACATTAATTAAATTTTAATATATATTCAAATATTTAAACAATATGGGGTCAATTTAACAAGCAGCGGATGCTGCTTCTGGCCCACAGTGTTCATAAGACCACTGCTTGTTAACTTCTCTGTAACTTTACCTTTTAGGTGGCGGACTGAAATCATCCCGATCCGGCACTGAAGCAGCTGCAGGCACTGGTCTGGTACTGATGCAGCTGAAGATGAACTGGTCTAGCACTGAAGCAGCTGCAGGCGCACTGGTCTGGTACTGAAGAAGCTGCAAGGGCACTGGTCTGGTACTGAAGCAGCTGTAGGCGCACTGGTCTGGTACTGAAGAAGCTGCAGGGGCACTGGTCTGGCACTGAAGCAGCTGCAGGCGCACTGGTCTGGTACTGAAGAAGCTTCAGGCGCACTGGTCTGGCACTGAAGCAGCTGCAGGCGCACTGGTCAGGTACTGAAGCAGCTGAAGATGCACTGGTCTGGTACTGAAGAAGCTGCAGGGGCACTGGTCTGGTACTGAAGCAGCTGTAGGCGCACTGGTCTGGTACTGAAGAAGCTGCAGGGGCACTGGTCTGGCACTGAAGCAGCTGCAGGCACACTGGTCTGGCACTGAAGCAGCTGCAGGCGCACTGGTCTGGCACTGAAGCAGCTGCAGGCGCACTGGTCTAGCACTGAAGCAGCTGCAGGCGCACTGGTCTGGCACTGAAGCAGCTGCAGGCGCACTGGTCTGGCACTGAAGCAGCTGCAGGCGCACTGGTCTGGTACTGAAGCAGCTGCAGGCGCACTGGTCTGGTACTGAAGCAGCTGCAGGAGCACTGGTCTGGTACTGAAGCAGCTGCAGGCGCACTGGTCTGGTACTGAAGCAGCTGCAGGCGCACTGGTCTGGTACTGAAGCAGCTGCAGGCGCACAGGTCTAGCACTGAAGCAGCTGAAGATGCACTGGTCTGGTACTGAAGACGCTGCAAGGGCACTGGTCTGGTACTGAAGCAGCTGTAGGCGCACTGGTCTGGTACTGAAGAAGCTGCAGGGGCACTGGTCTGACACTGAAGCAGCTGAAGGCGCACTGGTCTGGTACTGAAGCAGCTGAAGATGCACTGGTCTGGTACTGAAGCAGCTGAAGATGCACTGGTCTGGCACTGAAGCAATTGCAGGCGCACTGGTCTGGTACTGAAGCAGCTGAAGATGCACTGGTCTGGCACTAAAGCAGCTGCAGGCGCACTGGTCTGGCACTGAAGCAGCTGCAGGGGCACTGGTCTGGTACTGAAGCAGCTGAAGCTGCACTGGTCTGGTACTGAAGCAGCTGCAGGCGCACTGGTCTGGCACTGAAGCAGCTGCAGGGGCACTGGTCTGGTACTGAAGCAGCTGAAGATGCACTGGTCTGGTACTGAAGCAGCTGAAGATGCACTGGTCTGGCACTGAAGCAGCTGCAAGGGCACTGGTCTGGTACTGAAGCAGCTGTAGGCGCACTGGTCTGGTACTGAAGTAGCTGAAGATGCACTGGTCTGGCACTGAAGCAGCTGCAGGCACTGGTCTGGTACTGAAGCAGCTGAAGATGCACTGGTCTGGCACTGAAGCAGCTGCAGGCACTGGTCTGATACTGAAGCAGCTGAAGATGCACTGGTCTGGCACTGAAGCAGCTGCAGGCGCACTGGTCTGGCCCTAAAGCAGATGCATAAACAGAGATACTGGCTCAATTTCAAGATAGGGAGAGAAAGCCAGGCTAGTTTGTAAAATTTGTTTTGTTATGAAAGAAAATTTGTTACAAACATTGTTTCACCAAACAAATAGCTAAACAAATGCACTGTGAACAAGCCTGGGTGCAAATCCCAAATTAATTTTGCTTTGTAATTTTTCATATGGTCTTTGCACCATAGGAAAAATTACAGGGACTCAGGGTTAAACTGCCTGAGTCAATAAAAGCTTTTCAACTGCCTGTGAGTGCTGTGAGCTTTGCAGGGTCATAGGATGTGTACCCAGTCCGGTTTGAGAGTACAGTCCATTTCTATGTTTTTTATGTGTCTAGGGAATTTACAAAGAGCCTGTTTCATCCTTGTTTGTATATCAGTGTGTTTGGTTGGTGGCAGCATTGTGTGGCTGTAGGTTATGGACCCAGGGAGGAAGAGTCCTTGACGTGGTCCTGGTCTATTACCATTTGGCCCAAATGCTTTAACTAACTCTTCCATTTTGCTTTTATCTAGCTGTGTGCTTGCAAGAACATTCCAGACTTTATAGGTGTTGTATGTATTTCTATCTACCTATATATCTATCTACCTATCTATCTATATATACATATCAGTATATATGTGTGTGTGTGCGTGTGTATGTGTGTGTATGTGTGTGTGCGTGTGTGTGTATGTGTGTGCATATGTGTGTGTGTGTGTGTGCGTGTGTGTGTATGTGTGTGTGTGCGTATGTGTGTGTGCGTGTGTATGTGTGTGCGTATGTGTGTGTGCGTGTGTGTGCGTTTGTGTATGTGCGTGTGTGTATGCATGTGTGTTTGCGCGTGCGTATGTGTGCGTGCATATGTGTGTGGGCGCGTGTGTGTACGTGTATGTGTGTGCGTGTGTGTGTGTGCGTATGCGTGTGTGCATGTGTGTATGTGTGTGTGTGTGTGTATGTGTGTATGTTTGTGTGTGTGTGCGTGTGTGTATGTGTGTATATGTGTGTGTGTGCATGTGTGTATGTGTGTATATGTGTGTGTGTGTGCGTGTGTGTATGTGTGTATATGTGTGTGTGTGCATGTGTGTATGTGTGTATGTGTATATATGTGTGCGTGTGTGTATGTGTGTATATGTGTGCGTGTGTGTATGTGTGTATGTGTGTGTGTGTGTGTATGTGTGTATATGTGTGTGTGTGTGCGTTTGTGTATGTGTGTATATGTGTGCGTGTGCGTGTGTGTATGTGTGTATATGTGTGTGTGTATGTATGTGTGTGTGTGTGTGTGTGTATGTGTGTATATGTTTGTGTGTATGTGTGTATATGTGTGTGTGTGTATGTGTGTATATGTGTGTGTGTATGTGTGTATGTGTGTGTGTGTGTATGTGTGTATATGTGTGTGTGTGTGTGTGTATGTGTGTATATGTGTGTGTGTGTGTATGTGTGTATATGTGTGTGTGTGCGTGTGTGTATGTGTGTATATGTGTGCGTGTGTGTATGTGTGTATATGTGTGCGTGTGTGTATGTGTGTATGTGTGTGTGTGTATGTGTGTATATGTGTGTGTGTGCGTGTGCGTGTGTGTATGTGTGTATATGTGTGTGTGCGTGTGTGTATGTGTGTATATGTGTGTGTGTGCGTGTGTGTATGTGTGCGTGTGTATATGTGTGTGTGTGCGTGTGTGCATGTGTGTATATGTGTATGCGTGTGCGTATGCAAGCGTGTGTGTGCGTGTGTGTGTGAGATTGTGTGGATGTGTTACTGTGGGTGTCTGTATTTCTTTTGCATACAGACTTGTAGTTTACATCCCTTAATAAAATGCCCAGCTCTAAAGATTAAAATTTCCTTTACAGAATAATGTGAAGGGTATTCAAATTACTGATAGATCTATGAGATTAAAGCTTTAGAGAATTTGTCCATGAGAAAAATATAGATGACAAAACTGTAAATGAATATCATAACACTGCACAGTCACACAGAATGGAGCCCTGAATTGCACTGGCTGGAATCTAGGCATCTGAAAGAGAATGCATCCATTGCAGCAGCACTACATATGAGTAGAGGAAACACAAGTGGCAATTAATTCTATATGATGATCTGTGAGTCTTTGGCTGG
Organism: Bombina bombina; assembly: GCF_027579735.1. Taxonomy (NCBI): domain Eukaryota; kingdom Metazoa; phylum Chordata; class Amphibia; order Anura; family Bombinatoridae; genus Bombina; species Bombina bombina. Next base: position 1,516,305,959 of record NC_069499.1, on the reverse strand, counting down.
TTCAAACATTTACTATCACCTCACTTTCTTTCAGTCTACTGGTTATCAGTAATTGTTAAATCCACTCCAATCACATACTAAGGAAACTAGATTTAAACCTGGTTTTAAATTATCAGAAAAGAGAAAAATGCAAGTTGAATAAGTTCTAATATATTCTAACATATTGCAGGTGGATCTGAAAACTGCCTGTAGGACTCACTTCTGAGGTTTAAGCCTTTTTTTATTCCTGCCAAATGATGTCTTTAGAGTTTTCATTTGCAAGAAAATCTGATTCACGAGCCTTGGGAAATTCTGGCTTAACATGACACAGCGGGAAGAAAAATCTTGTTAACATGTTGTTAGAATTTCAAGCAATTCAGCTTCATTGAGTATGCAGAATGAGATGTGCTATATTTTCTCAGAGATAAAGAAAATGCAGTGATATTGTAGATGATAGTCTTAAAGGGACACTGAAGGCAAATAATTTTTTCTTTTGTAATTCAGAAAGAGCATGCAATTTTAAGCAACTTTCTAATGTGCTCCTATTATCAATGTTTCTTCAGTCTCTTGCTATCTTTATTTGAAAAAGAAGCTATCTAAGCTTTTTTTGGTTTCAGTACTCTGGACATCACTTTTTTATTGGTGGATGAATTTATCCACCAATCAGCAAGGACCACCCAGGTTGATCACCAAAAATGGGCCGGCATCTAAACTTACATTCATGCATATCAAATAAAGATACCAAGAGAATGAAGAGCATTTGATAATAGGAGTAAATTAGAAAGTTGCTTAAAATGTCATGCTCAATCTGAATCACGAAAGAAAAAATTTGGGTACAGTGTCCCTTTAAGCAAGAGATCTGTAAAAAGGATAATTAATTTTTATGAGTTCAAAGAATATAAATTATTTCCATTGATGTTAACCTATAAAGTAAAATATATCATGTCTGAATAATATTGTCCCTTCTCAGGTTGGAGCAATGGATTTAACCCTTTGGGCTCCATTTATTAAATGTCGGGGGGACATAGGTATAGGTATATAGAGATAAATATGTATTTAGGAATAAATAGAATATATTCTTCTATGTGAAGAATATTGGAATTTGAAACATTAGTATCGGGTTCAGCGCTATTGAATATACGCAGTCGGGTTAGTGCGGAGAGCTAATTTTCTCTTCACTCGTAATCTAACCCATCATGGGACTGTTTTATATTTGATTTGTATATACAGAGTCCTCAGTGAATTATCCACTTATAGTTCTTCAAGGTAGAGTTGCTATGTCAACGGCCCATTAGCATCTGTAAAACCACATGTTATGAAAAATTGTACACTCAGCTGAACTATATCTTGTTAGGAACATGATGTTGCAGATGCATACGATATTGGAAAAGATCAAGCACAGCACAATTTCATGTTTTAACAATATGTATTTTTGCCCTAATAAGTTATTTTATTTTACAGTTTGCAAAAAAACTCTGAATTTAAAAATGAGGATTTTGAAGAGGAGCAATAATAGAACAAACAGTTCTGATACATTCCTCATAGATCCATTTAGGCTAAACTGCATGATACATAAAGACTTGTTTTCTATTTTCATTTAAAAGGACACCATAACTTGTGCAAGCATTAATTAGACACTATTAATATAGGGCCAGACTGCATATTGGCACACTAAATTAATTTCTCTTGTGCACTAGCTGCAAGAACGTTTTTAAATTTAAATTCTATTTATCATTTTCTATTGGATGATTAGGATTTAAATTTAAAAACTTTTTAAAATCAGCCAATCGGAAATTAGGTGGTACCCACATATATAGGTCTTCTGCACTTCTGGAGTTTCAGAGTGCAGCGGCAACCACATGAAGACAAGGGATCATGGAAGAGAGCCGAAAAAAAGAAGAGCAGAGGCAGTGGAAGAGGCCACCGTAGTCCACCTCCACTGCCACGAAGATGGGCCCTGGTGCCAGGAGCCAAGATGAAGAGGGCCCTGATGTGGAAGAAGAGGAGGTGGCAAAAGAGGCCACCAACGTCTTTCTCTGCCGCCGTGAAGATGGGCCCCCGGCTTCAGGAACCGGGACAAAGAGAACTTAACATGGGATCAAGAGTCGGATTTCCCAATGGTGAATACAACTTTTGGGGTTTTACTGCCTGAGGAAGCGACCAGTGTATGTGGTCGAGAAATGCATTGCAAGGAACAAATAAAGGATTGTTTTTATCTTTTTAATCTGGAAGTTGTCTTTTATAAGGGCTTGGTTCAGTATTGGTTATTCACCCATTTACCACCGCACCCTGCTGTACTTTGGGAGACCGCTGGAGCCTCCTTGTGATTGCAGCTGAAACACGCGCAAAGGAACACAACCTACCCATCGTCAGTGAGCTAGCCACTGCAAAGTGCTAGCCTGCTATTAAGCACCAGTCAGAGTACGGTGCCATCTATCTGGTGAGCATATTCACATTTACCTTTTGCACACTGGCATTCAAATATATATTATGTGGCGCCCCTTTCTTCTTCTCTAACATTTGGGGTTAGTTAGGGGTTTTTGGGGTGTCTTTTTTGTAATACTTTAATTTATAATGCAACTGTCTTTTATAACATAAATATCTATTTAAAAATGTATTTATATTTTAAATAATAAATACATCAAGCAAGAATATCTACATTTTAACTTACATATCTAATACTTAAACTAATATGCATTATACATGACCATGCATTTTATTTCAAACATTGTAGATATAATGTAATCAGGCCATGCATTGATTATCAATATTTAAACTGTTATGCATGTATATTGCATAATGCTTTAAGTATTGCATATATTTATGTTAGCTTGTAGCAAGCAGTGTTAAATTATTTTTTTTACATGACAGGCATGCAGTTATGTAGAACTATAATGTTAATTATATTGTCTTAATAACAAAAAATAAACACAATGAGCAACATTAATTAAATTTTAATATATATTCAAATATTTAAACAATATGGGGTCAATTTAACAAGCAGCGGATGCTGCTTCTGGCCCACAGTGTTCATAAGACCACTGCTTGTTAACTTCTCTGTAACTTTACCTTTTAGGTGGCGGACTGAAATCATCCCGATCCGGTACGATCGGGATGATTGATAACACATGCTAGCGGTCGATTGGCTGTGAGTGTGCAGGGGACGGCATTGCATAGTGAGTGTGCAGGAGATCGAGCATAGTTCAGGGGATCAAGTCACCCTTTTAGTATGTTGTCAGCAATTTTATGAGGCACAAAGTGATTCCACTTGTTTGGGGGGGTTCTACCTATTGGATGGAATGGGGGACTGGAATTGAAGGGTCCCTCATTCCTCCCAGAAGGTAGCTCAATTTCAGTCTGCTGTTGAGTTCCAGGAGCCCGGCTAGGCCGGAAGGTTTTGTCAGCCCTCCTGCTGTTGGCCGCTGGCATTTTAGTGCAACTCTGTGACATATTAATTAAATATTTATTATAATTTTAGCAACATATCTTCATAGTTAAAATAGGGAGGTTTATTATTTATTATAGTTTATTATAGTAAGTTATATTTCTGACAGTATGCAGTATGTGGGAGTTAGCTATGGTATTTCAGGGTAGTTTAGGTTAGACATTACGTAAATATAGGCGGTATTAGGGATTAGTGGCATTGTTTGTCTCACCAGCTATCAGCTGTCGAGACTATATCGCCTGAGGTAGTTAGTATAGGTGTAATAAAACATAGGCTTCTATTTATATATTTTAAGTGTTAGTTTCAGTGAATGCACTGTCTGTTCTGTGCCATATAGGCCCACTTCAAATAGGCCCCCGTCCACAGCAATATGCCGAGAAGCGGCAATTTCGGCAATGCGGTTGGTGACATCACGCTCCCATTGACTTCTATGGGGCTCATCGGCATTGCTTGGAAACACCCCTTTTCTTTGAATTTGTTGATGCTTCAATATCAGGCCTATGTCACAGCCCAGCCAAAAGAGGAAATGAAGGCGCGTAACAAAAGATACCAAGTAGGATTATTAATATTTTATTATACAATATATATACCCGTATTGTTCAGAGTATAGGCCGCTCCTGATTATAAGCTGCACCCTTAAAGTTTGGTGCCATTTTAAAGAAATTAAAATTTTAACTTAAAATAAATATACACATTACTGCCTGCTCTTAACCCACTCAGCCTCTTCCCTCACACAGTGCCCAGTACTTACCCTATTAACTACCTACCTACACGTCTCCCCTCAGCCCTCCTCGCCCTCTTAGCCCCTTTCTTCCTCACACAACCCCCTCCTCACCACTTATCATGCATCCCCAATAAGGGCCGCCACTAGAAATTTTGGGGCCCCTGACTTAACCATTGATCAGGGCCCCCCTCCTTTGAAATGTGCAATTTTTGACCAAGTGACTAAAACGTATATGCACTTTATTCTTAAGTGTCTATTTAAACTTGGAAATGTTGTAGGTAGTAACATATACACACACAGACACACTCATACACTGAAACACACACACTCACACATAAGGATTCACATATAGACACTCTAGCAGACACGCAAAGAAACACACTCAGACACAGACACCCAAACAGACACTAAGCACTTGTTTACATTGACCTGACAAGTAATGATGTAAACTACAGTTTTGTAAAAAAAGGAGATTAAGAAAACAAAATATGGAGTTCTGATTATCTTTTTGTAAAGGAAGATGCCAACTAAATGATGATAACAGGATGCAGTGGCTGAAAGGAAGATCCCTGAACTGCCTAAACAATTTAAAGGTTAAATGGTGGATTGGTGACTTCCAGAAAGTTCTCGTTAGTCTCAAAGTCTGTAGAAAGATGTGAATAATCAGTAATAAGGTCAAAATGTCCTAAAAAGGAACAGACAATGGACACACACACACACACAAACTCAAACTTGCACATAAACCCAAGGAAACACCGACAGAGACAGCCTCAGAAAACACACAAAGACATACACACACACACAGACATCCACAGAAAACACCCACAGACATACACACACAGAGAGACAACCACATAAAACACAGAAAGACATACCTACACACACCCTCACTTAGAAAGCAACAGAGAACACACAAAGACATACACACACCCTCATACACACACCCTCACAGAGACACCCACAGAAAACACACAACCTCACAGAGACAACCACAGAAAACACAGACATACATACATACACACACCCACCCTCACAGAGACACCCATAGAAAAAGCTCAAAGACATATGCACACACACTCACAGACATCCACAGAAAATGCACAAAGACATACACACCCACCCTCACAGAGAGACCCACAGGAAAACATACATACACACTCATAGAGACACAAACCAAAGCACAAAGACATAAACACAGACACCCACAGAAACACTCATAGGAGGAAACATTTATGCACCTTGCATCCTCTAAATAAATAGTGTGTGACATGCATTATAAAAAAAATTGCAGAAATTAAGAGATCACTTTTTAAAGAATAATATTTGTAAATGTGCAAATAATTCTGTGAATTCAAAATTGTACATTAATGATCTGGGCAGATGGCCAGATGAAGAAAAGTACTTTTAAAAGGTTGACATATGTTTGGTTGTTTTTTCCCCCATTTTACCCAACCAAGAGCACCACTTCAAATATAGTGTATAAATGTTCCCATCTGTCAGCTGTACTTATGGATTCTGAAAATGCTGTACTCTATATGGTCTTGGCACCATAAGCTGTGGTACTCATACCATTAGATCTTGTTAAATGCAGGATTTTTTTGTATCTAATTAGAATTATTGCTCACCTAATTGGCCAAACAGCCACATTAACCTTTGGTTACAATATCAAAGCCCTCCTTACATTTTATTTTATTTTTAAACAATACATATTCAATATTATAAATATGTAATATCAGGAGAAATACTAACAACTCAATATATGTTAATGGGAACTAAGAAAGTCTCATAAACAAAAAAATTCAGTGATTTTGTGATTTGATAGTACTGGGTACTTGTATTTAAATCATTAATTTCATGATCAGGGAACACATCATTTACATTAGTAGTTATAGATATAGCAATGTGATAAAAATGCCAAAATGCAACAAAATAGCTTTATAGTAAAACAATAAAATTAAAAACAATACCAAAAGAGACACAAAGTGCAAGAACAAAATGCTATAATGTGTTAAATCATTGCATTATTGTTCTTTTGCTTGCAGATAATTGTGTTTAACACTGAAATGTGGTGAAACATAAGAAGTAAGCTGAACATATCTAGTGAACCAATAAAAAGAGGCATATGTGTGTACCCACCAATCAGAAACTAGTTCTAGTAGTGCATCGCAACTCCATAGCCTATCTATGTATGCTTTATAGCAAAAGATATGAAACAAAGTAATTTATATTAGTATAACTAAACTGAAATGTATTTTAAAAATTGCCTGCTCCTGAAATATGAAAGTAAAATATTGACTGTTATGTCTCTTTAACTTCAGTCAGCCTGAACCATGCCAGGTTAGTGACTCAGTAATCTATTGTCCACTTGTACATCTTCTGATGTTATATTAAAGCTTAACTGAGCACAATATATAATGACATTTCTTAATGACAATAGCCATACACAACTAGTAAACCTCCTTTAGAAACCTAAGCAAAAATCTTACATTCTGTTTAACCATCTAGTTAATGTAGCATAGTCATTCTGTGTAAAATGGCTTATAATTTAACCCCTCGACACAATATGCTTTAGGAAGGTAGGTGTCTAAGCCAGATTGCTTCATTTGAGAAGCACTTACATAGGCTTGTTTGTGAAAAGTGACCTTTATAAACTGTAGTCATATTCATCTATTCGCCTAGTACAGAGGTTGCTAGGAGGTGATGCTGGAGATATAAGGAATAGTGATGTCGCGAACATAAAAATTTGGGTTCGCTATTGGCGAACGTGAACTTCCGCAAATGTTCCCGAATGGGCGAACCGCCATAGACTTCAATAGGCAGGCGAATTTTAAAACCCACAGGGACTCTTTCTGGCCACAATAGTGATGGAAAAGTTGTTTCAAGGGGACTAACACCTGGACTGTGGCATGCCGGAGGGGGATCCATGGCAAAACTCCCATGGAAAATTACATAGTTGATGCAGAGTCTGGTTTTAATCCATAAAGGGCATAAATCACCTAACATTCCTAAATTGTTTGGAATAACGTGCTTTAAAACATCAGGTATGATGTTGTATCGATCAGGTAGTGTAAGGGTTACGCCCGCTTCACAGTGACAAACCAAACTCCCCGTTGATGTGGAGCAAGACGCAGCAGCAGAAGAGGACTCAGCCGAGGAGGTTATGGAAGAGGATGGAGTAGGAGGAGTAGAGGAGGTGGCAGCAGGCCTGCCTGCAAGTCGTGGCGGTGTCACCAACTCCTCTGCAGAGCCACGCATTCCATGCTTGGCAGCCGTCAGCAGGTTTACCCAATGCGCAGTGTAAGTGATATACCTGCCCTGACCATGCTTTGCAGACCAGCTATCAGTGGTCAGATGGACCCTTGCCCCAACACTGTGTGCCAGACATGCCATTACTTCCTTTTGCACAATCGAGTACAGGTTGGGGATTGCCTTTTGTGCAAAGAAATTTCGGCTGGGTACCTTCCACTGCGGTGTCCCAATAGCTACAAATTTTTGGAACGCCTCAGACTCCACCAGCTTTTATGGTAAAAGCAGGCGGGCTAAGAGTTCAGACAAGCCAGCTGTCAGATGCCGGGCAAGGGGGAGACTTTGTGACATTGGCTTCTTACGCTCAAACATGTCCTTGACAGACACCTGACTGTGGGCAGATGAGCAGGAACTGCTCAAGGCGAGAGACGGAGTGGCGGATGGTTGAGAGGGGGCAAGGAGGACAGCAGTGGTTGACGTGGCTGAAGATGCTGGACCAGGAGGAGGATGGCGGCTTTGAGTTTGTGTGCTGCTTGTACTCATGTGTTGATCCCATAGGCGTTTGTGATGTGCGATCATGTGCCTTCGCAAAGCAGTTGTACCTAGGTGGGTGTTGGACTTCCCACGACTCAGTTTCTTTTGGCACAGGTTGCAAATGGCATCGCTGTTGTCAGAGGCAGACACAAAAAAAAAATGCCACACTGCTGAGCTCTAACGACCGAGGACGTGCAGGGTACGTCCTCAAAAAAAAGGCAGTTAATGTCTGAGGACGTACCCTGCACATCCTCGGTGTGGATCCTGCTCACTTCCAGCTGCTTTCCGGTTATTGCAGTGATGCCTCGATATGGAGGCATCCTGCAATAACCTTTGGTAGACATCCGAACAGAGAGAGCCACTCTGTGGCCCTCTCTGCACCGGAGATCGGTGGCTTTCCTCGTTGGTGGGTGGGAGCAGACTAGGGAGGGCGGGGTGGCGGCCATCGATGGTCCTGGTCATGTGGAGGGGGGGCGGGATCGTGGGCGGGGATGGCCGGGGGCATGCACGGACGTGCGCACGTGCACGGGAGGGTGGGGGCAGGCGCGTGCATGGGGAGGGAGCGGGTGGGAACCGCTACACTACAGAAAAATCTGTAAGAAAATTTTTTGAAAAAAGGGATAGTAAGTAAAAAAAAAAAAAGATCATTAAGGTGGTGGGGGTTTGTCTGTGGGGGGGGGGGGGAAGCTACACTACAGAAAAAAAAAAATAACAAACTGCAAACTGGGTACTGGCAGACAGCTGCCAGTACCCAAGATGGCCCCCAATAAGGCAGATGGGGAGGGTTTGAGAGCTGTTTTGGGGGTTGATCAGTGAGGTTGGGGGCTAAGGGGGGATGATACACCACAGCATATGTAAATATGCTAAAAAAAATTATTTAAAAAAAAAAAAAACACTTTTATTTTAGTACTGGCAGACTTTCTGCCAGTACTTAAGATGGCGGGGACAATTGTGGGGTGGGGGAGGGAAGGGAGCTGTTTGGGAGGGATCAGGTGGTCTGATGTGTCAGGTGGGAGGCTGATCTGTACACTAAAGCTAAAATTAACCCTGCAAGCTCCCTACAAACTACCTAATTAACCCCTTCACTGCTAACCATAATACACGTGTGATGCGCAGCAGCATTTAGCGGCCTTCTAATTACCAGAAAGCAACGCCGAAGTCATATATGTCTGCTATTTCTGAACAAAGGGGAAGCATTTACAACTATTTGTGCTATTTCTGAACAAACAGAGAAGCATTTACAACCATTTGTGCCATAATTGCACAAGCTGTTTGTAAATGATTTCAGTGAGAAACCTAAAATTGTGAAAAATTTAGTTTTTTTTAATTTGATCGCATTTGGCGGTGAAATGGTGGCATGAAATATACCAAAATGGGCCTAGATCAATAATTGGGCTTGTCTACTACCCTACACTAAAGCTAAAATTACCCCAAAAAGCTCCCTACATGCTCCCTAATTAACCCCTTCACTGCTGGGCATAATACATGTGTGGTGCACAGTGGCATTTAGCGGCCTTCTAATTACCAAAAAGCAATGCCAAAGCCATATATGTCTGCTATTTCTGAACAAAGGGGATCTCAGAGAAGAATTTACAACCATTTATGCCATAATTGCACAAGCTGTTTGTAAATAATTTCAGTGAGAAACCGAAAGTTTGTGAAAAAATTTGTGAAAAAGTGAACGATTTTTTGTATTTGATCGCATTTGGCGGTGAAATGGTGGCATGAAATATACCAAAATTGGCCTAGATCAATACTTTGGGATGTCTTCTAAAAAAAAATATATATACATGTCAATGGCTATTCAGGGATTCCTGACAGATATCAGTGTTCCAATGTAACTAGCGCTAATTTTGAAAAAAGTTGTTTGGAAATAGCAAAGTGCTGCTTGTATTTATGGCCCTATAACTATAAAAAAAAGCAAAGAACATGTAAACATTGGGTATTTCTGAACTCAGGACAAAATTTAGAAACTATTTATCTTGGTTTTTTTTTTGGTGGTTGTAGATGTGTAACAGATTTTGGGGATAAAAGTTAAAAAAAAGTGTGTTTTTTTCCATGTTTTCCTCATATTTTATAACAATTTTTATAGTAAATTATAAGATATGATGAAAATAATGGTATCTTTAGAAAGTCCATTTAGTGGCGAGAAAAACGGTGTATAATATGTGTGGGTACAGTAAATGAGTAAGAGGAAAATTACAGCTAAACACAAACACCGCAAAAATGTAAAAATAGCCTTGGTCCCAAAAGAACAGAAAATGGAAAAGTGCTGTGGTCATTAAGGGGTTAATGTACACTACTGTTACACCAGATATGAGTTGCACTGGGGTGACACTGTGCCCTGGCAGGCAGGCACTGAAACGCACACGTGTGAAGGAAACTGACTGCTATTATTTAACACAGTCAAAAAAGTGTTGTTTTTTTAAATGTATACTACTGTTACACCAGATATGAGTGGTGGCACTGGGCAAGTGGGCACAGTATACGCTGTGAGCCTGACACACACGCTGGCAGGCAGGCAACTGCAATTAGATTACACAGGAAAAAAAAAAGCAGACTGATGTTCTAGCCCTAAAAAGCGCTTTTTGGGGTGCTGTCCTTACAGCAGAGATCAGATGAGTCCTTCAGGACTGTAGTGGACACTGAATACACTAGCCTAGCTATCGATTTCCCTATTAAATCAGCAGCAGCTACACTGTCCCTCCTCTCACTAAGAATACAGCTTCCAAATGAATCTAAAATGGATGCTCTCCAGGAGGTGGGAGGGTCTGGGAGGGAGGGTCTGCTGCTGATTGGCTGGATGGTGCCTGCTGACTGTGAGGTACAGGGTCAAAGTTTACTCAATGATGATGAATAGGGGGCGGACCGAACATCGCATATGTTCACCCGCCACGGCGAACGCGAACATGCTATGTTCGCCGGTAACTATTCGCCTGCAAACTATTCGCAACATCACTATATAAGGAATCAAAAGAAGTTGTCTAAATTAGGGATTATGGTAAAATGATTTAACCCCCTCAGTGACAAAAATTGTTACAATGTAATGCTGCAGGCAAGATGTAAATGGGAGTGACTAAGGAGGATAGAGCCTTTAGTGTATTGATTACACTCAGAAAATTGCCATGTTAGATACACAAAAAACTGAATGCTCTTTTAGGAGAAATCCAATATGTTTAGCATTCTAAACCCACATTTTTTCTATCATGATTCAGATACAGCAGCATTTTTAAGCAACTTTCTAATGTACTCCTATTATCAATTTTGTATTCGTTCTCTTGGTATCATTATTTGAAAAGGAGGGATGTAAGCTTAAGAACTAGCCCATTTTTTGTTCAGCACCTGGGTAGCGCTTGCTGATTGGTGTCTAAATGTAGCCAACAATTAGCAAACCTTACCCAGGTGCTGAACTAAAAATGGGCCAGCTCCTAAGCTTACATTTCTGCTTGAAAATGAGGTGTAAATAGGTGTAAATTAGAAAGTTGCTTAAAATGGCTTGCTCTGTCTTAATCATGAAAGAAAAAAAATGTGTTTGATAACTATTTAATCATTGATATGAAGAACTTACTATACTTCTGGGACTTCTGTGTTTGAAATGATATGAGAGTTTGTTTTGAGTCTGTACTATTAAAGGGACATGAAACCCATAATTCAGGTAGAACATGTAGTTTTAAACAACTTTTCAATTTACTTCTACTGTCTAATTTACTTTGTTCTCTTGGTATCCTTTGTTAAAAATCATACCTAGGTAGGCTTAAGAGCAGCAATGCACTACTGGGAGATAAATGCTGATTGGTGCCTGATCTGATGTGTCAAGCTAGCGCCCAGTAGGGCATAGCTGCTCCTTCAGCAAAGGATACAAATAGAATGAAACAAATTTCATAATAGAAGTAAATTGGAAAGTTGTTTTAGACTGTAAGCTCTATCTGAATCATGAAAGAAATGTTTTGTGTTGCATGTACCTTTAATATTGAGCTAAAGTTATGAAATTGTGCTTGGTATCTTACCTAATTAAATTTCTCAGGTTGTAAAGAACATTCAAACTATTCTTTAAGTGGCTTTGCATTAACAAAATTCAACTGGTTATGCTGACAAACATGTTTTACATGGTGATCAGTGTAGGGGTGGATGGTATTGCTGGTAAGGAAGGTCATCCATAGGAAGGAACAAGCCAACATGTTATTAAAATCCCTCCACTAATGCCTGTACAGTATTTAAGATTAGTCTCCATACATTAATATAACAATAAAGTACCAATACCATTCATAAATTCACTTCCAGTTTCTTCATATGCTTTCAAGGTGTGCCTACAATAGTCATTGGGGTAGATTTTTCATAGAACGAGCAAACATGATGCGATGTAGCGTATCATGTCCGCTGCACATCGCATATGCTGTCAGCATTTATCATTGCACCAGCAGTTCTTGTGAACTGCTGATGCAATGCCGCCCCCTGCAGTTTCGGGGCCAATCGGCTGCTAGCAGGGGGTGTCAATCAACACAATCGTATTCGATCAGGTTGATTTCTGTACGCGGCCTCAAAGTGGAGGTCAAATCCAGGTTAAAGTCAGTAAAAAGCGAGCAAGAGCCAAAACACAGTCCAAAATACATGAAGAAGTCATCAACAGGAACCCCAGGTCAAAAGGGAGAAAAACACAGGAATCACTTAGCACACCTAGGAATAAATCCTATAAACGGGAGCTACATAGAAGGACCCAACAGTGAATTAGTACAACAATCAGAAGTGGACGACAGTAAATAGCACAGTGAGTAGCACTATTAGATGATGGGTGCAACACCTATTACTAGGATACACAACGTGCACTACAATTAGTTAGACACCTAAAAATACTATACTAATATAGAGCACAGAAAAATAGATTTTTTTTTTTTTAAAAATGTGTTTGAGATTATTGTAGTCTTACTGTAGCAAACATCTTTGATATGGAGGTATTCAAACGTAAGATTAGAAATAATTAGTGATGTCGCGAATAGTTCGCCGGCGAATAGTTCCCGCCAAACATAGCATGTTCGCGTTCGCCTTGGCGGGCGAACATATGCGATGTTCGGTCCGCCCCCTATTTGTCATCATTGAGTAAACTTTGACACTGTACCTCACAGTCAGAAGACACATTACAGCCAATCAGCAGCAGACCCTCCCTCCCAGACCCTCCCACCTCCTGGACAGCATCCATTTTAGATTCATTTGGAAGCTGCATTCTTAGTGAGAGGAGGGACAGTGTAGCTGCTGCTGATTTAATAGGGAAATCGATAGCTAGGCTAGTGTATTCAGGGTCCACTACAGTCCTGAAGGACTCATCTGATCTCTGCTGTAAAGACAGCACCCCAAAAAGCCCTTTTTAGGGCTAGAACATCAGTCTGCTTTTTTTTTTTTCCTGTGTAATCTAATTGGAGTTGCCTGCCTGCCAGCGTGTGTGTCAGGCTCACAGCGTATACTGTGCCCACTTGCCCAGTGCCACCACTCATATCTGGTGTAACAGTAGTGTACATTTAAAAAACAACAACACTTTTTTGACTGTGAAATAATAGCAGACAGCTGCCAGTACCCAAGATGGCCGCCAATAAGGCAGATAGGGAGGGTTAGAGAGCTGTTTTGGGGGGATCAGGGAGGTTGGGGGCTAAGGGGGGATGCTACACCACAGCATATGTAAATATGCTAAAAAAATAAATAAAAAAAAATGTTAAACCTTTTATTTTAGTACCGGCAGACTTTCTGCCAGTACTTAAGATGGTGGGGACAATTGTGGGGTGGGGGAGGGAAGGGAGCTGTTTGGGAGGGATCAGGGGGTGTGATGTGTCAGGTGGGAGGCTGATCTCTACATTAAGCTAAAATTAACCCTGCAAGCTCCCTACAAACTACCTAATTAACCCCTTCACTGCTAGCCATAATACACGTGTGATGCGCAGTAGCATTTAACTTTGGGTTGTCTACTACACTACACTTAAGCTAAAATTAATTCTACAAGCTGCCTACATGCTCCCTAATTAACCCCTTCACTGCTGGGCATAAAACACGTGTGGTGCGCAGTGGCATTTAGCAGCCTTCCAATTACCAAAAAGCAACGCCAAAGCCATATAAGTCTGCTATTTCTGAACAAAGGGGATCCCAGAGAAGCATTTACAACCATTTATGCCATAATTGCATAAGTTGTTTGTAAATAATTTCTGTGAGAAACCTAAAGTTTGTGAAAAAGTGAACAATTTTTTTTTATTTGATCGCATTTGGCGGTGAAATGGTGGCATGAAATATACCAAAATGGGCCTAGATCAATACTTTGGGTTGTCTACTACACTACACTTAAGCTAAAATTAACTCTACAAGCTGCCTACATGCTCCCTAATTAACCCCTTCACTGCTGGGCATAAAACACGTGTGGTGCGCAGTGGCATTTAGCAGCCTTCTAATTACCAAAAAGCAACGCCAAAGCCATATAAGTCTGCTATAATGGCATGTCTGGCACACAGTGTTGGGGCAAGGGTCCATCTGACCACTGATACCTGGTCTGCAAAGCATGGTCAGGGCAGGTATATCACCTACACTGCGCACTGTGAAGCGGGCGTAACCCTTACACTACCTGAACGATACAACATCATACCTGATGTTTTAAAGCACGTTATTCCAAACAATTTAGGAATGTTAGGGGATTTATGCCCTTTATGGATTAAAACCAGACTCTGCATCAACTATGTAATTTTCCATGGAAGTTTTGCCATGGATCCCCCTCCGGCATGCCACAGTCCAGGTGTTAGTGCCCTTGAAACAACTTTTCCATCACTATTGTGGCCAGAAAGAGTCCCTGTGGGTTTTAAAATTTGCCTGCCTATTGAAGTCTATGGAGGTTCGCCCGGTTCGCCCGTTCACAAACTTTTGCGGAAGTTCGCGTTCGCTGTTCGCGAACCCAAATTTTTAGGTTTGCGACAACACTAGAAATAATTAATCAGATTTAAAGTTTTTCTAAAACACAGTGCGCAAATAATATTTACTGGTGACTGATTATAGATTTTGACCTCAAGCTGGAGAATTTCACTAGTCATGGATAGGATTAAAGGGATACTAAACTAATTTTTCTTTCATGATTCAGTTGGAGCATGCAATTTTAAGCAACTTTCGAATTTACTACTATTATCAAATTTTCTTCATTCTCTTGGTATCTTTATTTGAAAAACAGGAATGAAAGCTTAGCAGTCAGCCAATTTTAGGTTCAGCACCTGGTTAGTGCTTGCTGATTGGTGACTAAATGTAGACACCAATCAGCAAGTGCTATCCAGGGTGCTGAACAAAAGAAAAAATGTGGGTTTAGTATCCCTTTAATTGTTGAAAGAGGGCATCATGACAGCAGCAGTTATTTTTAACTGGTGTAAGAAAATGATTATAGCAACCAGTTGTCATAGCCATTATTATTTAGTGAGCCTCATATAGCAAGGTGGTATTAAATAATAGATGTACACATCTGATAAGGCTGCTAAAATAAAGCTGTATTAGAATTCTGTCTGCTTGATTTTTCTTCATCATAGCAGGTCTCATGGAATCTAGCCTGTAAGTGTTTTAACAAAAGACATTGTTTTATTTCATTTCTCTTTTTAACTTTCATTTGCATAAAATGAGTTGAGAGTTACTGAAGAAAAGAATTATGCACTTGCAGAGAAGTGTGTGCATTGATTTTATGCATGGAAAATTTCAATAACTCACAAATAAAATGATCTGAGTTACACAACCCAGTATTGATCATAAAATACACTTGAAAATAGCTGTTCAGTAACACAAAATAGTAATTACTGTACTGGTAGGCTTAAACCTTTGACTATCATAGAGGTCTAAAACACAATACTCTGTAGCCATCTCTTGCATTTTATTTCTCATTAAAGACTAAAAATACATCCACCAGTAAAATAGAACCCAAGGCAATTTTTATTTATTTACCTTGATGAGTGTGCAGACAAGTGTTTAGACTTGAGATCATAATTAGCAGAATACACCAGATTGCCATCTAGTGGCGAAGCGTTGATACTAATCACTGTTTCTTCCGGAAAACATTAACCAATCCTTACATACAACATACACACATATACAAATAACACGTACACTTGAGTTATACATCTGCAGCATAGAACACTGCCATAACTTTTTTTTCCCCAAACCATGAAAAATTAAATTTGCCTGCCATTAAAGCTTTATTATTATTAAATTGTGTGCATAGCCTCAGATCTTTTTTGTATAGTGATGTGCCTGAATAGCAGAAAACAACATAGGGATTGGTCATTTATGTCCACCACATAAGCCAATTAGAGTATTTAAAGGGGCACTGTACTCAAATGTTCAGAAATCTAGCTATATAATAACACAGGGATTGGTCATTTTAGGCTATTATATAGAACAATATACTGACATTTAACACTGTTTGATTGTGTGCATTTTAAAGCAGCACCCTAATTAAATTTTCTATCAATCATATCAAAGAGTAGCATTATTAGGGTCAGATTATAAATGAAGCGCAAACGTTTGTGCACGAGCGATAAGGGATTTATTGTGGGGTTTGCGCTCGTCAGGCTTACTGCTTGTATTACGAGTTGAAAGTAAACGCAATCACTTGATTTACTCTAGAAGATTGCAGTGACTTCAGAGTTCTAGTTAACTGCTTTGTGAAACTAAAAAGTTGCTCAAAACACATAAAAAATACATTACAACGTATAGTTACACTCATAATAACACTATCTAATAAACATTATTAAGAAAAAATATTGTACTCAAACGTTATAAGGGCTCAAAGATAGGAGGTCTCAGGTGTGTATGTGAGATACATACATATACATGTCTTAAAGGGACAGTAAACATCAGAATTTATGTAGTTTAAAAAGATAGATAATCCCTTTATTACCCATTCCCCAGTTTTGTATAACCAACACAGTTATAATAATATACTTTTATCTCTGTGATTACCTTGCATCTAAGCCTCTGCAAACTGCCCCTTATTTCAGTTCTTTTGATAGACTTGCATTTTTAGCCAATCAGTGCTGACTCCTATGAGCTTAACGTGACTGAGCTCAATGTTATCTATGTGAAACACACGAAATAACACCCTCTAGTGGTGAAAAACTGTCAAAATGCTTTCAGATTAAAGGCGGCCTTCAAGGTCTAAGAAATTAGCATATGAACCTTCTAGCTTTAGCTTTCAACTAAGGATACCAAGAGTACAAAGCAAAATTGGTAATAAAAGTTAATTGGAAAGTTGTTTAAAATTACATGCCCTATTTCAATCATGAGAGTTTTTTTTTTTTACTTGACTGTCCCTTTAATATGTATGTGCATATATATATATATATATATATATATATATATATATATATATATTTATATATACACATACATATGTATTTATATGTGTATATGTATTTCCAGACATATATGCACATATAAACATAAATATACACTATATATATAAATATATATATATAGTCTATATATGCATTGGAGCCCTTTGCAGGTAAGTAGATGAAAACATGTAAAAACATATTGCAATATTCATTTAATTAACTATCACCTAGATTACGAGTTTTGTCGATAATGGTTTGCTGTGCTAACAAGCAGTTTATGCTCACCACTCGCTTGCAGACAAAGCTCGTATTACAGGTTTTTACAAACCCGGCGTTAGCCCCAGAAAAGTGAGCGGAGAGCAAAATTTAGCTCCACATCTCACCTCAATACCAGCGCTGCTTATGATAGCGGTGAGCTGGCAAAACATGCTTGTGCACGATTTCCCCATAGGAATCAATGGGGGAGAGCCGGCTGAAAAAAAACACCTGTGAAAAAGCAGCGTAAAGCTCCTAACGCAGCCCCATAGATTCCTATGGGGAAATACTTTTAATGTCTACACCTAACACCCTACCATGAACCCCGAGTCTAAACACACCAAATCTTACACTTATTAACCCCTAATCTGCCGCCCCCGACATCGCCACAACCTATATTATAATATTAACCCCTAATCTGCCGCTCCGGACACCGTCGCCACCTACATTATACTTATGAACCAATAATCTGCCGCCCCCAACATCGCCGACACTTACATTATATTTATTAACCCCTAATCTGCCATCCCCAATGTCGCCACAACCTAACTACATTTATTAACCCCTAATCTTCCGCCCTCAACGTCGCCGCCACTATATTAAAGTTATTAACCCCTAAACCTAAGTCTAACCCTAACCCTAACACCCCCCTAACTTAAAAATAATTTAAATAAATCTAAATAAAATTACTATTTAATTATTCCTATTTAAAACTAAATACTTTCCTATAAAATAAACCATAAGCTAGCTACAATATAACTAATAGTTACATTGTAGCTAGCTTAGGAGAGCAAAATTTAGCTCCACATCTCACCTCAATACCAGCGCTGCTTACGATAGCGGTGAGCTGGCAAAACATGCTTGTGCACGATTTCCCCATAGGAATCAATGGGGGAGAGCCGGCTGAAAAAAAACACCTGTGAAAAAGCAGCGTAAAGCTCCTAACGCAGCCCCATAGATTCCTATGGGGAAATACTTTTAATGTCTACACCTAACACCCTACCATGAACCCCGAGTCTAAACACACCAAATCTTACACTTATTAACCCCTAATCTGCCGCCCCCGACATTGCCGCAACCTATATTATAATATTAACCCCTAATCTGCCGCTCCGGACACCGCCGCCACCTACATTATACTTATGAACCCCTAATCTGCCGCCCCCAACATCGCTGACACTTACATTATATTTATTAACCCCTAATATGCCATCCCCAATGTCGCCACAACCTAACTACATTTATTAACCCCTAATCTTCCGCCCTCAACGTCGCCGCCACTATATTAAAGTTATTAACCCCTAAACCTAAGTCTAACCCTAACCCTAACACCCCCCTAACTTAAAAATAGTTACATTGTAGCTAGCTTAGGATTTATTTTTATTTTACAGGCAACTTTGTATTTATTTTAACTAGGTACAATAGTTATTAAATAGTTATTAA
Organism: Bombina bombina; assembly: GCF_027579735.1. Lineage (NCBI taxonomy): Eukaryota > Metazoa > Chordata > Amphibia > Anura > Bombinatoridae > Bombina > Bombina bombina. Next base: position 1,516,287,001 of record NC_069499.1, on the reverse strand, counting down.
CTATTCACTAACTACCTAGCTAAAATAAATACAAATTTATCTGTAAAATAAATCCTAACCTAAGTTAAAATTACACCTAACACTACACTATAATTAAATGAATTACCTAAATTAACTACAATTAAATACAATTTAAAAAAATTATATAAAGTATGAAAAAACACACTAAATTACAGAAAATGATAAAATAATTACAAGTTTTTTAAACTAATTACACCTAATCTAATCCCCCTAATAAAATAAAAAAGCCCCCCAAAATAATAAAAAGCCCTACCCTATACTAAATTACAAATAGCCCTTAAAAGGGCCCTTTGCTGGGCATTGCCCCAAAGTAATCAGCTCTTTTACCTGTAAAAAAAGTACAATACCCCCCAACATTAAAACCCAACACCCACACACCCAACCCTACTCTAAAATCCACCCAATACCCCCTTAATAAAACCTAACACTAACATCTTGAAGATCACCCTACCTTGAGAAGTCTTCACCCAGTCGGGCCAAAGTCTTCATCGAAGATGGCCAGAAGAGGTCCTCCAGATGTCTTGATCCAGGTGGCATCTTCTATCTTCATCCATCCGGCACGGAGCGGCTCCATCTTCAAGACATCCAACGTGGAGCATCCTCTTCAAACAAAGTCCAACTGAAGAATGAAGGTTCCTTTAAATGACGTCATCCAAAATGGCGTCCCTTGAATCACGATTGACTGATAGAATTCTATCAGCCAATTGGAATTAAGGTAGAAAAAATCATATTGGCTAATGCAATCAGCCAATATGATTGAGCTCGCATTATATTGGCTGATCCAATCAGCCAATAGAATGCCAGCTCAATCCTATTGGCTGATTGGATCAGCCAATAGGATTGAACTTCAATCCTATTGGCTTATTGCATCAGCCAATAGGATTTTTTCTACCTTAATTCCGATTGGCTGATAGAAATCTATCAGCCAATCGGAATTCAAGGGACGCCATCTTGGATGACGTCATTTAAAGGAACCTTCATTCTTCAGTTGGACTTCGTTTGAAGAGGATGCTCCGCGTCGGATGTCTTGAGGATGGATGAAGATAGAAGATGCCGTCTGGATGAAGATTTCTGCCCATCTGGAGGACCTCTTCTGGCCGGCTTCGATGAAGACTTCTGCCCGTCTGGAGGACCCCTTCGTCTGGCTTGTTTATGACTTCCGCCCGACTGGGTGAAGACTTCTCAAGGTAGGGTGATCTTCAAGGCATTAGTGTTATGTTTTATTAAGGGGGTATTGAGGGTTTTAGAGTAGGGTTGGGTGTGTGGGTGGTGGGTTTTAATGTTGTGGGGGTATTGTACTTTTTTTACAGGTAAAAGAGCTGATTGCTTTGGGGCAATGCCCCGCAAAAGGCCATTTTAAGGGCTATTTGTAATTTAGTATAGGGTAGGGCTTTTTATTATTTTGGGGGGCTTTTTTATTTTATTAGGGGGATTAGATTAGGTGTAATTAGTTTAAAAAACTTGTAATTATTTTACTATTTTCTGTAATTTAGTGTTTTTTTCGTACTTTAGATAATTGTTTTAAATTGTAATTAATTGTATTTAGTTTAGGGAATTTAATTATAGTATAGTGTTAGGTGTAATTGTAACTTAGGTTAGGATTTATTTTACAGGTAAATTTGTCTTTATTTTAACTAGGTAGCTATTAAATAGTTAATAACTATTTAATAACTATTGTACCTAGTTAAAATAAATACAAAGTTGCCTGTAAAATAAAAATAAACCCTAAGATAGCTACAATGTAACTATTAGTTATATATTGTAGCTATTTTAGGTTTTATTTTATAGGTAAGTATTTAGTTTTAAATAGGAATAATTTAGTGAATTGTAGTAATTTTATTTTGATTTATTTAAATTATATTTGTTAGGGGGGGTTAGGGTTAGACTTAGATTTAGGGGTTAATAACGTTAATATAGTTGCGGCGACATTGGGGGCGGCAGATTAGGGGTTAATAAATGTAGGTAGGTGTCGGCGATGTTAGGTACGGCAGATTAGGGGTTAATAAAATTAAACTAGTGTGGGGGACTTCCTGGCAGTGGCCATCTTATCAGTCACACTGAGCTTCAGCTCCTTGAGTTATCTTCACTTTCTTTTAATTTTGCCATGTATTTTTGGTACTATCCTGCTCAAATCAGTGGAGAAACTTGTCTGAAGGTGTCTGGACCTGGGATATAGGGCTCTGGATCGTGTCACGGCATATATGCCCTCATTCCTGTACTTTTCATATTGAGGCCTTCCCCTATAACTGAAGCCTCAGTCCTGACCCCACAAAGCTGTGCCCTGAGTGCGCAGTTACTGCTCTGTAAGAGCATTCTATCCATACCAAGCAAGTGCAACTATTTGCGTAAAGATTTATTAAACTCCTAAGCCTTTCACTAGGATTGCAGCCCCAGACCACCATAATGATGATTTGCTGCTGGAGGAGATATATGCCGCCCTGTCAAAGCATTTTGCCCAACTTGAGAAGCAAATGGTGGCGGCCTGGAAATATGAATCCAGAAGGGATTCACCTGTAGTGGAACCTGAGCGGGTAAGCGGGGACCGGACTCATGAGGACTCACCCACAGATCAACCAGAAGCTCTGCCGGTGCCTGCTGTCCAACATGTCAAGATCTACTCAAAAGCCCATAAGCAGGCTAATGCTGACATCGCACAGATCTCACCTAACATGGATGGTTCCATCATGGTCGGGCCAAAGGCAGCTGTTACCTTGATATCCTTAGAGCAGTCACTGGGAAATAAAATGGTGAGAGAGGACATTACACTTACCGCTGCTCCCTATGGCGACTCGCAGCCGCGCTCCGGTGTCTCCTCTCTTCAGAGTAAGGGCCATCTCCCTTCCGGGAATGGAACTATAGATGCTTCATTCGTTGGGGCTATTGAACAGAAAGGTGCACAACGCCAGAGAGAATCCCTTACTGTGCCCATTGGCATGAACATGCTGATATTAAGAGCAGGCTGGCAAAAGGAGGTAGGAAAAAGAATCTGTCGAAATGACTTTTGTTTAGTGCCTACCTATCCGCTTATGCAGGCTGCTTTGCTCATAACCCAGAGCCATGTTCTGTTGCGATCCCCCTGGGAACACTCACCAACTTTGTCGGCTACCAAAATGGGAATTGGCTGAACCCTACTAGACTCGCTATTTGGCCCTGGAGCAAGTGATCGTATATTCTTTTTTGCCCACACATTAACGGTTAAGGCATATGCTCCTCACTGTTTTAATTTTAATTTTTCATTTACCATCTTAAATGCGACTGGGGCATGGTAGTTTATGTTCCTTGCAAATGTTTGGTATAACTCTGAGACTGATTTTAACCCTAACTCTCTGTTGCTATAGTAATACAGTTGGATATTCACTGTTCCTCACAGGGCACTATCACATTTGCTACACGGTTGCATCCCAGGAGGCTATCTTTGTAAGTTTCTCTGTGAAGCGGCATTTACACCCTTTACACACCAATTTTTTAAAGTCTAGCCTGTTAAACTTTACACAATGACTAAGTTCTCCCATTAATGTAACACCCCCCCCCCCCCCCAGTGCTAGCAACTCAATAGACACACTGTGATGAGTCCAATAGCCCTTTCTTTGTAAATAGGCCTTAGGGAAAAAGATATCACATGCAGCTAATAGTCGGACTCCCCCCCCCCTCCCCCCTATCTCTCCCTTTATAGTATTCATTACCTTTAACAAGGTCTATATGATACCTAATATAAGGAGGGGACAAAATCAAAGGGTTTATTTTGTTTAAGTTTATTCATATCCCAGTTTACATTACTTTACATTAGATAAATGGTATGGAGATCACCTTCCTCTTTATTTGCACTCTTGCCTAGGTTGAACATACTTCCCAAATGCTTTATAATTTTCAGGATAATAGTTGATAATATTAGCGGAGTTCTTATAATTTTTATATTTGCAACTCATTACTTGCATAGGGGTGTTCCACGGGACACCCTTAAGATAACAGGAGAACCTCCCCTTCCCCCAAACTATAAGGAAAAATTAGGTTTACTTTATTTTATGTCTACAGTAGTGCATCTGCGATGAAACAGATCTGTCTGAATGTCTGTATTGATTTTGTTTCTGTTTGTTACCTATGTTATACGTACTATTTTATGTATGTAATGTTTTTTTTCTCTCACCTCAATAAAAATTATAAAATAAAAAAAATTAAACTAGTGTTTGCGATGCTGGAGGGCGCGGTTTAGGGGTAATTATATTTTTTATAATGGCGGCAATGTCCGGTTCAGCAGATTAGGGGTTAAACATTTGTATTTAGTGTTTGCAATGTGGGGGGCCTCGGTTTAGGGGTTACTAGGTAGTTTATGGGTGTTAGTGTACTTTTTAGCACTTTAGTTAAGAGTTTTATGCTATGGTGTTAGCCCATAAAACTCTTAACTAGTGTCTTTTAAATGCGGTATCAGTCTTGACAGGAGAGGCTGTACCACTCACTTATGGCTAGACTCGTAATACCAGCGTTATGCAAGTCCCATAGAAAATATAGGATACACAATTGACGTAAGTGGATTTGCGGTATTTTCGAGTCCGACCAAAAAAGTGAGCGGTACACCTGTCATTTCAAGACTCATAATACCAGCGGGCATGAACTATACATATTTTTATGTTGAGTTAGCGCACATGAGAATATGTGATCGGGTTTGCATGAGATTGGGGTGTGAAGTTTTTTCCCATTGACTTCTTTGGGGGAATACATGAATGAGCGAAAACAGTTTTCTTTCAAATCATAATACAAGCTCAACCCAACGAGCGCAAAAAGCTTACTTCTAGCGCAAATAACGCTAAAAGGGACACTCAAGTCAAAGTAAACTTTTATGATTCAATTAGAGCATGCAGTTTTAAGACCCTTTCCAATTTACTTCCATTGTCAAATTTTGCACAGTCTTTTTATATTCACACTTTTTGGGGAACAAGATCCTATTGAGCATGTGCAAAAGCTCACAGGGTATAAGTATACTAGTCTGTGATTGGCTGATGTCTGTCACATGATACAGGGGGCCAGAAAATAGGACAAAAAATAAATTATCTTTTATATAAGTATCTAAGTATCTGTTATTGCTTTGTCTTTTTACTATGTACTTTTTAATTATGTAATTCTACTGCATTGAGTGGTCCTTTAAGCGGGATCTAGCCCTAAATATGGGTACATTTTTTACTTGAAAGAAACGTGAGGCAAAACTGTTTACATTTATCTTGAAGCTGATTCAGCTGTGCCAGTTGTGTATTTCCTGCAAATCCTCATTAGCATACCAGGACAATCAAGCAAATTATAGGACAATTGTTATAGATACAAAGGGTATATGGAATGTGTTAAAGAGACATAAACCCCATTTTTTTTTCTTGCCTGATTTGGTAGAGGATGCAAATTTAAATAACTTTCCAATTTACTTGATAGGCTCATTAGCTGCTGATTGGTGACTGTACATAGCTGCCTTGTGTGATTGGTTCACCCATGTGCATTTCTATTTCTTCAACAAAGGATATGTAAATGAAGGAAATTAGATAATAGAAGTAAATTGGAATGGTGTTTAACCCCTTAATGACCACAGCACTTTTCCATGAACCCCGAGTCTAAACACCCCTAATCTTACACTTATTAACCCCTAATCTGCCGTCCCCGACATCGCCGACACCTGCATTTTATTATTAACCCCTAATCTGCCGCTCCGGACACCGGCGCCACCTACATTATCCCTATGAACCCCTAATCTGCTGCCCCCAACATCGCCGACACCTACTTTTTATTTATTAACCCCTACTCTGCCGCCCCCAATGTCGCCGCCACCTAACTACACTTATTAATCCCTAATCTGCCGCCGCCAACGTCACCGCCACTATAATAAAGTTATTAACCCCTAAATCTAAGTTTAACCCTAACCCTAACACCCCCTAACTTAAATATCATTTAAATACATCTAAATAAAATTACTATCATTAACTAAATTATTCCTATTTAAAACTAAATACTTACCTATAAAATAAACCATAAGATAGCTACAATATAACTAATAGTTACATTGTAGCTATCTCAGGGTTTAGTTTTATTTTACAGGCAACTTTGTATTTATTTTAACTAGGTACAATAGTTATTAAATAGTTATTAACTATGTAATAACTTCCTAGTTAAAATAAATACAAATATACCTGTAAAATAAATCCTAACCTAAGTTACAATTACACCTAACACTACACTATAATTAAATTAATTACCTAAACTAACTACAATTAAATACAATTAAATGAAATAAACTAAAGTACGGAAAACCCCCCAATAAATTACAGAAAATAATAAAATAATTACAAGAATTTTAAACTAATTACACCTAATCTAATCCCCCTAATAAAATAAAAAAGCCCCCCAAAATAATAAAAATCTCTACCCTATACTAAATTACAACTAGAGGACCACTTCTACCCGGTTGGGTGAAGACATCTCAAGGTAGGGTGATCTTCAAGGGGTTAGTGTTAGGTTTTATTAAGGGGGGATTGGGTGGGTTTTAGAGTAGGGTTGGGTGTGTGGGTGGTGTGTTTTAATGTTGGGGGGTATTGTATTTTTTTTACAGGTAAAAGAGCTGATTACTTTAGGGCAATGCCCCGCAAAAGGCCCTTTTAAGGGCTATTTGTAATTTAGTATAGGGTAGGGCTTTTTATTATTTTGGGGGGCTTTTTTATTTTATTAGGGGGAATAGATTAGGTGTAATTAGTTTTAAATTCTTGTAATTATTTTATTATTTTCTGTAATTTAGTGTGGGGGGGGGTCCGTACTTTAGTTTATTTAATTTAATTGTAATTAATTGTAGTTAATTTAGGTAATTTATTTAATTACTATTCGTACTTAAAGGGCCATAATACCCAAATGTTTAAACACTTGAAAGTGATGCAGCATAGCTGTAAAAAGCTGATTAGAAAATATCACCTGAACATCTCTATGTAAAAAAGAAAGATATTTTACCTCAAAAGTTCCTCAGTAGCCACCTCCTATTGTAAAGGATTTCTAAGCAGCATTTTAGTGTGTCTGTCCTGGGACATCTGAAGGGATGAGCATCGTGCACTCTCATATTTTTTCACCAATCAGGTAAAGGAAGCTTACTATGAAATCTCATGAGAGTTAAGTCAAATCTCATGAGATCACAGTAAGAGTTCATGACCTCAGCACTGCTGATGCTGATTGGCTGCTGTTCATTTCTTCATTTTTTTTTATTTTTTTACCTGCAGCTGGGAGCAGGTGAAGTATAACTTTTTACACAGAACTTACTCTGCTGAGCTGAGGAAATTGTGAGGTAAACTATCTTCCTTTTTTACATAGAGATGCTCAGGTGATATTTTCCTGTCAGCTTTTTACAGTTATACTGCATCAGTTTCAAGTGATTTAGCATATGAGTATTATGTCCCTTTAAGTTTATTTAATTTAATTATAAGTAATTGTAGTTAATTTAGGTAATTTATTTAATTACTAGTCATAAAGCCCGTTCACATGGGCCATTTTTTGCAGTACAGTGGTCCCACCCCTTGCGCTCTCTCCCTCCCCCTCTCTTTTGCTCTCTCTCTCTCCCCCCTCTCTTTTGCTCTCTCCCCCCTCTCTTTTGAGCTTCCTCTCTCACCCCTCTCTTTTGAGCTCTCTCTCTCCCCCCCCTCTCTTTTGCGCTCTCTCCCCCTCTCTTTTGCACTCTCTCTGTCCCCCCACTCTTTTACGCTCTCTCTCGCCCCTCTCTTTTGCTCTCTCTCTCCCTCCCTCTCTTTTGAGCTCTCTCTCCCCCCTCTCTTTTGCGCTCTCTCTCTCCCCCTCTCTTTTACGCTCTCTCTCTCCCCCTCTCTTTTGCGCTCTCTCTCATCCCCTCTCTTTTGCGCTCTCTCTCTCCCCCACATCTCTTTTGTGCTCTCTCTCTCCCCCATCTCTTTTGTGCTCTCTCCCCCCATCTCTTTTGCGCACTCTCCTCCCCCTCTCTCCCCTCCCTTTTGCGCTCTCTGTCCCCCTCTCTTTTGTGCTCTCTCTCTCCCCCTCTCTTTTGTGTTCTCTCTCCCCTCTCTTTTGCGCTCTCTCCTCTCTTTTGCGCTCTCTCTACCCCCTCTCTTTTGCACTCTCTCTCCACCCCTCTCTTTTGCGCTCTCTCTCCCCCCTCTCTTTTGTGCTCTTCCCCCTCTCTTTTGTGCTCTCTCTCCCCCCTCTTTTGTGCTCTCTATTCCCCCTCTCTTTTGCGCTCTCTCTCCCCCCTCTCTTTTGCTGTCTCTCTCCCCTCTAATTTAGGTAATTTATTTAATTACTAGTCGTCCTTTAGTTTATTTAATTTAATTATAATTAATTGTAGTTAATTTAGGTAATTTATTTAATTACTAGTCATAAAGCCCGTTCACATGGGCCATTTTTTGCAGTACAGTGGTCCCACCCCTTGCGCTCTCTCCCTCCCCCTCTCTTTTGCTCTCTTTCTCTCTCTCCCCCATCTCTTTTGCTCTCTCTTTCCCCCTTCTCTTTTGCGCTCTCTCCCCCTCTCTCTTTTGCTGTCTCTCTCCCCCCTCTTTTTTGCTGTCTCTCTCCCCCTCTCTCTTTTACTGTCTCTCTCCCCCTCTCTCTTTTGCTGTCTCTCTTCCCCTTCTATTTTGCTGTCTCTCTCCCCCTCTCTTTTGCTGTCTCTCTTCCCCTCTCTCTTTTGCTGTCTCTCTCCCCCCTCTCTTTTGCTGTCTCTCTCTCCCGTCTCTTTTGCTGTCTCTCTCCCCCCTCTCTTTTGCTGTCTCTCTCCCCTCTAATTTAGGTAATTTATTTAATTACTAGTCATAAAGCCCGTTCACACGGGCCATTTTTTGCAGTACAGTGGTCCTACCCCTTGTGCTCTCTCCCTCCCCCTCTCTTTTGCTCTCTCTCTCTCTCTCTCTCTCCATCTCTTTTGCTCTCTCTCCCCCCCCTCTCTTTTGAGCTTCCTCTCTCCCACCTCTCTTTTGAGCTCTCTCTCTCCCCCCTCTCTTTTGTGCTCTCTCCCTCTCTCTTTTGCACTCTCTCTGTCCCCCCACTCTTTTGCACTCTCTCTCCCCCCTCTCTTTTGCTCTCTCTCTCCCCCCTCTCTTTTGAGCTCTCTCTCTCCCCCCCTCTCTTTTGCGCTCTCTCCCCCTCTCTTTTGCGCTCTCTCTCCCCCCTCTCTTTTGCGCTCTCTCCCCCCTCTCTTTTGCGCTCTCTCTCATCCCCTCTCTTTTGCGCTCTCTCTCTCCCCCACATCTCTTTTGCTCTCTCTCTCTCCCCCCCATCTCTTTTGCGCTCTCTCTCCCCCTGATATCTTTTGCGTTCTCTCCTTCCCCTCTCTCCCCTCCCTTTTGCACTCTCTCTCCCCCCTGTCTTTTGCGCTCTCTCTCCCCCCCTCTCTTTTGTGCTGTCTCTCCCCTCTCTTTTGCGCTCTCTCCTCTCTTTTGCGCTCTTTCTCCCCCTCTCTTTTGCGCTCTCTCACACTTGGCCTTTTATTATATAGGATAGTGTAGTGTTAGGTGTAATTGTAACATAGGTTAGGTTTCATTTTACAGGTAAAATTGTATTTATTTTAGCTAGGTAGTTATTAAATAGTTAATAACTATTTAATAACTATTGTACCTAGTTAAAATAAATACAAACTTGCCTGTAAAATAAAAATAAACCCTGAGATATCTACAATGTAATTATTAGTTATATTGCAGCTAGCTTAGGGTTTATTTTATAGGTAAGTATTTAGTTTTAAATAGAAATAATTTATTTAATTGTAGTATTTTTTTTGATTATTTTAAATTATATTTAAGTTAGGGGGGGTTAGGATTAGACTTAGGTTTAGGAGAAGGACAAGGAGGGGGAAGGAAAGGGGAGAGATCACTCAGAGACAGAATGAGGTGGGGCTACAGGTCCAACAACCAGCACAGGAGATGGGAGTACTGGTTCCGGAGACCTAGGTGGTAAACTCGAGTAATGAGAACATACAGATAATTAATCTCTCTAAGAGAGTACTATCACCAAATCGTATTTGTGTTCTCTCTAAAGGACTATCCTTCTCCCCTACCCCTACCCTTGATCAGTTCTCACTAATAAAGGACTTAAATCTATTTTGTCATAAATTAACTCTGAAAAAATGTACTGTAAACATGAGGACGCTGACTGTACTGACCAACAAACGCTCAATATACTACATGATCTCTTAGAAGAAACCGAGAGTGGTACAGTTAACTATACTGATCGAAATTTGGACAGGGTACTTAAGAAAAAGTCCCAATTTATGCCACCCCAAAAATATCCTCTTATCGAGGCTTTTTTAACTTGGCTAATACACCTATTGACAACTTAACTAAGGAAAAAGGGCAGCCCTAGTGGAAATCCAAAGCTGGAAACCAGCAGACAAGGGGGGTGATGTCATCATTTTGGAGAAAAAAATGTACATTAATGAGGCTATGAGACAGCTTAATGACAAACTTTGTTATAAACCATTATTCTCCAATCCCCTTACGGTATTTACGAATCAGTAACCCGTGTCACTAACTGTCTTTCTCTCATCTCTTCCTGGATGTCCTCTCACTACCTCAAGCTAAATCTCTCCAAAACTGAGCTCCTCATTTTCCCCCCTTCTTCCAAAATCTCCACCCCCAGGGTCATATTTGACTCAGATCTTTCTTTCACTCCTCACATTCAGTCCTTGGCTAAAGCCTGCCGCTTCCACCTTAAAAACATCTAAAAAATTCAACACTTCCTTACACAAGACACAACTAAGATTTTAATCTACTCTCTCATTCTTTCCCACCTCGATTACTGCAGCTCTGTCCTCTCTGGTCTCCCCACCTGCCATCTAGCTCCTTTACAATCCATAATAAATGCCTTTGCCAGACTCATCTTCCTTACATGTCGCTGTTCATCTGCTGCACCTCTCTGCCAATCCCTTCACTGGCTTCCTCTTGCCTCTAGAATCAAACACAAAATTCTCACTCTGACATACAAAGCCCTCAACTGCACTACTCCCCCCTATATCTCAGACCTTGTCTCCAGATACTCTCCCTCCCGTCCCCTTCGCTCTGCTCATGACCTCCTACTCTCCTCCTCTCTGGTTACCTCTTTGCACTCCCATTTACAGGACTTCTCCAGACTGGATCCCATCTTGTGGAACTCTATGCCCACCTCCACAATACTCTCCCCTAGTTTTGAAAGCTTCAAGCGCTCCCTAAAGACTCTACTGTTCAGGGATGCTTACAACCTATGCTAACCTTACTTTATACCAGTTCCACCCCTCCATCGCTATCCTCTGAACCCCATTAGCATGTAAGCCTAAGAGTCCAGCTGTTTGTAGATCACCTTCTTAAGAGTTGACTACAACAGTGCAACTCTTGGCAGGGCCCTCTACCCATTTGATCCCTATATTTGTTTTGTTGTACTCCCCCTTTGTTTAGAGCACTCCGGAATCTGTTGATGCTCTACAAATAACCAATAATAATAATAATCAGTACAATAATCTTATTAACCATGCTAAATTAGAAGGTTGTATTACAGAAAAAGAATGGACATTTTAACTGTTAAACATGCTAAAATCTCCACCTTCTATCTATTACCAAAAATCCATAAAAACAAAGACAAACCACTAGGATGCCCAATTGTCTCTAGCATAGAGAGCTTATGAGATCCAGCGAGTAAATTCCTTGATCTAAGCCTCAGATCCATAGGATTAGCCTTACCTTCGTACGTAAGGGATACTATGGATGTACAAAGTAAACTAGAGGATATAATTGTTGAAACAGACACACTACTAATCACATATGACGTTGAATCTTTGTATACCTCTAATAGACATGACAAAGGGTGTGAAGCTGTACAATTAGTTCTTAATATGGAAGCACAAGAGAAACAGGATAGAAATAACTTCATTGTTAAACTTCTTGAATTCGTCTTGAAACACAATTTCTTTGTTTTCAATGACAGATTCTTTTACAAACTCAGGGAACAGCCATGGGCTCCTTGTGCGCCCCCACCTATGCTAACATCTATCTAGGGTGGTGGGAACAGGAAATGGTATTCAATGACCAGCTTATGAAATATACTGATAATGTAATATTATGGCTGCGTTACATAGATGACCTGCTGATTCTATGGAAAGGCAGCGAACATTTGTTTAAAGAATTTTTGGACATTCTGAACTCTAATGGCTTACATTTAAACTTGACTTACTCTATTAGTCCAAATGAAGTTGAATTCCTGGATGTTAAATTAACAAAAGATAGCACTGGACAAACTAAATCAGATCTCTATAGGAAACCCACGGCTACCAACTCTATACTAGAGTTTAGCAGTTGCCATTCATGGCACACTAAAAAGGCGATACCTATCGGGGAATTCCTGACACTGAGAAAGGAACTGCTCAGACCTCAACACATTTTTCTTACGATCCAAAGAACTAAGAGCCAGACTTAAAACCCGAGGTTATACTTGTAAGGTTATTAAAAAAGTGTTCCATAGAGCGCTACACATGAACAGAGAAGACCTGCTAGTAATCAAAAACAAAACCACTGGTTTTGATCAGAAAGTGAGGTTTATAACGACTTAAAATGAAAAACATTATAAAATATTATATATTTTGAATAAACATTCTGATATCCTCAGAACTGATGAGGACTTGGAGATGTGGTTGAGGAATATGTGGCAGTTAGTTCGAAAAGAGCTCCAACTATTAGCAACAACCAAGAATGTTATATACTGCTTACAGTGTGACTGTAATAAATACTATGCAGGGATCACAATAAGAGAGGTACACACCCGGCTGGCAGAACATATTAACAACATTAAAAGTAGCACTGAGGATAGCAATAAAGGGAAAACCTTAACAACAGTAACCAGACATTTTCTTAAGCATCATAACGCCAAAATGTCATTAAAACTGACCTCCTGCAAGTTATCAAAACAGGGATACGGGGTGGTAATATCGAGCAGATGTTATTACAGGCTGAAAGCCGATGGATATTTTGGTTCAATTCTATAACACCTAATGGCATGAATGAAAATAAAGGTTTTGGAGCTTTCCTATGAAAAGCTACTTATGTTACTACCACACTGTTGGGTATATATATAATTTGCAGATATCACTAACATCATATACCCTATACAATATTGGGCTCCAACAATATCTTGTGCTATTTTTTTTTTATATTTTTTTATATGTCTGATTAAATGCATATATAAACACTGAATAAATAACATTATGTTCCCATGTACAGTTAAATACTTGCACACGTTTAATCTATGTTGATTACAGTCATAATACCTGCCTAACATTTGCAGCAATATATGCTGTATGGTTTCATATATATTATGAGTAACTTTTACACCAGTGTTATTTGTTCAAAACTGCTATAAGGTGTTTGCCATAGCCACACATGTGTGACTGCTACTAACATCAATGACATGTAATGGAATTATTTGGTTTATTATGTGATAACCAGATATGGGATTTATTTCACAATAAACTCTGACAATGTTTACTGTGTAATCTAACACACCCATGTCCTGTGATTCGTGCATTACTGTATAAACCCCCCTCACTGATGTTATCACTGTTGTCATCCTCTGTAATCACGTGACATGTTCACATAACTGGATGGACCAATTGGTTCATCACTTTATCGGATATGCTAAGATAGGGGTGTGTACACAATACCCCATTCTGATTGGCCACTATATGCTATATAAGGGTAGGTAACCTTACATCCTGTTCGCCTTTGAAAAAGCTACGTCGAAATGTACATCAGGCGACCGCTGCCTTCAATACACAATACAGATCTGTTAACTTAGCCTAACTATAATACTAATTACTTGGTACTACTTGTTTGGGCTTTTCCCTAAAATATTATTTAGTGTTATATTAGTATTGTCCGTGTGTGTGAAATTTGTGCCACACTCGAATTAGGCTAACTATAATGGGTTTGTCTTTGTGTATATCTCTCTGGCCTGTTGGATTTATATGTAATTAGGACTGTGTCCCCTCTATTTTAGTGGTTGAATTGTTACAGTTTTACATATCCGTTTGTCTGAAAATTGTTCCACATTCAGGATTATGCCAATAACTCAGGGTCTATATATAGGCACCCCCTATTGGGGTATTTACCCCTTCCACATGTTTGGACAGTGTCCTCTTAATAGACTAATATATGCGTATATATAATATAAGGGGGCCCTATATTCATCCCAGTATTTAACTACCAGTGATATCATCACTCTTTGGGTTGTTGTTTGTAGGTATCCATCTGTGCCATTTTTAACACTATATGTTGTTTGTGTTATCCGTCTCCTATGGATTTTTATATTTTTTGGATCGTTATTAAAAGTTATATTTTAATGATAGGGGTGCCTTCCTCCTGATACTCTCTATAAGCGAGTGCTGCTATAGGTGCTTCTTTTCCATTTATATTAACTCATTACTTTTGGCACTCAGCAACCTCCATAAACTTCCTTTGTGGACTAATATAGGATACTTGTGTTACACACACTCTCCTTTTTTCCAGGTATCAGGAATTGCAGAACCCAGCTGTACTTCAGGTGTCAGGAATCCCAAAAACTACTGTACTACAGTTCTCAGGAATCTCACATCACAACTGTACTACAGATGTCAGGAATCACAAAACCTAATGTTACTTCAGGTATCAGGAATCACACAACCCAAATGTACTTCAGGTATCAGGAATCACACAACCCAAATGTACTTCAAGTATTAGGAATCACACAACCCAACTGTACTTCAGTTATCAGGAATCACACAACCCAACTGTACTTCAGTTATTAGGAATCACAGAGCCAAAATGTACTTCAGGTATCAAGAAATCCACAACCCAGTGGTACTACAGTTTTCAGGAATCACAGAACCCAACTGTACTTCAGGTATTAGGAATCATACAACCCAACTGTACTTCAGGTATTAGGAATCACAGAACTCAACTGTACTTTAGGTATTAGGAATCACAGAACCCAACTGTACTTCAGGTATTAGTAATCACACAACCCAACTGTACTTCAGGTATTAGGAATCACACAACCCAACTGTACTTCAGGTATTAGGAATCACACAACCCAACTGTACTTCAGTTATCAGGAATCACACAACCCAACTGTACTTCAGGTATCAGGAATCACACAACCCAACTGTACTTCAGGTATTAGGAATCACAGAACCCAACTGTACTTCAGGTATTAGGAATCACAGAACCCAACTGTACTTCAGGTATTAGGAATCACAAAACCCAACTGTACTTCGGGTATTAGGAATCACAGAACCCAACTGTACTTCAGGTATTAGGAATCACAGAACCCAACTGTACTTTAGGTATTAGGAATCACAGAACCCAACTGTACTTAAAGTATCAGGAATCCCAAAAAGCAACTGTACTACAGTTTTCAAGAATCACTCATCATAACTGTACTTCAGGTATCAGGAATCACATAACCCATCTGTACTCTAGGAATCAGGTATCACACTATCCAACTGTACTTCAGGTATCAGGAATCACACAAACAACTGTACTTCAGGTATCAGGAATCACCAAGCCTAAATATACTTAAGGTATCAGGAATCTCACAACCCAATTGTACTACAGTTATCAAGAATCCCTCAACCCAAATGTACTTCAGGTATCTGGAATCACACAACCCAAGTGTACTACAGGTATTAGGAATCACACATAAAACTGTACTTTAATTACCAGGAATCACACAACACAACTGCACTACAGGTATCAGGAATTACACAACCTAATTGTACTTCAGGTATCAAGTATAACACAAACTAATTGTATCACAGATAACAGAAATCACATAACCTAATTGTACATCAAGTATTAGGAATCACATAACGTAATTATACATCAAGTATCAAAAGTCACATGACCTAATTGTACTATGCATACCAGGAATCACACAAGGGCTCCTCGATGATTAGAGTTACAGTAAATACTTTCCTTATCTGACATTGTAGTGTAGAAAGCAGTTAGCAACAGTGAGAGGAATTTAATGGAAGATGAAATGTTATGAATTCCATGGACTAACCTCTACACTCTGCTAAGATAGCAGCTCTGTGCATAAAACAAAGAACAGTGTAGCACAGGCCTGGGCAGATTAACCACTCGAGTTTAACTGCGTTTCTACAAACAAATTAGGATCCAAGACCAATATGTCAAATGTGTCCATGTTTGCACGTCAGTGAATGTTTGTGAACATGATGTGGGTTCACCTATAATGTTCACATTCATATTCTCAAGCTGGTTTGCAAATACTCCCGACATTGTCAGCAAACTGCTACATTGGCAAGCGCCTGTAACTCTGAAATGGCGAGGTCTCGTGAAGCCTGGGGAATGTGGGCAAGGGCAGAGAATCTGCTTTCTGTTGCTAAATACCTCTGGCATTTATTACTCCACAGGCTCCTGTCCCACCAAGCAAACAGTCTTGGATAGTTTTATAAAGCAAAAAAAAAAAGTTCTGCTATTTCAAAAATGTATTTTACTATTATAGAAGGATCAGTCTACCTTCTAGTCCAAGAAATGCTCTTAAAGGGATAGAAAAATTGAAATGTGAATAAATGGATTTAAATTTAAAATAGAAGCATTTTTGCAATATACTTTCATTAGCAAAAATGCTTCTAGTAAACATTATTACTGTCTTTCCATTCCTTTAATGATTTTATAATGTTATATATATATATATATATATATATATATATATATATATATATAATATCTTACACAACCTTAGCATTCCCTGTAAGGTAACGATGGCCGGTGCAGAGTCTCCAAACACACTCCAAAGAAATAACCCGGGTGCAAGTTATTTCTTTGGAGTATATATATATATATATATATATATATATATATATATATATATATATATATATATATATATATATATATATATATATATATATATATATATATATATACATATATATATATACATACATACATACACACACGTGTCAAAAAACATTTATTCAAACTGCTTTGTATTTCAGAATAGATGTATATTTGCATCTTTAAATTGAGACATCTTGGAGAGGGTATTTGACCAAACAACAATAATACATTTATTCATTTAGGCAATACTTAAGGTGAATGTAAATTTTGTTGCTAAAGTGCCCGGTTTTTAAAAATTTGATCAAAAACAAGGGTACTTTAATTCATCAAAATTTACATTTCACTCCTGTCGTGAAAAAATACTTACCTTTTAAACTTGACAGCAGCTCCAGCTTCCCCCGGTCGTTGCAAGCCATTTCTGACGTCAGAAATGGTGGATAGGTCATCCTCCAATCACGGCTTCCCCCTCCCCGAAAGGAATCAGTGTCTGATTCAATGCCGTGATTGGAGGAAGCCGGATTCCTCATTTTAGACCCAGGAAGAGGCTTTGCGACGGGCGGAGGAAGCTGCAGCTGCTGTGAAGATTAAAAGTAAGTTTTTTTTCACAACACGAGTGAAATGTAAATTTTGATGAATTAAAGTGGCCCTGTTTTTAATTAAATTTTTAAAAACCGGGCACTCTAGCATTAAAATTTACATTCACTTTAATTCAGCTTATACATGCAATTTATAGGTCGATTTGTATAAGTTTTACCATCAGAAAGATAGTACATTAATGTAATCAGAAAGGTAATAAATGTTTTTTTTTTGTTTTTTTTTTAAATATATATATATATAGACTAGCAGTTGCAATTTAGAACATAAAAAAAACAAAACAAAGATGCAGGCATTACAATGGAAGCCTTGTTCTCATGCTGTGTCGCAATTTGCGCAGCGAAGGGCTTAAGTGGCGCAGCGATGCCAGCAAATTGTCTACTATATATTCATATTAACACATATGCATATGTATATATATATATATATATGTATATATATATATATATATATATATATATATATATATATATATATATATATACATACAGTTCCCATAGAATTCCCTTAGACCGCAATGTAAAGGTTGTTTTCAGTGCTGTTTGTTTGTTTTTCTTACACCCCACCAACTTTAAAACATCATAACTGCTTAGTGCAGTTATTTTATTATAAAATGAAGATGCTGCTACCGTCTTTATTTTTAAATAAAGTATATTACACTTGATTTTGGGGGCATTTGGTGAACATTTATAAAATGAACCATCTGATCTCTGGTTAGTTTAATAAGCGCTAATTGCTACCCCAAGCATGTAATAGCTAGATATTTATCACATGTCCGCAAATTGTGTGATAAATTAGCGATCCACTTGGATTCTAGCCCAATATGTATTAAATACACTAGTTGTGTGTATAGAGAGATAGATAGAGAGATAGATAGATAGATAGATAGATAGATAGATAGATAGATAGATAGATAGATAGATAGATAGATAGATAGATAGATAGATAGATAGATAGATAGATAGATAGATAGATAGATAGATAGATAGATAGATAGATAGACAGAGAGATAGATAGATGTGTGAAAATAAATGTGAGGTAAAATCTGTTTATATATAACTTGAAACAAATACAAAATTATGATTTATAATTTTTTCAGCAAAAACATAAAAATACCATAGACTAGGTGCTTTATTTTTGCTCAACCTCGGGGAAAGAATAATGCACAATCTGGTATTACTAGTGGGTAGTTAAAGGGACAGTAAAGTAAAAATTAAACAAAATGTCCAATTTTTTTCTATTATCAAATTTGCTTTATTCTCTTGATATCCTTTGTAAGAGTAAAACTAGGATGGCTGAAAGGCTCTCAGAAGCTTGCAAGTGTCTTTAGCTGTCTATGGCAGCAGTGTTTGTATTTATGTGTAACATTGCTACAAACAATGTTGCAAACATTGCTGCAGATGGCCAAAGACACGTGCACCCTCCTGAGCTCACCAAGGTTTACTATTTAACATAGGATAAAAAGAACTAAGCAAAAATGATAACAGAAGTAAATTGGAAAGTTGTTTAAAATGTCATGCTCTATCCAGTCCGTCTGTTTGATTTTTACTTTTACTAAACCTTGTAATAATTTAACCCAGTTTTTTTAATAAGTCCAAACCTTTTTAAGTGTACCTTATACTTTTAATAGAAAGTCCTGGGAGCAATATCAGTGTTGTGCTTGAGCAAAACCCAATCCAAAATACAGCTGTAAAATTTAGTGATTTTTAAGACCAGAAGTATTAATAGTATAGCACATAACTACATGGAGAACACTACTACTCGAGTACCTTGAGCTTAAAGCACCCTCAGTTTAGCTCTCAAGCTATATCCAGCATGAATTTTACTGCCCCTCTAGAAGTCTATTTGTGAGAATTAGTGCACATGTGCTATATAGTGATGTTACGAACATAAAAATTTGGGTTCGCGAATGGCGAACGCGAACTTCTGCAAGTGTTCGCGAACGGGCGAACTGGGCAAACCGCCATAGACTTCAATAGGCAGGCAAATTTTAAAACCCACAGGGACTCTTTCTGGCCACAATAGTGATGCAAAAGTTGTTTCAAGGGGACTAACACCTGGACTGTGGCATGCCGGAGGGGGATCCATGGCAAAACTCCCATGGAAAATTACATAGTTGATGCAGAGTCTGGTTTTAATTCCTAAAGGGCATAAATCACCTAACATTCCTAAATTGTTTGGAATAATGTGCTTTAAAACATCAGGTATGATGTTGTATCGATCAGGTAGTGTAAGGGTTACGCCCGCTTCACAGTGCGCAGTGTAGGTGATATACCTGCCCTGACCATGCTTTGCAGACCAGGTATCAGTGGTCAGATGGACCCTTGTCCCAACACTGTGTGCCAGACATGCCATTATAGAAGACGTATATGGCTTTGGCGTTGCTTTTTGGTAATTAGAAGGCTGCTAAATGCCACTGCGCACCACACGTGTTTTATGCCCAGCAGTGAAGGGCAGGGCCGCCACTAGAAATTTTGGGGCCCCTGACTGAACCATTGATCAGCCCCCCCCCCTCTTGACATGTGCAATTTTTGACCAAGTGACTAAAACGTATATGCACTTTATTCTTAAGTGTCTATTTAAACTTGGAAATGTTGTATATGTAGTTACATACACAGACACACTCATACACTGAAACACACACATAAGGATTCACATATAGACACTCTAGCAGACACACAAAAAAACACACTCAGACAACCAAACAGACACTCAGCACTTGTTTACGTTGACCTGACAAGTAATGAGGTAAACTACAGTTTTGTAAAACAAAGGAGATTTAGAAAACAAAATATGGAGTTCTGATTATCTTTTTGTAAAGGAAGATGCCAACTAAATGATGACAGCAGCATGCAGTGGCTGAAAGGAAGGGCCCTGAACTGCCTAAACAATAATTTAAAGGTTAAATGGTGGATTGGTGACTTCCGGAAAGGTCTCGTTAGTTTCAAAGTCTGTAGAAAGATGTGAAAAATTAGTAGTAATGTCAAAATATACTAAAAAGGAACAGACAATGGACACACATAAACTCAAACTTGCATATACACCCAAGGAAACACAGAGACTGCCTCAGAAAACACACAAAGACATACACACACAGAGAGACAACCACAAAACACAGAAACACATACATACACACACCCTCACTGAGACATCCACAGAAAACACACAGACATACACACAACCTCACAGAGACACCCACAGAAAACACACACCCTCACAGAGACATCCACAGAAAACACATACATACATACATACATACATACACACACCCTCACAGAGACATCCACAGAAAACACAGACATACACACCCACCCTCACAGAGGCATCCAGAGAAAATACACAAAGACAAACATACACACACCCTCACAGAGACACCCGTAGAAAAAGCTCAAAAACATATGCACACACCCTCACAGACATCCACAGAAAATGCACAAAGACATACACACCCACCCTCACAGAGAGACCAACATAAAAAAATACATACACACTCATAGAGACACAAATCAAAGCACAAGCAAAGACATAAACACAGACACCCACAGAAACACTCACAGAAGGAAACATGTATGCACCTTGCATCCCCTAAATCAACAGTGTGTGACATGCATGAAAGAATCATATTTGTAAATAAAAATAATTCTGTGAATTCAAAATTGTACATTAATTATCTGGGTAGATGGCTAGATGAAGAAAAGTACTTTTAAAAGGTTGACATATGTTTGTTTGTTTTTCCCCATTTTCCCCAACCAAGAGCACCACTTCAAATATAGTGTACAAATGTTCCCATCTGTCAGCTGTACTGTATATGGTTTTGGTGGAACCATAAGCTGTGGTACTCGTACCATTAGATCTGGTTAAATGCAGGATTTAGGCTTGTTAGTATGTATTTCAAAATTATGTCAGCTGTAGTGTAAACTGAACAGTTTTAAGTTAACCTGTCTCATTTCAAACACTGAGAAATCTTATGCATACAAAGAGAGAAGCGCTCTACCAGGAACGAACAACAGCTCAGTGGCTTGTTCTATGGCGATTTACCACCCGGAAGCAGCCTCTTTTAGACCAGTGTGCTTTTCACAGAAGAAAACTTTCCTGAAGTATATCAGTCTGATCCTGCCAAGTAAGGTCAGTCCAGCCCCGAAATACCAGGCAATTCTCCTCTGAACAAGGAACATGACAACCCCAGACGATCGTTTCGGCCTCCTATGGGCCTCGTCAGTGAGGTGCAGCCACATTCCTCTAAGCACACTGGGCAAGGAGTCCACGTCTGGTTTCCCCCATCACCCATAGGGAGACTTCCCCAGGGTCATAATAATTTGCATACAAAGAGAGAAGCGCTCTACCAGGAACGAACAACAGCTCAGTGGCTTGTTCTATGGCGATTTACCACCCGGAAGCAGCCTCTTTTAGACCAGTGTGCTTTTCACAGAAGAAAACTTTCCTGAAGTATATCAGTCTGATCCTGCCAAGTAAGGTCAGTCCAGCCCCGAAATACCAGGCAATTCTTCTCTGAACAAGGAACATGACAACCCCAGACGATCGTTTCGGCCTCCTATGGGCCTCGTCAGTGAGGTGCAGCCACATTCCTCTAAGCACACTGGGCAAGGAGTCCACGTCTGGTTTCCCCCATCACCCATAGGGAGACTTCCCCAGGGTCATAATAATTTGCATACAAAGAGAGAAGCGCTCTACCAGGAACGAACAACAGCTCAGTGGCTTGTTCTATGGCGATTTACCACCCGGAAGCAGCCTCTTTTAGACCAGTGTGCTTTTCACAGAAGAAAACTTTCCTGAAGTATATCAGTCTGATCCTGCCAAGTAAGGTCAGTCCAGCCCCGAAATACCAGGCAATTCTCCTCTGAACAAGGAACATGACAACCCCAGACGATCGTTTCGGCCTCCTATGGGCCTCGTCAGTGAGGTGCAGCCACATTCCTCTAAGCACACTGGGCAAGGAGTCCACTTCTGGTTTCCCCCATCACCCATAGGGAGACTTCCCCAGGGTCATAATAATTTGCATACAAAGAGAGAAGCGCTCTACCAGGAACGAACAACAGCTCAGTGGCTTGTTCTATGGCGATTTACCACCCGGAAGCAGCCTCTTTTAGACCAGTGTGCTTTTCACAGAAGAAAACTTTCCTGAAGTATATCAGTCTGATCCTGCCAAGTAAGGTCAGTCCAGCCCCGAAATACCAGGCAATTCTCTGATATGCTACAGGAAAGTTCTTCTCTGTGAAAGGCACATATTGAGCAGGATTGCCTGGTATTTCGGGGGTGGACTGTACTGTGAAGTCAGGATCAGACTGATATGCTACAGGAAAGTTCTTCTCTGTGAAAGGCACATATTGAGCAAAAACATGCTTCTAGGGTGGTAACTTGCCATAGAACAAGCTATTATGCTATTGTTCGTTCCCAGGTTGAGCGCTTCTCTCTTTTTATTTATGTAAATTATGACACTTGGGGAAGTCTCCCTAAGTGTGATGCGGGAATCCAGACGTGGACCCGTTGCTCAGTGTGCCTAGAGGGATATGGCTGCACCTCACTGATGAGGCCCACAATAGGCCGAAACGTACGTCTGGGGTTTTGCTGTTTCTCTTGTTCAGAGAGGGATTGCCTGGTATTTCGGGGCTGGACTGTACTGTGACGTCAGGATCAGACTGATATGCTACAGGAAAGTTCTTCTCTGTGAAAGGCACATATTGAGCAAAAAGAGGCTGCTTCTAGGGTGGTAACTTGCCATAGAACAAGCTATTATGCTATTGTTCGTTCCCAGGTTGAGCGCTTCTCTCTTTTTATTTACTGAGAAATCTTAGTCTGAGAGTATAACATTTTATGCAGATGTAAAAATCTTAGATAAAATGACTCCTTGCATCTGGAAATTCCTTGCATAAAGGGGCAGTAAACTGGAATGTTATATATATATATATATATATATATATATATATATATATATATATATATATATATATATATATACATATCTGCCAAAAGGACACCTACCATTTGAGGAGGAAACATTTCTGCACAGTTTTAAATATAGAATTTCTACAGCATTGTCAAATGATCATAAATACACTGCTGCTAAAAAAATGTGTTTTTATGGACCCCTGGCCGCACCATACAGCTACTGTCTCACACTGTGCATAGGGGTTTAGTGCACACTCAGAAATCCTCTCAAATGCTAATACTTTACTCCTTGTAATAACATTTCCCATGCTCAATTAGCACTCTGCTGTAGTACACACTGGTGGCTGATAAAATGTAATTCTTGCCTCATGGGGCCCCCCTGGCCCATCGGGCCCCTGACAGGAGTCACCCCTGTCACCCCCTGATGGTGGCCCTGCTGAAGGGGTTAATTAAGGAGCATGTAGGCAGCTTGTAGAGTTCATTTTAGCTTAAGTGTAGTGTAGTAGACAACCCAAAGTATTGATCTAGGCCCATTTTGGTATATTTAATGCCACCATTTCACCGCCAAATGCGATCAAATAAAAAAAAAATGTTCACTTTTTCACAAACTTTAGGTCTCTCACAGAAATTATTTACCAACAACTTATGCAATTATGGCATAAATGGTTGTAAATGCTTCTCTGGGATCCCCTTTGTTCAGAAATAGCAGACTTATATGGCTTTGGCGTTGCTTTTTGGTAATTAGAAGGCTGCTAAATGACACTGCGTATCACACGTGTTTTATGCCCAGCAGTGAAGGGGTTAATTAGGGAGCATGTAGGCAGCTTGTAGAGTTAATTTTAGCTTAAGTGTAGTGTAGTAGACGACCCAAAGTATTGATCTAGGCCCATTTTGGTATATTTAATGCCACCATCATTTCACTGCCAAATGTGATCAAATAAAAAAAAATTGTTCACTGTTTCACAAACTTTAGGTTTCTCACAGAAATTATTTACAAACAACTTATGCAATTATGGCATAAATGGTTGTAAATGCTTCTCTGGGATCCCCTTTGTTCAGAAATAGCAGACTTATATGGCTTTAGTGTTGCTTTTTGGTAATTAGAAGGCTTCTAAATGCCACTGCGCACCAAACGTGTTTTATACCCAGCAGGGAAGGGGTTAATTAGGGAGCATGTAGGCAGCTTGTAGAGTTAATTTTAGCTTAAGTGTAGTGTAGTAGACAACCCAAAGTATTGATCTAGGCCCATTTTGGTATATTTCATGCCACCATTTCACCGCCAAATGCGATCAAATTTAAAAAAAACAAATGTTTTCGCAATTTTAGGTTTCTCACTGAAATTATTTACAAACAGCTTGTGCAATTATGGCACAAATGGTTGTAAATGCTTTTCTGGGATCCCCTTTGTTCAGAAATAGCAGACATATATGACTTTGGCGTTGCTTTCTGGTAATTAGAAGGCCGCTAAATGCTGCTGCGCATCACACGTGTATTATGGCTAGCAGTGAAGGGGTTAATTAGGTAGTTTGTAGGGAGCTTGCAGGGTTAATTTTAGCTTTAGTGTAGAGATCAGCCTCCCACCTGAGACATCAGACCACCTGATCCCTCCCAAACAGCTCCCTTCCCTCCCCCACCATACAATTGTCCCCACCATCTTAAGTACTGGCAGAAAGTCTGCCAGTACTAAAATAAAAGGTTTTTACATTTTTTACATTTTTTTAGTATATTTACATATGCTGTGGTGTAGCATCCCCCCTTAGCCCCCAACCTCCCTGCTCCCCCCTCAAAACAGCTCTCTAACCCTCGCCATCTGCCTTATTGGCGGCCATCTTGGGTACTGGCAGCTCTCTGCTATTATTTCACAGTCAAAAAAGTGTTGTTTTTTTTTTAAATGTATACTACTGTTAAGCAAGTGGGCACAGTATATGCTGTGAGCCTGACACACACGCTGGCAGGCAGGAGACTGCAATTAGATTACACAGGAAAAAAAAAAAAAAGCAGACTGATGTTCTAGCCCTAAAAATGGCTTTTTGGGGTGCTGTCCTTACAGCTGAGATCAGATGAGTCCTTCAGGACTGTAGTGGACACTGAATACACTAGCCTAGCTATCGATTTCCCTATTAAATCAGCAGCAGCTATACTGTCCCTCCTCTCACTAAGAATGCAGCTTCCGAATGAATCTAAAATGGATGCTGTCCAGGAGGTGGGAGGGTCTGGGAGGGAGAGTCTGCTGCTGATTGGCTGGAATGTGTCTTCTGACTGTGAGGTACAGGGTCAAAGTTTACTCAATGATGAGGAATAGGGGGCGGACCGTGCTAGAGAAATGTGCTAGAGCAATTTCTACACACAATCACACTACACACAATCACGCTAATATCTAGGCCTATATATTTATAAGATGTTCTTTCATTTGAATAGGAGAGAAATTTTGAACCAAACATTCGTTTAAAGAACCTGTTCACTGCTATTAAATTGTTGGTTTCTGTATAATGTGATTTTACTTTAGATATTCTTAGAGACAAGTGAGCACTTTAGTTTATCTCCCAGAGCTGTGACTCAGCAGATTCTTAGTGGTTTGTGGCTTTTGTAGACTTAAGCACTTATATGCACATTATTTATTATCATTTAATCTGAGTATGACTTTCAATTCATCTCATTAAGAACATTCATCTGGCTATGGATGTACAGAATAAATCAATATAATAAAATAAACAAAACAGACAACCACTGTTAATGAAAATGTGCATTAAAAAATAATTATTTCCAGCTTTACTTTGTTATGCTGTGCCGAGGGAATGTGTAGTGTTGTCTGTCAGCTGAATAATGTAAATCAAATCATTGCAAATGAGTATAGTTAGACAGTACAGAAAGGCTAGTAATGAGTCTCCGTATTTCATAGTTGCCAACATTTAAAAAAAAATTACAGGGACACTTTGCAGCAGAGCAAGCAAGCGGGTTACTGGAGTATTGACGACCTACTGTTCAACTGCTCCGCCCACTCAGTTCTGCAATCAAAACACACCTGTTTAAAAGTAATAGTATAATTTAGACTTATCCATAGTTTATTATACAGATTACAGCACCAAGCTCTTACACCTACCCAGTCTCTGGAACACATTCTGGGCATATGGTTATTTTTACAACACAGCATCAAAATTAGGCAGACAAATAATATGTGAACCCATTCAATAATAATAACAATATTCCATTAGGAATGAATTATATTTAAATAATACACTATATCTATCATCTATCTGTATATGTGTATGTTTGTGAGTATATATATATATATATATATATATATATAAATATATATGCAAACAACAAATGTTGGGCACAGGAGATTTTCAGGGACAAAAAAAATCCAGGGACATACAACAAAATCCAGGGACTGTCCCTGGAAATCAGGGACTGTTGGCAACTATGGTATTTTCATATAGAAAGAATGCAATGTCTAACAAAAAGCCTAACAAATGAAATAAATGATGTCAAAGATAAATGGCTTTATAGTGTGAAATACATTTTGTCTAGAATTGCAGAGACGTTACCATAAATGGTAAAGGAATATTTGTCAATTGTAAGTCGTTTATTTGTTTTTGTTTTTTGTAAAGTTCCTAACTGCTCATTTTTTGAGTGGCTGCAGTGTATAGTGGTAGCCAGCTGAGAGTTAAAATACCTACAAAGAATCAAGGGGAAAACTAGCTTTTAAACGTTATTTTTTTCTCAACATGAAGCCCTATGTAAGTCAATTACTTGTCTACTTTTATTTTAGTATCTTTTATATAGTGAGCTTCCCAGTACCTGTGAATAATATTTTGTTAAACCAGTTACAGCAGGTTATTAAATGTAATGGCATTTATTTTTTTCATAAGTAGTGTAAGGACATATATATATATAAAATAAAAAGCATATTTGGGAGATATTAGTGACCACACATTCACCTAGTTTACGAGTTTTGTGCTAAACAGGGTGCGAAAATAACGCCAACAAAATTGCGTTATTGCACTCTCCTTAGCGCTGCCATTACGAGTTACTGAAATACCTCCTTGTGCTGTGCGTTATGGTGCGTTAAGCTCCATACCGCACAAAAGCCAAGGGCTGAGTTTATGTGCTTGTGCACACTTTTCCCCATAGACATCAATGGGGAGAAAGTGTTAGAAAAAAAACTAACACCTGCGATCGCGGAATGGAGATCACCGTAACGCAACCTCATTGATGTCTATGGGGAAAAGAAAACCTAACACCCTAACATAAACCCCTAGTCTAAACATCCCTAATCTGCCGCCCCTGACTTCGCAAACACTAATAAAAGTTATTAACCCCTAATCCGCCGCTCCCCGACACTAATAAAGTTACTAACCCCTAATCCACCAACCCCCGACATCGCCGACACTAAATAAACCTATTAACCCCTAAACCACCAGCCCCCCACATCGTAACTAATATACTAAACCTATGAACTCCTAAACCATTAGCCCCCCCACATCGCAAAACACTAAATTAAACTATTAATCCCTAAACCTAACCCCTCCTAACTTTAAATTTAAAGTTACACTATAACTATCTTAAAATAAATAAAATCTTACCTGTGAAATAAAAAAAAACTAAGTTTAAACTATAAATTAACCTAACATAACTATTCTAATAAAATAAATAAAAAACAACCAATAAAAAACCTAAATTTTAAATTTTAAAAAACCTAATAGTACGAAAAAATAAATAAATCTAACTTTACAAAAATAATAAACACTAAATTACGAAAAATAAAAATCTCTAAGATTATAAAAAATAATAAACGAAATTATCAAAAATAAAATCAATTACACCTAATCTAATAGCCCTATAAAAATAAAAAGCCCCCCAAAATAAAAACACCCCCTAACCTACAATAAACTAAAAATAGCCCTTAAAAGGGCCTTTTGTAGGACATTGCCCTAAGTTAAACAGCTCTTTTTCCTTGAAAAAAAAAATGCCCTTTTTAGGGCAGTAAAAGAGCTGAATGCCCTTTTAAGGGCAATGTCCATACAAATGCCCTTTTAGGGGCAATGGGTAGCTTAGGTTGTTTTAGACTTAGGTTTTTTATTTTGGGGGATTGTTTGGGTGGTGGGTTTTACTGTTGGAGGGACTTTTTTTTTTTCTAGGTAAAAGAGCTGTTTAATTAAGGGCAATGCCCTACAAAAGGCCATTTTAAGGGCTATTGGTAGTTTATTGCAGGTTGAATATTTTCATTTATTATTTTTTGTAATCTTAGAGTTTTTATTTTTTTTGTAATTTTAGTGTTTATTTTTCGTAATCTTAGATTTTTTTCATTTTTTTCGTTGTATTAGTTTTTTTTTTTATTATTTGTAATTTAGGTTTTTTTAATTGGTAGTTTTTTTATTTTATTAGAATAGTTATGTTAGGTTAATTCATAGTTTAATCTTAGGGTTTTTTTTCCACAGGTAAGTTTTTATTTATTTAAAGATAGTTATATTGTAATTTTAATTTAAAGTTAGGGGGGTGTTAGGTTTAGGGGTTAATCATTTAATTTAGTGTTTTGTGATGGGGATGGCGGTTTAGGGGTTAATAGGTATAGTTTATTAGTTACGATATGGAGGGCTGGAGGTTTAGGGGTTAATACTTTATTATAGTGTTGGCGATGTGGGGGGCCTACGGTTTATGGGTTAATAGGTTTATTTAGTGTTGGCGATGTCGGGCATGGCGGATTAGGAGTTAATAGGTTTATTTAATAGTCGTGATGTGGGTGGGCGGCAGATTAAGGTTTAATAGTTTTATTATAGTGTTTGTGATGCAGTAGGGTTGCAGTTTAGGGGGTAATAGGTCGTTTATGGGTGTTAGTGTACTTTGTAACAGTTTAGTTGTGAATTTTGTGAAACATTATTGTTTTGCAAAATCCATAACTACTGCTCTCAGATGGCGGAATGGATTGAGTCGGTATAGGCTGTAACGCAAACATTTTAGCCAGATGGCACAACCTGTAATACGGCGCTATGGAAAATCCTGCATTCAAACGTTATTTTTTTGAGTGCGGAATGGAAGTTGCGTTACGGGCTAAAATGCTTGCGGTATAGCTATACCGCCGCGACTCGTAATATGCGTTCCCGGCCATTCCATGCACAATGGCAAATTTTTCAGCAGTATAGCCGTACCGCAAAACTCGTAATCTATCCGATTGTTAATAGACTGTGGACTAGATTACAAGTAGTGCACTAACTTTGAGCGGGACCGATATTGTTTTTTTCTGCTTTTGCTTATGTCGAAAATAACCTACGTATTATAAATTGAAAGTAAATGCGTTTGCTTGAACACAACCAAGATTTGCACCTATTGGGTTAGTGTGACTGAAGGGTAGTGAGTTAAAAAAGTTGCATTAACCAACATAAAAACATTTAAAAGTATACCCTAGTCAAAAAAGATGATTTTCCTGGAGTCATTCTGTCATCAGAAGCCATCCTGAAGTATGCCCACAGGTCAAAATATTTAAATGAGATTACTCTAGAGGCATTGACGGCTGTTCATGCTTGTGCAGTAATCAGTGCTACTTATCTTAGCTGGTGACTTTACAAGCCTGATGATGTGCAAATGACATAAAATAGTTCAATAATTATCAAATTACTCCAGGATGGTCTCTAAAGTAATCCTGTTTGTCTTGGGCAGTTACACTCATATAAACACTATCCGCTAAAAACTATTAAAATAATAATAATAATAAAAAGGTTATGACTCAAAGATATATGGTATTAGATGTTTAACATAAAAGGGATCTAACATATACAGTATATACTGTATATATATATATATATATATATATATATATATATATATATATATATATATATATATAGCTAGAAGTCAGTGAGAAAGGCACTCTATATAAAATGTGGCAACTTCCAGGGTGCACTTCGAGGAGATCATCGAATATATATGTAGGAAAAAAGGCACTCACTGGTTCAAAGTAAAAAATAACATTTAATAGTTCAAGTTAAAAATGCATGACATTTCGGAGGCATTCCACCCCCTTTATCAAATGCAAAATACAGACAGTTTGAATGTACAAAAAGATGGTCATGGACATAAAAGAAGAAGCCACAAAACGTTTTGAGGGCAATGTACCCAGAGCAAAGGAAATTAACAACTCAGAGGGGAAAATCAACTTCATTACTACATTTGATCCAATGCACCAAAAAGTTGCTGGAGCAATCTCTAAACACTGGGACTTGGTACACTCAGACAAGTCTTTACCATTCGTGAAACAACAACACCCTAGAATGGTTTATCGAAGAGCGAGAAACTTGCGGGACCTGCTAGTAAAAACGGATCCAACTAGGTGCTATGAGAATACTACATGGCTGAAATCCAACAAAAAAGGCTGCTTTAAATGTGGCGACTGTACCACTTGTGATAGCATGCTTAAAGGTGACACTTTCCAGCATCCACATACGAACAAGCGCTACAAAATCAAACACAGACTCTCATACATGAGTACCCATGTGATTTATATGTTGATTTGCCCCTGTTCCCTTGTCTATATAGGGAAAACGGTCACCACATTTCGGGAGCGTATGGCCAATCATCGCTGTGCGATCAGGGAAGCCATCAAAAATGGCGACTCTGATCAGCCAGTAGCACGCCATTTCGCCAGACATAACCATGGTGTATCGAGTTTAAAAACCATGTTGATTGATCAAGTACCACCGCTGACAAGGGGAGGTGACAGGGGCAATCGACTCCTATGAATGGAGACAAGATGGATCTATACGTTGGATACCATAGCACCTAGGGGATTGAATACTATGCTGGATTTCTCGCCATTCTATACTGCGAGTTGATCTAACTTCTCTATATGGACTACAATTGTTCATCCCACCATAAAACATATCCACCATCAATGACTTTTAAATATGACTTTCTATCACTCTCAGTGCATAAGTCCTCAGATATTGTCTGCCATACTCCAGGAGACATCAAGAACACACGATTTAGCCAACAGCGGACATATATGTATATACCAATCATTAACCAGGATTTGAGATGGTTGGTGATGAGTTTTTACCCATTTTTCATAATTTTTCTCATATAATTGTGTATAGATGGTAATGTGGTATTGCATGTGTGTCTGCTGTTGGCTTAGGTTGCTGTATGTTCGCCATATTCATGCTTTTATGTTGTTACACTCGATCGTCTATGATCGAGTACCTTTGTTGTTTTTAATACACTGGCATTCTGACCTATGGCTAAACTGTGGTATTCTATAGCTTCTTTTAATGCTGACAATAGGATTTCTTTGTTATTGTTTAACATAAATATTTGTACCCTGTTGATAGACATTTCCTTATTGTCTGAGAATATCGTCAGACAACAAACAGTTGTCACCATGACAACCGACGTCACCACGTGGTTCACGTGGATGACGCGATTTCCGGTCACATGACTTCCGGTTTAGCACCATGCAAGCCGCGATTGCGGCTTGGCGCCATCAGATGCCACAGGGTTATTTAAGGTGAAGGGGTAATGTATATGTTAATCGTTTTTTGTACATTCAAACTGTCTGTATTTTGCATTTGATAAAGGGGGTGGAATGCCTCCGAAACGTCATGCATTTTTAACTTGAACTATTAAATGTTATTTTTTACTTTGAACCAGTGAGTGCCTTTTTTCCTACATATATATATATATATATATATATATATATATATATATATATATATATATATATATATATATATATATATACTGTATATATATATATATACACATGTCTAAATATGTGTATGTATATAAATATATACTGTATGTAAATATGTGTGTACAGATGTATATATATATATATATATATTTATATATGTAATTGCATACATATAAATTTATCATGACATTTGAAGTATACAATGGCCCTCCTATTGAATGTCTATTACAATGTATGGAAACCTGCCTCACCATGAATTATTTTCGATTTGAGAAAAACTTTTAGCTCCAATTATAGGGCAAAGCGATGGGGTCTAGTATGAACCTATCCTATGTTCATCTTTATATTGCACACTTTGAACAACAATATACAGTATATGACCTTTCAATCAGCACAATATACAGTTCTACTGACACCAAACTGATTATGTTTTTGTAATTTTGAGAAGAGATGAAAATTCCTTACTTGAATCGTACACACATACACCATGTAAATACTAACGATACTCCAGTAAGGTTTAAATTAGCATATAGTCAAACATCTATCCCATTTCTCGACTTTGTGTATATAACTGCTCTATCATGTTGACATAATAAAACAAGCTACTCGCTATCTGTACAATAATACAGATAACGAGTAGCTTGTTTTATTATATCATCATGATAGAGAAGCAATACACACAAAGTTAAACACACAGTAATGAGAGGATGATTTAGATCTCCCTATTATGGGAGATCGTTGCAGGATGGATGCGCAAAGAGAAGGAGTAAGTTGGGATAGGAATGATTTTAATAATGGATCAACTATCTGTTGTGTATATTTGTGCTGGTCCAAGTCTGGAGATATATATATATATATATATTAGGGTTGCCAGCCGTCCCTTGAAATACAGAACACTTATAAGTTACACATGCTGCAGGGTTATGCATATATATATATATATATATACAGTATATATTGCAGTTTGTGTAGCATAGACTATCCCGTAGATCTGAGCAAGAGTAGATTTAGATTCGGAGGTAGTTCTGAGAACAGGAATGGGAACATGTCCGTGCTGCCTGACACAAAAATGGGAATGTATATATGCAAATAAATAACAACAATAGAAATATAGCTCATAATTTATTATAGGATTGCCATAGGAACAAAACAGATGAGGGAAAAGATCTTGATATATCACAGTAAATTCCGGCATGGGTAGGAGATTACATTAGTGACATCACAAAATTGTGTGATTGGCTACAGAGGAAGGGGTTTGAAATGCTTTTTGATTGGTAGCATAGCATTTCATTTTATAATTAGACTCTAGCCTTTATGCTAATTTATGCCTGAGGAAACAGCCAATACATGTTGGGAAACACGTAGCATAAAGCATTTGCTGAAAGCTACAATGTTTTGAAATTTTGTTTTAATATTATATTAAAGTTTTTATTGGTTTTCTACAAAAATACAGCTTGGAGTCTAAATGTGATGGTGGGAGTGAATTGAATTGAAAATCCCCTGACGGATGCAGGAAGACACTGTTCAGTGAGCTGAGACAGTAAGAGATCTCAGCATGCAATATTGCACATTTGTTTGTGCTCATATTCTTGTGAGTATATATCATATGGGAGTGTATGGTGGACAAAGTCTGCACCTAAGAAGCGCTTTGTTTTTCTTTTCCTGCCTTTTAACATGTGATGGTGGGATGGAATTGCATTGAGAATTACCAGGGGATCAGATTTTGGGAGATGCCAGGCATTGAGCTGAGACAGTGGGGCATATGTATCAAGCTCCAAATGGAGCTTGATGCCCCGTGTTTCTGGTGAAACACGGGGCCAGAAACAGCAGTTATGAAGCAGCTGTCACAAAGACCGTTGCTCCATAACCTGTCCGCCTGCTCTGAGCAGACGGACAGACATCGCCGGAAATCAACCCGATCGAGTACGATCTGGTTGATTGACAACCCCCTGCTGGCAGCCTATTGGCCTTGAGTCTGCAGGGGGCGGCGTTGCACCAGCAGCACGGCAAGCGTATTGCTCGCCGTATTCAGCGAGGTCTGTCGGACCTGATCCGCACTGTCGGATCAGGTCCGACAGACCTTGATAACTATGGGCCACTGAGAGAGCTGAGCACGCCATATCCAGTACATTATTGTTGTTGGGTGTTTACGGTGGAGACAACTGAAGTGGAAGACTGCACCAAGAGGCGCTCTCTTTTTATCTTTTGCATTATCCAAAGAGGGTACAATATAACAATTCTGGAAACTCAAGTGGAAGAATTTTCCAAAATACCGTGTGAAGGCCTTTTGAAACAAATTTTTAATAACAGATGCATTTCTAAATGTAGTGCACAGTTTTTATACAGGCACACAATTATGCAGGCATTATTTGCACAGTACTGAATATGCTTTTATTATTTGGTTAATTTAATTTATAGCCAGTATATGATGCTTTCAACCTTCCATAACTGCTGCCTCTGTGCGAAGACAATGTTTTTTCAGCACTGGCAATCATACTACATACAAAAGCACTTACAGCCTTTGAGCAGGAAAGTAAGATGGTGGAACTGAAACATTTGTACTGCTGTACCATGCTAAGAGCTTATAGCAATTACTTACTTACTAGCTACACAGTGACTGAGACACCATGAGGGTGACCACTTATAACCCCAAATAAAGAGGCATAGCATGGCACTCTGCTTTTACTGCACCCTCATACTGTAGTGCACCATAGGTTGTCATTAAAATATGCAGAAAGGTATGACTTATTTTCAATTAGAAAAAAATAATTAAACTTAATATTAATCCATTTTTTCACCTCCTGTCTGCTTGAACTGTATCATTGTGAGTGTAAGCGTTGCTAATTGCTGGTTGAATGCAGTGTGTCCCCTTACTGCACAGTGTACTCTACATGCTGTGTGGAAGTGTCTACGCCTGGAGGAAACCAACTGCTAGGTACCAGTTGTTTGTACCCTGCTGACATAAGTTACAGTGGTGAGAATGAGGACAGTGCATGAGGACTAATGTACCATCTGTGCTCTCATCTCTTATTTATGTGGAGATCCTCTGAGAGAAGGTGAGCGAAACGCGTAACCTGACAGGCACTTGTCTATGTAACTATAGCTGTGAGGCTGTGTGTGTTATATGTACTACCCATGGGGTAACTTACACGGGTATATACCTGCTCTTTATAGTGCAGGTCATTGGCACATACAAACATGTATATATAGGCACTATGTGAATGTCCCACTAACAGATACACACTAAGGAGCATATTTATCAAGCTCCGTACTGCTGCTCCATAACCTGTCCACCTGATCTGAGGAGGTGGACAGAAATCAACCCGATTGAATACGATCAGGTTTATTGACACCCCCTGCTAGCAGCCAATCTGCAGGGGGACAAATCTGCAGTGGGGCGACTTTGCACCAGCAGTTCACAAGAACTGTTGGTACAATGATAAATGTGGACAGTGTATGCTATCGAGATTTATCTATGTGAAGCGGACATGATCAGCTATATCAGATCATGTCCGCTTGCACCATAGTAAATAGACCCCAAAATGACAACACTCCCAGTGACACCCTGCCCTGCTGGTTTAATGACAGACATCCTGTGATAGTGGAACTGTGGAGACTCCCAGGTATAGGCTATTCTGTCCAGATAAGTGCTCCACCTGTGCCGAGAGAACTGTGTTTGCAGTTCCTTGAGTTAGGCAGTCACAGATAGCATGACTGTTGTGTGCACTAAACAGACAGCCATGGTAATGCACAAACCACTTGTGCACTAGTGGTGGAGGCAATGTGGGACTTATTACTATCTCAACTGGACAGCAGGACAGACCTCTAAATTTTGGATTGTCCTGCAAAAAACAGGATAATTGGGAGATATGAGATAAGTTTTTCTAAAGGATTGTGATTGACCCCAAAGGTTTGAATGAAGTAAAATAATTAAATACATACTGGTTGATCACAGTCTAATGATTTGTCTTCAAAAATCCCCATAGACTTTAAAGATGCATTTTGTTAGAAAAATTATTAAATAAAGGTTTCTGAAGGATTGTGATCAATGCCATAGTTACAGTTGTAGACCAGGCACATTCTGTTGCTGAGCAAGGCATGATCATCGATTTGACAATCATTGTATGTATGCTGTTCCTGATTGGCGGGTTGTTTAGTAAATCTCTAAAGTATTGCAGCATTGTATTATTGCACTAAAATGACTCTTTAAAAGGATATAGCCCATTTTCCTTTGATAACATTTAAAATGTTTCCTATATAATATAAGTATATATGTGTATATATATATATATATATATATATATATATATATATATATATATATATATATATATATATATAGTATATATATATAGTACACCCCTCACATTTTTGTAAATATTTTATTATATCTTTTCATGTGACAACACTGAAGAAATGATACTTTGCTACAATGTAAAGTAGTGAGTATACAGCCTGTATAACAGTGTAAACTTGCTGTCCCCTCAAAATAACTCAACACACAGCTATTAATGTCTAAACCGTTGGCAACAAAAGTGAGTACACCTCTAAGTGGAAATGTCCAAATTGGGCTCAAAGTGTCAATATTTTGTGTGGCCACCATTATTTTCCAGCACTGCCTTAACCCTTTTAGGCATGGAGTTCACCAGAGCTCCACAGGTTGCCACTGGAGTCCTCTTCCACTCCTCCATGACGGCATCACAGAGCTGGTGGATGTTAGAGACCTTGTGATCTCCCACCTTCCGTTTGAGGATGCCCCACAGATTTTCAATAGGGTTTAGGTCTGTAGACATGCTTAGCCAGTCCATCACCTTTACCCTAAACTTCTTTAGCAAGGCACTGGTCATCTTGGAGGTGTGTTTGTGGTCGTTATCATGTTGTTATACTGCCCTGCGGCCCAGTCTCCAGTAACCCATGTCCTTAGTCTGCTTGTCTTCAGCAAACTGTTTGCAAGCTTTCTTGTGCATCATCTTTAGAACAGGCATCCTTCTGGTACGACAGCCATGCAGACCAATTTGATGCAGTGTGTGGCATATGGTTTAAGCACTGATAGGCTGACTCCCCACCCCTTAAACCTCTGCAGCAATGCTGGCAGCACTTATACGTCTATTTCCCAAAGACAATCTCTGGATATGATGCTGAGCACTTTCACTCAACTTCTTTGGTCGACCATGGTGAGGCCTGTTCTGTGAAACTGCTGTATGGTCTTGCCCACCATGCTGCAGCTCAGTTTCAGGGTCTTGTCAATCTTCTTATAGCCTAGGCCATCTCTAGGCCATCTTTATCTAGAGCAACAATACTTTTTTTTTCAAATCCTCAGAGAGTTCTTTGCCATGAGGTGCCATGTTGAACTTCCAGTGACCAGTATGAGAGAGTATGAGAGAGATAACACCAAATTTAACACACATGCTCCCCATTCATACCTGAGACCTTGTAACACTTATGAGTCACATGACACTGGGGGAGGGAAAATAGCTAATTGGGCCCAATGTGGACATTTCCACTTAGGGGTGTACTCACTTTTGTTGCCAATGGTTTAGAATGGCTGTGTGCTGAGTTATTGAGAGGAGTCAGCAAATTTACACAGTTATACAGGCTGTATACTCACTACTTTACACTGTAGCAAAGTGTAATTTCTTCAGTGTTGTCACATGAAAAGATATAATAAAATATTTACAAAAAATGTGAGGGGTGTACTCACTTTTGTGAGATACTGTATATATTATTTCTTTAAGGCTAGGTTACGAGAGGAGCTTCTGCTCGCATGCTAACTCCACTTGACTTCAGCTCTTGTCGGGAATCGCATGTCGGGAATCGCACGTATTACAAGTTGAAAGTAAATAATAACCCGACCCATGTAAAAAGCAAAAGTTAGAATATTGCGACCGCATTAATGAAGTCTCCCATAGACTTCAATGGATATAAAAAAGTGGAAAAAAACCTAACACCCATACTTGCGCACTAACCTGAATCACCATAAGCCCCCTACTCTAATAACCCCTAAACCACCATATAGCCCACTGCAAAGTCCCCACTACACTATTTACCCCTAAACTGCCACATAGCCCACCGCAAAGTCCCCTATACTCTATTAACCCCAGTAACCTAAAACCCCTGTTACCCCCCAAAAAACTAACCTTACCTTAAAAAAATCTAACCTTACCTTATAAAAAAAAAACTTACCTTACCTGAAAAAAAAAAACAACTACCATTACAGAAACAAAAACAAATTACCAAAATTTGCTCTGAAAGGGACTTTTGGCTTTCATTCTATTGGCTGATTTGAATTTCAAATGAAAAATTAGCCAATAAAAATGCAAGGGTACCCCTATATAAAGGGGTTACCTCACATTCAAAATGCCTGAAGAGGATGTCGGCCACAGAAGATAAGAAGATGTATAAAGATAGCAGACCTCTGCAGGGATGAAGAAGAAAGAGCCCAGCCAAGATTTAACTTTTGTGAGCACCATCTTTGGGGTTTAGTGTTAGGATTTTAGGAGTGTGTTTTTTTTGGGGGGGGCAGAAATAGAGTAAAATGCCCTTCTAAGGGCAAATCCCAACCAAATGCGCTTTTTAGGGAAATTTTTAGGGTGTTTTTTTTTTTTTTTTTTTAGATAGCTTTTCTTTGGAGTGGGTGGCTATTTGTATTTTGGTTTTGAGGGTTTTTTTAATTGAAAAAGGCAAATGCCCTAAAAAAAGCCCTTTTATAGGGACAGTCTACTTGAAAACTGTTATTGTTTAAAAAGATAGATAATCTCTTTATTACCCATTCTTCAGTTTTGCATTGACACATTTTCACCTCTGTGATAACATTGTATCTAAGCCCCTACAGACTGCCCCTTATCTCAGTT
This sequence comes from Bombina bombina, assembly GCF_027579735.1. Taxonomy (NCBI): domain Eukaryota; kingdom Metazoa; phylum Chordata; class Amphibia; order Anura; family Bombinatoridae; genus Bombina; species Bombina bombina. The sequence continues at coordinate 1,516,248,110 of NC_069499.1, read as the reverse complement.
CTTTTGATAGACTTGCATTTTAGCCAATCAGTGCTAACTCATGAATAACTTCACGGAGTAAGCACAATTTTTTATCTATATGACACACATGAACTAGCCTATCCAACTGTTAAATACTGTCAAAATGCACTGAGATAAAAGGGGGCCTTCAACGCTTTGGAAACCAGTTTTTTAATTTTGGTATCTTTTTTTTTCTTTAGTAGTTTTTTTTTTTCAAGATAATTTTTTTTAAACAATGTTAGTTTTTTTCAGGTAAGGTTAGTTGTTTTAAGGGATAATTTAGGCAGTGTTAGGTTAGGGTGGTTTGCTGGTATGGGGTTTTAGATGTTAGAGTGTATTTTGCGGTGAGGGTTGTGGCGGTTTAGGAGTTAATAGTGTAGAGGTGTTGTGACAAAACCAATCTCGCCACTGTACATTGGAGGGCCTGTTATGGAACATTCTTTGGGCTGGAGGTACATGGGCTTAAGGATACCCAGAGACTGCATGGAAATATGGAATTTTATATGCTGGACACCCCATGTACTTTCATAACTCTGTCTTATGTCTATGTCACCCTGTATCCATAAATACAGGATGGGTACAGGGTGTGAGTGCCCCTTGTGGGAGCAATTGTGACTCTATAAGCCAAGTGGGCATAAAAGACTTTATAGCTAATAAGAACTGTTCCTATATTCTGTAATAAGATGTATTCTATGTATGTTTAAGATCTGATTGTGTCTCAGGAGTCTGTCTAGGTAAACTGATTGTGTCCTTGTGTGATTATGTTAACTAGACTGCCCAACATCAGATTGTCTGAGTACTTAATATGTTAATCTGTTTTACCTGTGAATAGACAATTCTTAGAGGTTTGATGCATTGTTCATATGTTTGCTTTACTGTTTAACCAATGCCCTCTGTAACCTGAAGCCAGGGTTATATTCAACCCCCCCATCTGGGGTCAAAACCTGTATAAATACTAGGCATTCAGCCTTTAATAAAGATATTCTGTTTAAACCTGAAAACTGGCTGGTTTGTGAATTGCTGATTCCCTATGCAGGACGTTGTTCCCTGGTATTAACCCTTGGTATCCTGTTGGTACCGTAACAATTGGTGGCAAGCGACGGGATGAACCTTATCACCCAGAAGAGCAACTACACAAGCCAGTAACCTCAGGAAGAGGGGGATTATTACAATACTGACTAAGATGGAAAAGAGAAAAGTAAATTTTGCAGCTTTTAAAAACTTCCTGGAAACAGAAGGAGAGATTGATGGGTACCTTGCGGATTTTGAGAGGCAATGTGCACTACACAAGGTACCCGCAGAGGACTGGGTCACGATATTATCTGGAAAATTATCCGGCCGGGCCAGAGAGGCTTTTCGGGCCATTCCAGATGAGGAAGTCAGGGATTATAATACTGTAAAAGAGGCTCTGCTCTCCAGGTATGCGGTTACACCGGAGGCATACCGGAGGCGGTTCAGAGACACTGTTAAATTAGCTGGAGATTCCTACCTTGAGTGGGCATGTAAGGTGCACCGCACAGCAGCTCACTGGATAGCGGGGTGCCAAGCCATATCTGGGGAAGAGGTGCTGCAGCTATTCCTGTTGGAACATTGCTTCGACAAGTTACCCGCAGGAGTTCGAGAGTGGGTTCGGGACCGTAAACCCTCCACCCTGCAGGAAGCGGCTCGCTTGGCAGATGAGTATACGGATGCCCGCAAACTGGACACTGCTACCACTAAGCCCCCTGCTAGAGTGGAGTACAGACCCCCAGTCACCCCAGCAGCTGCCAGTTACCAAACCCCGGCGCACCGCTATACCACACGGCCTCCGGCCACGAACTACCCTCAGAGAGCCCTGTTCAATTTGCGGGGCTACTCACAACCGATTCGATGCTTTGGATGTAAGCAACTAGGGCACAAAAGACCAGAGTGTCCCCTAAACGCAGCGAACCAAGCGCAGTCCTGGAGAAGACCCGCCGGCGGAATCCCTGCGGCCCGCTACGTAGAGGCGCAAGAATGCTGGAGCATCCTACATGAGGCAGACCTTGTGCAAGCTGCCCACCGGAATAACCGGCAACTGGTTAAAGTGAATGGGAAGAAGGTCAGTGGTCTACGGGATACTGGTGCTACCATGACCTTGCTTCAAAAGAACTTGGTGTCTGAGAAACAGTACACTGGAGACACTGTGGCTGTGAGGGTAGCAGGGGGCGATGTGTTCAGCCTACCTGTTGCCAGGGTACCTTTGGATTGGGGAGTGGGCGCTAGACCTGTGAATGTGGGGGTCAAGAAGGACTTACCTGCTGATGTTCTTCTTGGAAATGACTTGGCCCCCCTTGTTTCTGCCTACGCTCCTATGGGTCCCGCTGATGTTAACTCTGTGACTACCCGTGCCCAGATCCGTGCAGCAGAGACTGACCCACCTGCTGCTAAGCCCCAGGACGCTGAGCTCAGTAAATCTCTATCCGCTATTGATATGTGGAGGTCCCGTTACAATGCGCTGATGAAGGAGAAGAGGAGCGCAGAGGAAAAAGCACGTTTAGAACGTGAATCTCTGCTAGACAAGCTGCACTGACAGACTGCAGAAAACACCAGCTTGAGAGTGGGACATGAAACCTTAAAGACAAACTTAGCGACACTTGAGGAGAAGCTGACGCTGGCTCATAGTGAGGTGCAGCAACTCAAGGGCACCCTATGTCAGTATGAAGGGATTGTGGATACCTATAAAGAGCAGGTACAGAAAACTCGTAAAGAAGCTGATGGGATTTTGAAGGACTGTTTGGCCCTGGTCTGGGCACTGAGGAATTTGAACCCTTGTTTGTATGGACAGGAATTCTCTCTCATAACGGGAATACAGATGGATTGTCCCAGCAAACTGACATGCCTACCAGGTGCTCTGGTGGTATATAGCACAGTATATACCCTGGACAGCCGAGCATGACAAACCAGAGGGAGAGGAGTTTGATGGTCCTGCCCCCCAGCAGCAGAGGAATATACAGGGAATTGGGAGCCCAGACTCCATTCCCCAGCGGCAGGCTGCGTTACAAGGGGTAGGGACAGTTGGTCCTGTCCCCCAGCAACACGGCTGTTTAGCCAAAGGGGAGACGATTGGTCTCCCCCTCCAGCAGCACAGCTATGTATCCAAAGGGGAGACAGTCGGTCTCCCCCTCCAGCAACCAGGCTCCCACCAGGCTACTTCCATGGTAGTGCTGGCACCCGGGCAGAGTACAGCTGGTCTCTGCCCACCTCGCAACCCACCAATTCAGCGTACCAGTCCCCCACACAGCTGTGGTGAGGCACCTGGACATGGACAAGTTTTCCCCGTACTCAGGTGTAGTAACCATTTATTGTGGGTGGGCTGTACTACTAATTGTGTTTTATGGGTGGGTTGCTGGACTAACCAGGGCACTGACCGGCAGGAGGTCAGATACCCTGTTAGTCTGTTTGGAAAAGGGGAGAGATGTGACAAAACCAATCTCGCCACTGTACATTGGAGGGCCTGTTATGGAACATTCTTTGGGCTGGAGGTACATGGGCTTAAGGATACCCAGAGACTGCATGGAAATATGGAATTTTATATGCTGGACACCCCATGTACTTTCATAACTCTGTCTTATGTCTATGTCACCCTGTATCCATAAATACAGGATGGGTACAGGGTGTGAGTGCCCCTTGTGGGAGAAATTGTGACTCTATAAGCCAAGTGGGCATAAAAGACTTTATAGCTAATAAGAACTGTTCCTATATTCTGTAATAAGATGTATTCTATGTATGTTTAAGATCTGATTGTGTCTCAGGAGTCTGTCTAGGTAAACTGATTGTGTCCTTGTGTGATTATGTTAACTAGACTGCCCAACATCAGATTGTCTGAGTACTTAATATGTTAATCTGTTTTACCTGTGAATAGACAATTCTTAGAGGTTTGATGCATTGTTCATATGTTTGCTTTACTGTTTAACCAATGCCCTCTGTAACCTGAAGCCAGGGTTATATTCAACCCCCCCATCTGGGGTCAAAACCTGTATAAATACTAGGCATTCAGCCTTTAATAAAGATATTCTGTTTAAACCTGAAAACTGGCTGGTTTGTGAATTGCTGATTCCCTATGCAGGACGTTGTTCCCTGGTATTAACCCTTGGTATCCTGTTGGTACCGTAACAGGTGTATTTTGCGTTTTTGGGGTGTGATGGTTAAGGGGTTAATAGAGTAGTGGTGTATTCAGACCACCACATTGAAGGAGCTACAGAGATTCTTGGGATTTTCCAACTATTATCGCAAGTTTTAAATTAATTTTTCCAAGATTGTTGCTTCACTCAATGAGCTGACTAAATGAAACAGAGACTGTAAGAATTGGCCTCCAGTAGCTGTGGACGCTTTCTCTCATCTGAAAATGGACTTTTGTATTGCTCTTGCGCTACGTCATCCTGATCCTGATTTACAGTTCACCTTAGAGTTTGATACCTCGGAAATAGGAGCTGGTGCTGTCTTAACCCAAGGAGACCCTTCAATCTCCAAATTGCATCCTGCGGCCTTTTTCTCTAAGCGGTTCTCTCCTGCAGAGAGGAATTACGTGAAGATTGCTGAATGGCGTCTCTGGCTAGAGGGTACTACCAACCCCATTCAGATACTCATGAATCACAAGAACCTGATGTACTTGGAGACTGCCCATCGACTCAATCCTCAACAGGCCAGGTGGGCCTTATTGCCTTATTCTTTTCCAGTTTTAACTTTATAGTCTCTTACCTTCCTGGGACCAAGAATTAAAAGGCTGATGCCCTTTCCCATCAGTTTCCTGTCGAACACATAATTCCTACCTTCTGTGAGGTTCCTCAGCTTAGCACCTCTCTTCTTCAAAGACTGCAACGTGCCCAGTCAAGAAAACCTTCTGAAGCCCCTGCATGTGTGGTGGCCTACCATGAAGTCGGACTCTCAGGATTATGTCAAGACTTGTCAAATTTGTGCTGTTAATAAGACTCCCCGTTCCCTACCTCATGGCCTACTTCAACCAGTGTCCATAACTAAACAACCATGGACACACATAGCCATGGATTTTGTTGTTTATCTCCCTCCTTCTGACCATCATACATATTTGTTTCTACCTTTTGGAGAAGCAATTTGCAAAAGCTTCTCCAAAAGGTAGAAACAAATAGAGGCCCTCTGTCAGAGACGATATTTATAGGTACACCATAGAGTTGTACCACGTGTAACAGAAAAAAAGTCGACAATTCTAGGGCTGTAGGTAACTTAGGTAAAGGTACAAAATGAGCCAGTTTGGAGAACCGATCCATCAAAACCCAGATGACTGTATGATGGTCAGAAGGAGGGAACCACTGTTTCTTTGTCCTCTGGATATCACCTCCAGACTAACGGGAAAACAGAGAGAACCAACCAAGATCTTGAAGCTTATCTCAGAACATATGTGAATTCACAGCATACTAATTGGTCTGAGTTGTTAGCTGAACTGGCAAAGAACACTCATTGGCATTCTTATCTACGATGCTCTCCTTTACAGACCACAGCTGTTTATCAGCCTTGTGTTTTTCCTCTTTCTGCTCAGTCTACAGTACTCCCTGCTGCAGAATGTCACTTCACTGACCTCATTACCCATTGACAACGGATACGCTCTCAGTTACAATCAACTCTCTCCAGATACAAGAGGTTTGCCAATCATCATCAAGCTAATATTTGTGCCTTTTCTACAGGTGATCGTGTCTGGGTCTCTACCCAACATATCCGCTTAAGTCAACCTTGTCACAATCTAGGACCTCTGTATATTGGTCCTTATAAAGTCCTCAAAAGACTTTCTCCTGTTGCCTACAGAGTGGCCTTGCCTAAATCCTTGCACATTCACCCAGTCTTTCACATCTGCTTGCTCAAACTCTACATCATGAATAGGTATACTCGACTCAGACATCCACCTCCTTCACTCCTGATTCATGGCGAACCGGAGTATGAGGTTGCCAAGATCCTGGACTCCAGAATTAAGCGCAGACAACTCCAGTACTTTGTGCACTGGAAGGGTTACTCTGTGGCAGAGCGTTCCTGGGTCCCTACCTGTGATGTACATTCTCCATCTTTTTCGTCTCCAGGTTCCATGCTGCTCACCCTTTGAAGCCAAATCTGGTTCCTGGAGGGAACCCTTGAGTGGGGGGCTATGTCACGCAACACTGCTCCTTTCTTCTGTTGCGCCACTCTGTTGCTATGGCTATTGCCACAGATGCGGCGGTTGCTATGAGTGTGCGGCGATGACGTCATCACCTCACGTCAATTCCCCTCTCATGCCGGTTGGATCCTCAGAGTCTCCTTGGCGCCTATGTTTGTAAGTACCTACATACCTTATACACACTGCCCAAATATAGGACTTTCTCTGTGTGCTCCTGGGTGCTATTTACTACTGTTGCTTGATTACCTTATTGTTGCTGAACTTTGCCTGTCTGACTACTCTGCTGTTTAACCCCTGAACTGCTGGATTCCTTGTTGCTGATCTTTGCCTGTCCAACCACTATGTTGTTTAACCTCTGAACTGCTGGATACCTTGTTGCTGAACTTTGCCTATCTGACCACTCTGCTGTTTAACCCCTGAACTGCTGGATACCTTGTTGCTGAACTTTGCCTGTCTGACCACTCTGCTGTTTAACCCCTGAACTGCTGGATACCTTGTTGCTGTACTTTGCCTGTCAGACCACTCTGTTGTTTAACCTCTGAACTGCTGGATACCTTGTTGCTGAACTTTGCCTATTTGACCACTCTTCTGTTTAACCCCTGACCTGCTGGATTGCCTTATTGTTGCCGAACCTTGCCAGTCTCTGACCTCTCTGCTGTTTTTTCCTGTACAGCTGATTTTAAGGACTGCCCTGTTTTCCATGAGTACTGCTTACCTCATTTCATACCTCTCATTTTGTTCTGTGATATTTCCTTATCCTTCCACTTGACACTGGGATAAGAAGACTACTGTCCAAGTTTGGTCTGATAGGGAAATATCCCACGAGCATTACACACTCGTAATCTGGCCCTTATTGTTTTGTACATTATAAAATCACACCGCTTCACTGATGTTAGCTTTAAGCTGATCAATATATACTGTATGTGCCATACATGTGCTTGTATTACACACCTAACATCTTGGAATACATTAAAAACAAGCACAAAACATTTTTATAAAACTAATGAAAACTTGTAAAAACATTACAGGCTAGATTTCAAGTGGAGCGCTAACAGTTATGAGAAAACAAAAAGGGGTTTATAGTGGGTGTTTACACATTTCGGGTTTTTCATTCGTATTACAAGCTGAAAGTAAAAACGACCGCTTGAGCGCAATTGAAGTTAACGTGCGTCGGGTGATTGTGACCTTAGAGCTCTGGTTAACTGTTGCACGAAGCAAAACGTGCCACAAAACACATCAAAAATACATTAAAAAGTACAGTTACACTCACAATAACACTGTCTAATAAACATTATTAAAAAAATATAGCACACAAAAGTTATAAGGGCTCAAAGATATGAAGTCTCAGGTGTTAGAAAAAAAGGCAGGCAAAGGGCTTTAAAATAGAGATACATACATATACATTTCTAAAGGTATATGTACTGTATGTATTTATAAATGTTTATATGTGTGTACATATGTATTTATGTATTTATATGTGTAAATATGTATTTACAGACATATATACACATATAAACACATAACTAGATATGTACAGATATATATATATATATGTGTGTGCATTGGAGCCTTTTGCAGTTAAGTAGAGGAAAACATGTAAAAACATATTTATGCAATATTCATTTTGAATTAAGTATTATACTATGTATTTACTGTAAATATTTCACATTCCAATGTTCTGCACATAGCACAATATGTTCCATGATAGTTATAAAAAGATATTCCTATATATATATATATATATATATATATATATATATATATATATATATATATATATATATATATTATATTTGTGTGTGTATATATATATATACATATATATATATATATATATATATATATATATATATATATATATATATATATATACAGTATCTCACAAAAATAAGTATAAAACTCACATTTTTGTAAATATTTTATTATATCTTTTCATGTGACCACACTGAAGAAATGACACTTTGCTACAATGTAAAGTAGTGAGTGTACAGCCTGTATAACAGTGCAAATGTGTGCAAATAATTCAACACACAGTCATTAATGTCTAAACCATTGGCAACAAAAGTCCAAATTGGGCCCAATTAGCCATTTTCCTTTTCCAGTGTCATGTGACTTGTTAGTGTTACCAGGTCTCAGCTGTGAATGGGGAGCAGGTGTGTTAAATTTGGTGTTATCACTCTCACACTCTCTCATACTGGTCACAGGAAGTTCAAAATGGCACCTCATGGCAAAGAACTCTCTGATGATCTGAAAAAAAGAATTGTTGCTCCACATAAAGATGGCTTAGGCTATAAGAAGATTGCCAAGACCCTGAAACTGAGCTGCAGCATGGTGGGCAAGACCATACAGCCATTTCACAGGACAGGTTCCACTCAGAACAGGCCTCGCCATGGTCGACCAAAGAAGTTGAGTGCATGTGCTCAGCGTGATATCCAGATGTTGTCTTTGGGAAATAGCTGTATGAGTGCTGCCAGCATTGCTGCAGAGGTTGAAGGGGTGAGGGGGGTCAGCCTGTCAGTGCTCAGACCATACGCCGCACACTGCATCAAATTGGTCTGCATGACTGTCATCCCAGAAGGAAGCCTCTTCTAAAGATGATGCACAAGGAAGCCCGCAAACATTTTGCTGAAAACAAGCAGACTAAGGACATGGATAAACTTATTTGGTTCAGATGATGTCAAGCGTTTGTGGCAGCATCCAGGTGAGGAGTACAAAGAAAAGTGTGTATTGCCTACAGTCAAGCATGGTGGTGGCAGTGTCTTGGTCTGGGCCTGCATGAGTGCTGCCAGCACTGGGGAGATACAGTCAGAGACGGCATCAGTACCTCAGGCCCAGACCGCAATGTAAAGGCAGTGCCATTCATTTTCTAACACTCCACTCCCAAGAACTTTAAAGCCCCAAAATATCCGCTAACAGGGGGTGTCAATCATCCCGATTGTATAGAATGGGGATGATTGCTATCCGCAACCTCAGAGGTGGTGGATCAGTTTAAAAAGCAGCGGTCTTACGACCGCTGCTTTTTAAGTTTTGTTTCTGGTGAGCCCAAAGGCTTGCGCAGAAACTGCTGCATTCGCAGCATGGTAAATCGGCCCCTTAGTATCAAATTTGCTTTATTCCTTTGGTATCCTTTGTTGAAAATTATACCTAGGTAGGCTCAGTAGCAGCAATGCACTACTAAGAGGTAGCTGGCAATTGGTGGCTGCACACATATACCTCTTGTTATTGGTTATTTGTGCTTTCATTAGTGCATTACTACACTGTAGCTGGCTTTAAATATGTGTTTAACCCCTCTTGCAGGAGTTAAACAAATAGCTATATGCAAGGAATAGTACAGACACATGAGAGCATTTATTGTTTAGTTATTTTTTACATTTTGAAATCCATTTAAACAAAAACACATTTAAAATGTAATATATTTTATAGATTTTTGTGACTGTAGAACGTTCGGCAGAGTCTGCACCTTTTGTTAAATTATTTCATGAATGAAGGCTGATCGCATTTTGGCAAAAATACTTTAACTTGTAAGAGTGTGTTCATTTTTACGGATATAAAGTTGCATTGCCAAAGTACTTTACTAGCCTGTGAAACCAATTACTGGCAGAATTACATACAGGCAATATTGCTGGGAAGCTGATTACTGGTACATAACTAACCGTATGCCGACTCTACACTGATGGTGTTTTACAAAAATCATTGCCAGGTCTTAGAGGTATGTAAGTAATGGAGTTTAGAAATATTATGATAGATTATAAATGTATAACTACTTGTCTGCTGGACAACAGCAAAAGCATTATGGGTAAGGACTGTATTTTGGTGTTTGCTATGAACAGAGAAAATGGAGGAGGGGGGGTTTTTTAAGTAGTGAATCAATCAATGACCTCATTCCAGTCTTTAGGGGCGTGATCCAATATAGATCGTAGTTTGCGGTGCAAGCGAGGAAACCCCCGCCACCCGTAGTTTCAGCTCGCAACTCAAGCTATCACATATACGGCGCCGTCAGATGCTAAAGTGCCGTAAGTCGGATAAACCAGCGATGTCCAGAAATCTGCGTAAGTACAAATTTCTGGAGTCGCCAGTGACTTACGGCACTTTAGAAACTGCCGGCGCCTACAAAACCTGACTAAAGTATTAAATCTCCCGTACTGTCTAACACGCCTCCCAAACATAGCCTGACACGTATACCCCTCTATCCGCTATCCCCCCTCACTCTCCTAATAATAAAAAATGTATTAACCCCTAAACCGTCGCTCCCGGACCCCGCCGCATCCCTAATAAAGTTATTAACCCCTAAACCGCCGCTCCCAGACCCTGCCGCTACCTACATTAACTACCCCCTAATGTGAGCCCCTTACACCGCCGCCACCTACATTAACTACCCCCTAATGTGAGCCCCTTACACCGCCGCCACCTACATTAACTACCCCCTAATGTGAGCCCCTTACACTGCCGCCAGCTACATTAACTACCCCCTAATGTGAGCCCCTTACACCGCCGCCACCTACATTAACTACCCCCTAATGTGAGCCCCTTACACCGCCGCCAGCTACATTAACTACCCCTTAATGTGAGCCCCTTACACTGCCGCCAGCTAAATTAACTACCCCCTAATGTGAGCCCCTTACACCGCCGCCAGCTACATTAACTACCCCCTAATGTGAGCCCCTTACACCGCCGCCACCTACATTAACTACCCCCTAATGTGAGCCCCTTACACCACCGCCAGCTACATTAACTACCCCCTAATGTGAGCTCCTACACCGCCGCCACCTACATTAACTACCCCCTAATGTGAGCCCCTTACACCGCTGCCAGCTACATTAACTACCCCTTAATGTGAGCCCCTTACACTGCCGCCAGCTAAATTAACTACCCCCTAATGTGAGCCCCTTACACCGCCGCCAGCTACATTAACTACCCCCTAATGTGAGCCCCTTACACCGCCGCCACCTACATTAACTACCCCCTAATGTGAGCCCCTTACACCACCGCCAGCTACATTAACTACCCCCTAATGTGAGCTCCTACCCCGCCGCCACCTACATTAACTACCCCTTAATGTGAGCCCCTTACACCGCCGCCAGCTATATTAAAATTATTAACCCCTAATCTAATCCCCCTACCCCACCGCCAGCTATATTAAATTAATTAACCCCTAATCTAATCCCCCTATACCGCTGCCACCTATATTAAATTAATTAACCCCTAAAATACTAACTATCCCTAACACTAAACCTTAGTCTAACCCTACAAATAGCCATGAAAAGGGCTTTTTGCGGGGCTTTGCCCCAAAGTAATCAGCTCTTTTACCAGCCCTTAAAAGGGCTTTAGGCGGGGCATTGTCACAAAGTAATCAGCTCTTTTGCCTATAATCGAAATCCCCTACTCCGCCGCCACCTATAATAAATTTATTACCCCCTAATCTAATCCCCGTATACCGCCGCCTCCTATAATAAATGTATTACCCCCTAATCTAATCCCCCTACACCGCCGCCATCAATATTAACTATATTAACCCTAATTATATTAGGGTTAATATAGTTAATATAGTTATTATTTTATATATATTAACTATATTAACCCTAATTATATTAGGGTTAATATAGTTATTATATTATATATATATTAAGTATAATAACCCTATCTAACTCTAACACCCCTAACTAAATTCTTATTAAAATAAATCTAATTAATATTAATATTATTAATTAAAATATTCCTATTTAAATCTAAATACTTACCTATAAAATAAACCCTAAGATAGCTACAATGTAATTAATAATTACATTGTAGCTATTTTAGGGTTTATATTTATTTTACAGGTAACTTGGTATTTATTTTAACTAGGTACAATAGCTATTACATAGTTAATAACTATTGAATAGCTACCTTGTTAAAATAATTACCAATTTACCTGTAAAATAAATCCTAACCTAAAGTTACAAATACACCTACACTATCAATAAATTAAATAAACTACAAATATCTAAACTAAAATACAATTAAATACACTAAACTAAATTACAATAAAAAACAAACACTAAATTACAAAAAATAAAAAATATTACAAGAATTTTAAGCTAATTACACCTATTCTAAGCCCCCTAATAAAATAATAAAGCCCCCCAAAATAAAAAAATTCCCTACCCTATTCTAAGTTAAAAATTAACCAGCTCTTTTACCAGCCCTTAAAAGGGCTTTTTGCGGGGCATGCCCAAAAGTAAACAGCTCTTTTGCCTGTAAAAAAAACCACAATACCACCCCCCAACATTACATCCCACCACCCACATACCCCTACTCTAAACCCACCCAAACCCCCCTTAAAAAAACCTAACACTAAGCCCCAGAAGATCTCCCTACCTTGAGTCGTCTTCACCCAGCCGGGCCGAACTCTTCATCCAATCCGGGCGATGTCTTCATCCAAGCGGCAAAGAAGAAGTCTTCCATCCGGGTGATGTCTTCATCCAAGCGGCAAAGAAGAAGTCTTCCATCCCGGCGATGTCTTCATCCAAGCGGCAAAGAAGAGGTCCTCCATCAGGGCGAAGTTTTCCTCCAAGCGGCATCTTCATTCTTCTTTCTTCAGACCTCCTACGCGGAACATCCAGCAGGCCCAGCGACTGAACGACGATGAAGTTTCCTTTAAATGACGTCATCCAAGATGGCGTCCCTCGAATTCCAATTGGCTGATAGGATTCTATCAGCCAATCGGAATTAAGGTAAGAAAATCTGATTGGCTGATTCAATCAGCCAATCAGATTCAAGTTCAATCCGATTGGCTGATCCAATCAGCCAATCAGATTGAGCTCGCATTCTATTGGCTGTTCCGATAAGCCAATAGAATGCGAGCTCAATCTGATTGGCTGATTGACATTGCGCATGCGTTAGGTGTTAGGTTTTATTTTGCAGGTAGTTTAGGGAGTTACGGGGCTCCAATACACAGCATAAGGCTTACTACGCCTGCAATTTGTGGCGAGGTAAAAATGGAGTAGAATTTCTCCATTTTCGCCACGTAAGTCCTTACGCTGTATATTGGATACCAAACTGCTCTGTGGCCCAAAAAACTACGGCCGAAGGCAGAAATATACGAGCGTAACTTCTAGGTTATGCCGTATATGTGATACCAAACCAGCGCAAAATTTGACTTTGCCGGCTTTTGCGGGCGACGCTGCATATCAGATCGGGCCCGTGAATTTCTGTCTGTATGCATGTTCTGGTGATAGTTTTACTTTATTTTATAAACCAGTTTAAAAGGACATGAAATCCCTATTTGTTTCTTTAACAATTAAGATAGAATATTTAATTTTAAACAACTTTCCAATTTACTTCTATTAGTTAGGCTCAGGAGCAGCAATGCATTAATGAGTGCTAGCTGTTGATTGGTGGCTGCTTCTCTCATTGGTTCATTTAATGTGTTCTAGCTTCAAGTAGTGCAGTGCTGCTCCTTTAACAGAGGATACCAAAAGAACAAACCAAATTTGATAATAGAAGTAAATTTGAAAGTTGTTTAAAATTAGATGGTCTATCTGAATCATGAAAGAAAAATGTGGAGTTTCATATCCCTTTAAATCATTAGAATTTTATAAATCTAATATCTTGCTGAAAGAAAACTTGCTGCAATAATGCAACATGAAAATCAGCCCCTTATCACTAATTATGAGTTCAATCTACACTGTCAAAGATACCAACGTGACATAAAGTCATTGAAAACACAACTACCAAAGTAAAATGAAAAAAAAAAATAAATTGCTATATAAAGCAGTCAGTTGTAACCTGCCTAAAAGAAAATTTGATAATAGTTAAAGGGCAAATCAACTCAAAAATTATTATTGCTTATTTCGATTTTGTAATTAACGATTTTTACATCAAACTGTAGCCCATTTGTGATGTAAATATACTTTACTAGTAAAAACACTTTCTTGTCCTGTTTTGAATTGGCGGCTGACCTCTCCTTTCCCTGACGTCACCCAAACTGTGAATGTTCAGCTCCAACTAAGTGATCTGTGTTGATCCTGCGCATTCCCGTATTTCACGCATGCACAATGCGTCATTTTTGTCAAGGGGAATTTTAACTACGGAATATTCAGTTTGGGTGAACATTCAGTTTGGGTGACGTCAGGGAAAGAAGGGGTATAGGTATAATATATATTTTTATTAAAAACAAGTCTATGGGGGAACACATTAACGCAGTTGCGATATTCTTACTTTGGCTTTTTGTATGTGTCGGGTTAGTGTGCTAGCAAAATCTTGTTACTTCCAACTTGTAATACATTAAGTTAACGGGTGAGCAGGAGCACAAACTACCGCTCCACTTGTAACTTAGCCCTATATAGACAACAACTATGGCCAAAAGTACAAGTGGAGCAGTATTGATAGTGCAGGGTGTGCTATCCATATTGCAGCCTGCACTAAGAATAGCGCACAATATGATATTATAAGTAAATGGTAAAATATTTTTGCCAGAGAATGTAAATAAGTTATGTATTGCACATGAGTGCTGAAAAATGTGCGCAACTGGAACCTGAAGTAAAGATTTAGGGGCTGATTTATCAATGTCTGACGGACATGATCCGTTGTAGCGGATCATGTCCGCCAGACATCGCTGAATGGTGACAGCATACGCTGTCAGCATTTAACATTGCACACGCAGTTCTGGTGAACTGCTTGTGCAATGCTGCCCCCTGCTGATTTGCGACCAATCGGCCGCTAGCAGGGGGTGTCAATCATCCTGATCGTACATGATTGGCGGATTGCTGTCTGACGACTCAGAGGAGGCATATGAATTAAGGAGCAGCGGTCTTAAGACTTGCGTGGAAACAGGTGCATTAGGCACCATTCGGGCCATGATAAATCAGCCCCTAAGGGCTAAGATTAAAGTATATGGTAACACATGTATGTTTGTGCATTTGTATGTATGTAGTTTGTAGTAGCTTATAAGTCCAGTAGTTAAATATCAAAATAACAAGAGGGTAGCAGTATAAAGTGATACCTTTTTTACTGGACTAACATTATGTAATAAGACTTTTATTAAAGGACCACTCAATGCAGTAGAATTACATAATTAACAAGTGCATACTAAAAGACAATGATTTAACACCTACTCATGAATTTCAAATAAGCAGTAGATTTGTTTTCCTGACAAATTTATTTTTTTTCTCCCATTTGCCAGCCCCCTGTGGCATGTGACAGACATCATCAAATCACAGACTAGTATACGTATACCCTGTGAGCTTGTGTACATGCTCAGTAGGATCTTGTTCCCCAGAAAGTGTGCATATAAAAAGACACAATTTGATAATGGATTTAAATTGGAAAGTGTCTTAAAACTGCATGCTCTTTCTGAATCATAAAAGTTTAATTTGACTTGAGATTCCCTTTAAATAATGTTAGTCCAATAAAAAGGTATCACTGCATAATTCAATACTTGTTATTTTGATATGTATGTATGTATATATGTATGTAAATACATACATACAGATATACATGCAAATGCATATGTACAAACACACATATATGCATACACGCATACAAGTATACCAACACACACACACATACATATACATACAGATATACAAGCATACCAACACACACACATACATATACATACACATATACAAGTATACCAACACACACACATACATATACATACAGATATACAAGTATACCAACACACACACATACATATACATACACATATACAAGTATACCAACACACACACATACATATACATACAGATATACAAGTATACCAACACACACACATACATATACATACACATATACAAGTATACCAACACACACACATACATATACATACACATATACAAGTATACCAACACACACACATACATATACATACACATATACAAGTATACCAACACACACACATACATATACATACACATATACAAGTATACCAACACACACACATACATATACATACACATATACAAGTATACCAACACACACAAATACATATACATACACGCATACAAGTATACCAACACACACACATACATATACATACACATATACAAGTATACCAACACACACACACATACATATACATACACATATACAATAATACCAACACACACACAAAAACACAAACTTAGGCCCAGATTCTAAAAAGATCCCTGGGCTGGTGAGATTTTATAAGAATGCTCTCCAGCCCTTCTATTTCCCTGGTCAAATTATAAAATGCCACTTTTTACCCTGAAAACCGGGTGTCTAACTAAGGGGCGTATACTGCATTTTCGTATGGGAAGGAGATACATACATTACACAAGTGCACAATAAAAATCGCAACTTAAAACAAAAATTAATACTTGTACCATTCACACAAAAATATATAGGAAAGAATTGTATTGTAAAGGGGCATCAAAATTCATAATAAAATTGTTCATCAAAAATAAAATTTTATAAAAACACAGAAATAAATCGTATTAACTATGCACAGTATAAAACGTAATTTAATAACACCGGATGTGCAAAAAAAATGAAATGACTTAAAGGGATAGTAAACCCCAACATTTTCTTTTAGGATTCAGATAGAACATACAATTTTAAACAGCTTTTCAATTTACTTCTTTTATCAAATTTTCTTCATTCTCTTGTTATCCATTGCTGAAGGGGCAGCATTGCACTACTGACAGGAAGCTGAAAATATCTATTTAGCCAATCACAAGAGGACAAATGTGTGCAGGCACCAATTAGCAGCAGCTCCCACTAGTGTGTGATATGTGCGTATTCATTTTTTAACAAGGGATACTAAGAGAACGAAGCACATTTGAAAATAGAAGTGAATTTAAAAGTGTCTTAAAATTTCATGCTCTATCTGAATCATGCTAGTTTAATTTTGACTTTCCTATCCCTTTAATAAATCGCCTGCTGAAATTCTGAAGCTTTGTTCAGGGGTGTGGTGTCTGCTCCCTCACAATCTGAGGCCAATTTAACAAATGTCTTGCGGACCTGATCCGACAGTGCGGATCAGGTCTGCAAGACATCGCTGAATGCGGAGAGCAATACGCTCTCCGTATTTGCTGCTGGTGCAACGCCGCCCCCTGCAGACTCGCGGCCGCCAGAAGGGGGTTGTCAATCAACCCGATCGTACTCGATCGGGTTGAATTGTGGCGATTCCTGTCCGCTTCATCAGAACAGGCGGACAGGGTTATGAAGCAGTGGTCTTTAGACCGCTGCTTCATAACTGGTGTTTCTGGCGAGTCTGAAGACTCCAAAAAAGAGGGGTTGTGATGGCACTACTTCAGATATTTGGGGATGGGCTAGTAATGATATAAGGATGGCCTTATTAACTGTAAATATTGCCCTTAGGTGCTGCGTACAAATTCACTTATTTACATAAATAACCAAAGACAGTTGCAAAAAAAGTGTACACAAAATTGCACTCAAACCCACAAGAATGATTATAAGTATAGCGTGATGTATATGCGGAAAAAAAATTGACACTTAAAATATTAAACTTTAATAGATAATGTTAAAAAATTGGGCACACTTTAAAACCCTAGAGAACTAGTAGTTATAGCAAGTCAACGTATCTGTGATAATAACAGGTAAGATTGTATTCTATTATGCATAAGTCAGATATATATTTTCCTGTGATCTCACCCAAGGTCTAAATTGTAAGATAATGTATATAGTGTCTCACAATAAATGGGATATTAGTGTGACAGAAAATTGTTAGTACACATAGTGGGGCCAACTTATATTCATACGGTATCTGATAGCTATTAATGTAAAACGCTTTTCTGTTGAATACTTTGCACTTTGTATGGTAGGTGCATCATCTCATAGACCTTGTTCTAAAAGATTAAGGGAATGTAGCCTTAATAAGTATCATAGTTGTAACAAGGCTATTGTGGTCATATATGATCCGATGCTACATCTCATGTGTGTTAGTGCTCCTATAGGTATACAAATAATCAGAGGCTATTACTATACAGCCTGTATAATAAATTATAGGACCAAAGATTGAGTAAAAACCACAACAATATAGATGCTCACATAGATTATAATAACATTAGGTAATATTGTATACAACTATAGCTACAATTGAGAATTATGAAAGGATTGCTTGGTAGGATAATTGTAAAATTACAGACGTGGGTACTACCTCATAGTATACTTAGGCAGAAGTATGAAATAAAATTGCAATCTCTGTATGGCTCTAATGTTTGTGTTTATATTGTTTAGTAAACAATTACCGTTCTGATAACGTAACCTGTGATCAAGGTATTGAATCGATTTATATATTAAGTCTGAATGGTCCTTATAACTATACAGGATTCTTATAGTAGCGCAGTAGCATACTGTTCAGTAGGTTTAATCTGTAATTAAACTTGCAACTTTATCGATCTGTGTGTCCCATTAGTTGTAACCATGAGATCAGTTAACTGTATACTTGGCATAACATAACGTAACGTAACGATCATAAACTGCTTATCAATTGTTACTAATGTACTAATATAGTTATATATCACTTCGATATATACCCTCTAGTAATAGTCTCTATCTGTATAAGCGCATGTCCATTTGATATGGTTAACCGTTTGTGCTTTATAGTTTGTTGGCGGTTAGATACATAGGTAGACTAGTGAATGCAGAAATGGTTGCACTTCAAAATTAACAATATAACATTGAGCAAGTCTCTGGACCCTCCAGTAATTTTGGATTCTGGTATTAAATCGATTTACATATTACATCTGAATGGTCCTTATTATTTTTATGAAATTCTTATAGTAGCGCAGTAGCATACTAATCACTGGGTTGATGTACAGGGAGTGCAGAATTATTAGGCAAGTTGTATTTTTGAGGATTAATTTTATTATTGAACAACAACCATGTTCTCAATGAACCCAAAAAACTCATTAATATCAAAGCTGAATATTTTTGGAAGTAGTTTTTAGTTTGTTTTTAGTTTTAGCTATTTTAGGGGGATATCTGTGTGTGCAGGTGACTATTACTGTGCATAATTATTAGGTAACTTAACAAAAAACAAATATATACCCATTTCAATTATTTATTTTTACCAGTGAAACCAATATAACATCTCAACATTCACAAATATACATTTCTGACATTCAAAAACAAAACAAAAACAAATCAGTGACCAATATAGCCACCTTTCTTTGCAAGGACAGTCAAAAGCCTGCCATCCATGGATTCTGTCAGTGTTTTGATCTGTTCACCATCAACATTGCGTGCAGCAGCAACCACAGCCTCCCAGACACTGTTCAGAGAGGTGTACTGTTTTCCCTCCTTGTAAATCTCACATTTGATGATGGACCACAGGTTCTCAATGGGGTTCAGATCAGGTGAACAAGGAGGCCATGTCATTAGATTTTCTTCTTTTATACCCTTTCTTGCCAGCCACGCTGTGGAGTACTTGGACGCGTGTGATGGAGCATTGTCCATCATGAAAATCATGTTTTTCTTGAAGGATGCAGACTTCTTCCTGTACCACTGCTTGAAGAAGGTGTCTTCCAGAAACTGGCAGTAGGACTGGGAGTTGAGCTTGACTCCATCCTCAACCCGAAAAGGCCCCACAAGCTCATCTTTGATGATACCAGCCCAAACCAGTACTCCACCTCCACCTTGCTGGCGTCTGAGTCGGACTGGAGCTCTCTGCCCTTTACCAATCCAGCCACGGGCCCATCCATCTGGCCCATCAAGACTCACTCTCATTTCATCAGTCCATAAAACCTTAGAAAAATCAGTCTTGAGATATTTCTTGGCCCAGTCTTGACGTTTCAGCTTGTGTGTCTTGTTTAGTGGTGGTCGTCTTTCAGCCTTTCTTACCTTGGCCATGTCTCTGAGTATTGCACACCTTGTGCTTTTGGGCACTCCAGTGATGTTGCAGCTCTGAAATATGGCCAAACTGGTGGCAAGTGGCATCTTGGTAGCTGCACGCTTGACTTTTCTCAGTTCATGGGCAGTTATTTTGCGCCTTGGTTTTTCCACACGCTTCTTGCGACCCTGTTGACTATTTTGAATGAAACGCTTGATTGTTCGATGATCACGCTTCAGAAGCTTTGCAATTTTAAGAGTGCTGCATCCCTCTGCAAGATATCTCACTATTTTTGACTTTTCTGAGCCTGTCAAGTCCTTCTTTTGACCCATTTTGCCAAAGGAAAGGAAGTTGCCTAATAATTATGCACACCTGATATAGGGTGTTGATGTCATTAGACCACACCCCTTCTCATTACAGAGATGCACATCACCTAATATGCTTAATTGGAGGCTATCGAGCCTATACAGCTTGGAGTAAGACAGCATGCATAAAGAGGATGATGTGGTCAAAATACTCATTTGCCTAATAATTCTGCACTCCCTGTATGGTTTAGCTTGCAGCTCTATCAATCTAAGTGTCCCACTAGTTATGACCGTGAGATCAGTTAACTTTATGAGTAGTCATAGCATAACGTAACAATACTGTTGTAATCTGCTGGTCAAATCTTACCAAGGTACTTATATAGTTGTTAGTTGTATATTGATATGGTATATACCTTCTTGTAATTATATATATCTGTACAAGTACGCACCCAAATGTTATAGTTAACCGTTTGGGCTCTATAGTTTGGCGGTTAAATACCCAGGTAGTAAATGCAGAAATAATTGCGCTTCAAATTATATAACATAACATTATGCAGGTCCTTAGACCTTCCAATAATAAGAATGTATAACAAATATATATGTAGGGAGAAAATAAGGAGAAGTAGTCCTTATAAAAAGATAGGGAATTCAGCACTCTCATATACACATTTAAAGAAACAGAGATATAAATATCTCAAGCTAACAACCTAAGTATTAGAATAAATAGAGCTGAGTGTGGAGCCAGGTGGAAACCCAGAATAAAGACTTGACAACTAGCATGCTTACAAGGCACTCATAATTTTATTATTTACAAAAAGCAACAATTTCCTTAATAAAGGTCATGTGACCAACAAAATGTCCCCCCCCCTCCCTCCCCTTCCCCCCTCCCTCCCCTTCCCCCCTCCCTCCCTCCTTCCCCCCCCCCTTCCCCCCCTCCCTTCCCCTCCCCTTCCCCCCTCCCTTCCCTCCTTTCCCCCTCCCTTCCCTTTTCCCCTTCCCTTTCCCCCCCTCCCCCCCCTCCCCCCCCTCCCCCCTCCTTGCCTTTTCCCTTCCCTCCTTCCCTTCCCCCTTCCATTCCCCCCTTCCCTTCCCCCTCCCCTTCCCCTACCTCCCTTCCCTCCCCCCCCTGCTTCCCTTCCTTCCTCCCTCCCTTCCCTCCCTCCCCCCCCTTCCCCTTTCCCACTCTCCCTCCTTCCACCCTTCCTTCCTCCCACTCTACCTCCCTTCCCCCTTCCTTCCTTTCCCCCCTCCCCCCCCTTCCCCTCCTTCCCTTCCCCCCTCCCCCCCCCTTCCCCTCCTTCCCTTCCCCTCCCCCCCCTCTCCTCTCCTCCCTTATTTCTGTGCGGTTAGGGATGACTCCCTTTCTCTCTGCACACCTTTTGGCAGAGTTTAGTAGTCTCTGCCCTACCTGTTGAGCCAGGACTACATTTTTATTCCCCTGCACCATTGTAGAATGGCTCACGGGGGTTCAACACTGGATCATTGATTTTACAGTGATTCCCTGTTTTCTGAAGTTTACTTAAGATAGTGGTTTTGAGATTGCCTATGTTCTAATGGAGGCTCAGTACTAACGATCATTGGACTAAAATGACAACCAACAGAGGTTATATTCCATACTTTCACAAAATGTTGTTCTGTACAGAGTCATCCTGATGCCTTTATTATGCTTTACTATTTCTGATGTTGTGTATACATTTTACAATCTGTGTTTATCCCACATAAGTTGAATTTGCAATCTTTAGCATTATCTATGTTGACATGTCCTCAAGTGTTTTGTTTTACTCTTGGTCCCACGACTGGACCTGCTTGTTTGAGGAACTCGCAAAACCCATAAGATTTAAAAAATGAGGTGCCCTTCGTGCAATGTCATGCCAGTACCATATAAGTTGTATAATGTATTCTGTAGATGAGACTGTTGCCAATGTATTATTTCAACCTCAATAAAAAAATTATTTAATAATAATAATAATATCATGAGGATCTATGCAGTTCACATAAACATTAAGCCAGAGTAATATAACCACAGAAATACGGTTAAATGCAAGGAGTGAAAGATAAACACAGGAAAAGTCTTTACACAATCATATGCAGCATGTAAATATACCAAGTCTTAAAACACAACACCAAAATCAGACAGTCCCACAATTAAAGGTTAGTACTGTCATGATATAAATATAGGATCTATCTATCTAAAGATGGGTATTATATAATGAAATTATATAGTGAGCAATGAAACTTCTGCCAGACAGAATATTTGTAAAACAGCGGCATTAGCAGGAACACATAGCAATTTAAAGGTAGTCCTTCCAGATCTGTTGTGAACAGGCATCCACTTGTATTGCGGGAGGAAAAATAAAGTAAGTTTCCACTGCCTGTAAGGAACAACAAAGTCATAGCATACACTCACAACCGTTGCGATATAATCAAGAGCAGGGTCCTTGGTAAGAAGCTGTAATCCGGTGAACGTTCCAGTGTTACACAAGATGATTGGCAAGATAATAAGTCACTCCAGCAAACTGCAATTCTTAGAAGTTTAAGACAGGTTTCCAAAAGCAGGCGTCTCGTCAAAGCAATCATCTGTTACAACTGCCTACACGTGTTTCATCCCAATGAATAACAGGGACTCCTCAGGGCTAACATCATCAACCTAAACTTGGCCTTTTATAGGCCATATTGGGACACGCCTCTGGGAATTTAAAAATGAAAAAATATATAATCAAAGTAACATTTCATATATAATATATTTACAGAATGTTTTTATAATTTCAAATAAAAAACCATGGTGCTCAGAAACGCATGCAATTTGTTTGTTGATGATCTAAAATCATATAGCTATCAGCGGAACTGAGAAAGTTGAGAGCTCCCCCAACCATGCACCTGACACACAGGGAGGATCAACAAGTTACATCCAACAATTCCATTTGTTTATTTTAAATTCCTATAAAGGCTAAATAATGAGGAAAAAGATAAAATACTCTAAATCTGATATAAAGGTAATTAGAAATTTCTATTATTAGATATTCTTATAAAGACAAGCCCGGGATCGAACCTATAACCTCAAATCTGCTATGACTAAAAGCCAAATTAAAGGACTAGTCTTAACCCACTACTCTAAACACTATGAACCATATATAATGGAGATCTAACACTTATAGACCTACAAACATTAAAGTTAAATATACCTGTCACCCAAATATGTAACAACTACATTTAAATATTCTTAAGTAGATTTAGAAGAGCAGAAAGTGGGAGCAAAGCTAATCGTAATGATAACAAAACTAAACAAAGTCATATTAATCCAATGAACATTTTTTATTGAAGATAAGGGATAGAACCTTGGGCCTAAAAAAATCTATATATCCAGCTGACTTAAAAAACCGCAGTCCTAATCAACTAGCCTAAAGGCACAGTCTAAGATAATAAACAAAATTTATAAAAATGGGGCAAACTCAAGTTTTTCATTTAACTCAAATGGGGCACAAGTATGTAAGCGATAAATCCAACCAGTTTCCTTCTGGAGGAGACATTTGTCCTGATCACCCCCTCTCTTATGTGACAAACCAGTATCAATTCCTATAAACTTTAATACAGGGAGTGCAGAATTATTAGGCAAATGAGTATTTTGACCACATCATCCTCTTTATGCATGTTGTCTTACTCCAAGCTGTATAGGCTCGAAAGCCTACTACCAATTAAGCATATTAGGTGATGTGCATCTCTGTAATGAGAAGGGGTGTGGTCTAATGACATCAACACCCTATATCAGGTGTGCATAATTATTAGGCAACTTCCTTTCCTTTGGCAAAATGGGTCAAAAGAAGGACTTGACAGGCTCAGAAAAGTCAAAAATAGTGAGATATCTTGCAGAGGGATGCAGCACTCTTAAAATTAGACATGTGCGGTTCGTTTCGGATTAATTCGGAAATTCGGTAAATTCGGTAAATTCGGAGATTCGGATCGATTCGGATTTCCGAATTAAAATACTTCCGAATCTACCGAATGAATCCGAAATAGCTGCCGTATCTCCAAATAAATCCGAATTAGCTCTGTAAAATTCGGCATTTCCCCATAGGAAACAATGGGAGTTTCGGCTGAAAAAAAACTAACACCGCAGCCCCATTGTTTCCTATGGGGAAACATTAAGTCAGCACCTAACACCCTAACATGTACCCCGAGTCTCTAAACACCCCTAATCTGACACTTATTAACCCCTAATCTGCCGCCCCCGCTATCGCTGACACCTGCATTATTTTATTAACCCCGAATCTGCCGACCGAATATCGCCGCCACCTACATTATAACTATTAACCCCTAATCTGCTGTCCCTAACACCGCCGACCCCTACATTATAGTTATTAACCCCTAATCTGCCCCCCCAACGTCGCCGAATCTAACTACAAGTATTAACCCCTAATCTGCCGACCCGATATCGCCGCCGCCTACATTATAGCTATTAACCCCTAAACTGCTGTCCCTAACACCGCCGACCCCTACATTATAGTTATTAACCCCTAATCTGCCCCCCCCAACGTCGCCGCAATCTAACTACAAGTATTAACCCCTAATCTGCCGACCCGATATCGCCGCCGCCTACATTATAGCTATTAACCCCTAATCTGCTGTCCCTAACACCGCCGACCCCTACATTATAGTTATTAACCCCTAATCTGCCCCCCCCAACGTCGCCGCAATCTAACTACAAGTATTAACCCCTAATCTGCCGACCCGATATCGCCGCCGCCTACATTATAGCTATTAACCCCTAATCTGGTGTCCCTAACACCGCCGACCCCTACATTATAGTTATTAACCCCTAATCTGCCCCCCCCCAACGTCGCCGCAATCGAACTACAAGTATTAACCCCTAATCTGCCGACCGCAAATCGCCGCAACTATAATAAATGTATTAACCCCTAAACCGCCGCACTCCCGCCTCGCAAACACTATAATACATTTTATTAACCCCTAATCTGCCCTCCCTAACATCGCCGCCACCTACCTACAATTATTAACCCCTAATCTCCCGCCCCCAACGTCGCCGCTACTATAATAAGGTTATTAACCCCTAAACCTAAGTCTAACCCTAACACTAACACCCCCTAACTTAAATATAATTTAAATAAAACGAAATAAATTTACTATAGTTAAATAAATGAATCCTATTTAAAACTAAAGACTTACCTGTAAAATAAACCCTAAGATAGCTGCAATATAACTAATAGTTACATTGTAGCTATTTTAGGATTTATTTTTATTTTACAGGCAACTTTGTATTTATTTTAACTAGGTATAATAGTTATTAAATAGTTAATAACTATTTAATAACTACCTAGCTAAAATAAATACAAATTTACCTGTAAAATAAATCCTAACCTAAGTTACAATTACACCTAACACTACACTATCATTAAATTAAATAAATGACTCATATTTAAAACAAAATACTTACCTGTAAAATAAACCCTAATATAGCTGCAATATAACTAATAGTTACATTGTAGCTATTTTAGCATTTATATTTATTTTACAGCCAACTTTGTATTTATTTTAACTAGGTACAATAGCTATTAAATAGTTATTGACTAATTAATAGCTACCTAGTTAAAATAATTACAAAATTACCTGTAAAATAAATCCTAACCTAAGTTACAATAAAACCTAACACTACACTATCATTAAATAAATTAACTACAAGTACCTACAATTATCTACAATTAAATAAACTAAAGTACAAAAAACCCCCACTAAATTACAAAAAATAAAAAACCACTAAATTACAAAAAATAAAAAAATATTACAAGAATTTTAAACTAATTACACCTAATCTAAGCCCCCTAATAAAATAACAAAGCCCCCCAAAATAAAAAAAAATTCCATACCCTATACTAAATTACAAAAGTTAACAGCTCTATTACCTTACCAGCCCTGAACAGGGCCCTTTGCGGGGCATGCCCCAAAGAAAACAGCTCTTTTGCCTGTAAAAAAAAAACACAATCCCCCCCCCCACATTACAACCCACCACCCACATACCCCTACTCTAACCCAAACCCCCCTTAAATAAACCTAACACTACCCCCCTGAAGATCTCCCTACCTTGAGTCGTGTTCACCCAGCCGGGCCGAAGTCTTCATCCGATGGGGCAGAAGAGGACATCCAAACCGGCAGAAGTCTCCATCCAAGCTGGGCAAGAAGAGGTCTTCCATCCATCATACAAGTACCAAAATACAAACAAACACTAAATTACCAAAAATAATAAAATATTACAATAATTTTAAACTAATTACACCTAATCTAAGCCCCCTACTAGCTATTAATATAGCTTCAATATAACTAATAATAGTTACATTGTAGCTATTTTAGGATTTATATGTATTTTACAGGCAACTTTGTATTTATTTTAACTAGGTACAATAGTTATTAAATAGTTAATAACTATTTAATAACTACCTAGCTAAAATAAATACAAATTTACCTGTAAAATAAATCATAACCTAAGTTACAATTACACCTAACACTACACTATCATTAAATTAACTAAATAAATGAATCCTATATAAAACTAAAGACTTACCTGTAAAATAAACCCTAATATAGCTGCAATATAACTAATAGTTACATTGTAGCTATTTTAGCATTTATATTTATTGTACAGGCAACTTTGTATTCATTTTAACTAGGTTCAATAGCTATTAAATAGATATTGACTATTTAATAGCTACCTAGTTAAAATAATTACAAAATTACCTGTAAAATAAATCCTAACCTAAGTTACAATTAAACCTAACACTACACTATCATTAAATAAATTAACTACAAGTACCTACAATTAAATACAATTAAAAAAACTAAACTAAAGTACAAAACCCCCCCCACTAAATTACAAAAAATAAAAAAATATTACAAGAATTTTAAACTAATTACACCTAATCTAAGCCCCCTAATAAAATAACAAAGCCCCCCAAAATAAAAAAAATGCCCTAACCTATACTAAATTACAAAAGTTAACAGCTCTATTACCTTACCAGCCCTGAACAGGGCCCTTTGCGGGGCATGCCCCAAAGAAAACAGCTCTTTTGCCTGTAAAAAAAAAACACAATCCCCCCCCACATTACAACCCACCACCCACATACCCCTACTCTAACCCAAACCCCCCTTAAATAAACCTAACACTACCCCCCTGAAGATCTCCCTACCTTGAGTCGTGTTCACCCAGCCGGGCCGAAGTCTTCATCCGATGGGGCAGAAGAGGACATCCAGACCGGCAGAAGTCTTCATCCAAGCGGGGCAAGAAGAGGTCTTCCATCCATCAGAAAAGTACAAAAAAACAAACAAACACTAAATTAGCAAAAATAATAAAATATTACAATAATTTTAAACTAATTACACCTAATCTAAGCCCCCTACTAGCTATTAATATAGCTACAATATAACTAATAGTTACATTGTAGCTATTTTAGGATTTATATTTATTTTACAGGCAACTTTGTATTTATTTTAACTAGGTACAATAGCTATTAAATAGTTAATAACTATTTAATAACTACCTAGCTAAAATAAATGCAAATTTACCTGTAAAATAAACCCTAACCTAAGTTACAATTACACCTAACACTACACTGTCATTAAATTAACTAAATAAATTAATCCTATATAAAACTAAATACTTACCTGTAAAATAAACCCTAATATAGCTACAATATAACTAATAGTTACATTGTAGCTATTTTAGCATTTATATTTATTTTACAGGCAACTTTGTATTTATTTTAACTAGGTACAATAGCTATTAAATAGATATTTACTGTTTAATAGCTACCTAGTTAAAATAATTACAAAATTACCTGTAAAATAAATCCTAACCTAAGTTACTATTAAACCTAACACTACACTATCATTAAATAAATTAACTACAAGTACCTACAATTAAATACAATGAAATAAACTAAACTAAAGTACAAAAAAACAAACACTAAATTACAAAAAATAAAAAAAATTACAAGAATTTTAAACTAATTACACCTAATCTAAGCCCCCTAATAAAATAACAAAGCCCCCCAAAATAAAAAAAAGCCCTACCCTATACTAAATTACAAAAGTAATCAGCTCTATTACCTTACCAGCCCTTAAAAGGGCCTTTTGCGGGGGCATGCCCCAAAGAAAACAGCTCTTTTGCCTGTAAAAAAAAACACAATACCAACCCCACATTACAACCCACCACCCACATACCCCTACTCTAACCCAAACCCCCCTTAAATAAACCTAACACTACCCCCCTGTGGATCTCCCTACCGTGTCTTCACCCAGCGGGCCGAAGTCTTCATCCGATCGGGAAGAAGAGGACATCCAGACCGGCAGAAGTCTTCATCCAAGCGGGGCAAGAAGAGGTCTTCCATCCATCAGAAGTCTTGATCCAGGCAGCATCTTCTCTGTTCATCCATCCGGAGCGGAGCGGCAGCATCCTGAAGACATCCCATGAAGAGCATCCTCTTCTTTCTTGATCCGACGACTAAGTGACTGTACCTTTAAGTGACGTCATCCAAGATGGCGTCCCTTGAATTCCGATTGGCTGATAGGATTCTATCAGCCAATCGGAATTAAGGTAGGAAAAATCTGATTGGCTGATTCAATCAGCCAATCAGATTCAAGTTCAATCCGATTGGCTGATGGAATCAGCCAATCAGATTGACCTCGCATTCTATTGGCTGTTCCGATCAGCCAACAGAATGCGAGCTCAATCTGATTGGCTGATTGGATCAGCCAATCGGATTGAACTTGAATCTGATTGGCTGATTGAATCAGCCAATCAGATTTTTCCTACCTTAATTCCGATTGGCTGATAGAATCCTATCAGCCAATCGGAATTCAAGGGACGCCATCTTGGATAACGTCACTTAAAGGTACAGTCACCTAGTCGTCGGATCAAGAAAGAAGAGGATGCTCTGCGTGGGATGTCTTCAGGATGCTGCCGCTCCGCTCCGGATGGATGAACAGAGAAGATGCCGCCTGGATCAAGACTTCTGATGGATGGAAGACCTCTTCTTGCCCCGCTTGGATGAAGACTTCTGCCGGTCTGGATGTCCTCTTCTGCCCGATCGGATGAAGACTTCGGCCCGCTGGGTGAAGACACGGTAGAGAGATCTTCAGGGGGGTAGTGTTAGGTTTATTAATGGGGGGGGTTTGGGTTAGAGTAGGGGTATGTGGGTGGTGGGTTGTAATGTGGGGGGGTATTGTGTTTATTTTTACAGGCAAAAGAGCTGTTTTCTTTGGGGCATGCCCCGCAAAAGGCCCTTTTAAGGGCTGGTAAGGTAATAGAGCTGATTACTTTTGTAATTTAGTATAGGGTAGGGCATTTTTTTATTTTGGGGGGCTTTGTTATTTTATTAGGGGGCTTAGATTAGGTGTAATTAGTTTAAAATTCTTGTAATTTTTTTTATTTTTTGTAATTTAGTGTTTGTTTTTTTTGTACTTTAGTTTAGTTTATTTCATTGTATTTAATTGTAGGTACTTGTAGTTAATTTATTTAATGATAGTGTAGTGTTAGGTTTAATAGTAACTTAGGTTAGGATTTATTTTACAGGTAATTTTGTAATTATTTTAACTAGGTAGCTATTAAACAGTAAATATCTATTTAATAGCTATTGTACCTAGTTAAAATAAATACAAAGTTGCCTGTAAAATAAATATAAATGCTAAAATAGCTACAATGTAACTATTAGTTATATTGTAGCTATATTAGGGTTTATTTTACAGGTAAGTATTTAGTTTTATATAGGATTAATTTATTTAGTTAATTTAATGACAGTGTAGTGTTAGGTGTAATTGTAACTTAGGTTAGGGTTTATTTTACAGGTAAATTTGTATTTATTTTAGCTAGGTAGTTATTAAATAGTTATTAACTATTTAATAGCTATTGTACCTAGTTAAAATAAATACAAAGTTGCCTGTAAAATAAATATAAATCCTAAAATAGCTACAATGTAACTATTAGTTATATTGTAGCTATATTACTAGCTAGTAGGGGGCTTAGATTAGGTGTAATTAGTTTAAAATTATTGTAATATTTTATTATTCTTGCTAATTTAGTGTTTGTTTGTTTTTTTGTACTTTTCTGATGGATGGAAGACCTCTTCTTGCCCCGCTTGGATGAAGACTTCTGCCGGTCTGGATGTCCTCTTCTGCCCCCTCGGATGAAGACTTCGGCCCGGCTGGGTGAACACGACTCAAGGTAGGGAGATCTTCAGGGGGGTAGTGTTAGGTTTATTTAAGGGGGGTTTGGGTTAGAGTAGGGGTATGTGGGTGGTGGGTTGTAATGTGGGGGGGGGATTGTGTTTTTTTTTTACAGGCAAAAGAGCTGTTTTCTTTGGGGCATGCCCCGCAAAGGGCCCTGTTCAGGGCTGGTAAGGTAATAGAGCTGTTAACTTTTGTAATTTAGTATAGGGTAGGGCATTTTTTTTTATTTTGGGGGGCATTGTTATTTTATTAGGGGGCTTAGATTAGGTGTAATTAGTTTAAAATTCTTGTAATATTTTTTTATTTTTTGTAATTTAGTGGGGGGGGGGTTTGTACTTTAGTTTAGTTTTTTTAATTGTATTTAATTGTAGGTACTTGTAGTTAATTTATTTAATGATAGTGTAGTGTTAGGTTTAATTGTAACTTAGGTTAGGATTTATTTTACAGGTAATTTTGTAATTATTTTAACTAGGTAGCTATTAAATAGTCAATATCTATTTAATAGCTATTGAACCTAGTTAAAATAAATACAAAGTTGCCTGTACAATAAATATAAATGCTAAAATAGCTACATTGTAACTATTAGTTATATTGCAGCTATATTAGGGTTTATTTTACAGGTAAGTCTTTAGTTTTATATAGGATTCATTTATTTAGTTAATTTAATGATAGTGTAGTGTTAGGTGTAATTGTAACTTAGGTTATGATTTATTTTACAGGTAAATTTGTATTTATTTTAGCTAGGTAGTTATTAAATAGTTATTAACTATTTAATAGCTATTGTACCTAGTTAAAATAAATACAAAGTTGCCTGTAAAATAAATATAAATCCTAAAATAGCTACAATGTAACTATTAGTTATATTGAAGCTATATTAATAGCTAGTCGGGGGCTTAGATTAGGTGTAATTAGTTTAAAATTATTGTAATATTTTATTATTTTTGGTAATTTAGTGTTTGTTTGTATTTTGGTACTTGTATGATGGATGGAAGACCTCTTCCTGCCCCGCTTGGATGAAGACTTCTGCCGGTCTGGATGTCCTCTTCTGCCCCATCGGATGAAGACTTCGGCCCGGCTGGGTGAACACGACTCAAGGTAGGGAGATCTTCAGGGGGGTAGTGTTAGGTTTATTTAAGGGGGGTTTGGGTTAGAGTAGGGGTATGTGGGTGGTGGGTTGTAATGTGGGGGGGGGGATAGTGTTTTTTTTTTACAGGCAAAAGAGCTGTTTTCTTTGGGGCATGCCCCGCAAAAAGCCCTGTTCAGGGCTGGTAAGGTAATAGAGCTGTTAACTTTTGTAATTTAGTATAGGGTAGGGCATTTTTTTATTTTGGGGGGCTTTGTTATTTTATTAGGGGGCTTAGATTAGGTGTAATTAGTTTAAAAGTCTTGTAATATTTTTTTATTTTTTGTAATTTAGTGTTTGTTTTTTTTTGTAATTTAGTGGGGGGGTTTTGTACTTTAGTTTATTTAATTGTAGATAATTGTAGGTACTTGTAGTTAATTTATTTAATGACAGTGTAGTGTTAGGTTTAATTGTAACTTAGGTTAGGATTTATTTTACAGGTAATTTTGTAATTATTTTAACTAGGTAGCTATTAATTAGTCAATAACTATTTAATAGCTTTTGTACCTAGATAAAATAAATACAAAGTTGCCTGTAAAAAAAATATAAATGCTAAAATAGCTACAATGTAACTATTAGTTATATTGCAGCTATATTAGGGTTTATTTTACAGGTAAGTATTTTGTTTTAAATATGATTCATTTATTTAGTTAATTTAATGATAGTGTAGTGTTAGGTGTAATTGTAACTTAGGTTAGGATTTATTTTACAGGTAAATTTGTATTTATTTTAGCTAGGTAGTTATTAAATAGTTATTAACTATTTAATAGCTATTGTACCTAGTTAAAATAAATACAAAGTTGCCTGTAAAATAAAAATAAATCCTAAAATAGCTACAATGTAACTATTAGTTATATTGTAGCTATATTAGGGTTTATTTTACAGGTAAGTCTTTAGTTTTAAATAGGATTCATTTATTTAACTATAGTAAACTTATTTCGTTTTATTTAAATTATATTTAAGTTAGGGGGTGTTAGTGTTAGGGTTAGACTTTGGTTTAGGGGTTAATAACCTTATTATAGTAGCGGCGACGTTGGGGGCGGGAGATTAGGGGTTAATAATTGTAGGTAGGTGGCGGCGATGTTAGGGAGGGCAGATTAGGGGTTAATAAAATGTATTATAGTGTTTGCGAGGCGGGAGTGCGGCGGTTTAGGGGTTAATACATTTATTATAGTGGCGGCGATTTGCGGTCGGCAGATTAGGGGTTAATACTTGTAGTTAGATTGTGGCGACGTTGGGGGGAGGCAGATTAGGGGTTAATAACTATAATGTAGGGGTCGGCGGTGTTAGGGACACCAGATTAGGGGTTAATAGCTATAATGTAGGCGGCGGCGATATCGGGTCGGCAGATTAGGGGTTAATACTTGTAGTTAGATTGCGTTGATGTTGGGGGGGCAGATTAGGGGTTAATAACTATAATGTAGGGGTCGGCGGTGTTAGGGACAGCAGATTAGGGGTTAATAGCTATAATGTAGGCGGCGGCGATATCGGGTCGGCAGATTAGGGGTTAATACTTGTAGTTAGATTGCGGCGACGTTGGGGGGGGCAGATTAGGGCTTAATAACTATAATGTAGGGGTCGGCGGTGTTAGGGACAGCAGATTAGGGGTTAATAGCTATAATGTAGGCGGCGGCGATATCGGGTCGGCAGATTAGGGGTTAATACTTGTAGTTAGATTGCGGCGACGTTGGGGGGGGCAGATTAGGGGTTAATAACTATAATGTAGGGGTCGGCGGTGTTAGGGACAGCAGATTAGGGGTTAATAGCTATAATGTAGGCGGCGGCGATATCGGGTCGGCAGATTAGGGGTTAATACTTGTAGTTAGATTGCGGCGACGTTGGGGGGGCAGATTAGGGGTTAATAACTATAATGTAGGGGTCGCGGTGTTAGGGACAGCAGATTAGGGGTTAATAGCTATAATGTAGGCGGCGGCGATATCGGGTCGGCAGATTAGGGGTTAATACTTGTAGTTAGATTGCGGCGACGTTGGGGGGGGCAGATTAGGGGTTAATAATTATAATGTAGGGGTCGGCGGTGTTAGGGACAGCAGATTAGGGGTTAATAGCTATAATGTAGGCGGCGGCGATATCGGGTCGGCAGATTAGGGGTTAATACTTGTAGTTAGATTGCGGCGACGTTGGGGGGGGCAGATTAGGGGTTAATAACTATAATGTAGGGGTCGGCGGTGTTAGGGACACCAGATTAGGGGTTAATAGCTATAATGTAGGCAGCGGCGATATCGGGTCGGCAGATTAGGGGTTAATACTTGTAGTTAGATTGCGGCGACGTTGGGGGGGCAGATTAGGGGTTAATAACTATAATGTAGGGGTCGGCGGTGTTAGGGACAGCAGATTAGGGGTTAATAGCTATAATGTAAGCGGCGGCGATATCGGGTCGGCAGATTAGGGGTTAATACTTGTAGTTAGATTGCGGCGACGTTGGGGGGGGCAGATTAGGGGTTAATAACTATAATGTAGGGGTTGGCGGTGTTAGGGACAGCAGATTAGGGGTTAATAGCTATAATGTAGGTGGCGGCGATATCGGGTCGGCAGATTAGGGGTTAATACTTGTAGTTAGATTGCGGCGACGTTGGGGGGGCAGATTAGGGGTTAATAACTATAATGTAGGGGTCGGCAGTGTTAGGGACAGCAGATTAGGGGTTAATAGCTATAATGTAGGTTGCGGCGATATCCGATCGGCAGATTAGGGGTTAAATAATGTTATTATAGGGTTTGCGATGTGGGGGGGCCTCGGTTTAGTGGTTCATAGGTAGTTTATGGGTGTTAGTGACTTAGTGTACTAAATGGGTGTTAGTGTACTAAAAACATACCGAATTTCGGAACGGAATAGAACCGAATTCAGCCGAATCCGAATAAATCCGAAACGAATTTATTCGGATCCGAATAAATCCGAAACGAATTTATTCAAATTTTGCCGAATCCGATTCGATCCGAAACGAAATTCGAAAAGTCCGAATCGAAAACGAACCAAATTTTTTAGCCGTGCACATGTCTACTTAAAATTGCAAAGCTTCTGAAGCGTGATCATCGAACAATCAAGCCTTTCATTTAAAATAGTCAACAGGGTCGCAAGAAGCGTGTGGAAAAACCAAGGCGCAAAATAACTGCCCATGAACTGAGAAAAGTCAAGCGTGCAGCTGCCAAGATGCCACTTGCCACCAGTTTGGCCATATTTCAGAGCTGCAACATCACTGGAGTGCCCAAAAGCACAAGGTGTGCAATACTCAGAGACATGGCCAAGGTAAGAAAGGCTGAAAGACGACCACCACTGAACAAGACACACAAGCTGAAACGTCAAGACTGGGCCAAGAAATATCTCAAGACTGATTTTTCTAAGGTTTTATGGACTGATGAAATGAGAGTGAGTCTTGATGGGCCAGATGGATGGGCCCGTGGCTGGATTGGTAAAAGGCAGAGAGCTCCAGTCCGACTCAGACGCCAGCAAGGTGGAGGTGGAGTACTGGTTTGGGCTGGTATCATCAAAGATGAGCTTGTGGGGCCTTTTCGGGTTGAGGATGGAGTCAAGCTCAACTCCCAGTCCTACTGCCAGATTCTGGAAGACACCTTCTTCAAGCAGTGGTACAGAAAGAAGTCTGCATCCTTCAAGAAAAACATGATTTTCATGCAGGACAATGCTCCATCACACGCGTCCAAGTACTCCACAGCGTGGCTGGCAAGAAAGGGTATAAAAGAAGAAAATCTAATGACATGGCCTCCTTGTTCACCTGATCTGAACCCCATTGAGAACCTGTGGTCCATCATCAAATGTGAGATTTACAAGGAGGGAAAACAGTACACCTCTCTGAACAGTGTCTGGGAGGCTGTGGTTGCTGCTGCACGCAATGTTGATGGTGAACAGATCAAAACACTGACAGAATCCATGGATGGCAGGCTTTTGAGTGTCCTTGCAAAGAAAGGTGGCTATATTGGTCACTGATTTGTTTTTGTTTTGTTTTTGATTGTCAGAAATGTATATTTGTGAATGTTGAGATGTTATATTGGTTTCACTGGTAAAAATAAATAATTGAAATGGGTATATATTTGTTTTTTGTTAAGTTGCCTAATAATTATGCACAGTAATAGTCACCTGCACACACAGATATCCCCCTAAAATAGCTAAAACTAAAAACAAACTAAAAACTACTTCCAAAACTATTCAGCTTTGATATTAATGAGTTTTTTGGGTTCATTGAGAACATGGTTGTTGTTCAATAATAAAATTAATCCTCAAAAATACAACTTGCCTAATAATTCTGCACTCCCTGTAGTTCAAAGTCTGAATTATGACACATCTGGAAATGACGTGCGACACTGCTAGTATCTTTGTTATTTTTCGCGTCATCTCGATGTTCTCTAACCCTGTCGAGAAACTGGCGCTTCGTCTTCCCTACGTAAAACATAGGGCAAGGACAGTATAACAGATAAATTACCAAAAAAGTTTGACAATTAATTGGGTAATTAATGCGATACACTTTGCCACCAGTAGTGAAAGTTTCAGTCCTGGTAATGAAACTGCAAGAAACACATTTCCCACAAGGAAAACTAACCTTGTATGATTGGTGTACAGTGAGCCAATTCTGTTTTGGAGTTTTAACAAAATGACTTCTAACCAAACAGTCTTTCAAGCTCATAGATTTTCTAGCGGTAAGTAGAGGACGATCACCTACTTTTCCTGCTAGTTTTTTGTCTGCAAGTAAGAAATGCCAATTCTTACTTAAAATAGAACGAATTTTATCCCAGTGAGAATTATATTGTGTAATAAATCTAACATGGGTTTTTTCCAAACTCTTTTCATTTTTTGAAAAGAGAATTGTTTCTCTTTTTAACTTCCTTACTCTACTGAGTGAACTCTGAACCAGTTTTTTGGAATACCCGCAAGCCAAAAATATTTCTTTCATCCATATCGCATGATATTCAAAACTTGAGTTTGTTGAACAATTTCTACGTAAACGCAAAAACTGACCATAAGGGATTCCCTTTTTCAATGAGTAAGGATGATTACTTTGAGCTAAGAGTAAGCTGTTAGGGGCTGTAGGTTTTCGGAAAATTTCAGTATGAAGGTATCTACCTTGTTTTTTAATCAGAATATCCAAAAAAGATAATTTATGCAAATCAGCCTCATAGGTCAAAAGTATATTGTAAGAATTAGTATTAAGAGTTTTGATGAAAGTTTCCAAGTTGGTTAAATCACCTTTCCACAACATGAAAACATCATCCACATAACGGAGCTATAACTGGATAGAGCTCTCAACCATATCATTATGGGTATCAAACACTTCTGATAGCTCCCAAATGCCTAAATGAAGGCAAGCATAAGTGGGGGCACAAGTGGCCCCCATTGCTGTTCCACGAATTTGTTTAAAATATTTACCATCAAAGCAAAAAATATTATTCTCAAGTACAAATTTTAAAAGGGAAAGAACAAATTCAGTGTGTTTTTTGAATAATGGACCACGAGATTCAAGAAACGACCGACAAGCAGCAATTCCCACTTCATGGGGAATTGACGAATATAAACCTTCGACGTCAAGGGAGACTAAAATAACATCATCATCCACAATTAGATTATCAAGTTTTTGTAGGAGGTCAGAAGTATCCCTGACAAAAGTAGGTGATGTCGGGAGGAAAGGTTTTAAGAAAAAATCTACAAAGTTACCTACATTTTCAGTCACCCCCCAATCCCTGACACAATTGGAAGCCCAGGTGGATTTTTGCTGTCTTTGTGCAATTTGGGGAGGCAGTAAAAGGTAGGTAAAGTGGGATGATGTGGATACAGATAATCAAATTCTTTTTTTGAAATTAAGCCTTCATTTTTTGCATCATTTAGCAAAAACAACAATTTGGTTTGAGTTTCCTCCAAAGGATTTGATCTCAACCGAGCATTCTGTTCTCTATTATTGAGTTCTCTCATTACTTCTCTGAGGTAAAGATCCTCATTTAAGAGAACAAGATTTCCACCTTTATCTGCTGCCTTAATGACTACATCAGGAGCATTTTTGAGATCAGACAAAGTTTGTCTTTCTGCCTTCGTGAGGTTATCAGTCACAATACCTGAAAAAACAATTTGTTCAATGTCTTTCTTGACTGCATTTACAAAATACTGTACAGCAGGAGCAAGAGAGAGAGCAGGCATAAACTTAGATTTAGGTTTAAAAGGTGTACGAGGCACAAACATTCAGTAGAGTCTAAAGGAGAGACTTCTAATTCAGATGAAGGTAAAGGTAGATCAGTTTCATTCTCCTCCAGAAGGGTTACCAAATTAGATACCGCCAAGTCATCTTGTATTTTCTCTAAATCTAAATTCATTAAGTTCTTACCTTCCATTATAGAGGACAAAACCAATTTTCTTCCAAATAAATGTAAATCCTTAACTAAAGTAAATTTATCCAAATGGTGAGAGGGACAGAAGGATAAACCCTTCTTCAAAATACTTATATGAGACAAATTTAACTTAAAAGAAGATAGGTTCACAATCTGCATTTCCTCACTACTTTCAAGAGTTAGTAATCCTTCTGAGTCCCTCGCCTTGTCCTCCATCTCCATTGTGGAGGGGCATCCAGATTTTGTTGTCTCCTCCCTTGCCTCTGCTGTCTTTCTTGAAAATGTGTATCTTTGCGTTTTATTTTTTGGTCTTTTCCTCCCCCCTCTATGTCTTTGTCTAAAACTACCCTGTTTTTTGAGGGTCTATTTTCTCCTTCATTATCTGAAGCATCTGTACCTGAGTCATATGAACCTCTATTAAGAAAATAAGTATAGACCTTATCTTTCTTATAATCCTCCTGGTCCCTATTTAACTTTCTACATTTTCTAGATTTAATTTCAGTTCTAAGTTTAAGAACATGTTCCTTTACCTCATCATTAAGTTTACTAAATTTAGGATCTGTTTCGAATGAATTGACCAATTTGACTGATTCTTCAATCTCTAATTTAATTTTTTCAAGTCGTCTTTTATCTTTTTTGATCATCATTTCCATCAAGCTTAACGAACAAGAAGATAATTTCTTGTTCCAATCACCCATAAAGTCTTCGCCTTCCTCATCATCATCCCTAAGGTTAGTACCAGGGTCTAAACGTAAACGGAGGCCACGGGGGATGATTCCTAAATGTACATAATTCTCAAGGCTTGATGTTTCTGCTCTTAACCTGATCTGTTAGGATAGTACATTTTTATACTTTTTAAATGCTGAATAAATGCTAATTGAAGTTTCTCCCCCCTCAGTGTCTAACGCACCAGATGACAAGCTCTCACTCAGTTCCGCCTCCCATTGTTCATCATTCAGCACAAATGCCATAATTAAAGCTATCAAGAATATATTTTAAGTAATCCACCAGCGGGAACCACACTCGTGCTCTGAATACAAATTTTGAAGGGAAAATCTAATCCCAAACGAATCAACCTCAGAAAGAGATTACAAAGAGAAAGAAAACCTCTTATATATTTTGCACTCTGTAAGTCAGATTAGAAAAATGGAAATAAGGGAGCCATAACAATATCTTGTTCTGTGTAATATTATTATATTAGAGGTGCAGACCCTATATAACTAATTTCAACAAATATATATGTAGGGAGAAAATAAGGAGAAGTAGTCCTTATAAAAAGATAGGGAATTCAGCACTCTCATATACACATTTAAAGAAACAGAGATATAAATATCTCAAGGTAACAACCTAAGTATTAGAATGAATAGAGCTGAGTGTGGAGCCAGGTGGAAACCCAGAATAAAGACTTGACAACTAGCATGCTTGCAAGGCACTCATAATTTTATTATTTACAAAAAGCAACAATTTCCTTAATAAAGGTCATGTGACCAACAAAATTTATGCAAAAACAAATATGAGCTAAAAAGCTAAGTGAGACGTCTCATAGGAAAATTAAATGTCTATTGATGAATGCTAAATATAATAGTGACAATGCAACACCTCTATTAGAGGACAACCCCAAAAGTAAGAATAATATAAGGGTAATGTTGTCATAATAATATCATGAGGATCTATGCAGTTCACATAAACATTAAGCCAGAGTAATATAACCACAGAAATACGGTTAAATGCAAGGAGTGAAAGATAAACACAGGAAAAGTCTTTATTAATCCAATGACCATTTTTTATTGAAGATCGAACCTTGGGCCTAAAAAAAATCTATATATCCAGCTGACTTAGAAAACCGCAGTCCTAATCCACTAGCCTAAAGGCACAGTCTAAGATAATAAACAAAATTTATAAAAATGGTGCAAACTCAAGTTTTTCATTTAACCCATTGGATTAATATGACTTTGTTTAGTTTTGTTATCATTACGATTAGCTCTGCTCCCACTTTCTGCTCTTCTAAATCTACTTAAGAATATTTAAATGTAGTTGTTACATATATGGGTGACAGGTATATTTAACTTTAAAGTTTGTAGGTCTATAAGTGTTAGATCTCCATAATGTATGGTTCATAGTGTTTAGAGTAGTGGGTTAAGACTACTCCTTTAATTTGGCTTTTAGTCATAGCAGATTTGAGGTTATAGGCTCGATCCCGGGCTTTTCTTTATAAGAATATCTAATAATAGAAATTTCTAATTACCTTTATATCATTTATATCAGATTTAGAGTATTTTATCTTTTTCCTCATTATTTAGCCTTTATAGGAATTTAAAATAAACAAATGGAATTGTTGGATGTAACTTGTTGATCCTCCCTGTGTGTCAGGTGCATCGTTGGGGGAGCTCTCAACTTTCTCAGTTCCGCTGATAGCTATATGATTTTAGATCATCAACAAACAAATTGCATGCGTTTCTGAGCACCATGGTTTTTTATTTGAAATTATAAAAACATTCTGTAAATATATTATATATGAAATGTTACTTTGATTATATATTTTTTCATTTTTAAATTCCCAGAGGCGTGTCCCAATATGGCCTATTAAAGGCCGAGTTTAGGTTGATGACGTTAGCCCTGAGGAGTCCCTGTTATTCATTGGGATGAAACACATGTAGCTAGTTATAACAGCTGATTGCTTTGACGAGACTCCTGCTTTTGGAAACCTGTCTTAAACTTCTAAGAATTGCAGTTTGCTGGAGTGACTTATTATCTTGCCAATCATCTTGTGTAACACTGGAACGTTCACCGGATTACAGCTTCTTACCAAGGACTCTGCTCTTGATTACATCGCAACGGTTGTGAGTGCATGCTATGACTTTGTTGTTCCTTACAGGCAGTGGAAACTTACTTTATTTTTCCTCCCGCAATACAAGTGGATGCCTGTTCACAACAGATCTGGAAGGACTACCTTTAAATTGCTATGTGTTCCTGCTAATGCCGCTGTTTTACAAATATTCTGTCTGGCAGAAGTTTCATTGCTCACTATATAATTTCATTATATAATACCCATCTTTAAAACACATAGATCCTATATTTATATCATGACAGTACTAACCCTTTACTTTGGGACTGTCCTCTGATTTTGGTGTTGTGTTTTAAGACTTGGTATATTTACATGCTTCATATAATTGTGTAAAGACTTTTCCTGTGTTTATCTTTCACTCATTTAACTGAAAAGACTTTTCCTGTGTTTATCTTTTCACTGCATTTAACCGTATTTCTGTGGTTATATTGCTCTGGCTTAATGTTTATGTGAACTGCATAGATCCTCATGATATTATTATGACAACATTACCCTTATATTATTCTTACTTTTGGGGTTGTCCTTTAATAGAGGTGTTGCATTGTCACTATTATATTTAGACATTCATCAATAGACATTTAATTTTCCTATGAGACGTCTCACTTAGCTTTTTAGCTCATATTTGTTTTTGCATAAATTTTGTTGGTCACATGACCTTTATTAAGGAAATTGTTGCTTTTTGTAAATAATAAAATTATGAGTGCCTTGCAAGCATGCTAGTTGTCAAGTCTTTATTCTGGGTTTCCACCTGGCTCCACACTCAGCTCTATTTATTCTAATACTTAGGTTGTTACCTTGAGATATTTATATCTCTGTTTCTTTAAATGTGTATATGAGAGTGCTGAATTCCCTATCTTTTTATAAGGACTACTTCTCCTTATTTTCTCCCTACATATATATTTGTTGAAATTAGTTATATAGGGTCTGCACCTCTAATATAATAATATTACACAGAACAAGATATTGTTATGGCTCCCTTGTTTCCATTTTTCTAATAAGAATGTATAAGATTGTATTTCAAGTTAGTTACACAAATATACCCCAGAGCTGTAAAATGATACAATTATCAACTAGTGTGAGACATTGAGTCTCAGCGTATTATAGTAGGAGGCACGCCCCCAAGTAAAGTTCACTATCTGGCTAAT
The DNA here is from genome assembly GCF_027579735.1 of Bombina bombina. Lineage (NCBI taxonomy): Eukaryota > Metazoa > Chordata > Amphibia > Anura > Bombinatoridae > Bombina > Bombina bombina. The sequence continues at coordinate 1,516,206,183 of NC_069499.1, read as the reverse complement.
CTGAGTATACGTTCATCGTCAGCTCAGATATCAAAGTATTACAACTAAATAGTTCTGTTAGATTTAAAACTTAGGGGTCCCAATACCCCTTACTCCTGACATGTTTCGCCAGACATACCGGCTTTTTCGAAGTCTGAAGACTCGCCAGAAACACTGGCCCTCAAGCTCCGTTCGGAACTTGATAAATGGGCCCTTCTGTCTCAGCCTCCCTTCCTTTCCATTTTGTCGCTGCTATTGCCTGCCATTTAGTTGCAGCTGAGTCAGAATGCAGTGCAGCTTAGGCTCTGCATTAGATCATGGAGTAAGGCTTGTGGTTAGGGGGAACAAGATGGGAAAGCCATAATGTAGGTGAGGTTGGTGCCCGCCCTTGCCCCTTTTAGTGACACCATTGCTTGGCCATAGATGCAAATTGAAAGATAGTAGATAGGTGACCCACTTATTCTCAACACAGGTTACATCTTGCTAAAGTGAGATACATACATTTACTGAGTTGGCATAAAGATGAATATAATCCAGCCTGGATTATAATCATCATTATAGTAATGCAGTAAAAAAATAAATAATTAAAAAATATTTTTATAGAGAAACTGGCACTTGAATTCAATAGTACCCAGGACCCTGCTTTGTGGGTATTAAAAACATGGGGCTAGTTTACAAGTGGAGCTCTAAAGTATTGCAATAATTAACCAGCCATTACAAGCAGCAATTAGTGCTTATAAAATTAACCAGAGATCAGCTCTCTGCTTAATTTTATAAATCTGCCCCAAATATCCCCAAACTACTGTCTAGTGTAGTGAATTTTAAAATAAAGATGCAGCATCTTTAATAAAAATACTGCACTAGACAGTATTTTGTAGTTAAAGTTTATGGGAGTGGGGTGTTAGAAAAAAAAAACGGCACTGAAAAGTACCTTTGCATTGCAGTCAAACAGGCCCATTTATCAAGCTCCGTACGGAGCTTGAAGGGCCGTGTTTCTGGCGAGTCTGAAGACTCGCCAGAAACACAACTTATGAAGCAGCGGTCTAAAGACCGCTGCTCCATAATCCTGTCCGCCTGTTCTGAGCAGGCGGACAGGAATCGCCGGAAATCAACCCGATCGAATACGATCGGGTTGATTGACACCTCCCTGCTGGCGGACAATTGGCCGTGAGTCAGCAGGGGGCGGCGTTGCACCAACAGCTCGTGTGAGCTGCTGGTGCAATGTTAAATGCGGAGAGCGTATTGCTCACCACATTTAGCGAGGTCTTGCGGACCTGATCCTCAGTGTCGGATCAGGTCCGCAACACCTTTGATAAATTGGGGCCAGTGGGAACTGTGTGTTCCCAGTAAATATATATATGTATATGCTTATATACATACATATACAGGTATATAAGCATAAACATTTTTATTTATACTTGCTGCCATCGATGCATGACTTATCCCCTTTGCTGGCGCAGAAGTTCTTATGCCGTCTCTGACGGCATCAGAACGAGGCTCCCATAGGAGCCTATGGAAGCGCGATCTTGTTAGAGCAATGCTTCCTAGCAATGCGAACCCGAGCTTTTGTTCCCATTGCAGCTATCTTGTTATGCCAGTGCACATTATCATGCTCTAGTATTACAAAGTGGATCGCTAATATCGCTTGCATGCAAGCAATATTTAGCACTCCACTTGTAATCTAGCCCATAGTATGTAATGTTTGAGGACATACGCTAAAGAAATAGAGTATGTAAATTTGTACCAGAATATGCCGATAAGCACATATAAACTGTTGTGATTTTTCTTTCTTTTAACACCAAAATGAAATGCGGAAATAATGGATTTTAGGCCTAATACAGAAACAGATTTTTACAAGTATAGGGGGAAAAAAATCAGGTCACAGATATTTCATTCATGTGGCGCATGCTTCTTTACAGATTTAGTATTATTGATGCACATCACAGATCCTCATTCTTTGAGAGATTTTCTTTGAACAAACACTTCACAAGTGATATAAGTTATTGAGAGGAAAACTTGTGTATTCTGAGTGAACACAGTTCTAGTTCTATATGTCACAGGATGGACATACTTATGAGAGGCAAATGATTTTCAGTGATGGATAAAGAATATTCTATTAGTCTAGTCAGTGGTTATAAGAAATGTGCTATTTTTATTAAAGAGATTTAGAAGTTTATATTTTTTTTTTCTTGGAAGGACAATTTTGTTCTAGCATAATGTATACCAATAAACTGATTCAAATAAGTATCGTTTATTGCAGTATCTACAACTACAACAAGGTCCCCTTTGCTTGCTCCCATTGACAATCTGAGCCAAATCAAGAAGCTATAAGGACTTTCCAGAAGTTATTTGTATAGGCCCCAGCCCACTTCATAAAACTAACAGAAAGTCTTTATTTTCTACAAAATTACAATACGTCTGCGCTCTAAACTTCCTTGTAACAAAATCTGCTGAATGGAAAATATTATAGCTTTAAAGTCTCAAGAATTCACACTTCTCTGGGGAACAACAACCCTTCCCTTTCTCATTACACTTTTTATTTAACAGATTGGCAAGTCTCTCTAACGTATTACCCATTATTTGCAAAAAAAGGATTTTAAACAATAGTGTCTGCTGCATTAATCATTAGCTATTCCACTACATATGTGTCACCGCTCATTCACAAATTTCAGTTTAACATAACTTTACTAAGCATCTCCTATACAGCATCTCATTTTGTCATTCAGAAAACTAACATAAAGGGCTAGCTTACAAGTGACGCTCTAAAGTTAGCACGAGTCGCTATAAACAATATTGCGACCGGGCTAGGTTGCGCGTGTATTGCAAGCTGAAAGTAAACGCTCAGGCACAAACAAAAATGTGTGCTCATCGGGCTAGCGAGACTGAAGTCCTCACGTAATGTGGTAAAAAAAATGTGCACTTAACACAAGTACATTAAAATAAAGTGTTACATTCCTATATACAATATCTGAATAAAATTATTGCTATAAATGTAAAAAAAAAATATTTAGAAGGGTGAAAAGGTATACGGTATATGATAAGGTGTTTGACTGGAAAGCGCTATAATGAATATATAGATGAATATATACTGAAGATGTCTAAATATTTGTATGGGTGTATATGTACATATATGTATATATATATGTGTATTCATGAGTTTATAAATGTATATACAGTATGTATATACATACATATATACATATATGAAAACATACATACCCATGTTTATACATATATACACATATATATATATATATATATATATATATATATATATATATATATATATATATATATATATATATATATATATATACCTTTAAACATGAATATTAATATGTATTACATTTTAATATGTTTTATTATGTTTTACAGTAAATATTTCACATTCCAATGTTCTTCACATAGAAGAAAATGTTCTTTTTGTGTGTGTGTGTGTGTATGTATATATATATATATATATATATATATATATATGTATTAGGCAATAAGCCTGCCCAGAGGGCAGTCTATGTTTAAAAAAATACAAACCCCCACCTAATTTTACTTAAAATAAAAAAATAAACAAAGCTATCCAAAATAAAAAATGTAAACCTAAACTAATACCCTTATAAAAATAAAAAATCCCCCCAAAATAAAAACACCCCCTAATCTCTAAGCTCTTTTACTGCCCTTAAAAGGGTAATAATCTCTTTTACAGCCCATTAAATCCCTAATCTTAAAAAATTAAAAAAAAATAAAAAAATCCTAAAACTAAGCCCCAAATAGGTACTCACCCTTTCGGAGAAGGTCTTCTTCCAGGCGGCTCCGTCATCTTCTATCTTCATCCTGTGCGAAGGCGGCGTGGAGAAGAGGTGCGGCGCTGGCTTCCCCGATGCACGTATCCTCAGTGGCGGTCCTCAGTGGCAGTACTCAGCGGCGGCTATCTTCAGCGGCGTGGAGGCATCTCTTCATCCGATCTCCGGCGTACAGTGGTTTCCGCATGGGTAACTTGCATTCCTATTGGTTGAAATTTTGAAATCAGCCAATAGGATTAGAGCTACTGAAATCATATTGGCTGTTCAAATAAGCCAATAAGATTTCAGTAGCTCTCATCCTATTGGCTGATTTCAAAATTTCAGCCAAAAGGAATGCAAGGTACCCCAAAAATATGATGATCACATGAAGAGGAGCCTCCATGCCGTGGAGGACCACCACCGCTGAAGACCACTGTTGAGGACCGCCGTTGAGAACTGCTGCTCAGGATCCATGCATCGAGGAAGCCAGCTCCGCACCTCTGCTCCACGCCGCCTTCGCTCCAGATGAAGATAGAAGAAGATGGAGCTGACTGGAAGAAGACCTTCTCCGCCGGACTTCAGGAACGGTAAGTATCTATTTGGGATTTAGTGTTAGGATTTTTTTTTTTTTAAGATTAGGGATTTAATTGGCTGTAAAAGAGCTAAATGCCCTTTTAAGGACAATGCCCATACAAATGCCCCTTTAGGGGCAATGGGTAGTTTAGTTTTCTTGAGTGTTAGTTTTTTTTTATTTTGGGGGCTTTGGTGGTGGGGGTTTTTTATTGTTAGGGGGGACTTAGTATTTTTGTAAATGTAAAAGAGCTGTTTAACTTAGGGCAATGCCCTTTTAAGGGCTATTGGTAGTTTAGATCAGGGGGTGTTTTTATTTTTGGGGGCTTTTTTATTTTCATAGGGATAAGGTTTAATTTTGTTAATTTTTTTGTAATTTAATGTTAGGTTATATTAAGGTGTAACTTAGTAATGGGGTTAATTTAGTGGGTGTTAGGTTAGGGACTTAGTAATCAAATTAGTTATTTGCGTTGTGGGGGGTTGGCAGTTTAGGAGTTAAAGGTTATTTCGTTTTATTGCAATGTGGGGGTTTGGCAGTGTGGAGGTTAATAGGTTAATTAGGTTTATTGCAATGTAGGGGGTTGGCGGTTTAGGGGTTAATAGGTTAATTAGGTTTATTGCAATGTGGGGTTTTGTTGGTTTAGGAGTTAATAGGTTAATAAGGTTTATTGCAATGTGGGGGGTTGGGGGTTTAGGAGTTAATATTTTTTTAAAAAATTATGTGCGGATTAGGGGTTAATTACTTTATTATTTTGTGATGTGGGGTTTGTGGTTTAGGTGTTTGTTAATACTTTGTGCAGGAAGTTAGGTTTTTTTTGTGTGGGCGGGTTACGCTGCATCCAGGTGGATTCTGAAAATGTCAGGGTGGTGAAAGAATACACCTGTGGTGGATTCTTTCACTACCCTGCCATTTTCGGAATCCACCTTGATGCAGTTTCGCTGCATCGAGGTGGATTCTTTTGACTGCCTCGCACAGCCAACATTCCTTTGAGGATGGGTGCGCAACTTGCGACACCGACGGATGCGTTACAAACGCGATTATAGTATAGATACATACACCTGTTTATATTCATACAGATATATAAATATAGATATATATTTTATAAAAAACAATCATATATAAATATAGATAGATATATTTAAAAATAAAAATAATTTTTTTGTTCTATGTGAAGAACATTGGAATGTGAAATATTTGACCTTTGGGTTAAGTGCAGTTGATCTAACGCAGTGTTGCGTTTGTGTGCAAGCACACTCCATTGAAGTCTATGGTGAGAAGAAGTTAATGCAGTTGCGATATCCGAAGTCCAAAAGTTAGCACTTAGTGGGTTTTGCTATTGCACTTTTTACTTTCATCTTGTAATACGTGTGCTAACCTGCCCATGTTAAAAGTTTACTTTTACCAATGTTAGTGCACGAGCAAAAATTAATATTTAGAGCGCCACTTATATTCATTTTAGCAGCATTGTTTCTACTGTACTTAAAGGGATACAAAACAGTATTTAATGATGTATTGAAAGCAAAGCCTGAGAACAATACGTAAATGTACTTTAAACTATATTAGGTGTTTAAACATTAAAGAAATTAGTGTAAACTTTAAGTTTCCTTGAGACAGAGTTATGGGTTTTGCAATGTTGAGGTCTAGATTTTCCTTATCATATCTATTCTGCTGAGGACAGTTATGGATAGATAAAATGTAGTAGCTGACCTACTCACAGAGGGCCCTTGTGAAACATTTTTGCCTCCCCCCCCAAAGGTAACTCAGTAGTAAGCAATAGTAAAAAAAATGCATGCTGCCCTGGATAATGATTTTGAAGATTGATGATAGATAAATAGAGATATATATAGATAATACATATATATATAATAGGTAGATAGATAATAGATAGATGATAGATAGATAGATAGATAGATAGATAGATAGATAGATAGATAGATAGATAGATAGATAGATAAAAGATAGATAGATATATAGATTTTTGCCTACCCCCCAAAACAAAAAAATTTAACTCAGTAGTAAGCAATATTAAAAAAAATGCATGCTGCCCTGGATAATGATTTTGAAGATAGATGATAGATAAATAGATAGAGAGATAGATAGATAATACATAGATGTATAATAGGTAGATAGATAATAGATAGATAGATGATTGATAGATAGATAGATAGATAGATAGATAGATAGATAGATAGATAGATAGATAGGTGATAGATAGATAGATAGATAGATAGATAGATAGATAGGTGAGAGATAGATAGATAGATAGATAGATAGATAGATGATAGATAGTTATATAGGTGAGAGATATATGATAGATAGATAGATAGATAGATAGATAGATAGATAGATAGATAGATAGATAGATAGATAGATAGATAGATAGATAGATAGATAGATAGATAGATGAGAGATAGATGATAGATAGATAGATAGATAGATAGATAGATAGATAGATAGATAGGTGATGAGAGATAGAAAGATCTATGATAGATAGATGATAGATAGATAGATAGATAGATAGATAGATAGATAGATAGATAGATAGATAGATTAGATGATAGATAGATAGATAGATAGATAGATAGATAGATGAGAGATAGATGAAAGATAGATAGATAGATAGATAGATAGATAGATAGATAACATAAGCCCTGGTGCTGTTCCACCTGCTGCACCAATGGCAGTAAAGCCCTGATAGAGGCCTAGATTTGGAGTTTGGCGGTAAAAGGGCTGTTAACGCTCCGCGGGCTTTTTTCTGGCCGCACCATAAATTTAACTCTGGTATCGAGAGTTCAAACAAATGCTGCGTTAGGCTCCAAAAAAGGAGCATAGAGCATTTGTACCGCAAATGCAACTCTCGATACCAGAGTTGCTTACGGACGCGGCCAGCCTCAAAAACGTGCTCGTGCACGATTCCCCCATAGGAAACAATGGGGCTGTTTGAGCTGAAAAAAAACCTAACACCTGCAAAAAAGCAGCGTTCAGCTCCTAACGCAGCCCCATTGTTTCCTAAGGGGAAACACTTCCTACGTCTGCACCTAACACTCTAACATGTACCCCGAGTCTAAACACCCCTAACCTTACACTTATTAACCCCTAATCTGCCGCCCCCGCTATCGCTGACCCCTGCATATTTTTTTTAACCCCTAATCTGCCGCTCCGTAAACCGCCGCAACCTACGTTATCCCTATGTACCCCTAATCTGCTGACCCTAACATCGCCGACCCCTATATTATATTTATTAACCCCTAATCTGCCCCCCTCAACGTCGCCGACACCTGCCTACACTTATTAACCCCTAATCTGCCGAGCGGACCTGAGCGCTACTGTAATAAAGTTATTAACCCCTAATCCGCCTCACTAACCCTATCATAAATAGTATTAACCCCTAATCTGCCCTCCCTAACATCGCCGACACCTACCTTCAATTATTAACCCCTAATCTGACAACCGGAGCCCACCGCTATTCTAATAAATTGATTAACCCCTAAAGCTAAGTCTAACCCTAACACTAACACCCCCCTAACTTAAATATAATTTACATCTAACGAAATAAATTAACTCTTATTAAATAAATGATTCCTATTTAAAGCTAAATACTTACCTGTAAAATAAATCCTAATATAGCTACAATATAAATTATAATTATATTATAGCTATTTTAGGATTAATATTTATTTTACAGGCAACTTGGTATTTATTTTAACTAGGTACAATAGCTATTAAATAGTTAAGAACTATTTAATAGCTAAAATAGTTAAAATAATAACAAATTTACCTGTAAAATAAATCCTAACCTAAGATATAATTAAACCTAACACTACCCTATCAATAAAATAATTAAATAAACTACCTACAATTACCTACAATTAACCTAACACTACACTATCAATAAATTAATTAAACACAATTCCTACAAATAAATACAATTAAATAAACTAGCTAAAGTACAAAAAATAAAAAAGAACTAAGTTACAAAAAATAAAAAAATATTTACAAACATAAGAAAAATATTACAACAATTTTAAACTAATTACACCTACTCCAAGCCCCCTAATAAAATAACAAATCCCCCCAAAATAAAAAATTCCCTACCCTATTCTAAATTAAAAAAGTTACAAGCTCTTTTACCTTACCAGCCCTGAACAGGGCCCTGTGCGGGGCATGCCCCAAGAATTTCAGCTCTTTTGCCTGTAAAAGAATAAATACAATACCCCCCCCCAACATTACAACCCACCACCCACATACCCCTAATCTAACCCAAACCCCCCTTAAATAAACCTAACACTAAGCCCCTGAAGATCTTCCTACCTTGTCTTCACCATCCAGGTATCACCGATCCGTCCTGGCTCCATCATCTTCATCCAACCCAAGCGGGGGTTGGCGATCCATAATCCGGTGCTGAAGAGGTCCAGAAGAGGCTCCAAAGTCTTCCTCCTATCCGGCAAGAAGAGGACATCCGGACCGGCAAACATCTTCTCCAAGCGGCATCTTCGATCTTCTTCCATCCGGTGCGGAGCGGGTCCATCTTGACGCAGGCGACGCGGATCCATCCTCTTCTTCCGATGTCTCCCGACTAATGACGGTTCCTTTAAGGGACGTCATCCAAGATGGCGTCCCTCGAATTCCGATTGGCTGATAGGATTCTATCAGCCAATCGGAATTAAGGTAGGAATTTTCTGATTGGCTGATGGAGTCAGCCAATCAGAATCAAGTTCAATCCGATTGGCTGATCCAATCAGCCAATCAGATTGAGCTCGCATTCTATTGGCTGATCGGAACAGCCAATAGAATGCGAGCTCAATCTGATTGGCTGATTGGATCAGCCAATCGGATTGAACTTGATTCTGATTGGCTGATTCCATCAGCCAATCAGAAAATTCCTACCTTAATTCCGATTGGCTGATAGAATCCTATCAGCCAATCGGAATTCGAGGGACGCCATCTTGGATGACGTCCCTTAAAGGAACCGTCATTAGTCGGGAGACATCGGAAGAAGAGGATGGATCCGCGTCGCCTGCTTCAAGATGGACCCGCTCCGCACCGGATGGAAGAAGATCGAAGATGCCGCTTGGAGAAGATGTTTGCCGGTCCGGATGTCCTCTTCTTGCCGGATAGGAGGAAGACTTTGGAGCCTCTTCTGGACCTCTTCAGCACCGGATTATGGATCGCCAACCCCTGCTTGGGTTGGATGAAGATGTTGGAGCCAGGACGGATCGGTGATACCTGGATGGTGAAGACAAGGTAGGAAGATCTTCAGGGGCTTAGTGTTAGGTTTATTTAAGGGGGGTTTGGGTTAGATTAGGGGTATGTGGGTGGTGGGTTGTAATGTTGGGGGGGGGTATTGTATTTATTCTTTTACAGGCAAAAGAGCTGAAATTCTTGGGGCATGCCCCGCAAAGGGCCCTGTTCAGGGCTGGTAAGGTAAAAGAGCTTGTAACTTTTTTAATTTAGAATAGGGTAGGGATTTTTTTATTTTGGGGGGATTTGTTATTTTATTAGGGGGCTTAGAGTAGGTGTAATTAGTTTAAAATTGTTGTAATATTTTTCTTATGTTTGTAAATATTTTTTTATTTTTTGTAACTTAGTTCTTTTTTATTTTTTGTACTTTAGCTAGTTTATTTAATTGTATTTATTTGTAGGAATTGTGTTTAATTAATTTATTGATAGTGTAGTGTTAGGTTAATTGTAGGTAATTGTAGGTAGTTTATTTAATTATTTTATTGATAGGGTAGTGTTAGGTTTAATTATATCTTAGGTTAGGATTTATTTTACAGGTAAATTTGTTATTATTTTAACTATTTTAGCTATTAAATAGTTCTTAACTATTTAATAGCTATTGTACCTAGTTAAAATAAATACCAAGTTGCCTGTAAAATAAATATTAATCCTAAAATAGCTATAATATAATTATAATTTATATTGTAGCTATATTAGGATTTATTTTACAGGTAAGTATTTAGCTTTAAATAGGAATCATTTATTTAATAAGAGTTAATTTATTTCGTTAGATGTAAATTATATTTAAGTTAGGGGGGTGTTAGTGTTAGGGTTAGACTTAGCTTTAGGGGTTAATCAATTTATTAGAATAGCGGTGAGCTCCGGTCGTCACATTAGGGGTTAATAATTGAAGTTAGGTGTCGGCGATGTTAGGGAGGGCAGATTAGGGGGTTAATACTATTTATGATAGGGTTAGTGAGGCGGGTTAGGGGTTAATAACTTTATTATAGTAGCGCTCAGGTCCGCTCGGCAGATTAGGGGTTAATAAGTGTAGGCAGGTGTCGGCGACGTTGAGGGGGGCAGATTAGGGGTTAATAAATATAATATAGGGGTCGGCGGTGTTAGGGGTAGCAGATTAGGGGTACATAGGGATAACGTAGGTGGCGGCGCTTTGCGGTCGGAAGATTAGGGGTTAATTATTTTAAGTAGCTGGCGGCGACGTTGTGGGGGGCAGGTTAGGGGTTAATAAATGTAATATAGGGGTCGGCGGGGTTAGGGGCAGCAGATTAGGGGTACATAAGTATAACGTAGGTGGCGGTCGGCAGATTAGGGGTTAAAAATTTTAATCGAGTGGCGGCGATGTGGGGGGAGCTCGGTTTAGGGGTACATAGGTAGTTTATGGGTGTTAGTGTACTTTAGGGTACAGTAGTTAAGAGCTTTATGAACCGGCGTTAGCCAGAAAGCTCTTAACTCCTGCTATTTTCAGGCGGCTGAAGTTTTGTCGTTAGAGCTCTAACGCTCACTTCAGAAACGACTCTAAATACCGGCGTTAGAAAGATCCCATTGAAAAGATAGGATACGCAAATGGCGTAGGGGGATCTGCGGTATGGAAAAGTCGCGGCTGAAAAGTGAGCGTTAGACCCTTTAATCAATGACTCCAAATACCAGCGAGCGGCCAAAACCAGCGTTAGGAGCCTCTAACGCTGGTTTTGACGGCTACCGCCGAACTCCAAATCTAGGCCAGAGACTGGTTGTGAAATTTAGTAATGTAAAAGTAACTATTAAAGTCTGTTCAGCAATAGTATATTCTGCACCCAGACATTGCTGGCACAGTTTATCTGTCCCTAAGTGTCCTCAGAAAACTAGGTTGGATAAGGGAATCCTAGGTTTCAACATTGCTTTATATCAGCTATGATAAAAATGGGTCAAAATAATAAAGTAATATTGCACAGTGTTTCTTTAACCACAAACATTTAGCAATTAATAGTCCAATTTTGAAGTATTTTATCTCCATTTAGTGGTCTGTCTTTTAAAAGAAAATGCTGTTTTATTTTTTAACGGATGTTCTTTTAAGACTTGTGACTTCCATTAAAGGGACATTATACACTATAAAAAATAGATAGAATGATGCATTAAAAAAAAGATTAGTCTGAGAATTACATGTAGATGTACTTTTTAATGTTTCACTAGCTGTTTAAATATTCACAAAATAAGTGTAAAGTTTTAGAGGCCTAGTTATCAACGTGTCTACTTACCTGCCTTCGCCGGCCCAATACGCCCGCCTAAGCTCGCCTACCATCGCTGCCGCGGACCTGAATAATCTCGCCAAAGTTATCAAAAAAGCTGTCAAAAAGCCGCGCACCAAGTACGGGGCGATGAGCAGCGGACTGTGATAGTTATCACTCATCCGATCTCGCTGCTCTTCGGCTTTTTCCCACCTTTATTGCTAGCCTGTCACTAAGCACTCACACTAAACTACACTGTTCTACCCCCTATACCGGTTCCCCCGGAGCACACCGCCACCTACATTATACCTAGTAACCCCTATCCTGCCCCCCCCCTATACCGCCGCCACCTATAATAAATTTATTAACCCCTATCCTGCCAATCCCGGACCCTGCCGCAACTAAATAAATTGTTTAACCCCTAAACCGCCGCTCCCGGACCCCGCCGCCACCTATATTAAACTTATTAACCCCTAATCTGCCCCCCTACACCGTCGCCACCTATAATAAATTTATTAACCCCTATCTTGCCCCCCCTACACCGCTGCCACCTATAATAAATTTATTAACCCCTATCCTGCCCCCCCTACACCGCCGCAACTATAATAAATATGTTAACCCCTAAACCTAAGTCTAACCCTAACCCTAACACCCACCTAACTTAAATATTAATTAAATACATCTTAATATTATAACTCTTATTAACTAAATTAATCCTATTTAAAACTAAATACTTACCTTTAAAATAAACCCTAATATAGCTACAATATAAATAATAATTATATTGTATCTATCGTAGGATTTATTTTTATTTTACAGGCAAATTTCAATTTATTTTAACTAGGTACAATAGCTATTAAATAGTTAATAACTATTTAATAGCTACCTAGCTAAAATAAAGAGAAATTTACCTGTAAAATAAAAACTAACCTAAGTTACAATTACACCTAACACTACACTATCATTAAATAAATTATTCCTATTTAAAACTAAATACTTACCTGTAAAATAAACCCTAAGATAGCTACAATGTAATTAATAATTACATTGTAGCTATTTTAGGATTTATATTTATTTTACAGGTAACTTTGTATTTATTTTAGCTAGTTAGAATAGTTATTAAATAGTTATTAACTATTTAATAACTACCTAGCTAAAAGAAATACAAAATTACCTGTAAAATAAACCCTAACCTAAATTGCAATTAAACTTAACACTACACTATAATTAAATTAATTAAATTAAATAACTACAAATAACTACAATTAAATACAATTAAATAAACTAACTAAAGTACAAAAAATAAAAAAAAATAAGTTACAAAAAATAAAAAAAAAATAAGTTACAAACATTTAAAAAATATTACAACAATTTTAAGCTACTTACACCTAATCTAAGCCCCCTAATAAAATAACAAAGCCCCCCAAAATAAAAAAAATTCCCTTCCCTATTCTACATTAAAAAGTTAACAGCTCTATTACCTTACCAGCCCTTAAAAGGGTCTTTTGCGGGGCATGCCCCAAAGTAAACAGCTCTTTTGCCTTTTAAAAAAAAATACAACCCATTCCAACATTAAAACCCACCACCCACATACCCCGACTCTAACCCAAACCCCCCTTAAATAAACCTAACACTACCCCCCTGAAGATCATCCTACCTTTAGCCGTCTTCAGCCAGCCAACCACCGATGGAACAGAATAGGACATCCGCAGCGGCCGAAGTCATCATCCAAGGGGCGCTAAAGAAGTCTTCCATCCGATTGAAGTCATCATCCAGGCGGCGTCTTCAATCTTCATCCATTCGGAGCGGAGCGGAGCCATCTTCAAAGCAGCCGACACGGAGCCATCTTCATCCACCGACGCCTACTCGCGGAATGAATATTAGTTTAAGTGACGTCATCCAAGATGGCGTCCCTCGAATTCCGATTGGCTGATAGGATTCTATCAGCCAATCGAAATTAAGGTAGGAAAAATCTGATTGGCTGATCCAATCAGCCAATCAGATTCAAGTTCAATCCGATTGGCTGATCCAATCAGCCAATCAGATTGAGCTTGCATTCTATTGGCTGTTCAGATCAGCCAACAGAATGCAAGCTCAATCTGATTGGCTGATTGGATCAGCCAATCAGATTTTTCCTACCTTAATTCCAATTGGCTGATAGAATCCTATCAGCCAATCGGAATTCGAGGGACGCCATCTTGGATGACGTCACTTAAAGGAATATTCATTCCTCGAGTAGGCGTCGGTGGATGAAGATGGCTCCCGTAGGCTGCTTTGAAGATGGCTCCGCGTTGGCTGCTTTGAAGATGGCTCCGCTCCGCTCCGGATGGAGGAAGATTGAAGACGACGCCTGGATGAAGACTTCAATCGGATGGAAGACCTCTTCAGCGCCCCTTGGATGATGACTTCAATCGGATGGAAGACTTCTTCAGCGCCCCTTGGATGATGACTTCGGCCACTGCGGATGTCCTCTTTTGTTCCATCGGTGGTCGGCTGGCTGAAGACGGCTAAAGGTAGGATGATCTTCAGGGGGGTAGTGTTAGGTTTATGTAAGGGGGGTTTTACTTTAGAGTAGGGGTATGTGGGTGGTTGGTTTTAATGTGAAGGGGGTTGTATTTTTTTTAAAAGGCAAAAGAGCTGTTTACTTTGGAGCAGGCCCTTTAAAGGGCTGGTAAGGTAATAGAGCTGTTAACTTTTTAATGTAGAATAGGGTAGGGTATTTTTTTTATTTTGGGCTACTTTGTTATTTTATTAGGGGGTTTAGATTAGGTGTAAGAATCTTAAAATTGTTGTAATATTTTTTAAATGTTTGTAACTTATTTTTTTTTATTTTTTGTACTTTAGTTTATTTAATTGTATTTAATTGTAATTATTTGTGTTAATTAATTTAATTTATTTAATGATAGTGTAGTGTTACGTTTAATTGTAACTTAGGTTAGGATTTATTTTACAGGTAATTTTGTATTTATTTTAGCTAGGTAGATATTAAATAGTTAATAACTATTTAATAACTATTCTAACTAGCTAAAATAAATACAAAGTTACCTGTAAAATAAATATAAATCCTAAAACAGCGAGTTAGTTTTTATTTTACAGGTAAATTTCTCTTTATTTTAGCTAGGTAGCTATTAAATAGTTATTAACTATTTAATAGCTATTGTACCTAGTTAAAATAAATTGAAATTTGCCTGTAAAATAAAAATAAATCCTAAGATAGATACAATATAATTATTATTTATATTGTAGCTATATTAGGGTTTATTTTAAAGGTAAGTATTTAGTTTTAAATAGGATTCATTTAGTTAATAAGAGTTACAATATTTAGATGTATTTAATTAATATTTAAGTTAGATGGGTGTTAGGGTTAGGGTTAGACTTAGGTTTAGGGGTTAATAATTTTATTATAGTGGCGGCGGTATAGGGGGGCAGATTAGGGGTTAATAAGTTTAATATAGGTGGCGGCGGGGTCCGGGAGCGGCGGTTTAGGGGTTAATACATTTATTATAGTTGCGGCGGGGTCCGGGAGCGGCGGTTTAGGGGTTAAACAATTTATTTAGTTGCGGCGGGGTAGAAGTTAATAAATTTATTAAAGGTGGCGTCGGTAGAGGGGGGGCAGGATAGGGGTTACTAGGTATAATGTAGGTGGCGGTGGGCTCCGGGAGCGGCGGTTTAGGGGTTAATACATTTATTATAGTTGCGGCGGGGTCCGGGAGCGGCGGTTTAGGGGTTAATAAGTTTATTAGAGTGGCGGTGGGCTCCAGGAGCGGCGGTTTAGGGGTAATAACTTAATTTAGTTGCGGCGGTGTAGGGGGGGACAGATTAGGGGTGTTTAGACTCGGGGTACATGTTAGGGTGTTAGGTGCAGACATCTCCCATAGGAATCAATGGGATATCGGGCAGCAGCGAACATGAACTTTCGCTATGGTCAGACTCCCATTGATTCCTATGGGATCCGCAGCCTCCAGAGCAGCAGATTGAAAACCAGGTACGCTGGGCCGGAAAAGTGCCGAGCGTACCTGCTAGTCATTTGATAACTAGGAAAAGCAGTCAGATTGTGCCGAACTTGTGTGCGGAACATCTGGAGTGACGTAAGAATCGATCTGTGTCGGACTGAGTCCGGCGGATTGAAGCTTACGTCACAAAATTCTACTTTTGCCGGGCAGCAGGGCTTGATAACTAAGGCGAATCAGCCTCGCCACAAATACGCTGCTGAATTCCAGCGTATTTGAGGTTGACGGCTTGATAACTAGGGGCCTTAGTGTCTATAAAACAATGGGAGTTGCCATGTTATAATTTAGGGTACTTTCTCTGCTATAGCCAATTCGGGACAATTATAAATAGGTCACTAGAGTGTGCAGCAAATTGCGGTGTGGCAAATAACAGTGTCAAGCACTTCCATTTCTATCAGGAACTGAAGAGCTCACAATTTTAGAATAGAATTACAGGAAAGGGGACAAAATAAATAATAAAAGTATATTGCAGGTTCTTTTTATATATACTATTTATAATTTTATATTACCATATCAGTGTTTAATGTCCCTTTAATCTGTAGAATCCCAGTATTAAGGTTTACACAATCATGTACATTTTTAGAGCTTCACTTTAAAGGGACAGTCTACAATAGAATTGTTATTGTTTTAAAAGACAGATAATCCCTTTACTAACCATCCACCAGTTTTGCATAACTAACAGTTATATTAATAAAATTTTTACCTCTGCCATTACCTTGTATCTAAGAAGCTTCTGACAGCCCCCTGATCACATAACTGTGACTATATAAAATCTATTGAGTTGCATTTAGCATTGTGTTGTGCAAACTCTTAAATAACTCCCTGTGTCTGAATGTGATAAGAGGCAGCCCTCAAGGGTTTATAAATTAGCATATGAGCCTACCTAGACTTAGTTTCAACTAAGAATAACAAGAAAACAAAGCAAATTTGATAATAAAAGTAAATTGGAAAGTTGATTAAAATTACATCTCCTATCTGAATAATGAAAGTTTAATTTTGACTAGACTGTCCCTTTAAATCAAA
This sequence comes from Bombina bombina, assembly GCF_027579735.1. Lineage (NCBI taxonomy): Eukaryota > Metazoa > Chordata > Amphibia > Anura > Bombinatoridae > Bombina > Bombina bombina. The sequence goes on along the minus strand of NC_069499.1, from coordinate 1,516,189,379 downwards.
AGTAGCGTAATATTTTCTATGAAAAACTATATGTATATAATTATATATATATATATATATATATATATATATATATATATATATATATACATGTGTGTGTATGTTTGTATGTGTGTGTATGTGTGTGTGTGTGTGTATGTGTGTGTGTATGTATGTGTGTGTGTGTGTATGTGTGTGTATGTGTGTGTATGTGTGTGTGTATGTGTGTGTATGTGTGTGTGTATGTGTGTATGTGTGTGTGTGTGTGTATGTGTGTATGTGTGTGTATGTGTGTATGTGTGTATGTGTGTGTATGTGTGTGTGTGTATTTGTGTGTGTGTGTGTGTGTATGTGTGTGTGTGTGTGTGTGTGTATGTGTGTGTGTATGTATGTGTGTGTGTGTGTGTGTATGTGTGTGTATGTGTGTGTATGTGTGTGTGTATGTGTGTGTATGTGTGTGTGTATGTGTGTATGTGTGTGTATGTGTGTATGTGTGTATGTGTGTGTATGTGTGTGTGTGTATTTGTGTGTGTGTGTGTGTGTGTGTGTATGTGTGTGTGTGTTTGTGTATTTGTGTGTGTGTATGTGTATGTGTGTGTGTATGTGTGTGTGTATTTTTGTGTGTGTATGTGTGTGTGTGTGTGTATGTGTGTGTGTGCATGTGAAATATGTTAACTACTGCTTTTTCACATACCTGATATAAAATGTTTGAGTACTATATCTTTTAAATATGGATTCCATGTTTGTTTTTTTTTTGTTTGTTTTGGTTTTCTTATGATCTAAACCTTAATATAGCCTCTTAACTAGATTTGGTCCTTTTAAATGTCTCAGTGCAAATGCCAATTTGGGTAACAATATGACAGAAAAAGTTCTGTCTCTAAAGTTAATTTTGTTCCTTTTCCTAACACAATTATGTCGTCAGAAAGTGAGTTATATGCATCAGTTTTTATAGCTACATTCCTTGAAAGGCTCCAAATGTTTATCTTCATCTTCAGACTTTGTGTCCTCTGTGGTTCCTGGCAAGGACATGGAATTCTTCCTGTCTGTTGCCTTTATGACGGAATGCAAAGCCACAGTAGGTAAAATAGTGGATCACAACAGTAGGAAGATGTATGTAATTCCAAAAAAAAAAAAAATACATCTTGAATAGAGATTAAGAGAACGTTGACACCTCATTCTTCAGTAAAGGTGCAGTAGTACACAATACCAGAAGGGGGCACTGTAACACTCTGTCCATCTTTACGCACTCACTTTGTGTCCAAGTTTGGTTTTATTAAATTGGTAATTTACTGCAATATTATTCCACTATGTTAGTTTATTTTAAAACTATTATAAATACAGATTTCATGATAATTGTAATGGTATTTTATTATCTACAATATTTTTCTGCTGGAATGTAAACACAGAATTACAAGGGCAGTTGGAACAGAAGCCCTTTTTTTCTAGGATTGAATACTTGGATGAAGATCCAAGTATTTTTAAAATTAATTATTTGGTGTTTTTATTATCTTTAAATATTGTAACTGTTTCAAGTCAAATATGTGTAATGTTGATTTTATATATTTTTTTTTCCCCATTTTTATTTTGGATAACGCAATAAATCATTCAACAATTTGGGAGAAATAAGTCTTGTTTTAATTAAATGTTTCTGAAGATTCATCTTTGTATATCTGAGGGTGTCTGGACACACGTCTGTGTTAAAGCATCTTCTTTAGGTTCTGCAAATAATTAGGACTTGAAGTGATGTATGGAAAATCTATGAGAAATTTATTAACATATTTGAGAAATATGGGTCTAGATTACAAGTGAAGCGCTAAATTATCTCGCTCCTGCAAACGGGTAAATTTGCCAGTTTGCGGGCATACGATAATTAACCAGCCATTACAATTGGCTGGTTATTGCTACCGCGGGCTCACAGTAGTAATTAGTACTGGTTAATTTTCTAAAAGTGCCCCAAATGCCCTCAACATAGAGGGCATTGTAGTTTTATTATAAAAAAAAATGTACAATTGTTTTTAAAGTAAAAAGTAACTGCACTAGGCAGTTTTGGGGCTTTAAAGTTGGTGGATGTAGGGTGTTAGGAAAAAAATGTCACTGAAAAGTGCCTTTACATGCGGTCTAGGGAACTGTATGTTCCCATAAACCCAATGTAAATATATATGTATATTCATATACATATATATATAAAAATGCTGCCCATCGCTGCACTATTTACCCCCTTCGCTGTGCGAGTTTTGGATGCTCTTGTGAGCGCAATTCGATTTACTTGTAAAACCAGCACACTTTATTGTGCACTGGTATAACAAAGTGGAGAGCTTATTTAGTGCTCTACTTGTAATCTATCCCAAAATATGCTAAATATTGGTCATATTAAAGGACCACTCAATGCAATAGAATGACATAATTAACAAGTGAGTGCATAATAAAAAGACTGTAATAGCACTTATTTTGAATTTCAAATAAGAAGTAGATTTTTTTATGACAAATTAATTTTTTCTTTCTTTTTCCGGCCCCCTCTGTTTCATGTGACAGACATCAGCCATTCATAGGCTAGTATACGTATACCCTGTGAGCTTGTGCACATGCTCAGTAGGATATTGTTCCTCAGAAAGTGTGAATATAAAAAGACTGTGCAAAATTTAATAATGGAAGAAAATTGAAAAGTGTCCTAAAACTGCATGCTCTATCTGAATCATAAAAGTTTATTTTAACTTGACTGTCCCTTTAACACAATTTGGTTTAAATTCATTACATCAGTTTAATTTTTGAAAAGGGATCAGGTGTTTTAAAAAGCAAATAGATTGGTGTCCCCTGCTACATAAAATATCAAATTTGCTTCTAGAATATGTCCCTGACATCCATTAAGAATAAGACTACGGTATGTGGCTTACAAAATATGTAGCTCCTGCAATTTTCAATAGAGTGATAAAACATAATTTATGTAAGAACTTACCTGATAAATTAATTTTCTTTCATATTGGCAAGAGTCAATGAGCTAGTGACGTATGGGATATACAATCCTACCAGGAGGGGCAAAGTTTCCCAAACCTCAAAATGTCTATAAATACACCTTCACCACAGCCACAACTCAGTTTAACAAATAGCCAAGTAGTGGGGTGATAAGAAAGGAGTAAAAAAGCATCAACAAAGGAATTTGGAAATAATTGTGCTTTACACAAAAAAAAAAAAATCATAACCACCATAAAAAGGGTGGGCCTCATGGACTCTTGCCTATATGAAAGAAATAAATGTATCAGGTAAGTTCTTACATAAATTATGTTTTCTTTCATGCAATTGGCAAGAGTCCATGAGCTTTTTACCAAAAACTGCTTCTGAAGAAGCGAATACATCAAAACTGTAGAATTTAGTAAATGTATGCAAAGAAGACCAAGTTGCTGCTTTGTAATCTGAAGCTTCATTTTTAAAAGCCCACAAAGTGGAGACTGATCTAGTAGAATGAGCTGTAATCCTCTGAGATGGGGCTTGACCCGACTCCAAATAAGCTTGATTAATCAAAAGCTTTAACCACGGTGCCAAGGAAACGGCAGCAGCCTTCTGACCTTTCCTAGAACCAGAAAAGATAACAAATATACTAGTAGTCTTCCTAAAATCTTTAGTAGCTTCAACATAATATTTCAAAGCTCTTACCACATCCAAAAAATGTAAGGATTTCTCCAAAGAATTCATAGGATTAGGACAAAAGGAAGGGACAACAATTTATCTATTAATGTTGTTAGAATTCACAACCTTAGGTAAGAATTTAAATGATGTCCACAAAACCGCCTTATCATGATGAAAAATCAGAAAAGGAGATTCACAAGAAAGACCAGATAATTCAGAAACTCTTCTAGCAGAAGAGATGACCAACAGGAACAACACTTTCCAAGAAAGTAGTTTGATGTCCAAAGAATGCATAGGCTCAAATGGAAGAGCCTGTAAAGCCTTCAAAACCAAATTTAGACTCCAAGGAGGAGAGATTGATTTAATGACAGGCTTGATACGAACCAAAGCCTGTAAAAAACAGTGAATATCAGGAAGCTTAGCAATCTTTCTGTGAAATAAAACAGAAAGAGCAGAGATTTGTCCCTTCAAGGAACTTGCAGACAAACCCTTCTCCAAACCATCCTGAAGAAATTGTAAAATTCTAGGAATTCTAAAAAAATGGCAAGAAAATTTATGAGAAGAACACCATGAATATAAGGGGGGTAGTTATCAAGCCGTCAACCTCAAATACGCTGGAATTCCGCAGCGTATTTGTGGCGAGGCTGATTCGCCTTAGTTATCTGTCAGGATATACATCTCTGCCATATACACTATCCTTGGTTGTACTGTTCCTTTAAGGATCACTGCTTCTCATACCTGGCTCCACCCTATTTAAGGCACACCTGTTTCAATCATTCTTTGCTTAGTATTGATATACACTTCAATTGCCTAGCCAGTTTTGTCTGAACTCTGCTCACTCAAATTTGCTACCAGCAACTTTTTTCTTTGGATTCAAGTTTTGTCACGAACTTTGCTGCTGTTGCTTTTTACTTGCAACCTTCAGTTTCCTCTGAAACTCCTGTGATTTACTAACCTCCACTTGAATTGTTTTCTTACAATTACCTTGGACGCTCCTGTCTCCTGTCTCAGCACTTCCACGGAGCTCCGCAACTACCGCGGTGACGTCACACGCCAGCTGCTCTCTCTCTCGCTACTCAGCTCTAGCCTGCTCTTCCGACTACGCTGTAAGTGTTACTACTTCTGACTCTCAGCCTTGATATCTGCCAGCACTATAACGCTTACCATTATAATATCCTCAAAATGCATATGTCTTCTTGTCAGTGTTCTTTTGTTTATTTAACATAGTTCCAACCTTCGCATATATCTACTCTCATATGTTATTCTCCATGTTTTACTTACAAAAGCCTGCTGAAACTTCATATCATTACTCATCGTTCATTCTGACCATTTATGTCTTATAAATTTGGGTATTCTGATTTAACATCTTACCGGAGGAAGTGTGTTTCATGTTTTCACTGCAGACTAGAGTGTAGCCACTCTTTTCAGCCTGCAATAGGGTTAACATAGCGAATCTCCTCCTTTACATTAATTACAGCCTGCTGATACAGGAAAGCCGCCTTCACACATCCTGTGACTATTGTGGTTTTTAGTATCTTCTTGCTACATACACTCTCTATTGTTGCCACCTTCCATCTCAGCAGTTGTGATTCACCTGACCTGTTCAAAATACTGTGTCTTTATTTTAGATTTCCTAAACCAGTGTGACAGAATACTAAGCCTTTTAAAACCTATGGATCCAGCTGAGATTAACACTCACATGCAGGCATTAACACAAAGAGTAGATTTGTTAACAAATGGTTTAAACGCATTAAAAGTGGAGAATGATAACCTTAAAGCATACATTAGGGATGTAGTAGACAAAAGAACACATATATATGAACCCCAGGTTAGTCCTCCAGATTGTTTCCATGGAGACAGGACTCTCTACAGAGACTTTAAAAATGCATGCCTGTTATTGTTTGTTTTAAGACCTCATACCTACCCAAATGATAGGATTAGAGTACTCACGACCATATCTTACCTTAGAGGTGAACCCCGTACATGGGCAAACACTTACTTTGAGAATAATGAAGAGATATTGAATTCTTTGGATAATTTTTTTGTCTCAATGGATCAATTGTATGAGGATCCATACAAACAGCTTACAGCTGAAAACGCCATGCGTGGCCTTAAACAAAAGAAGAGGGTAGTCGAAGACTACATCACAGAATTTAAAAAATGGGCAAAGGACTCTCAATGGAACAATCTGTCCCTTAGGAACCAGTTCAGACTCGGCCTCTCTGAGGGAATAAAAGACGAGTTGTCTCGCACAGATATCCCAGATACCTTAGAAGAGCTCATGTCACTTAGTATTACAATAGATAGGCGCCTCAGGGAAAGGTACCAAGAAAAGACTGGGCATGACTCTAACCCTAGGAAAACTTCCTACCCCACACATGCCTCTTCCCTACACAAAAACACTCCTGAACCCATGGACATTGCCTTCATCAAAGGACCTTTATCTCCTCAAGAGAAGCTCAGACGTCGTTCCAATAATCTATGCCTGTACTGTGCCTCTGACGAACACACTGTGAAAGACTGCCCTTCCCTCCTAAAACAAAACAAGGGTAAGACCTTAACAGACTTTTATTGTTGTACTACTCAACAGAGTTCAGTTACTTACATAAAAATCCCTCTTCTGTTACAGTGGGAACAACTTCGTCTTCACGCCACAGCGATAATTGATTCTGGTGCCACGGCTTCCTATATAGATAAGGAATTTTGCACTGTAAATAAAATACCACTGATGCAGAAACAGTCTCCTGTTTATTTGAGAGGGATAGATGGAAAAAATATTTCTTCTGGGCCTGTTGAATTTCATACCATACCCCTACTTGTGGTCTCTCATGATCAGCATAGAGAATATGTCTCTTTCGATGTAATAAATTGCCCGGTCTCTCAGGTGGTTTTGGGGATGCAATGGTTGCATACACACAACCCACAGATAGACTGGTCCAATTCCACACTTAATTACAATTCATCATACTGCCAAAGTACTTGTCTCCCCAGTACAGTATTACAAATTTCTGACACTCAGGACATACCACCCATACCAGAGGTTTATAGCGATTTTTCTGATGTTTTTAGCAAAAAGGAGGCAGAGAGTCTGCCTCCGCATAGAAAATACGACTGCCCCATAGACATACTCCCTGGGTCAGAGATCCCTATTGGGCACATATTTCCCTTATCTCATACTGAGCTAAAACACCTAAAGACATATTTAGAAGAGAACCTTAGAAAAGGGTTCATCAGACCCTCGACCTCGCCGGCTGGGGCCGGAATATTTTTTGTTAAAAAAAAAGACGGCACTCTTAGACCTATAGTCGATTACCGTCAGCTAAATAAAATTACGGTAAAAAACCGCTACCCTTTACCCCTCATACCAGAGCTTATTGAGAGACTAGAGGGAGCTAAGTTTTTTACAAAATTGGATTTAAGGGGTGCATACAACCTTCTCCGAATAAGATCAGGAGACGAATGGCTGACTGCGTTCCGAACCCGTTATGGTTTATTCGAGTACGTAGTCATGCCATTCGGGTTGTGTAATGCGCCTGCTGCTTTTCAGCACTTAATAAATGATCTTTTTAGAGACCTCCTTGATGTCAACATAGTCATATACCTAGATGATATTCTCATCTACTCAAAAACTTTAGAACAGCACATTCTACATGTGAGGCAAGTTCTTTCCCGGCTTAGAAGCAATTTCCTCTATGCAAAAGCTGAAAAATGTGTTTTCAATTCCCAGACCATATCTTTCCTTGGATATGAAATATCCCCTTCAGGAATTTTTATGGAGAATAAAAAAATTGAAGCAGTACTGAACTGGCCTACCCCAAAGACCAGACGCCAGGTTCAATCCTTTATGGGATTCGCAAACTTCTACCGTAAGTTTATCAAAGATTTTTCTAAACTGGCAACTCCTCTAACCACACTCACAAAAGTCAAGATTCCATTCAAGTGGACTCAAGACTGTCAATCAGCTTTTGATACACTCAAACAGAAATTCACCAGTGCACCCATTCTACGTTTTCCTGACCCAAAACTTCAGTTCATTTTAGAGGTTGATGCATCCAACTTCGCAATTGGAGCAGTACTATCACAACGGGAGAATCTAGATAAACCTCTCCATCCTGTCGGTTTTTATTCCAGGACCTTAAACATCTCTGAACAAAACTATCCTATCGGGGATAAAGAACTACTTGCAATTAAACTATCCCTGGAACATTGGCGACATCTTTTAGAGGGTACTACCTACCCTACTCTCATCTATACTGATCACCGTAACCTTCAATATTTAAAAACCTCCCGAACACTCACCTCCCGTCAAGTTAGATGGAATTTGTTTTTCTCACGTTTTAATTTCCTTATTACCTATCGACCTTCAACAAAAAATCAGAAAGCTGATGCACTTTCTCGCATACCACCTGAGTCCATCTCACAACCATCTCAACAAAGTATAATTCCTTCGGAAAATTTCCTCTGTTTCACATACGACACCAGGCCTATTATTCATACCGAACAACAGAAGGATTCTTTAAAACCACTACAGGAACTGCAGTTGAAGTCCGATGGATGTTATTATCATGGCTCCCGTTTATACATTCCTCCCATACTCCGTCTACCTCTGCTGGAATCATTACATGACTCTCCACTCGCTGGTCACCCTGGTATAAAAAAGACCCTGGAATTAGCGAAAAGGAGTTATTGGTGGCCAAATATGACTGCCGATGTATTCCAACATGTCCACTCCTGTAGCATTTGTACCATATCAAAAAGGAATAAACAACCACCATATGGACTTTTACTGCCTTTACCTACTCCTAAGACACCGTGGTCCGAAATTGCTCTCGATTTTATAGTCGACCTACCTCTTTCCTCAAGGAACAACACCATCATGGTTGTAGTGGATCTTTTCACAAAAATGAGTCATTTTATCCCGTACCATAAACTACCTACCTCAATAGAAACTGTTCAGCTTCTTATTTCTAATGTCATCAAGCTGCATGGCCTCCCAAAGACCGTTTTAAGTGACAGAGGCACTCAATTCTCCAGTAAACTCTGGTCAGAGTTCTGCAAACTCTTCCATATTGACAGGCGGCTTACAACCGCATACCATCCCCAGTCAAATGGACAGACCGAACGCTGTAACCAATGGCTGGAACAATTCCTAAGGTCTTTTTGTTCCTCTGAACAACATCTTTGGGCGGGCTTACTACCATACGCTGAATTTTGCTATAACAACACCTTACATGCCACCACTAATCAAACTCCATTCTACTCGAATTACGGATTTCATCCAACATTCCAATTGTATCCTACTCAAGATTCTTCTTCTCCTTCAATCGCTGAGCTTTCCCAAAGCATTTCCTCGAATTTCACTCGTATTGAATCCTCCATTGAAAACGCAAAAAGGCTCTATAAACGGTACTACGACAGACGCAGGACAGCTCCTCCAAAATATGAAGTAGGTGACTTGGTATGGCTTTCTACAAAACATTTACGTATGAACACTCCATGCAGGAAGTTATCTCCACTCTTTGTTGGTCCTTATCCCATAGCTCATATCGTCAATGCCAATGCTGTTCGTCTCACCCTACCTCCTACTATGAAAATCCACCCGACATTTCATGTCTCCCTTCTGAAACCTTACCGGGCAGTGAGGGGTTCCGCCTCATCTTCTTCTCTTCCTCTGGTTTCTGTCGACCCTGATATCGAATATGAGGTTCAATCCATCAAAGATTCCCGCATGATGAATGGGGTTTTACAGTACCTCGTAAGCTGGAAGGGTTACCCACCTGATGAGGATTCCTGGGAACCCTCTGTTAACATCTCCGCACCCAGGTTGGTGTCTCGTTTTCATCAACGGCATCCCGACTCTCCTGGACCCTGAGCTCCGGAGTCGCTCTTAGAAGGGGGGATCCTGTCAGGATATACATCTCTGCCATATACACTATCCTTGGTTGTACTGTTCCTTTAAGGATCACTGCTTCTCATACCTGGCTCCACCCTATTTAAGGCACACCTGTTTCAATCATTCTTTGCTTAGTATTGATATACACTTCAATTGCCTAGCCAGTTTTGTCTGAACTCTGCTCACTCAAATTTGCTACCAGCAACTTTTTTCTTTGGATTCAAGTTTTGTCACGAACTTTGCTGCTGTTGCTTTTTACTTGCAACCTTCAGTTTCCTCTGAAACTCCTGTGATTTACTAACCTCCACTTGAATTGTTTTCTTACAATTACCTTGGACGCTCCTGTCTCCTGTCTCAGCACTTCCACGGAGCTCCGCAACTACCGCGGTGACGTCACACGCCAGCTGCTCTCTCTCTCGCTACTCAGCTCTAGCCTGCTCTTCCGACTACGCTGTAAGTGTTACTACTTCTGACTCTCAGCCTTGATATCTGCCAGCACTATAACGCTTACCATTATAATATCCTCAAAATGCATATGTCTTCTTGTCAGTGTTCTTTTGTTTATTTAACATAGTTCCAACCTTCGCATATATCTACTCTCATATGTTATTCTCCATGTTTTACTTACAAAAGCCTGCTGAAACTTCATATCATTACTCATCGTTCATTCTGACCATTTATGTCTTATAAATTTGGGTATTCTGATTTAACATCTTACCGGAGGAAGTGTGTTTCATGTTTTCACTGCAGACTAGAGTGTAGCCACTCTTTTCAGCCTGCAATAGGGTTAACATAGCGAATCTCCTCCTTTACATTAATTACAGCCTGCTGATACAGGAAAGCCGCCTTCACACATCCTGTGACTATTGTGGTTTTTAGTATCTTCTTGCTACATACACTCTCTATTGTTGCCACCTTCCATCTCAGCAGTTGTGATTCACCTGACCTGTTCAAAATACTGTGTCTTTATTTTAGATTTCCTAAACCAGTGTGACATTATCAAAGGCTCGAGACCGGCAAAAGTAGAATTTTGTGACGTAAGCTTCGATCCGCCGGACTCAGTCCGACACAGATCGATTCTTACGTCACTCCAGATGTTCCGCACACAAGTGCGGCACATTCTCACTACTTTTGCTAGCTATCAAAAAACTAGCAGGTACGCTCGGCACTTTTCCGGCCCAGCGTACCTGGTTTTCAATCCGCCACCCCTGGAGGCGGCGGATCCCATAGGAATCAATGGGAGTCTGACCATAGCGAAAGTACAAGTTCGCTGCTGACAGACATCCCATTGATTCCTATGGGAGCTGTCTACACCTAACACCCTAACATGTACCCCGAGTCTAAACACCACTAATCTGCCCCCCCTACACCGCCGCAACTAAATAAAGTTATTACCCCCTAAACCGCCGCTCCCGGAGACCACCGCTACTATAATAAACATATTAACCCCTAAACCGCCGCTCCCGGAGCCCACCGCAACTATAATAAATGTATTAACCCCTAAACCGCCGCTCCCTGAACCCGCCGCAACCTATATTAAATGTATTAACCCCTAATCTGCCCCCCCTACACCGTCGCCACCTATAATAAATTTATTAACCCCTATCCTGCCCCCCACTACGCCGCCGCCACTGTAATAAAATTATTAACCCCTAAACCTAAGTCTAACCCTAACCCTAACGCCCCCTAACTTAAATATTAATTAAATAAATCTAAATAAATTAACTCTTATTAACTAAATGAATCCTATTTAAAACTAAATACTTACCTTTAAAATAAACCCTAATATAGCTACAATATAAATAATAATTATATTATAGCTATCTTAGGATTTATATTTATTTTACAGGTACCTTTCAATTTATTTTAACCATGTACAATAACTATTAAATAGTTATTAACTATTTAATAGCTTACCTAGCTAAAATAAAGAGAAATGTACCTGTGAAATAAATCCTAACCTAAGTTACAATTACACCTAACACTACACTATACTTTAATAAATTATTCCTATTTAAAAATAAATACTTACCTGTAAAATAAACCCTAAGATAGCTACAATGTAATTAATACTTATATTATAGCTATCTTAGGATTTATATTTAGTTTACAGGTATCTTTGTATTTATTTTAGCTAGTTAGAATAGTTATTAAATAGTTATTAACTATTTAATAACTACCTAGCTAAAAGAAATACAAAATTACCTGTAAAATAAATCCTAACTTAAGTTACAATTAAACCTAATACTACACTATCATTAAATTAACTAAATAAACTACCTACAAATAACTACAATGAAATACAATTACATAAACTAACTAAAGTACAAAAAATAAAAAAAGCTAAGTTACAAAAAATAAAAAAATAAGTTACAAACATGTTAAAAATATTACAACAATTTTAAACTACTTACACCTAATCTAGGCCCCCTAATAAAATAACAAACCCCCCCAAAATAAAAAAAAATCCCTACCCTATTCTAAATTACATACATTTCAAAGCTCTTTTAACTTACCAGCCCTTAAAAGGGCCATTTGTGGGGGCATGCCCCAAAAAGTTCAGCTCTTTTGCCTGTAAAAGAAAAATACAACCCCCCCCCAACATTAAAACCCACCACCCACATACCCCTAATCTAACCCAAACCCCCCTTACAAAAACCTAACACTAATCCCCTGAAGATCATCCTACCTTGAGTCGTCTTCACTCAGCCGAGCCACCGATGGAACTGAAGAGGACATCCGGAGCGGAAGAAGTTAATCCTCCAAGCGGCGCTGAAGAAATCTTCCATCCGATGAAGTCATCATCCAGGCGGCGCTGAAGAAGTCTTCGATCCGGCCGATGTCATCTTCAAAGAGGCGCTGAAGAGGTCTTCTATCCGGGCGAAGTCATCTTCCAAGCCGGGTCTTGAATCTTCCTTCCGCCGACGCGGAACCACCTTCTTCACCGACGGACTACGACGAATGACGGCTCCTTTAAGGGACGTCATCCAAGATGGCGTCCCCTCAATTCCGATTGGCTGATAGGATTCTATCAGCCAATCGGAATTAAGGTAGGAAAAATCTGATTGGCTGATGGAATCAGCCAATCAGATTGAGCTTGCATTCTATTGGCAGTTCCGATCAGCCAATAGAATGCGAGCTCAATCTGATTGGCTGATTGGATCAGCCAATCGGATTGAACTTGAATCTGATTGGCTGATTCCATCAGCCAATCAGATTTTCCTACCTTAATTCCGATTGGCTGATAGAATCCTATCAGCCAATCGGAATTGAGGGGACGCCATCTTGGATGACGTCCCTTAAAGGAGCCGTCATTCATCGTAGTCCGTCGGTGAAGAAGGTGGTTCCGCGTCGGCGGAAGGAAGATTCAAGACCCGGCTTGGAAGATGACTTCGCCCGGATAGAAGACCTCTTCAGCGCCTCTTTGAAGATGACATCGGCCGGATCGAAGACTTCTTCAGCGCCGCCTGGATGATGACTTCATCGGATGGAAGATTTCTTCAGCGCCGCTTGGAGGATTAACTTCTTCCGCTCCGGATGTCCTCTTCAGTTCCATCGGTGGCTCGGCTGAGTGAAGACGACTCAAGGTAGGATGATCTTCAGGGGATTAGTGTTAGGTTTTTGTAAGGGGGGTTTGGGTTAGATTAGGGGTATGTGGGTGGTGGGTTTTAATGTTGGGGGGGGTTGTATTTTTCTTTTACAGGCAAAAGAGCTGAACTTTTTGGGGCATGCCCCCACAAATGGCCCTTTTAAGGGCTGGTAAGGTAAAAGAGCTTTGAAATTTATGTAATTTAGAATAGGGTAGGGATTTTTTTTATTTTGGGGGGGTTTGTTATTTTATTAGGGGGCTTAGATTAGGTGTAAGTAGCTTAAAATTGTTGTAATATTTTTAACATGTTTGTAACTTATTTTTTTATTTTTTGTAACTTAGCTTTTTTTATTTTTTGTACTTTAGTTAGTTTATGTAATTGTATTATATTGTAGTTATTTGTAGTTAATTTATTTAGTTAATGTAATGATAGTGTAGTATTAGGTTTAATTGTAACTTAAGTTAGGATTTATTTTACAGGTAATTTTGTATTTCTTTTAGCTAGGTAGTTATTAAATAGTTAATAACTATTTAATAACTATTCTAACTAGCTAAAATAAATACAAAGTTACCTGTAAAATAAATATAAATCCTAAGATAGCTATAATATAATTATTAATTACATTGTAGCTATGTTAGGGTTTATTTTACAGGTAAGTATTTATTTTTAAATAGGAATAATTTATTAAAGTATAGTGTAGTGTTAGGTGTAATTGTAACTTAGGTTAGGATTTATTTCACAGGTACATTTCTCTTTATTTTAGCTAGGTAAGCTATTAAATAGTTAATAACTATTTAATAGCTATTGTACCTGGTTAAAATAAATTGAAAGGTACCTGTAAAATAAATATAAATCCTAAGATAGCTAGAATATAATTATTAGTTATATTGTAGCTATATTAGGGTTTATTTTATAAGTAAGTATTTAGTTTTAAATAGGATTCATTTAGTTAATAAGAGTTAATTTTTTTAGATGTATTTAATTAATATTTAAGTTAGGGGGCGTTAGGGTTAGGGTTAGACTTAGGTTTAGGGGTTAATAATTTTATTACAGTGGCGGCGGCGTAGTGGGGGGCAGGATAGGGGTTAATAAATTTATTATAGGTTGCAGCGGGTTCATGGAGCGGCGGTTTAGGGGTTAAACTATTTATTTAGTTGCGGAGAGGTGCGGGATCAGCAGGATAGGGGTTAATAATTTTATAATAGAGGGCGACGGTATAGGGGGGGCAGGATAGGGGTTACTAGGTATACTGTAGGTGGCAGCGGTGTCCGGGAGCGGCGGTTTAGGGGTTAATACATTTATAAGACTTGCGGCGGGGTCTAGGAGTGGCGGTTTAGGGGTTAATACATTTATAAGACTTGCGGCGGGGTCTAGGAGCGGCGGTTTAGGGGTTAGTAACTTTATTTAGTTGCGGGGGGCTCCGGGGGCGCCGGTATAGGGGGTAGAACAGTGTAGTTTAGTGTGAGTGCTTAGTGACAGGCTAGCAATAAAGCTGGGAAAAAGCCGAAGGGCAGCGGGCGAACGTATTCAAGGTCCGCGGCGGCGAAGGTAGGCGAGCTTAGGCGGACGTATTGGGCCGGCGAAGCCAGAAAAGTAGACGGCTTGATAACTACCCCCCAATGTCTTCCAAACTCGATAATAAAACTTTCTAGAAACAGATTTATGAGCCTGTAACATAGTATTAATCACTGAGTCAGGGAAACCTCTATGACTAAGCACTAGGCGTTCAATTTCCATTCCATTCCATATCCTGATGGAAAAACGGACCTTAAGACAGAAGGTCCGGCCTTAATGGAAGAGGCCAAGATTGGCAACTGGACATCTGAACAAGATCCGCATACCAAAACCTGTGAGGCCATGCTCAAGCTACCAGCAACACAAACGATTGTTTCATGATGATTTTGGAGATCACTTTTGTAAGAAGAACTAGAGGTGGGAAAATATAAGCAGGTTAGTAACACCAAGGAAATGTCAATGCATTCACTGCTTCTGCCTGAAGATCCCTGGACCTGGACAGGTACCTGGGAAGTTTCTTGTTTAGATGAGAAGCCATCAGATCTATTTAAGGAAGACCCCACATCTGAACAATCTGAGAAAACACATCTGGATAGAGGGACCACTCCCCCGGATGTAAAGTCTGATGGCTGAGATAATCTGATTCCCAATTGTCTACACCTGGGACATGTACCGCAGAAATTAGACAAGAGCTGGATTCCGCCCAAGAAAGTATTCAAGATACTTCTTTCATAGCTAGGGGACTGTGAGTCCCACCCTGATAAATGACATATGCCACAGCTGTGATATTGTCTGTCTGAAAGCAAATTAACAATTCTCTCTTCAACAGAGGCCAAATCTGAAGAGCCCTGAAAATTGCACGGAGTTCCAAAATATTGATTTGTAATCTCGCCTCTTGAGATTTCCAAACCCCTTGTGCTGTCAGAGATCCCCAAACAGCTCCCCAACTCGCATTTGTTGTCTCGCATCTGTTGTGATCACAGCCCACGTTGTACGAACCAAAGAGGCCCCTAGAACTATATGATGGTGATCTAACGACCAAGTCAGAGATAGTCGTTAAGGATAATTAATTAATTAATAATTGTGATATCCTTGTATAATCCCTGTACCATTGATTCAGCATACAAAGCTGGAGAGGTCTCATATGAAAACGAGCAAAGGTGATCGTGCCCGATGCTGCAGTCATGAGACCTAAAACTTCCATGCAAATAGCTACTGAAGGGAATGACTGAGACTGAAGGTTCCGACAAGCTGAAACCAATTTTAATCGTCTCTTGTCTGTTAGAAACAGAGTCATGGACTCTGAATCTATCTGAAAACCTAAAAAGGTGACCCTTGTCTGAGGAATCAAGGAACTCTTTGGTAAATTATCCCTCCAACCATGTCTTTGAAGAAACAACACTAGTTGATTTGTGTGAGATTCTGCAGAATGTAAAGACTGAGCTAGTACCAAGATATCGTCCAAATAAGGAAACACTGCAATACCCCGTTCTCTGATTACAGAGAGTAGGACACCAAGAACCTTTGAAAATATTCTTGGAGCTGTCGCTAGACCAAAAGGAAAAGCAACAAATTGATAATGCTTGTCTAGAAAAGAGAATCTCAGAAACTGATAATGATCTAGATGAATCGGAATATGAAGATATGCATCTTGTAAGTCTCTTGTGGACATATAATGCCCTTGCTGAACAAAAGGCAGAATAGTCCTTATAGTCACCATTTTGAAAGTTGGTACTCTTACATAATGATTCAAAATTTTCAGATCCAGAACTGGTCTGAATGAATTTTCTTTCTTTGGGACAATGAATAGATTTGAATAAAACCCCAGACCCTGTTCCTGAAACGGAACTGGCATGATTACCCCTGAAAGCTCCAGGTCTCAAACACACTTCAGAAAAGCCTGAGCCTTTACAGGATTTGCTGGAATGCATGAGAGAAAATATCTTCTCACAGGAGGTCTTACTCTGAATCCTTTTCGATACCCCTGAGAGACAATACTCAGAATCCATTGATTTTGAACAGAATTCGTCCAAATGTCCTTGAAAAATCTCAATCTGCCCCCTACCAGCTGAGCTGGAATGAGGGCCGCACCTTCATGTGGACTTGGGGCCTGGCTTTGGTTTCTTAAATGGCTTGGATTTATTCCAATTTGAAGAAGGTTTCTAATTGGAACAGATTCCTGGGGGAAGGATTAGGTTTCTGTTCCTTAATTTGTCGAAAGGAATGAAAATGGTTAGAAGCTTTAGATTTACCCTTAGGTCTTTTATCCTGAGGCAAAAAAAACTCCCTTCCCCCCGTTGACAGTTGAAATAATCGAATCCAACAGAGAACCAAATAACTTATTACCTTGGAAAGAAAGAGATAGCAATCTAGACTTAGAAGCCATGTCAGCATTCAGAGATGTAAGCCACAAAGCTCTTCTATGTAAAATAGCTAAAGACATAGATTTAACATCAATTTTGATTATATCAAAAATGGCATCACAAATAAAATGATTAGCATGTTGAAGCAAGCGAACAATACTAGACAAATCAGAAACCATTTCATATTGCGCTAAATTTTCCAACCAAAATGTTGATGCAGCTGCAACATCAGCCAAAGAAATTGCAGGCCTGAGAATATGACAAGAATATAAATAGGCTTTCCTTAGATAAGATTCAAGTTTCCTATCTTAAGGATCTATAAAAGAAGTACTATCTTCCATAGGAATAGTAGTACGTTTAGCAAGAGTAGAGATAGCCCCATCAACTTTGGGGATCTTTTCCCAAAAATCCAATGTAACTGCTGGCAAAGGATACAATTTTTTAAACCTTGAAAAAAAAGAAGTACCAGGCCTTTTCCATTCCTTAGAAATCATATCGGAAATAGCATCAGGAACTGGAAAAACCTCTAGAGTAACCACAGGAGGTTTATAAACATAATTTAAATGTTTACTAGTTTTAATATCAAGAGGACTAGCTTCCTCAATATCCAATGTAATCAACACTTCTTTTAACAAAGAACGAATGTACTCCATTTTAAATAAATATGTAGAGTTGTCAGTGTCAATGTCTGAGGAAGGATCTTCTGAAACAGATAGATCCTCATCAGGTCGGTCATTTGAAATTTCATCAACTTTATGAGAAGTTTTAAAAGACCTTTTACATTTATTTGAAGGCAGACAGAGCCTTCTATATAGAATCAGCAATAACATATTTTAAATTCACAGGTATATCTTGTACATTAGATGTTGAAGGAACAACAACAGGCAATGCACTATTACTGATGGACACAGTGGCCTCTAGTTATCAAGCCGTCTACTTTACCTGCCTTCGCCGGCCCAATATGCCCGCCTAAGCTCGCCTACCATAGCTGCCGTGGACCTGAAAAATCTCGCCAAAATTATCAATAAAGCTGTCAAAAAGCCGCGCACCAAGTACAGGGCGATGAGCAGCGGACAGTGAGAGTTATCACTCATCCGATCTCGCTGCTCTTCGGCTTTTTGACAGCTTTATTGACAAGCTGTCACGAAGCACCCACACTAACTACACTGTTCTACCCCCTATACCAGCGCCCCCAGAGCCCCCCCGCAACTAAATAAAGTTATTAACCCCTAAACCACCGCTCCTAGACCCCGCCGCAACTCTTATAAATGTATTAACCCCTAAACCGCCGCTCCCGGACACCGCCGCCACCTACATTATACCTAGTAACCACTATCCTGCCCCCCTATACCGCCGCCACTTATAATAAAGTTATTAACCCCTATCCTGCTGATCCCGGACCCGGCCGCAACTAAATTAATAGTTTAACCCCTGAACCGCCGCTCCTGGACCCCGCCGCAACCTATAATAAATTTATTAACCCCTATCCTGCGCCCCCCTACACCGCCGCCACTGTAATAAAATTATTAACCCCTAAACCTAAGTTTAACACTAACCCTAACACCCCCCTAACTTAAATATTAATTAAATAAATCTAAATAATATTTCTCTTATTAACTAAATTAATCCTATTTAAAACTAAATACTTACCTTTAAAATAAACCCTAATATAGCTACAATATAAATAATAATTATATTGTAGCTATTTTAGGATTTATTTTTATTTTACAGGGAACTTTCAATTTATTTTAACTAGGTACAATAGCTATAAATAGTTATTAACTATTTAATAGCTACCTAGTTAAAATAAAGAGAAATTTACCTGTAAAATAAAAACTAACCTAAGTTAAAATTACACCTAACACTACACTATACTTTAATAAATTATTCCTATTTAAAACTAAATACTTACCTGTAAAATAAACCCTAAGATAGCTACAATGTAATTAATAATTACATTGTAGCTATTTTAGAATTTATATTTATTTTACAGGTAACTTTGTATTTATTTTAGCTAGTTAGAATAGTTATTAAATAGTTATTAACTATTTAATAACTACCTAGCTAAAAGAAATGCAAAATTACCTGTAAAATAAATCCTAACCTAAGTTACAATTAAACCTAACACTACACTATCATTAAATTAATTAAATAAATTAGCTACAAATAACTACAATTAAATACAATTAAATAAACTAACTAATGTACAAAAAATATAAAAGCTAAGTTACAAAAAATAAAATAAATAAGTTACAAACATTTCAAAAATATTACAACAATTTTAAGCTACTTACACCTAATCTAAGCCCCCTAATAAAATAACAAAGCCCCCCAAAATAAAAAAAAATCCCTAACCTATTCTACATTAAAAAGTTACCAGCTCTATTACCTTACCAGCCCTTAAAAGAGCCTTTTGCGGGGCATGCCCCAAAGAAAACAGCTCTTTTGCCTGTAAAATAAAAATACAACCCCCCCCACCAACATTAAAACCCACCACCCACATACCCCTACTCTAACCCAAACCCCCCTTAAATAAACCTAACACTACCCCCCTGAAGATCATCCTACCTTTAGCCGTCTTCAGCCAGCCGACCCACCGATGGAACTGAAGATGAGATCCGGAGTGGCAGAAGTCATCATCCAAGGGGCGCTGAAGAAGTCTTCCATCCAATTGAAGTCATCATCCAAGGGGTGCTGAAGAGGTCTTCCATCCAATTGAAGTCTTCATCCAAGCGGCGTCTTCAATCTTCATCCATCCGGAGCGGAGCCATCTTTAGACGAGCTGATGCGGAGCCATCCTCTTCTTCCCGACGACTAACGACGAATGAAGGTTCCTTTAAGGGACATCATCCAAGATGGCATCCCTTCAATTCCGATTGGCTGATAGGATTCTATCAGCCAATCAGAATTAAGGTAGGAAAAATCTGATTGGCTGATTGAATCAGCCAATCAGATTGAAGTTCAATCTCTTCTTCAGTTCACATCGGTGGTCGGCTGGCTGAAGACGGCTCAAGGTAGGATGATCTTCAGGGGGGTGGTGTTACGTTTATTTAAAGGGGGTTTAGGTTAGAGTAGGGGTATGTGGGTGGTGGGTTTTAATGTTGGGGGGGACTGTATTTTTATTTTACAGGCAAAAGAGCTGTTTTCTTTGGGGCATGCCCCGCAAAAGGCCCTTTTAAGGGCTGGTAAGGTAATAGAGCTGGTAATTTTTTAATGTAGAATAGGGAAGGGAATTTTTTTATTTTGGGGGGCTTTGTTATTTTATTAGGGGGCTTAGATTAGGTGTAAGTAGCTTAAAATTGTTGTAATATTTTTGAAATGTTTGTAACTTATTTTTTTTATTTTTTGTAACTTAGCTTTTTTATTTTTTGTACTTTAGTTAGTTTATTTAATTGGATTTAATTGTAGTTATTTGTAGCTAATTTATTTAATTAATTTAATGATAGTGTAGTGTTAGGTTTAATTGTAACTTAGGTTAGGATTTATTTTACAGGTAATTTTGTATTTCTTTTAGCTAGGTAGTTATTAAATAGTTAATAACTATTTAATAACTATTCTAACTAGCTAAAAGAAATACAAAGTTACCTGTAAAATAAATATAAATCCTAAAATAGCTACAATGTAATTATTAATTACATTGTAGCTATCTTAGGGTTTATTTTACAGGTAAGTATTTAGTTTTAAATAGGAATAATGTATTTAATGATAGTGTAGTGTTAGGTGTAATTGTAACTTAGGTTAGTTTTTATTTTACAGGTAAATTTCTCTTTATTTTATCTAGGTAGCTATTAAATAGTTAATAACTATTTAATAGCTATTGTACCTAGTTAAAATAAATTGAAAGTTGCCTGTAAAATAAAAATAAATCCTAAGATAGCTACAATATAATTATTATTTATATTGTAGCTATATTAGGGTTTATTTTAAAGGTAAGTATTTAGTTTTAAATAGGATTAATTTAGTTAATAAGAGAAATATTATTTAGATTTATTTAATTAATATTTAAGTTATGGGGGTGTTAGGGTTAGTGTTAGACTTAGGTTTAGGGGTTAATAATTTTATTACAGTGGCGGCGGTGTAGGGGGGGCAGGATAGGGGTTAATAAATTTATTATAGGTGGCGACGGTGTAGGGGGGGCAAATTAGGGGTTAATAAGTTTAATATAGGTGGCGGCGGGGTCCGGGAGCGCCGGTTTATGGGTTAAATAATTTATTTAGTTGCGGCGGGGTCCAGGATCGGCAGGATAGGGGTTAATAACTTTATTATAGGTGGCAACGGAGTAGGGGGGCAGGATAGGGGTTAATACATTTATTATAGTGGCGGCGGTGTAGGGGGGCAAGATTAGGGGTTAATAGGTATAATATAGGTGGATGTGGGGTCCGGGAGCGGCGGTTTAGTGGTTAATACATATATTATAGTTGCGGCGGGGACTGGGAGCGGCGGTTTAGGGGTTAACATATTTATTATAGCTTGCAGTGGGCTCCGGGAGCGGCGGTTTAGGGGGTAATACATTTATTTAGTTGCGGCGGTGTAGGGGGGGGAGATTATGGGTGTTTAGACTCGGGGTACATGTTAGGGTGTTAGGTGCAGACATTTCCCATAGGAATCAATGGGATGTCTGGCAGCTGCGAACATGAACTTTCGCTATGGTCAGACTCCCATTGTTTCCTATGGGATCCGCCACCTCTAGGGCGGCGGTTTGAAAACCAGGTACGCTGGTCCGGAAAAGTGCTGAGCGTACCTGCTATTTTTTTGATAACTAGCAAAAGTAGTCAGATTGTGCCGAACTTGTGTGCGGAACATCTGTAGTGACGTAAGAATCGATCTGTGTTGGACTGGGTCCGGCAGATCGAAGCTTACGTCACTAAATTCTACTTTTGCCAGTGTCTAGGGCTTGATAACTAAGGGGAATCAGCCTCGCCACAAATACGCTGTGGAATTCCAGCGTATTTGAGGTTGACGGCTTGATAACTAGGGGCCATTCTCTGCATGTAAAAGCTTATCATGATAGCTGGAGAAATAATCTCCACAAGTTTACAACAAATGCACTTAGCTTTGGTAGAACTGTTATCAGGCAGCAGTTTTCCAACAGTGATTTCTGAGACAGGATCAGATTGAGACATCTTGCAAAATGTAAGAGAAAAAAGCAACATATAAAGCAAAATTATCAATTTTCTTACATGGCAGTTTCAGGAATGGGACATAATGCAAACAGCATAGTCCTCTGATAGACAGAATTTTTTTTGGTGCTAACAACATCTGGAAATGACACACTCGCATCATTGAAGACACAACCTTGTGAAAGGACTCGGTGTCGACTAAGACGCGGGAAATGATGAATTTGCATCATCGAACGTAATTTCACGCCAAAAAAATATCACGCCAAAAATGACATTTTTCGCCCTTGTGACCCTAATTTTGCCTGCAAATTAAAATGAACAGTCAATTGAAAAAAAGACTATACCCCATTTAAGAATTTTTTTTCCCTAAAAAAATGCATTTCACAGATATGAAACTGACAGTCTGCAAAAGGAAATATACTTAAACCTAACTCATGGCAAATATAAATACAATACATATATTTAGAACTTTATATAAATACATAGTCCCAAACCATAGCTGAGAGTGTCTTAAGTAATGAAAACATACTTACCAAAAGACACCCATCCACATATAGCAGATAGCCAAACCAGTACTGAAACAAGTATCAGTAGAGGTAATGGAATATGAGAGTATATCGTCGATCTGAAAAGGGAGGTAGGAGATGAATCTCTGCGACCGATAACAGAGAAACTATGAAATAGATCTCCTGTGAGGAAAACCATTGCATTCAATAGGTGATACTCCCTTCACATCCCTCTGACATTCACTGTACTCTGAGAGGAATCGGGCTTCAAAATGCTGAGAAGCGCATATCAACGTAGAAATCTTAGCACAAACTTACTTCACCACCTCCATAGGAGGCAAAGTTTGTAAAACGGAATTGTCGGTGTGGTGAGGGGTGTATTTATAGGCATTTTGAGGTTTGGGAAACTTTGCTCCTCCTGGTAGGATTGTATATCCCATACGTCACTAGCTCATGGACTCTTGCCAATTACATGAAAGAAATACCATTTACTTTTCATAAAACAAATTAGTTATATAATATGTATAACTTTTTCAGCTTTTTTGTGTTGTTTTTAAAGTCTTATAGACAAAGAAAATATTTAAGTAATAGCATTCCTACATTTTTACTGGAGTTTCTCTTTTTTTAAATCTGTGTATCAAAAGTTTGTATTACAAGAGTTAATTATTTTGTAATTTAAATTAATAACAGCAAGTGTGTTTTAACGGCCTGTAAAAGTGCAAATATAAAAAGTTGAGCAGTATTTTGCTTTTGTGCTATAGCGAAAACTCCGCTAGGATTTTTATTTTTTCGCTAGACGGATTGCGCTGGTATTACAAGTTGAAAGTAAATTGTTTTTTCTTAATCGGTAACCCTACTTGCGCAAAAAGTCAAAATTCATAAATTGCAATCACGTTCACGCATTCCCCCATAGAAGTCAAAAAAAGTTGAAAAAACATCAAACTCTCTCGCACAAACACATATTCTCAATAGCGCTAACCCGACATGAAATTATGAATATTTCATTTTCCAATGTTCTTTATGTAACGAAATATGTTCTTTTTATTCATAAATACATATTTCTACATATATATGTTATTTTTAAACAAATATATATATATATATATATATATATATATTTCTTTCATGTAATTAGCAAGAGTCCATGAGCTAGTGACGTATGGGATATACATTCCTACCAGGAGGGGCAAAGTTTCCCAAACCTTAAAATGCCTATAAATACACCCCTCACCACACCCACAATTCAGTTTTACAAACTTTGCCTCCCATGGAGGTGGTGAAGTAAGTTTGTGCTAGATTCTACATTGATATGCGCTTCGCAGCAGGCTGGAGCCCGGTTTTCCTCTCAGAGTGCAGTGAATGTCAGAGGGATGTGAAGAGAGTATTGCCTATTTGAATTCAATGGTCTCCTTCTACAAGATCTATTTCATAGGTTCTCTGTTATCGGTCGTAGAGATTCATCTCTTACCTTCCTTTTCAGATTGACGATATACTCTTATATACCATCACCTCTACTGATTCTCGTTTCAGTACTGGTTTGGCTATCTACTATATGTAGATGAGTGTCTTAGGGTAAGTAAGTCTTATTTTATTATGACACTCTAAGCTATGGTTGGGCACTTTCTATGTAAAGTTCTAAATATATGTCTTTAAACTTATATTTGCCATGATTCAGGATAATCAGTATTCCTTTAATATTCAGACTGTCAGTTTCATTATTTGGGATAA
Source organism: Bombina bombina (assembly GCF_027579735.1). Classification (NCBI taxonomy): domain Eukaryota; kingdom Metazoa; phylum Chordata; class Amphibia; order Anura; family Bombinatoridae; genus Bombina; species Bombina bombina. The sequence goes on along the minus strand of NC_069499.1, from coordinate 1,516,165,064 downwards.
TGCCTTTTAATTCAATTTATTTTTCTTTACCTTGAAAATTTTCAATTGATCATTTTTCCCTGTGTGCTGTTAGGCTCGCGGGGGCAGAAAATGTTTCTTTTTATTGCGTCATTCTTGGCGCAGACTTTTTTGGTGCAAAAATTTCGTCATTTCCGGCGCCGTAGTTGACGCCGGAAGTTGTATTCTGTTAATACGTCATTTTTGACGCATGTGTATTCAGACATTTTTTTGCGCCAAAAAATGTGGGCGTCGGTTCTGGCATCAGAGGATGTGGCGTCATACTTGGCGCCAAATATATGGGCATTGTATTTAGCGCCAATAATGTGGGCGTCATATTTGGCACCAAAAAATGTGGGCATATTTTTTGTTTCACTTTTTTTCCTCACATATTTAAACCTCACTTTTTTATTGCTTCTGGTTTCTAGAAGCTTATTATTTTGCATTCTTTTCCCATTCCTGAAACTGTCATTTAAGGAATTTGGTAATTTTGCTTTAAATATTGTTTTTTTTCTATTACATATTGCAAGATTTCACTGTTACTGTTTCAAAACAATCTAAGAGGATTCCTGTTGACTGAGTTCAGTCCTACCAAAGCTAAGTTCATTTATTTTAAATGTTATGAATGTTTATCTTTAGCTATGGTTTGTAATACGTTATCATGATAAACTTTTACATGCAGAATCCATTAGTATTTATGCTTTATATATTGCCATTCTTTTTACATCTTATGTACAAGAAATATTTAGAAGATTTATAAGAAATAATTTTCTGATTCTATTTTAAAGGCTTTGTCTGACATTGTGCCTTCTAATAAAATTTTTAGGTCTTTTTCAAACTTCTTTTTTAATTATTGAAGTTTCAAATGACTAACAACATACTGTTTTTTCTCATTCAGAATTTTCATCATCAGATATTGACACTAACAAATCTACTTTTTTATTTTATTTTTTTATTAAAGTACATTTGTTCTTTGTTGAAAAGGTGTTGATTATTTTGGATATTAAGGTAACTAGTTCTTTTTCAAGACTAGCTAACACTATTTCTGCTTATTTATTCTTCTGTGTGTTCAGAGGTTTTTTTCCAATTCCTCATACTAGGGAATGGAATAGGCTGAGAATTTTCTTCTTCAAAGGTTTTAAACTATATTCTTTGCCGGCAGTTAAATTCAATTTGGAGGGTTCTCCAATTTATTGGGGCTATCTCTACTCCTACTAATTATGCTTTTGTTTCTATAGCAAAATAGTATTTATTTTTCTTTAGATGGTTGTATCTTATTTATGGAAAATTATTTAGTTTCAGGTACTTTTCTTGGACCTGTGATTTATTTGGATGTTGCAATTGCTTCATTTTTTCTGTTTACTTTAAGATCAAGTATCAGATTATGATTTATTTTAGCATTGTTAAAGGGACAAAATTTACTAGACTAGGTGCTGTTGCATTTGTCTTGTTGTTTTGCATTTATTGATTATGCAAGTCCACTGTATTGACTGGTCCTTTAACTGGACTATCATGCTAATAATTTCATTTTTGTCTTCATTTTATTGAATATTTTCGCAAATGAGGTTTAATCTATGTCTTTAGCTGTTTTAGCTAGAAGAATTTTGTGATTACTAAAAATCCATATTTCTTTTGTTCTAAGATAATCAATTATTTGTTTTATAATTGGATTCAATTCTTAACTGTTACTCTGGGCTTCAAGATTGAGTTCTAAGACTAAAACTTTAAGCTTATACTTATACTTTAAGCTTATTAAGGAACGAATTCCTGAATTCTTTCCCAAGTAACATGTTTTTAATTGGAAATTTTTCAGTTCGAAATCAGCTCCCTAAATTTGCGATGTACGTGCCGTATTCCAGCTTGGCTGGCAAGGGGCAGGTTAAGACTTTTTTGAAATTTATTTGGTTCTATTCGGTCCAAATTTCTTTGATTTTATTCCAGTAAGGCTAACACTTTCTTTAAGTGTGTTTCGGTCCTATATATTTTGGGTACTGTTGAAGCATGGCTGATCACCCGTGGGGTTCAAGCGCTGCTCAGACCTGGAATCTTCTGGGTTATTTCTTCCAGTTCCATTTTTAGGAACTGGGTTTTGGAGTTTTATTCAAACTATTCTGCCTTTTTTTGGTCAGTGATAGCATTATTTGTTTTCATTAGATACATTAAATGCATATTTTCATTTTTCTGTTTTCATTCAGATTATTTTCTGAGGATGCAGAATCTCATATGATTCACTTTGTTCTTCCAGGACATAGTTAGAGGATCTTTTTTTTCAAAAGCTCTTGATTCCTCACACAAGGGTCACCTTTTTTAGGTTTCCAGATAGTTTGTGTCACTGTCTTTGTCTCTATCAGACAATGGAGAATTTTATTGGGTTCCATCTGTCGGTACCTTTAGTCTCTATTATTTCCTTCAGTTGCTATATATGCATAGAAGTTTTAGGTCTTATGGCCACAGCATTGGATTCAATTCCCTTTGCTCATTTTCAATAGAAAGAACCTTTCCAGTCTTTTATGCTGAATTATGGTGCAGGGATTCTAGGATTTCGCATTTTAAATCTTCGAATCCTAATATTTATCTCTCTTGATTTGGTGGTTAAGATCACCATCATTTAGTTCTACAGGTCTCTTCGTTTCTTTCAACCTGGACCATGATCTCTACAGATGTGAGTCTTTTTGGTTTGGAGGCTGTCTGAGGATCTCTGTCAGCACAAGGGGTTTGGAAAGCTCAGGAGGCGAGATTACGATTTGATATTTTAGAACTGTGCTTTCTCAAAGTTTTTCAGTTAGTTTCTTTTAGAAGAAGAGACGTTTATTGTTTTTCACACAATATCACAACTATGGTGTATGTCAATCATCAGGGTAGGACTATCAGTCCTTAGGCTGTGACAGAAGTGTCTCGGATATTAGCTTGGGCTAAATCCAGCTCCTATCTAAATTCTGTGGTTTTTTTCCCAGGTATAGATATTTGGGAAGCAAATTATCTCTGTTAATCAAGCTTTACTTCCGGGAGAATGGTCTCTCTTACCCAGATATGTTTTTCAATTTTTCAGATATGAGCATTTCTAGAAATAGATCTGTTGGCATCTCATCTGAATAAAGAACTTCCCAGGGGCCTATTCAGGTCCGGGGATCTTCAGGCGGAAGTAGTGTATGCATTGACATTTCTTTGGAATTATCTTTTTGCCTATTTCTTTCCGCCTCTAGTTCTTCTTCCAAAGTGATTTCCAAAATTCATATGGAGTATTTGTTTGTTATGCTGGTGGCTCCAGCATGGCCTCTCAGGTTTTGGTATGCGGATCTCATTCGGATGGCCAGTTGCCAACCTTGGACACTTCCGTTTAAACCAGACCTTCTTTCTCAAGGCCCATTTTTTCCATCAGGATCTCAAATCATTAAATTTGAAGGGATGGAGATTGAACACTTGGTTTTTAGTCACATACTATGTTTCAGGCTCGTAAATCTGTCTCTAGAAAGATTTATTATTGAGTCTGGAAGACCTACTTTTCTTGGCATTCTTTTAAAATTCATAGAATTTTATTATTTTTTCAGGTTCGTTTGGATAAGGTTTTGTCTTCAGTTCTTTGTTAGGACAAATCTCTAGTCTTTCTGTTCTTTTTTTCACAGAAAGATTGCTAATCATCCTGATATTCATTGTTTTGTACAGGCTTTGGTCCGTATCAAGCCTGTCATTAATTCAATCTCTCCTCTTTGGAGTCTCAATTTGGTGCTGAGGGCTTTACAGGCTCCTCCGTTTGAAACTATGCATTTTCTGAACATTAAATTACTTTCTTGGAAAAGTATTTTTCCTTTTGGTTATTTCTTCTGCTAGAAGAATTTTTGAGTTATCTGCTCTTTTTTGTGAGTATCTTTTTCTGATTTTTCATCAGTATAAGGCAGTGTTACTTCCTGATATTCATCATTTTGTTCAGGTTTTGATTCGTATCAAACCTGTCATTAAGCCAATTTCTCCTCCTTGGAGTCTTAATTGGGTTCTGAAGGTTTTTCAGGCTCTTCTATTTGAGCATATGCTTGCTCTGGACATTAATTACTTTCATGGAAAGTATTGTTCATTTTGGACATTCAGCTAGAACAGTTTTTGAATTATCTGTTCTTTCTTGTGAATCTCTTTTTTCTGATTTTTTTCATCAGGATAAGGTGGTTTTTGCTGTCCTCATTTCAATTCTTACCTAAAGTTGTAAATTGGTACGAGTTGTTGTAATTCTGTTGAAGCTATTCAGATTTCAGATAGACTTCTAGTCTATTTTTTATCTTTTCTGGTTTTAGGAAGGTCAAAAAGCTTCTGCCATTTATTTGTCATCTTGCTTAAACTTTTGATTCATCATGCTTATTTGGAGTCGGGTGGATTCCCGCCTCGGAGGATTACGGCTCATTCTACTAGGTAAGTTTCTACTTCCTGGGCTTTTTAAGAATGAAGCTTCTGTTGATCAGATTTGCAAAGCAATGACTTGGTCTTCTTTGCATACTTTTACTATGTTCTACCATTTTGATGTTTTCTCTTCTTTAGAAGCAGTTTTGGTAGAATGGTACTTCGGGCAGCTGTCTCAGTTTGATTCTTCTGCTTATAATTTCAGTTTTTTTCATTATAAAAATTGAAACTTTTTTGATTGGGTAGTGGATTAATTTTTCAGTGGAATTGGCTGTCTTTATTTTATCCCTCCCTCTCTAGTGACTCTTGCATGGAAGTTCCACATCTTGGGTATTTATTATCCCATACGTCACTAGCTCATGGACTCTTGCTAATTACATGAAAGAAAACATAATTTATGTAAGAACTTACCTGATAAATTCATTTCTTTCATATTAGCAAGAGTCCATGAGGCCCACCCTTTTTTGTGGTGGTTATGATTTTCATCAAGCTCCATTCGGAGCTTGATAAATATGCCCCTAAGTCTTTGCCTGAACTTATAGAACACATTATAATTTCTGCTAGGTAAATCTATTTTTATATAAGCAGGAAGGTAATCTCTTGGTTTCATTGTGCAAATCAGTTTGATATCAAATATGACAGGGTTGTCATATTTACCTTAATTTACTGTCATAATATGTTTTAAACATTATACTAAATGAAACCCATGTCCCTTTATTGACCTTATCAATTTCTGTGCAGAGGTGCTGGTTCTGTATCATGCCCTTTGCTGACAGTTTGAGCCATAAAGGTCTGTTCCTGTATACTACACAGGATTTATGAGGGTCCTGGCACTTCAAAGAAAAGACAAACACACAGTTCTTCTTGAAAAACAAATCTTTTTTAGCTCACAGGCTAAAGAGAATTAACCCCTTAGCAACTAAATCCTGAGGTATTCGTGACAATCCCTATATCCCTATCTTTCTATCTCTTTAATTTTCTGCAGTGTAGGATCCCATAACCCTCCAACCTCCCTGATCCCCCCTCAATCAGCTCTCAAATCCTCCCCCTCTAACTATTGACACCTTCTTAGGTACTGGCAGCTGTCTGGCAGTACCTATAAACCCCTTTTTATTTATTTATTTTATATTTTTTTCTGCAGTGTAGTGGTCCCACCACCTCCCCCCTCCTGTGATTGCCATTTATTCCTCCCTGCGCACCCCCAAACCCCTTTTCTGTAGTGCAGCTGCCCCATCCCTACCTGTCCCTTTATTTATTATTTGCCATAGCGCAGGGTCCTCCCACTCTCTCCCTCTCCCTCCGCTGCTGTGCCACCCATCTGCCAGCTGCCTTCCACCCAACCTCTCGCCAGCACCAGCAGAAGATCGTTAAAGATGGTGACACACACAGTCTCACAGTCTGTAACGATCAGGCATCTGCACTCATATGGAGGTGGAGCACAGATCGGCTCCTTATGCGGCACATGCCTGGAGCTTCAGGAGCTCCAGCTCTCGGCTGTAACTTAACAGCTGAGAGTGCTGGAGCTTCCTGAAGCTATCTCGTACCACGCTGTGGTTAAGGCCAAGTGTGTTTGTCCTCGCACAAGCTCTACTGCACATGACAGGGTCGGACAAACACACTTTGGGGCCGATTTATCATTGGTCTGTCCGACATGATCCGCTCAGCGTATCATGTCGGACAGACATCGATGAATTTTTGTGAACTGCTTGTGCAAGGCCGCCATCTGCAGATTCACTGCCAATTGGCAGCTAGCAGGGGTGTCAATCAACCCAATCGTATAGGAGTGGGCGAATAAAAATGGCTTTTGAGTGTGGAATTTTCAGGTCACCTGTATTACAGGTTGCGAGGTCAGGCTATTCTGCTAGCTTTATGACTTATACTGCCCCAATCCATTCCGCTATCAATAACCAGTAGTTATGGATTTTGCGAAACAAAAATGTTTCACTAAACTCATAACAAAAATGTTACAAAGTACACTAACACCCATAAACTACCTATTAACCCCTAAACCGCCATCCCCCTGCATCACAAATACTATAATAAACCTATTAACCCCTAATGCACCACCCACCCACATCGCCAACACTAAATTAAAGTATTAACCCCTAACCCGCCAACTCCCCACATCACTAACACCTAAATAAAACTATTAACCCCTAATCTGCTGCCTGCCTGCATCGCAAATACTAACCTAAACCTATTAACCACCAAACACCCACATTGAAAACAATAAATATATTAACTCCTAAACCGCCTGCCCCCCACATTCAGACAAACTAAACTATTAAACCTTAAACTTAACACCAGCTAACTTTAAAGGGACATTCCAGCCAAAACTGGAATCCACATGGAAGCATTTCAGTTTAGAATAGAAACATTTTTACAGTATACATGTATTAGCAAAAATGCTTAAAAGAAGTTATATTAATTTCAAAAGGGTATTTAAGTAGGCACCGTGCACCAGCATTTTAAACTCAGCACTTACTCAAAGAGTCTAAGGTGCTTGTACCATCTGGTAGAGACTTAATTTGTTTGATACAAGCCCCACTGGTTCTAGGAGCAGCTGCAGTATTTAAAAAGCTGATGCACTAAGAATATCTAGCAATTCTTCACATACACGTGCAGAGAAAAAATGTTAACACTAAAACTATTAAGCATTTTACTAGAAGCATTTTTGCCAATACATGTGTATTGCAAATATTTTTCTATCTAAAAAAGTAATGCATCTGCGTACATTTGAATTTTGACAATAACTACTTAAAACAGTGAGGCACTTGTTTTAAGTATTTTAACCAAATTAAAGTGTGTTTTATACTATCACTTCATATCATCTGATCTATATGATCAATCCCCCTATTTGCTGATCAGCCGGATCTGGTCATTTGGGCATTTTCCTAGTGGAATTGAAATATACTATATTCCAGAGTTTGGAGCGCCTTCTATCCGGGTTCTGAGGACCGTGGTATCCGCGAGCTGGAGCGCTGTGAGACTCCAGTCTGCTTCCATTAGCACAACAGTGTGCTGCCTCCTTTGTGAGTATATTGAAAGTGAGTGACACATTGCCTGCCTGTTTGTTTACAGCTGATACGCACAAGGAAGCGCCTCTTATTTTTCTGTCTTTTAGACTGAAGTTTGGAAGATTTCTTCACATGTTTGTTGATTGGAGAGAGAGGCTGATCCTGTACCTGTGTCCATATCCCTAAGAATATCCGGGATTTGTCCTACACAAACTGACCTATATTTGCTCAGTTTAGAGCCAGACTCTGTGGCGCCCCCTGCACTTCTGGACTTTGTTCTAGAAATTAAAAAAAAAAAAAAACAAAGTCTAAAATTACGAAAAATAAAACAAAGATTACAAAAAATAACGACATTATCCAAAATATTTTTTTTTTTTAACCTAATCTAATACCCCTATAAAAACAAAAAAGAAACCCAAAATAAAAAACCCTAATCTAACAATACTATAGCCCTTAAAAGGGCCCTTTTTTAGGGCATTGCCCTGAAGCAATCAGCTCTTTTTTGCAAAACAATTACAAAGTCCCCCATAACAAAACAACCCCCACCCACCCAAACCCACCAAATAAAAAAAGACCTAACTAAAATAAACCTAAGCTACCCATTGCCCCAAAAGAGGGAATTTGTATGGGCATTGCCCTTAAAAAGGACAATCAGCGGATGTGAGGGCGATCTGGCTGCGACATCTGTCACCCAATTGATCGCTAGGGTTAATTCGGCTGATCTGGTTGACTAGGCGGGTGTCCCCTTCCTCCCTCACCGCTCCATATGCGTCCCTCCCGAAGCTGTGCGCTCGGTCGCAGAGGATGGCCACTCCCGGTAGAGAAACATAGATCTTCTGTCCAAGGGTATAAGAAAAGCTGCGCTCCCCTGCTAGAACCTTCAAACAAGCTCAACGGGTCCCTTTGTAGGAGAAACGTAGGGTAGTCAAGCTCCAAGTCTGCAGACACATCCAAGTTAGGCGCTGCATGTAGCAGTATGCCTTTCTTTTAAAGAAAAAAAAAGGACAATCAGCTCTTTTGCTCCCCATTAAAAAATAAAAAAAGCCCTAATCTAAAATAAAAAACTAACACTAACCGCAAAAATTTACTCACCATTTCTGAAGTCCAGACATCCATCTTCTTCCAGGCAGAGCAAAATCTTCATCCAGGCGTATCCATCTTCATCCATCGCGGGACCATCTTCTATCTTCTTCTCGGAGGTGCAGAGCAGTCTTCTGAGGTGCCGAGCGGTCTTCCGGCGGCGGCAGTCTTCGGCAAGGTGGAGGTCCTCTTCATGCGATCATCCGCCGCACACTGCAGATTGAATGTAAGGTACCCTTTTTAAATCGGGGTACCTTGCATTCTTATTGGCTGGAATTTTACTGATATCCTATTGGCTGTTAAAATAATTTTATTTAGGTATTTTTTATTTTGGGGGTTTGGGTGGGTGGGGGTTGTATTTTTAGGGGGGGTTGGTCCTATTAAAGGGCTATTGGTAGTTTATTATTAGATTAGGTTTTTTTATTTTGGGGTGGCTTTTCTGTTTTTATAGGGGTATTAGATTAGTCTTAATTTTTTTTATTTTGGACTAATATATATATATATATATTAAGTTTTTATTTTTGGTATATTTTTTTTTAAATACTTATGTTAGGTTTATTTATAGTTTAAGCTTATTTTTTTTATTTCACAGGTAAGTTTTTATTTATTTGAAGGTAGTTATATTGTAAGTTTAATTTAAAGTTAGCGGGTGTTAGTTTTAGGGCTTAATAGTTTAATTTAGTTTGTTGCGATGTAGGGGGGCAGCGGTTTAGTGGTTAATAGGTTTATTTAGGTAGTGGGTGTTTGGTGGTTTAGGGGTTAATAGGTTTAAGTTAGTATTTGCAATGCGGGCGGATGATTTGGGGTTAATAGTTTTATTGTAGTGTAGGCGATGCAGGTGGGTGGCAGATTAGAAGTTAATTGGTTTATTTAGTGTTTTGGCGATGCAAGTGGGCAGCGGATTAGGGGTTAATAGGTTTATTTAGTGTTGGCGATTCGGAGGGCAGATGGTAAGGGGTTAATATATTTATTTAGTGTTGGCGATGTCGGGGGCGGCAGATTAGGGTTATTTAGAGTAGGGGTTTATGTTAGGGTGTTAGATTTATAACAAACTTTCTTGTCCCCATAGACATTAATGCTGATTGCGTTATAGCGATCGCCATTCCGCAATCGCAGGTGTTAGTTTTTTTACTAGCACTTTCTCTCCATTAAATGTCTATGGGGGAAAAAGTGCACAAGCACGTCAAGTCAGGACTTGGCTTTTGTGCGGTATGGAGCCTATTGCACCATATCGCACAACACAAGAAGGTTTTTTTGTAACTTGTAATGGCAGCGCTATGAAAAGTGCGGTACCGCTAAATTCGTAGCTTTATTTACGCACTGGGTTTAGCGCAAAACTTGTAATTTAAGTGATCATTTGCTCCTGATATTGAGTTTTCAAATTCAGATAATTTTTTCAGCATTTTTTTGACTGATCAAAATCCCAAATGCCTTCTGCCAAAAATTTGATTTTTTTGTACAGTCTAACTATGATGTCAACAATAATGAACATGTTTAAAATGAATCCCTTAGTGGTGGAATTCATCTGGTTCTCTGGTTTGTGCAGACCTGTTCCTATCATTTCCCAGGTTTGCATGAACCGGTGGATGGGCAAGCTGCTGGAGTACTGACAGCCTGGAGGGAGCTTGGTGATACAAGCAGCTTGGTGACACAGGGAGTACATTTTCCAATGGTACGAATGGCATTTAGATACTAAGATATGAATAGACAGATTCAACTATGGAACATTTGCACACCACTACCCTGTTTCTGAGGCAATATCTACTGAACAGTTACACTATGCTTTTTTATTTTCAAGGTGGCTAGTAGGCCAAATGCAGAAAGTATGTCGGAACACAAATGTCTTACTGAGGCCTGAGCGTTTGCAGAGTATTCCATCTCTATAAGCTCCCATCTGTCTAAGTGACCATCTTTAAGTGGCAGCACTGAGAATTAGACAAGAATTTCAACTGCACAGATTGCTACTTATTTAAGCCTAACATCTAATGAATCTAACCCTGCTATTTCTCATTTACTTTCAGGTATGTTCCTTTAAAACCTCAGTTTTTGCTGGATTTATTTAACTGTTTTTAACTCCTGGTATGTCCCTTTTAAACCTCAGTTTTTGCTGGATGTATTTCAATGTTTTTAACTCCTGGTATGTCCCTTTAAAACCTCAGTTTTTGCTGAATTTATTTTACTGTTCTTAACCCCCTGTGTGTCACTTTAATCCACTGTCTACTCCTATAATCTGCTCTTATCCTGTCCCCAGCATGTGCATCTCTTTATTATCTATCGCCTAGATTTAGAGTTCTGCGTTAGTCGTCAAAAGCAGCGTTAAGGGGTCCTAACGCTGCTTTTGGCCGCCCGCTGGTATTTAGAGTCAGGCAGGAAAGGGTCTAACACTCACTTTCAAGCCGCGACTTTTCCATACCGCAGATCCCCTTACGCCAATTGCGTATCCTATCTTTTCAATGGGATCTTCCTAACGCTGGTATTTAGAGTCTTGGCTGAAGTGAGCGGTAGACCCTCTACCGACAAGACTCCTACCGCCCATGGAAAGGCTGTAGTTAAGAGCTTTATGGGCTAACGCCGGTTTATAAAGCTCTTAACTACAGTGCTCTAAAGTACACTAACACCCATAAACTACCTATGTACCCCTAAATCGAGGTCCTCCCACATCGCCGCCACTATAATACATTTTTTTAACCCCTAATCTGCCGACCGCACATCGCCGCCACCTACAGTATCCCTATGAACCCCTAATCTGCTGCCCCTAACATCGCCGACACCTACATAATATTTATTAACCCCTAATCTGCCACCCCCAACATCGCCGCTAACTAACTACACTTATTAACCCCTAATCTGCCGACCGGACCTCGCCGCCACTATAATAAATGTATTAACCCCTAAACCGCCGCACTCCCGCCTCGCAAACCCTATAATAAATAGTATTAACCCCTAATCTGCCCCTCCAACGTTGCCGCCACCTAACTTCAAGTATTAACCTCTAATCTGCTGACCAGACCTAGCCGCTACTCTAATAAATGTATTAACCCCTAAAGTTAAGTCTAAACCTAACCCTAACACCCCCCTAAGTTAAATATAATTTTAATCTATCTAAATAAATTAACTCTTATTAACTAAAGTCTTCCTATTTAAAACTAAATACTTACCTGTAAAATAAACCCTAATATAGCTACAAAATAACTAATAATTATATTGTAGCTATTTTAGGATTTATATTTATTTTAAGGCAACTTTGTATTTATTTTAACTAGGTACAATAGCTATTAAATAGTTATTAAATATTTAATAGCTACCTAGTTCAAATAATTACAAAATTATCTGTAAAATAAATCCTAACCTAAGTTACAATTAAACCTAACACTACACTATCAATAAATGAATTAAATAAATTACCTAAAACTGCATACAATTAAATAAACTAAACTAAATTACAAAAAATAAAAAAAGATTACAAGAATATTAGGCTAATTACACCTACTCTAAGCCCCCTAATAAAATAAAAAAGCCCCCCAAAATAATAAAGGTCCCTACCCTATTCTAAATTAAAAAATAACCAGCTCTTTTACCAGCCCTTAAAAGGGCTTTTTGCGGTGCATGCCCCTAAGTAATCAGCTCTTTTGCCTGTTAAAAAAAAATACAACCCCCCAACATTAAAACCCACCACCCACATACCCCTATTCTAACCCAAACCCCCCTTAAATAAACCTAACACTACCCCCCTGAAAATCTCCCTACCTTGAGTCCTCTTCACCCAGCCGGGCACCGATGGACCAAAAGAGGACATATAGGAGTGGCAGAAGTCTTCATCCTATCCGGGCAGAAGAGGACATCCGGACCGGCAGACATCTTCATCCAAGCGGCATCTTCTATCTTCATCCATCCAGAGCGGAGCCATCTTCTTCCAGCCGACGCGGATCCATCCTCTTCAACCGATGCCTACTCACCGAATGAAGGTTCCTTTAAGGGATGTCATCATCATGGCGTCCCTCGAATTCCGATTGGCTGATAGAATTCTATCAGCCAATCGGAATTAAGGTAGAAAAAAATCTGATTGGCTGATGCTAAGTTACAATTAAACCTAACACTACACTATCAATAAATTAATTAAATAAAATACCTACAATTATCTACAATTAAACCTAACACTACACTATCAATAAATTAATTAAATAAAATACCTACAATTAAATACAATGAAATAAACTAACTAAAGTACAAAAAATAAAAAAGAACTAAGTTACAAAAAATAAAAAAATATTTACAAACATTAGAAAAATATTACAACAATTTTAAACTAATTACACCTACTCTAATAAAATAAGAAAGACCCCCAAAATAAAAAAATGCCCTACCCTATTCTAAAATTAAAATAGAAAAGCTCTTTTACCTTACCAGCCCTTAAAAGGGCCCTTTGCGGGGCATGCCCCAAAGAATTCAGCTCTTTTGCCTGTAAAAAAACATACAATACCCCCCCCAACATTACAACCCACCACCCACATACCCCTAATCTAACCCAAACCCCCCTTAAATAAACCTAACACTAAGCCCCTGAAGATCTCCCTACCTTGTCTTCACCTCGCTGGGTTCACCGATCCGTCCACCGAAGTCTTGATCCAAGCCTCCGAAGTCTTGATCCAAGCCCAAGCAGGGGCTGAAAAGTGACGTCCATCCTCCGGCTGAAGTCTTGATCCAAGCGGGCAGAAGAGGACATCCGGACCGGCAAACATCTTCATCCAAGCCGCATCTTCTATGTTCTTCAATCCGATGACGACCGGCTGATCTTCAAGACCTCCAGCGCGGATCCATCCATCTTCACCGACGACTTCCCGACGAATGATGGTTCCTTTAAGGGACGTCATCCAAGATGGCGTCCCTCGAATTCCGATTGACTGATAGGATTCTGTCAGCCAATCGGAATTAAGGTAGGAAAATTCTGATTGGCTGATGGAATCAGCCAATCAGATTCAAGTTCAATCCGATTGGCTGATCCAATCAGCCAATAAGATTGAGATCGCATTCTATTGGCTGTTCTGATCAGCCAATAGAATGCGAGCTGATTCTGATTGGCTGATCGGATCAGCCAATCAGAATTTTCCTACCTTAATTCCGATTGGATGATAGAATCCTATCAGCCAATCGGAATTCGAGGGACGCCATCTTGGATGACATCCCTTAAAGGAACTTTCATTCGTCGGGAAGTCGTCGGTGAAGATGGATGGATCCGCGCTGGAGGTCTTGAAGATCAGCCGGTCGTCATCAGATTGAAGAAAATAGAAGATGCGGCTTGGGGGGGGGGGGTATTGTATTTTTTTTTACAGGCAAAAGAGCTGAATTCTTTGGGGCATGCCCCGCAAAGGGCCCTTTTAAGGGCTGGTAAGGTAAAAGAGCTTTTCTATTTTAATTTTAGAATAGGGTAGGGCATTTTTTTATTTTGGGGGTCTTTGTTATTTTATTAGGGGGCTTAGAGTAGGTGTAATTAGTTTAAAATTGTTGTAATATTTTTCTAATGTTTGTAAATATTTTTTTATTTTTTGTAACTTAGTTCTTTTTTTATTTTTTGTACTTTAGTTAGTTTATTTCATTGTATTTATTTGTAGGTATTGTATTTAATTAATTTATTGATAGTGTAGTGTTAGGTTTAATTGTAGATAATTGTAGGTATTTTATTTAATTAATTTATTGATAGTGTAGTGTTAGGTTTAATTGTAACTTAGGTTAGGATTTATTTTACAGGTAATTTTGTAATTATTTTAACTAGGTAGCTATTAAACAATTATTAACTATTTAATAGCTATTGTACCTGGTTAAAATAAATACAAAGTTGCCTGTAAAATAAATATTAATCCTAAAATTGCTACAATATAATTATAATTTATATTGTAGCTATATTAGGGTTTATTTTACAGGTAAGTATTTAGCTTTAAATAGGATTAATTTATTTTATAAGAGTTAATTTATTTCTTAGATTTAAATTATATTTAACTTAGGGGGGTGTTAGTGTTAGACTTAGCTTTAGGGGTTAATACATTTATTATAGTAGCGGTGCAGTCCGGTCGGCAGATTAGGGGTTAATAAGTGTAGGTAGGTGGCGGCGACGTTGGGGGCGACAGATTAGGGGTTAATAAATATTATGTAGGTGTCGGCGGTATTAGGGGCAGCAGATTAGGGGTACATAGGGATAATGTAGGTTGCGGCGGTGTACGGAGCGGCAGATTAGGGGTTAAAAAAATATGCAGGTGTCAGCGATAGCGGGGGCGGCAGATTAGGAGTTAAAAAAATATGCAGGTGTCAGCGATAGCGGGGGCGGCAGATTAGGAGTTTATAAATATTATGTAGGGGTCGGCGATGTTAGGGGCAGCAGATTAGGGGTACATAGGGATAACGTAGCTGGCGGCGGTGTACGGAGCGGCAGATTAGGGGTTAAAATATTTTAATAGAGTGGCGGCGATGTGGGGGGACCTCGGTTTAGGGGTACATAGGTAGTTTATGGGTGTTAGTGTACTTTAGAGCACAGTAGTTAAGAGCTCTATAAACCGGCGTTAGCCCAGAAAGCTCTTAACTACTGACTTTTTTCTGCGGCTGGAGTTTTGTCGTTAGATTTCTAACACTCACTTCAGCCAAGACTTTAAATACCGGCGTTAGAAAGATCCCATTGAAAAGATAGGATACGCAAATGGCGTAGGGGGATCTGCGGTATGGAAAAGTAGCGGCTGCAAAGTGAGCGTTAGACCCTTTCCTGACTGACTCCAAATACCAGCGGGCGGTAAAAACCAGCGTTAGGAGCCTCTAACGCTGGTTTTGACGGCTACCGCCAAACTCTAAATCTAGGCCTCAATATTTTCGTTCAAAAACAATCTTTTGCACTTAACATTCTGCTATGTTTTAAGGACTGCTTTTCCTTTTAACAGTCTCATGCTTATTCCACAGGCAGGCTCACATGCTCATTCATTACCCTTCTCCACATGCAGTTTATATAGGCCCCTCTCTCCTTTCTTCTCCATACCTTAGCTCTCATGAACTACTTTCTATTTTAAAATCTATATCAATGCACTGCACCACCTCACAAAAATACCCCCACTTCTATAAATCTCATTCTCACCTATTCTTACTTTCCATCTTGCTGCTATTAGCATCAGGCGACACCTCTCCAAATCCTGGGCCCACCCTCATTCCCACCACTACCCAATCATGCACTCCTTATAGAAAATTTAATAAAAGCAACACACATAACCTCATTTCCATCCAATGCACCCTATACGCACACACTCCTTTCACCTGCGCACTATGGAACTCTCGCTCTGTCTGCAACAAACTTACAGCCATTCATGACCTGTTTATATCAAATGCTTTCACCCTTTTAGCAATTACCGAAACCTGGCTATCTCCTTCTGACACCATTTCCATTGCTGCTCTCACACATGGTGGTCTTCACTTTATCCTTACCCCTAGGCCAGGTGAGAAATGTGGTGGCGGTATTGGGATCCTGCACTTATCAGTAACTACCTCCAATCCCATCTCTCTACTTCTCCTCCTTTGAAGTCCACTGTATTTGCTTGTTCTCCCCCCTCTCCCTCAAAGTGGCAGTCATATATATTGCCCTCCTGGACCGACCTCCCATTTCCTTGACAACTTCGCCGCCTGGCTTACTCACTTTCTCTCTTCAAATATACCAACCCTAATTTTTGGGGACTTCAACATTCCCATTGACAACCCATCTGCCCCTGCTGCCTCTAAACTTCTTTCACTCACATCCTCTTATGGTCTCTCACAATCCACCCTATTCCCGACTCACCGTCTCCCTCACACTTCAACTATAACCTGCCCTGATCTCGCTACAGCCCACTATAACAAAACTCTCTCCTCTGCATTAGACACACTTGCCCCTCCCCAGCTGCGCAAAACAGCACGCCATCAGTTACAGCCCTGGCATGCTCAGCAAACACGCTATTTGCAAAAATGCTCCCGTACTGCTGAGCGTGTCTGGAGGAAAACTCACTCTCAACCTGACTTCATACACTATAAGTTTATTCTTCGTTCATACACTTCTGCCTTTCACTTAGTCAAGCTAACCTACTTCTCTGCTCTCATATCTACTCTTTCCTCAAACCCTAAACGACTCTTCTCCACCTTTAACTCTCTCCTCTACCCAATTGCTCCACCCCCCCATCTGTCTTTAGTGCTCAAGACCTGGCAGACTACTTTTTAAACAAAACACGTTTCATCCAAAGCAACATCCTAACACTAATCTGCAATATTCCAACAACAGGCCCAGGTGCTCCTTCTGCCACCCTCTGCATCTTCCATCCAGCCACTGAGAATGAAGTTTCTTCCTTACTATCTTCCTCACACCTCACTACCTGCCCACTCATCCCTATCTCTTCCCATCTAATACCCTCCCTGTCTTCCACTCTTACTCCTGCTCTTACTCACATCTTCAACCTATCTCTCTCTACCGGCTCATTCCCATCTTCTTTCAAACATGCAAAAGGCACTCCCATACTCAAAAAACCCTTCCTCAACCCGAATTCTCCTGAAAGCTACCGTCCCATATCACTGCTTCCACTAACATCAAAACTCCTTGAAAAACTAGTTTACAATCGCCTAACCCACTTCCTGTCCACCAACTCTTTGCTTGACCCCCTGCAATCTGGATTCTGCCCCAAACACTCAATTGAGACTGCCCTTACCAAGGTTACTAATGATCTTCTCTCTGCTAAAAATATTGGCCACTACTCTATACTCATCTTACTTGACCTCTCAGCTGCCTTCGACACAGTTGACCACCCCCTCCTCCTACAGACCCTTAGCTCTTCTGGCCTCTGTGACACTGCTCTTTCCTGGATTCACTCCTATCCTTCTCACAGGTCTTTTTCTGTGTCTTTTGCCGGCTACTCCTCCTCTCCTATGCCTCTGTCTGTTGGAGTACCTCAAGGATCTGTTTTGGGTCCTCTACTCTTCTCCATCTATACTTCTTCGCTGAGTAAACTTATCAACAGTTATGGCTTCAAATATCACCTCTATGATGACACCCATATCTACTTCTCCACCCCTGCTCTTTCTCCCTCTCTCCTTTCTCATGTCAGCGACTTGCTATCTGAAGATATGTTTAGACTGTAAGTTAGGATGGGGAATTCTAGCACACCTTTATCCCAATGTTTTTTAGAAATATGGTATTGTGAGAATAGGTGGCGCAAATGAATGCTATTCCCCTATGTATAATGAATTGTATTGGTTAGGATTTATTGTTACTGATGATTCAATTTCCTAAATTCAATTTGGTATCTTTTAGCGAGTATCACTATGAATGCTATATGGCACAAATGGATGCTATTCTTCAATGTGTAATATATTGTGTTAGTTTCAATATAGTAAGTTTAGTGTGTCGCTATGTCTTAATTTTAAAATATGTTCTTGTATATGCTCCGCTTATATCGCTGTATGTGATAGAATACTTTTTATTTGTAAATACGACCAAAGGACTGGGTTATAATTTATACAATTTTATTAAATCATAAAAAATATATATATATATTGGCATAAGATTAAATTGACACCGGTGTCTACTTGTAATCAGTAAAATACTTTTAAAACAGATAAAATTTGTTAAAATCTTAATTATCACAGGTTATGTTGAGGACATTATCTAAGATGCACTTATATAAACGATACTTTGTATATAGTTCAGATTTATAATTTCTGATTTCTTGCTTTGGCTTTGATTTACCATACAATTGGGCAAGGTATAGGCGATATCTGTCACACTAAATAAATGTGTGCGAAATAGTACCTTATAGTGTATCTGTTTGATGACACTTTATTAGTTGAAGGATAGTGTGGTTAAATAAATGCCGCTGATTTTGGATTCCTTTAATGACTTTGCTTGCTTTAGTGGCTTTAGGGTTTTTTCGGTGTTGAATTGCACAAGTGGTTAAATATATGCTGCTGGATGATCCTTTCTGTGGTTGGTGATCAGTCTTCTGAAATGAATATAGGTTGGTGTTTTCTTTGTGGTTGTTTTGGGCTTAACCTTGATGTGCGGTTCCCGTGACCGCTCTGTATCTTTTTCCTTTGTCGGTCAGTGACCAATCGAACTTCTTAAGGGTTGATGTTTCCTGATTTTATCTTTAATGCGGTTATATTTCAACCGTCAGGTGAGGATTCCTATACCGCTTCGGTAGGCTGTTTCGTGTCTTTGTTTTTTCTTTGTCGGTCAGTGACCGATCTGGCTGCTGTAGTTTCAAAGTGTGCAGCTACAAAGACGTTGTAGAAGTTTCCACTGTAACTGTTTGATGTTTAGTGCGGTTAAATACACGCCGCAAAATAGATGTTTGTATTTTCAGATGGATTCAGCTGAAAATACCTTTTTTTGATATATAGTTAGAAGCGCTCCTCTCGTGTCTCTCAAATCCGTGTATTGTTGCTCTGGTATCTACGCGTTTCGGCTTCAAAGCCTTTGTCAAGATACCTGATGGATAGATTAACCTGCTATTTATACCTATTTGGGTTAATACTTTAAGTGCCAGTTTTGTTTTCTGTCCATTGTATATGATTTTCACTTTAATTTAGATACATTCCTTGCTTGTGGATGTGAAACATTAAAGTTCATCATGTATTTATTGAGGTTAGTTTGGAGTGCAACATTAATTTCTCATAGTTGAAAAAAACATTTATAAGAATACATATATACATCGTGACTATAAGGAGTAAGCCAATTCTCGTGTGCAAACATTAAATTGTAAATGTATTTTGAGTTTGATTCTTTTAACAACTATATTGTTGTTATATTTTTTGTAGTGTTTTTTTAAAAAGAAGCTTCCAATCTTTGGTCATTAATACATTTTACCCAGTGTGTGCATAAATTGATCTAATTTCGCTCCATATCAACTTAAAATATATTACTACATTTCTACTGATTAGTGCATTGTGAATGCCTTATGTGTAAATTAGGAAATTTGAAATGGATCCTAGAGTTCCCTTCAATGTCCACTCAGTGGTATTACTACCTGATTATTTTCTACTAGTATGTTTATTATTGGACTGGATGATGGTCCTAAATATATATATATCTAGTTTTGGATTATCGAGGTTCCTATTTGGGTCCTATATAATAACTGTTTCTAGATTATGGAGGTTCCTATTAGGGTTTTATATATATATATATATAATTGGTTCTAGATTACGGAGGTTCCTATTTGGGATTGTTAGCAAGGTATGTGTATGACTCGCTATTATTTACTAGATGTCATATATGGTATAACTGCTGTTTAACATGTATACCTTTTGATAAACAGTGTACATGTGAGAAGATCTTATTAAATTTTAATATTCAATTTTAAATTTTACTCAATGTATACTAAATGGTCATTTGCAACTATTTAAAGTTGGCAATTTTTTAAGAGTTTTTATGTGATCAAATTGAGCTTATATTAGATGTGTCCTATGTATATCTGGTTTAAAATTCTATTTTCAGAGAACTACTAGTTCCTATTTGATTACAGATTAATGCTTAGTTTATCTTAGAGAATAGCATTTAAATCTAATTCGCTATTTAGACCTTTTGGGTGCAGGGTTCCCATTTCAAATATTAACTTTGCTTCTTGGTGAAGAAGTTTCTTTCCTAGATTGCCTCCTCTGCTGTCTGGTTTTATTTTCCTAATACCCCAAAATAACATTTCATTGGGGTTTCCTCTATGAAATGTTTTGAAATGAGCATATAATCTTGTGTTATCTCTTTCTTTCTCAATGCTGAGGATGTGTTCTCTCATCCTGTCTTTCAACTTTCTGCTCGTTTGGCCTAAATATTGAAGTTTGCAAGAGCATTGTATAAGATATATGATATTGTTGTCCGTGCATCTAATTACATCACTTATTTTTACTTCTTTTTTTGTCAAAGTGGATTTAACTGATTTGGATTTGGTGCTATGTTTGCATGATTTACACTCATGGCATGGGAAGAAACCTGATATAATCTCGTTGTTGAGATCTTGTTGATTAGAATGCATTTTTTGTTTGTACTCACTAGGGGCTAAGATATTTTTCAAGTTGGTGGCTTTTCGAAATATAATATCTGGGTGTTGTTTCAATCTTTTCCCTATGATGGGGTCACTTTTGGCAATGTGCCAATGTTTTTTTTAGGATATTTTCTATCTGTTTGTATCGACTGGAATAAGTGGTGATAAATGGAATATGATAGGGGTCTCTTTCTTCATGTTTTGTTATACTATTTTTGTCCTCCAACAGGACTTTCCTATCTATAAATCTGACTTGTTTTTTTGTGTCAAGTAAAGTTTTAGGGTTATACCCCTTTTCAACGAATCTTTTGTCTAGAATTTCAGCTTGTGTGTCATAGTCTGATATTTCGGTGCAATTTCTTCTTATTCTTTAGTACTGGCCATTAGGTATATTACTCTTCCATTTAACGTGATGGCAGCTTTTATAATCAATATAACTGTTTGCATCTACTTTTTTGAAAAATGTTGTGGTCGTGATATTATTGTTTATTATGGCTATCTCTATGTCTAAGAAACTGATTTTTGTTTTGTTGTGTTCATGTGTGAACTTTAGACCAAAGTCATTATTATTGAAATTAAGTATGAACTGTTCTAATAGTTCCTCATCTCCTCTCCAAATGATAAATATATAATCTAAGAACCGTTTATAGAGCACGAGATTCGCACCCCATGGAGTATTTGATAAGAATTGTTCTTCGAAATGTCCAACAAATAAATTTGCGTAACTGGGTGCGAATCTCGTGCCCATAGCTGTTCCTCGTTTTTGTATATAATGACTTTCATTTAATGAAAAATAATTGTTTTTAAGTATGAATTCCACACATTTCAGAATGAATTCTTGTTGTGGTTTTTCCATTTCGCTGTCACTAGCTAAAAAAGTGCTTGTGGCTTCTAAGCCTTTTGTATGTTCTATGCATGTGTATAAATAACTTACATCGCATGTGACTAAAATGTAGTTTTCCTTCCAATTAATATGTTCAATTAAATTGAGGAAATGTTTTGTGTCTTTAAGGTGAGCTGGTATATTTTTAACGTATTTTTGGAGAAAGAAGTCAGTGTATTGAGATAGGTTTGATGTCAATGAATTGGGGTTATTGATATCCTTGTGGATTTTAGGCAGAAAATAAAAGACCGGTGTTCTGGGATGTTCTATCAATATGAAATTAAGTTCTTGATTATTTATTATGCCTTTATCTTTTGTTGAAAAGATCATTTTTTCCAAATTCTTTTTCATTTGTTCTAGAGGATTGCCTATTAGTTTATTGTATGTGGTTTTGTCTCCTAATAATCTATTTGCCTCTTTAAGGTAGTTCTGTGTATCCATTATAACCCCCCCCCCTTTATCTGCTTGTTTTATTGTAATGTTTTTGTTCTCTTTGAGATCTTTTAGAACCTCATTTTCTTTTTTACTTAGATTCCAATTTAGCTCTTTTTTCTCTTCTAGTTTCTCAATATCCTCTTTTACCTTTTTCTCAAATATTTCAATTGCACTCCCTTTTTCTTGAGTGGGGTTAAAAGTGGATTTTTGTTTGAAATTAGTGTGGATGTATTTAGAGGTGTAACTTGTAGTGGTCTCCAAGGGAGTTTTTAAAAAAAAAATTTTGAGGGCTAATTTTCTTGTGAATTGGTTTACGTTGATGAGGGTCTCAAATTTATTAATTTTGCAGGATGGAGCAAATGATAGGCCTTTGTTGAGTATTGATTTTTGTTTGTCATTTAATGTTAATTTACTTAAATTAAAGATACCTTTGGGTTCTATTTCGATTTTTTTGTGGCTTTCTTTGGTTCTCCCTCCCCTTCCTCTGTTTCCTCTAATCGTCTTTTTCCTTTTGGTGGGTCGTGTGTTTGCTTTGGGCCCTCTTCTAAAAAAGGAGATCTGTAGTTTTGTATTTTGGTGGATGTGGTGGGAGTTCTATCTTCCTCTTCCTGAATTAGTGAACTGAATCTATTGGTGTGTTCTATATTTCTCTCAGGTGGGTGAGTGGTGGTGCTTTGTTTTTTATTGTAAATGTCTTTAATTTTCGGTGAATGTGGTCTCTTAAAGTGTTCTTTTGGTGTTTCCCAATTTGATTTGTCCCTATATTGGTTTCTCCAAGTGGGATTATAATTATCATATCTATCTTCTTCATGTCTTCTTTCCTCATAGTTTCTATAGTTTTGGAAATGTGAGTCATTATTTTCACCTCTGTAGTGTTCATTCCTGTTATAGTAGTGATCGTGTGTATCTCTAAAATTATTTCTATGGTGGTTATTTCTATTCCAAGAGTCTTGGTGATGTGTACGATTATGTGATTGATTCCTATTGCTCTGGTAATCTTGCTGGTCTTTGTTTTGATTATAATTTCTGTGTTCTTGTGTGTATTTATCTTCTGTGTTGTATCTATTGTCTTCCTTATATAGGATTCCAGTGTTCCTTCCTACTTGTCCTAATTCTCTATTACCATTAAAATGTCTGTACTCATTATGTCTATATTCATTATGTCTGTGATTGTCACGTCTATAATTTCTATTTCTGTCCCAATATTGATTATGACTATACTGATTATTTGGTCTTTGAAATCTGTTTCTGTAATTAGACCTATTTTCATTATGATGTCTGTTGTTATCATAATTTTTGTCATTTCGTGTTTGATTTAAGGTTTTTTCTGTTTCTTGTTGTTCAACCTGCATGTTCAATGATTCTAATTCATTTGTAGTTTTTCTGTTACTAAAAAGTGATTTGTAATTAGGCTGTGATTCTTCATTATCATTGTCAGATTTTCCTTTGTAGTCGTCAATATCTCTATTAAATTTCTTCCATTTAACTTCTAATATATCTTTGTTTAATTCTCCTAGTTTTTTTTAGCTATTTCTTGTTGTTTAGTATTCAATGGTTCTGTTAGATTGATATGTTCCAATGTTTCTTTGCCTTGTTGAATTTTGATCCCTAATTCTTGTGTGGTTACTTCTCTTGATTTTATAATTACTTTTATAAGTTTAAGGGAGGCTATTTCCAGAATATCAAACCACTCTTTACTATGTTCTTCATTTAGTTCAAATGTGCAATCTTTTTCTCCAACATTGGTGTGTCCGGTCCACGGCGTCATCCATAACTTGTGGGAATATTCTCTTCCCCAACAGGAAATGGCAAAGAGCACAGCAAAAGCTGTCCATATAGTCCCTCCTAGGCTCCGCCCACCCCAGTCATTCTCTTTGCCTGCTGAACATGCAGCATCTCCACGGAGATGGTGAAGAGTATGTGGTGTTTAGTTGTAGTTTTTTATTCTACTATCAAGAGTTTGTTATTTTAAAATAGTGCTGGTATGTACTATTTACTCTGAAACAGAAAAAGATGAAGAGTTCTGTTTGTGAGAGGAATATGATTTTAGCAGCAGTAACTAAAATCGTTTGCAGTTTCCACATAGGACTGTTGAGATGAGATAACTTCAGTTGGGGGAAACAGTTGGCAGACTTTTCTGCTTAAGGTATGACTAGCCATATTTCTAACAAGACTGAGTAATGCTGGAAGGCTGTCATTTTCCCCATAATGTGGACCGGTAAGCCATTTTCTTAGTCTCAAACAGAATAAAGGGCTTAATATGGGCTATAAAACTGGTAGACACTTTTATGGGCTAGATCGATTGCTTTATTTAGGCATTTTATACAGCTTGAAGTTGAAATTTACACTTTATAACTTTGGGGAACGTTTTTTTTTTTTTTTTTTACATCAGGCACTGGTTTAGACACCTTCCCAGTCAGGAATGGCCTTCTATGTAGTAGGCAGAGCCTCATTTTCGCACCATTACTGCGCAGTTACTTTTGAGAGCAGGACATGCAGCTGCATGTGTGTGGGTCTGGAAGTGTTTGAAAAGGTTCCTAGAAGGCTTCATTTGGTATCGTATACCCCCCTGGGTTTGGTAAAGTCGCAGCAAAGGCTGTAGCTGGGACTGTAGAGGGGTTAAAACTGTAAACGGCTCCGGTTTCGTCATTTTAAGGGTTAAAGGTCTGAAATTTGGGGTGCAATGCTTTGAATGCTTTAAGACACTGTGGGGAAAATTTGGTTAAAATTGAACAATTCCTTCATAGTTTTTCACATATTCAGTAAAAAAGTGTGCCCTGTTTAAAATTTAAAGAGACAGTAACGTTTTTGTTTTAAAACGGTTTTTGTATTTTATTGACAAGTTTAAGCCTGTTTAACATGTCTGTGCCTTCAGATAAACTATGTTCTGTATGTATGGAAGCCAATGTGTCTCCCCCTTCAAAAATTGTGTGATAATTGTGCCATAGCGTCCAAACAAAGTAAGGACAGTACTGCCACAGATAGTAAAGTTGCCCAAGATGATTCATCAGATGAAGGGAGTAGACATAGTTCTACATCATCTCCTTCTGTGTCTACACCAGTTTTGCCCACGCAGGAGGCCCCTAGTACTTCTAGCGCGCCAATGCTTGTTACTATGCAACAATTGACGGCAGTAATGGATAACTCCATAGCAAATATTTTATCCAAAATTCCTGCATTTCAGAGAAAGCGCGATTGCTCTGTTTTAAACACTGTAGAGCAGGAGGGCGCTGATGATAATTGCTCTGTCATACCCTCACACCAATCTGAAGTGGCTATGAGGGAGGTTTTGTCAGATGGGGAAATTTCTGATTCAGGTAGAATTTCTCAACAGGCAGAACCTGATGTTGTGACATTTAAATTTAAATTAGAGCATCTCCGCACACTGCTTAAGGAGGTGCTATCTACTCTGGATGATTGTGACAACCTGGTCATTACAGAAAAATTGTGCAAGATGGACAAGTTCCTAGAGGTTCCGGTGCACCCCGACGCTTTTCCTATACCCAAGCGGGTGGCGGACATAGTGAATAAGGAGTGGGAGAAGCCCGGCATACCTTTTGTCCCCCCTCCTATATTTAAGAAATTATTTCCTATGGTCGACCCCAGAAAGGACTTATGGCAGACAGTCCCTAAGGTCGAGGGGGCAGTTTCTACACTAGCTAAGCGCACTACTATTCCTATCAAGGATAATTGTGCTTTCAAAGATCCTATGGATAAAATATTGGAGGGTTTGCTTAAAAAGATTTTTGTACAGCAAGGTTACCTCCTGCAACCTATTTTGTGCATTATTCCTGTCACTACAGCAGCGTGGTTCTGGTTCGAAGAACTAGAAAAGTCGCTCAGTAGAGAGACTCCGTATGAGGAGGTTATGGACAGAATTCACGCACTTAAGTTAGCTAATTCCTTTATTTTAGATGCCGCTTTGCAGTTAGCTAGATTAGCGGCGAAAAATTCGGGGTTTGCAATTGTGGTGCGCAGAGCGCTCTGGCTAAAGTCTTGGTCAGCGGATGTATCTTCCAAGACAAAGTTGCTTAATATCCCTTTCAAGGGTAAAACCCTTTTTGGGCCAGAATTGAAAGAGATTATCTCAGACATCACTGGGGGTAAGGGCCACGCCCTCCCACAAGATAGGCCTTTCAAGGCCAAGAATAAGTCTAATTTTCGTTCCTTTCGCAATTTCAGGAATGGACCGGCCTCCAACTCTGCAGCCTCTAGACAAGAGGGTAATGCTTCGCAAACCAAACCAGCTTGGAAACCGATGCAAGGCTGGAACAAGGGTAAGCAGGCCAAGAAGCCTGCTGCTGCTACCAAAACAGCATGAAGGAGTAGCCCCCGATCCGGGACCGGATCTAGTAGGGGGCAGACTCTCTCTCTTCGCTCAGGCTTGGGCAAGAGATGTTCAGGATCCCTGGCCACTAGAAATAGTTTCTCAGGGTTATCTTCTGGAATTCAAGGAACTACCCCCAAGGGGAAGGTTCCACATGTCTCACTTATCTTCAAACCAAATAAAGAGACAGGCATTCTTACATTGTGTAGAAGACCTGTTAAAAATGGGAGTGATACACCCAGTTCCAACTGTGGAACAAGGAATGGGGTTTTACTCAAATCTGTTTGTAGTTCCCAAAAAAAGAGGGAACTTTCAGACCAATTCTGGATTTAAAGATTCTAAACAAATTTCTCAGAGTGCCATCGTTCAAAATGGAAACTATTCGAACGTTTTTACCTTCAATCCAGGAGGGTCAATTTATGACTACCGTGGATCTAAAGGATGCGTATCTACATATTCCTATCCACAAAGATCATCATCAGTTCCTAAGGTTCGCCTTTCTGGACAAACATTACCAGTTTGTGGCTCTCCCATTCGGGCTGGCCACTGCTCCATGGATTTTCACAAAGGTACTCGGGTCCCTTCTAGCGGTTCTAAGACCAAGGGGCATTGCAGTGGCACCTTTCTTGGACCACATTCTGATACAAGCGTCGTCTCTTTCAAAGGCAAAGGCTCGCACAGACATCGTTCTGGCCTTTCTTAGATCTCACGGGTGGAAGGTGAACATAGAAAAGAGTTCCCTGTCTCCGACAACAAGAGTTCCTTTCTTGGGGACAATAATAGATTCTTTAGAAATGAAGATTTTTCTGACAGATGTCAGAAAGTCAAAACTTCTAAATGCTTGTCAAGTTCTTCACTCTGTTCCATGACCTTCCATAGCTCAGTGCATGGAAGTAGTAGGGTTGATGGTTGCAGCAATGGACATAGTTCCTTTTGCGCGAATTCATCACCATGCATGCTGAAACAGTGTAATGGGGACTATACAGACTTGTCTCCAGTGATTCAAGTAGATCAGAAGACCAGAGACTCACTCCGTTGGTGGCTAACCCAGGATCACCTGTCCCAGGGAATGAGTTTCCGCAGACCAGAGTGGGTCATCGTCACGACCGACGCCAGTCTAGTGGGCTGGGGCGCGGTCTGGGACTCCCTGAAAGCTATGGGTCTATGGTCTCGGGAAGAGTCTCTTCTCCCGATAAACATTCTGGAACTGAGAGCGATATTCAATACTCTCAGGGCTTGGCCTCAACTAGCAAAGGCCAGATTCATAAGATTCCAATCAGACAACATGACGACTGTTGCTTACATCAACCACCAGGGGGGAACAAGGAGTTCCCTGGCGATGAGAGAAGTGACCAAAATCATAAAATGGATGGAGGATCACTCCTGCCACCTATCTGCGTTCCACATCCCAGTAGTGGAAAATTGGGAGGCGGATTATCTGAGTCGTCAGACATTCCATCCGGGGGAGTGGGAACTCCACCCGGAGATATTTGCCCAGTTGACTCAATTATGAGGCATTCCAGACATGGATCTGATGGCGTCTCGTCAGAACTTCAAGGTTCCTTGCTACGGGTCCAGATCCAGGGATCCCAAGGCGACTCTAGTGGATGCATTAGTAGCGCCTTGGGCCTTCAACCTAGCTTATGTGTTTCCACCGTTTCCTCTCATTCCCAGGCTGGTAGCCAGGATCAAACAGGAGAGGGCCTCGGTGATCTTGATAGCTCCTGCGTGGCCACGCAGGACTTGGTATGCAGACCTGGTGAATATGTCATCGGCTCCACCATGGAAGCTACCTTTGAGACAGGATCTTCTAGTACAGGGTCCATTCGAACATCCAAATCTAGTTTCCCTCCAGCTGACGGCTTGGAAATTGAACGCTTGATTTTATCTAAGCGTGGGTTTTCGGATTCTGTGATAGATACTCTGGTACAAGCCAGAATACCTGTAACTAGAAAAATTTACCATAAAATATGGAAAAGATATATCTGTTGGTGTGAATCCAAGGGATTCTCATAGAGTAAGATCAAAATTCCTAGGATCCTTTCTTTTCTTCAAGAAGGTTTGGATAAGGGATTATCAGCGAGTTCTCTAAAGGGACAGATTTCTGCTTTATCTGTCTTGTTACACAAATGACTGGCAGCTGTGCCAGATGTTCAAGCTTTTGTTCAGACTTTGGTCAGGATCAAGCCTGTTTACAGACCTTTGACTCCTCCCTGGAGTCTGAATTTAGTTCTTTTAGTTCTTCAAGGGGTTCCGTTTGAACCTCTACATTCCATAGATATCAAGATGTTATCTTGGAAAGTTCTGTTTTTGGTTGCTATTTCTTCTGCTAGAAGAGTTTCTGAGTTATCTGCTCTGCAGTGTAATCCGCCCTATCTGGTGTTCCATTCAGATAAGGTTGTTTTGCGTACTAAGCCTGGTTTCCTTCCAAAGGTTGTTTCCAACAAGAATATTAACCAGGAAATAGTTGTGCCTTCTTTGTGTCCGAATCCAGTTTCAAAGAAGGAACGTTTGTTACACAATTTAGATGTAGTTCGTGCTTTAAAGTTCTATTTAGATGCAACAAAGGATTTCAGACAAACGTCTTCTCTGTTTGTCGTTTATTCTGGCAAGAGGAGAGGTCAAAAAGCTACTGCTACCTCTCTTTCCTTTTGGCTGAAAAGCATCATCCGATTGGCTTATGAGACTGCCGGACGGCAGCCTCCCGAACGAATCACAGCTCACTCTACTAGGGCTGTGGCTTCCACATGGGCCTTCAAGAACGAGGCTTCTGTTGATCAGATATGTAAGGCAGCGACTTGGTCTTCCCTGCACACTTTTGCCAAATTCTACAAATTTGATACTTTTGCTTCTTCGGAGGCTATTTTTGGGAGAAAGGTTTTGCAAGCCGTGGTGCCTTCCGTTTAGGTAACCTGATTGGCTCCCTCCCTTCATCCATGTCCTAGGGCTTTGGTATTGGTTCCCACAAGTTATGGATGACGCCGTGGACCGGACACACCAATGTTGGAGAAAACAGAATTTATGCTTACCTGATAAATTACTTTCTCCAACAGTGTGTCCGGTCCACGGCCCGCCCTGGTTTTTTAATCAGGTTTGATGAATTTCTTTCTTTAACTACAGTCACCACGGCACCCTATGGTTTCTCCTGTTTTTCTCCTGTCCGTCGGTCGAATGACTGGGGTGGGCGGAGCCTAGGAGGGACTATATGGACAGCTTTTGCTGTGCTCTTTGCCATTTCCTGTTGGGGAAGAGAATATTCCCAAAGTTATGGATGACGCCGTGGACCGGACACACCGTTGGAGAAAGTAATTTATCAGGTAAGCATAAATTCTGTTTTTAAGGCGTAATCCCCTAGGGACCATGTTTTCTTTTATATATTTGTTCAAGAAAGCCAGCTCTAATTTATGTTTTATTTCCTTAAATAGAATGTTCTCTAACTCACTAAATGTGTCTTTTTCATTTATATAGTCTTTTTTATTAAAATTTGAGTCTGAGGGGTCAATTTTATTCTGAATATCATCCAGAATACTGTTTCTGGTGTCAAATATGTCCATAATCTCAAAAATAAGTTAATAGCCTTGATACACCTTTCTTAACAGTCTAGGGATAAAAAGGTTAAAAATACGTGAAGATATGTTTAGACTGTAAGTTAGGATGGGGAATTCTAGCACACCTTTGAAAAAACTTTATCCCAATGTTTTTTAGAAATATGGTATTGTGAGAATAGGTGGCACAAATGAATGCTATTCCCCTATGTATAATGAATTGTATTGGTTAGGATTTATTGTTACTGATGATTCAATTTCCTAAATTCAATTTGGTATGTTTTAGCGAGTATCGATATGAATGCTATATGGCACAAATGGATGCTATTCTTCAATGTGTAATATATTGTGTTAGTTTCAATATAGTAAGTTTAGCGTGTCAATATGTCTTAATTTTAAAATATGTTCTTGTATATGCTCCGCTTATATCGCTGTATGTGATAGAATACTTTTTATTTGTAAATACGACCAAAGGGCTGGGTTATAATTTATACAATTTTATTAAATCATAAAAATATATATATATATATATATTGGCATAAGATTAAATTGACACCGGTGTCTACTTGTAATCAGTAAAATACTTTTAAAACAGATAAAATTTGTTAAAATCTTAATTATCACAGGTTATGTTGATGACATTATCTAAGATGCACTTATATAAACGATACTTTGTATATAGTTCAGATTTATAATTTCTGATTTCTTGCTTTGGCTTTGATTTACCATACAATTGGGCAAGGTATAGGCGATATCTGTCACACTAAATAAATGTGTGTGAAATAGTACCTTATAGTGTATCTGTTTGATGACACTTTATTAGTTGAAGGATAGTGCGGTTAAATAAATGCCACTGATTTTGGATTCCTTTAATGACTTCACTTGCTTTAGTAGCTTTAGGGTTTTTTCGGTGTTGAATTGCACAAGCGGTTAAATATATGCCGCTGGATGATCCTTTCTGTGGTTGGTGATCAGCCTTCTGAAATGAATATAGGTTGGTGTTTTCTTCTTGGTTGTTTTGGGCTTAACCTTGATGTGCGGTTCCCGTGACCGCTCTGTATCTTTTTCCTTTGTCGGTCAGTGACCGATCAAACTTCTTAAGGGTTGATGTTTCCTGATGTTATCTTTAATGCGGTTATATTTCAACCGTCAGGTGAGGATTCCTATGCCGCTTCGGTAGGCTGTTTCGTGTCTTTGTTTTTTCTTTGTAGGTCAGTGACCGATCTGGCTGCTGTAGTTTCAAAGTGTGCAGCTACAAAGACGTTGTAGAAGTTTCCACTGTAACGTTTTGATGTTTAGTGCGGTTAAATACATGCCCCAAAATAGATGTTTGTATTTTCAGATGGATTCAGCTGAAAATACCTTTTTTTGATATGTAGTTAGAAGCGCTCCTCTCGTGTCTCTCAAATCCGTGTATTGTTGCTCTGGTATCTACGCGTTTCGGCTTCAAAGCCTTTGTCAAGATACCTGATGGATAGATTAACCTGCTATTTATACCTATTTGGGTTAATACTTTAAGTGCCAGTTTTGTTTTCTGTCCATTGTATATGATTTTCACTTTAATTTAGATACATTCCTTGCTTGTGGATGTGAAGCATTAAAGTTCATCATGTATTTATTGAGGTTAGTTTGGAGTGCAACATTAATTTCTCATAGTTGAAAAACACATTTATAAGAATACATATATACATCGTGACTATAAGGAGTAAGCCAATTCTCGTGTGCAAACATTAAATTGTAAATGTATTTTGAGTTTGATTCTTTTAACAACTATATTGTTGTTATATTTTTTGTAGTGTTTTTTTTTAAAAAGAAGCTTCCAATCTTTGTTCATTAATACATTTTACCCAGTGTGTGCATAAGTTGATCTAATTTCGCTCCATATCAACTTAAAATATATTACTACATTTCTACTGATTATTGCATTGTGAATGCCTTATGTGTAAATTAGGAAATTTGAAATGGATCCTAGAGTTCCCTTCAATGTCCACTCAGTGGTATTACTACCTGATTATTTTCTACCAGTATGTTTATTATTGGACTGGATGATGGTCCTAAATATATATATAACTAGTTTTGGATTATGGAGGTTCCTATTTGGGTCCTATATAATAACTGGTTCTAGATTATGGAGGTTCCTATTTGGGATTGTTAATAAAGTGTCATCAAACAGATACACTATATGGTACTATTTCGCACACATTTATTTAGTGTGACAGATATCACCTATACCTTGCCCAATTGTATGGTAAATCAAAGCCAAAGCAAGAAATCAGAAATTATAAATCTGAACTATATACAAAGTATCTTTTATATAAGTGCATCTTAGATAAGTCATCAACATAACCTGTGATAATTAAGATTTTAACAAATTTGATCTGTTTTAAAAGTATTTTACTGATTACAAGTAGACACCGGTGTCAATTTAATCTTATGCCAATATATATATATTTTTTATGATTTAATAAAATTGTATAAATTATAACCCAGTCCTTTGGTTGTATTTACAAATAAAAAGTATTCTATCACATACAGCGATATAAGCGGAGCATACACAAGAACATATTTTAAAATTAAGACATAGCGACACGCTAAACTTACTATATTGAAACTAACACAATATATTACACATTGAAGAATAGCATCCATTTGCGCCACCTATTCTCACAATACCATAGCGACTGCTTATCTGGTATTTCTTCCTGGATGGCCTCTCACCACCTACAAATTAACATGTCCAAGACTGAGCTCCTTCTTATCCCCCCTCAAGCTCTACGCTGACTTCTGACTTCTCTATCCCTGTTGACGGCATCCCCATTTCCCCATCGCACCAAGTCCGCTGCTTTGGAGTTACATTTGAGTAAAATCTATCCTTCGTCCCCCATATCCAATCACTTTCTACTTCCTGCCGCAACCATCTATGCAATATTTCCAAGATTCACCCTTATCTGAGCGCTGACACCACAAAGCAAATAATCCACTCCCTTGTTATTTCCTGACTTGACTACTGCAATAACCTACTCACTGGCCTTCCTTTTTCCCGCCTCTCCCCCCTTCAATCCATCCTAAATGCCTCTGCCAGACTGATCTACCTTTCCCATCACTCTGTATCTGCTGCACCTTTCTGCGAGTCCCTTCATTGGCTCCCCATTCACAGCAGAATTAAATTCAAAACTCTCACCCTTGCATACAAAGCGCTCACCAACACTGCTCCCCTATACCTATCCTCTCTAATCAACAA
This sequence comes from Bombina bombina, assembly GCF_027579735.1. Taxonomy (NCBI): domain Eukaryota; kingdom Metazoa; phylum Chordata; class Amphibia; order Anura; family Bombinatoridae; genus Bombina; species Bombina bombina. Next base: position 1,516,132,130 of record NC_069499.1, on the reverse strand, counting down.
GTATACTCCAGCCTGCCCACTAAGATTCCACAATGACCTGCTCCTTGCATCCGCGACTATCACCTCCTCTTATAGAAACATAGAAACATAGAATTTGAAGGTAGATAAGAACCAAAAAGGCCCATCAAGTCTACCCATATTACATGTTACTTTTTCATTAGGATAGCCTTATGCATGTCCCATCAAGTCTACCCATATTACATGTTACTTTTTCCTTAGGATAGCCTTATGCATGTCCCAGGCATTTTTAAATTCCTTTACAGTCTTTGTGTTTACCTCCTCAAATGGAAGTTTATTCCATGAATGAACCCACCACCCTTTCTGTAAAAAAATGCTTCCTCAAATTTCTCCTGAATCTACTACCCTCTAACTTTAGATTGTGACCCCTTGTTTTGGCATTTATTTTTTTGTGAAAAATGCTTTCAGCTTCTATTTTATTAAGTCCCTTCATATATTTGAAGGTTTCTATCATGTCACCTCTTTCCCTTCTATCCTCTAAATTATACATATTTAGATCATAGAGTCTTTCTTTGTACGTTTTATATTTTAGACCATGTACCATTTTAGTAGCCCTCCTTTGGACAGGTTCTAGTTTATTTATATCTTTCTGAAGATATGGTCTCCAAAACTGTACACAGTATTCCATATTTGGTCTAACTAATGATCTGTAAAGTGGCATAAGAACCTTGCTATTTCTGCTACTAAAACCTCTTCCAATGCAACCAAGCATTTGACTGGCCTTGCTGGCTGCACTGCGGCATTTTAAATAATCTGAAATAATAATTCCCAAATCCCTTTCTTCTTTAATTAAAGTCAGTAATGTACCATTGAGACTATAATTGGTCTTTGGGTTTTTGGATCCTATATGCATAATTTTGCTCTTGGTAATATTAAGTTTCAGATCCCATTTATTTGACCAGTCCTCTAGTTTATTAATATCACAGTTCATTTGATCAACTCCTCCTGGAACATCTACCCTGTTACAAATTTTTGTATCATCAGCAAACAAGCAAACCTTCCCCTTAAGCCCACTTCCAAACCTTCCCCTTAAGCCCACTTCCAATATCACTTATGAACATGTTAAACAAAACAGGCCCAAGAACTGACCCTTGGGGAATTGTAGTAACTGATAGTAACTGATGCCTCATTTGAATGTACTCCATTAATTGAAACCCTCTGTCTTATGCTAGACTGCAGGACTTCTGTCGTGCAGCACCTACCCTCTGGAACACTCTCCCTTGTGCTGTCAGGCTCTGCCCTAATCTTTTTTCCTTTAAATGTTCCCTGAAGACTTTTCTGTTCAAGGAAGCCTACTATCTTTTTTCCTTTAAATGTTCCCTGAAATCTTTTCTGCTCAAGGAAGCCTACTACCCAACTCAATAATAAATTAATTTCACTTACCTAACATTTCCCTCATCTAACTCTGTATTAACATATTTTTCAATCTTGCAGTCCTCACCTCCTGTTTCTCAACCTCCTACCCTTCTAGATTGTAAATTTCCACGGGAATAGGGCCCTCAATCCCTCCTGTATGTGTTTGTAAATTTTGTCCTGTCTCTTACAAGTCTTATATTGTTTTATTTAAACAAATTGTATCCATGGACAGCGCTGCGGAATATGTTGGCGCTTCATAAATAAAGTATAATAATATATATATAAGCACTTAAAGGGACAATAGAAATCATGCACCACCTGTAATTATGTGTGCCGCCATTTTGGAACCAATGTTTTACTGCAGCTATCTGATGGAGAGTTGCTGCACATGTGCAATCACATCATCACTGGAATGTTGTGAAAGATAGATTTCAAAATGGTAGCACCCATGACTGAGGTGGGAAATTACCTCAATAATAAGTTTATAAAATGTAGCTGGTGTTTAATGTCCCTTTAACATAGTTGTTTCCTTTATTTAGAGTTTTAAAGGGACATGATATGCTAAATATAGCATTCTGTATATTTTGGTTTTGATTGGAGGAAATTTTACACGTGCATTCTCAAAAAAGTGAAAGTTATCATGGAACAGATTTGTAATATAGAGCTAGATTACGAGTGGCGCTAACTGTTGCATGTGAGCGAAAAGTAGATTTTCATGGTTCTTTGCACATGTTGTAAGTAGTGTGCATATTACAAGTTGAAAGTAGACATGCTCACTGGAGCAGAATTCAATTTAACGCACATCAAGGGTATCGCATCTTCAGAGCTCTGGTTAACTGTCACACGAGGCAAAAGAGTTGCACAAAACATATCAAGTTGTCATTTAAATGTACAGTTACACTCATAATAACACTGACTAAAAACAATTAATATAAAAAAATTGCATAAAAAAAGTTAAAAGGGCTTAAAGATATAAAGGGGTAGATTTATCAAATGGCCGGTGGACATGATTCGCTGTAGCAAATCATGTCTGCCCGACATCGCTAAATGACGACAACATACGCTGTCGGCATTTATCATTGCACAAGCATTTCTTGTGAAATGCCGCCCCCTGCATATTTGCTAGCAGGGGATGTTAATCAATCCGATCGTATCTAAGATGTGGCGGACAAGTTAAGGAACAGCAGTCTTATGACTCAGGCATAAAAAGCAGCATCCGCTGCTTGATAAATATACCCCAGAGTCTCAGGTGTTAGAAAAAAAAAGGACTGCAAAGGGCTTTAACATAGAAAAACATACATATACATTTCTAAATTAGTATATAGCGAAGTAGGGAAAGAAGTGGCGCCAAGGACCCCTTATATGCCAAGTACGAAAAGGATCCCTCATACAAAGATCCAGGGGTTAGTGAGGACAGATTAGGCAAGGTAGTACTGGCGCTTGGAAGCCTAAGGGTTAATGAGTATTGTTTTTGTAATAATTAATAAATCATAAATATTCTCAATATATGATTAGACCAATATAAAGTACATTAATATATTCTCAGAGGACCCTTTTTAGGTTCGGTAAAGGAGACAATAAATATAAGTTGTACTGAGATAATTCAATATAGTTATAAGCTCATGTGTATTAATCAGTTGTGTGGATCGGTATAACACTTATATGTTAAATTCTTAGATGACTAAAGCTCCCTATCACTTGAGACTAGCTCGATATAAGCAGGTTACAAAAGTGTAGGAGAATAGGGTAAATCTCAAATGTATACCAATCTATATAATAGACTGTAAGTGATTGATAAATAACATTTATTATACAAAAAATCTACACAAACACTTATACAATATACATATACAGTTGCTTATAAAATGGAAATGGGGTAAAACTAAAATTGGACGTCCAATAGTTAAAAAAATAGAGTACTAAAATTCAGATTAGAAATCACATATAAATAACCTGCTGAGATGCAGTGTAGGCATAGAGTACGTAGATAAGAAGTTTTTAAGCGGTACCTTAAAAGTTTTTAATGCCTCTCTCTACGTCTAGAGAGAGGATATTAATGTGCCACAGTGTTAATACGAATGGATCCAGTTCTCATTAAATTGTGCTTGGAATATCACGCTGTCACTGTACTGGTACTTTGCAGATTCAAAGTCTCTGAAACTTTTCCTGGGCCCAGGTAGTCTTCCGGCGTCGAGGTGTTACTGCTTCGGTGATGCGGTCTATATTCTAAAATCACGCCTTTGTTGTATTCCAGTGTTGCAGATCTGATCCGCCTGTTGTATGTAGCAGAGGGCGGTTTTTAGTGGTGAGCCACTGTCTTCTTCTTGTGACGTAAGTCCTAACGTCAAGCTTTTTAGTTGTTGGCCCTTTTTGCCTGGTAGCAAGTTTTTATAGGCTGTGTCCAACTTTAGGATGGGCTGGTTTCCACCGGTTATATCCCTCTTTATGATCAATCCGGATTGAGGGTCTGTAAATCCGTAAGGTGCACTGTATTATTTCACAGCTGCTCGTCAGTTGTTGGCATTGAGTAGAAAATTTAGCAATTCAGTTCGACATGTTTCGCCCCTCACTCGGGGCTTTTTCAAGAATGAATTGCTAGGCTAGTATGCTGCTTTAAATAGGGTGGAGGTACATGTTCATAGGTTAATTGTTAAGGTGGGTGTTACCTTGTCCATTCAGGTCTTAAGGTGGTATAATCCTTAGAAGTTAATTCTTTTAAGGTGGTATCCGGTTTTTTGTTAAAGGTATAATTCATAGTCCATCAATAAAACTTCATTAAAACTTCATTATAGTGTCTTCTTTTTTTTTCATTTTCAAAACTTTATTAAGATAAAATAGTAACAATACACACTTCAGAAGACTTAAGTCACATTAGGAATTTTAACATTTTCCAATACTTGCTGGAGAGTCCATAATTTCCCAGGTCTAGGTATTGTGGCTAGACAGTGAGTCCCGTTGTACCTGGTAGTTTAATGATCATATTTTAAACATAGTGTCCATAAGTTGTTATATAGTCTCTGAAGTATGTGTGCAGGCTGATAACAAGAAACAAAAATATTATATCGTATATATGCACTCTGGGAGATAAGATAGACTCGGCGTGGATTTTAACACAAATTCCCACACCAAGAGTAATCAGTTAGAGAAATGAGTGAAGGAAAGAAATAAAGATAAGAGGGAAAGGGTACGAGGAGGAGAGAGGGAGAGAAAAAAAAAAAAAAGGGGGGATGGGAAAGGTGAGAGGGAGAGGAAGTAGCAGTGGATCACCAGATATTATCTTGTCAAGGAGGATCCAGAGCAGGTCCCCAGGCCAGCCAGAGCCAGCAAGCCCTCCTCGTCTGTCGCTGTACTAAGAGCTGTTACTCAGGTCAGAGATCACCAGTTTCCAAATTTCTAGCATATATTCATGAACTTCTATTTTGTCATCCCTTAAATATCTAAATCTTTCAAGTTGTAGTAGTCTGTCTACCTGGGATGCCCAGTCAGTCACTGTTGGGATGGCCGCCTGTTTCCATTTCTTGGGGATGAGGGACTTGGCACTGTTAAGCATTATATAAAAGAGCTGTTTTGAAGGTTTGTCTTTGAACTTAGGGAGACCATGGAACAGCAAAAGGCTGGGTGTTCTAGCTAAGTTTATGTTAAGTGTGGTTTCCACGATGCTAAGAATTGACTGCCAATAAGGCCTAAGAATATCACAACCCCACCAGATGTGGAGGAGGGTGCCATGCTCTCCACACCCACGCCAGCATTTACCATCAGTCTGTTTATATATTTTCTGAATTCTGTCTGGTGTGAGATACCACCCCGACAGAAATTTGTAATTAGATTCGAACATTCTCGTTGAGACCGAGGCTCTCACATGGGCATTTAACAATTTATGCCAGTCTTTGTCAGTCGGAGGTGGGTTGAGATCCCTGTTCCATCGTCTCACATATTCAGGAAAAGGGGATTCCTTTGGTGAGAGGATCAAACGGTAAGCTATGGAAATCAAATGCTTCAGTGTGCTCGGAAGTAGGCATAGAGATTCCAAAGTAGTCAATTGTCTAGTCATGTTGTTTGATCTCTTATATGTTGATAGGAAATGTTGGAGTTGTGTATGATAAAACCAGGAAATTTCAAGGCCAGTGCGTTCAAGGTCTGCTCTGCTCTTAATTTTTTTATTTGTTAAGAGGCGGTGGAAGGTCACCTGTGTAAATGAAGTTTTGTCTATCGGTAGCCGTTGCGTACAAGTAAAGGGTATATCTGGATTGTCGATAAATGGCATGAGTGGTGAAGGATTGGAGGTGATGTACAGATGTTCCACCAAAGATCTATCCCACCGAGCAAAGAATTCTTTAACAAAGGGGTAACTCTCCAGTATTTTGGGCCTAGATTTAATGGACATCCATCCCAGGGTCCCCATGTTCTGTGTTCCTATGATTGTCCTACATATTTGCACCCAGGTTTTATCCTTAGAATTATGACACCATTCAACTTGGTGTTGAAGATTAAGGGCTTTCTTGTAGTTAGACAGGTTAGGGACTCCCAATCCTCCCCCCTCCTTTGGTAAGTAAAGGGTTTTCCTTGCGGTTTACAGTTTAACCCCTTTCCAAATAAATTCTTCTATAACTCCCTGTAGTCTGTGTAGGTAGTGTGTGGGTAAAGGGATCGGGAGGGTCTGGAGATAATACAGTATCCTGGGTAAAATATTCATTTTTATAATACCGATTCTCCCTAACCAGGAGACCGGCTTGTTTCTCCAAGAAGAGAGGTCTCCTGTGATTTCAGTAAGTAGGTTTGAGTAATTGGCCTCGTGTAATGTGTCTGGGGAAGGGGGGAAGGTTGATCCCCAAATATCTGAGAGTGCGAGTTTGTATGCGTAATGGGCACAGAGAAGAGAGTTGGCAAATATCTGCCTGGGGGAGAGTGACATTTAATATTAACAATTTAGTTTTGTTCAGGTGAAAGTTCGAGAACCTACCATATATCTCAAATTCTCTTAGTGCTTCAGGGAGTGAGGTCAATGGGTCTGTTAATGAAAGTAAGACGTCATCCACGTACATGGACAACTTATGCTCCTGATCCCCTATCTTTAAACCTTTAATCTTCCCGTTGTCGCTAATTCTTTGAGCTAAAACCTCCATAACCAAGGCAAACAACAACGGGGATAGTGGGCACCCTTGTCTGGTGCCATTTGAGATGTTGAAGGGTTTGGATAGTATGTTGTTAATCCTGACTTGAGCTGAGGGGGCCTTATAGAGAGAAAAAATATTTTGTGTGAAAGCCTGTCCAAACCCCATCTTCGACAGGACTGCCTTCAAGAACTTCCAGCTAATCCTGTCGAAGGCCTTTTCGGCATCGGTAGAGACCAGGATCATAGGGACCCTGTTCACTTGGCGTAATTACTCAGTAGGGTAGCTTTTATAGTATTGTCCCTGGCCTCTCGACCAGGGACAAATCCTACTTGATCTGGGGAGATCAGATTAGGTAAAAATTTGTTCAGTCTGTTGGAAAGGATTTTGGCATATATCTTTATGTCGACATTGAGAAGTGATATTGGTCGAAAATTTTCAGGCCGATTTGTTGGCTTGCCTGGTTTAGGGATAGTTGTAATGTGGGCTGTTAACAAGAAGGGAGTCCTTGGGAAGTGTCTAGGGTGTTAAATAAGCAGGCTAACTGAGGGGACAGGATTTCTTTATATAGCTTATAATATTTGGCACTAAAGCCGTCAGGGCCCGGGCTTTTGACAGCCGGCAGGTTTTCTATGGTGGGCATTACCTCCTCTGGGGTTATAGGAGCGTTCAAGGCCTCTATGTCTGTTTGGGACAAAGAGGGATGTCTGATTGAGTCCAGATAGGAACTCAGGGTTGGAGAAGGTGATCTCTCCCCCCTGTCCCGGGAGGTGTGTGAGGGGGTCTGTAGATTATACAAATCGTGATAGTATGCTCTTAGTGTTTCCGCAATTGCTGGACGGTCTGCGTGCGTTAAACCGTTTTTGTCTATCAATGCGTGAATGTGTGTTTTTAACTGTTTTCTTTTAAGAGCCCTGGCTAAAAGTTTACCAGGTTTATCCCCAAATTCGTAGAATTTCTGTTGGTTAAGCAGCGCCATTTTCTGGTAATCAAGTGTGTGGATGTCCTGAATTTCTCTCCTAGCCTTACTGAGTTCAGAAAGCACTAAGGTGTCCGATGGCTGTTTTTTATGTTTTGTTTCTAATTCACGTATGCTAGTTAGAAGTGAGGAGAACCGTATTCTAGTTTATTTTGCCAAGATGGCCTTCTGTTTCATAAGTTCGCCACGGAGCACACATTTATGTGCACCCAAAGTATGTGTTTGGAGGTCTCGGTCGTGTCATTAATGGTGAAATAGTCAGTGAGTGTAGTTTCTATTTTCCCCCTGAGCAACTGGTTATTAAGTAGGAAATCGTCGAATCACCATATGAATGGGAGGTCTGGCATGGTCGGCCATCGTAATTTACATAGTACTGGGGCGTGATCTGACCAGGTCATGGGGAGGATTTGTACTTTCTCTACAGCAGCCAGCGTAGCTTGGTCAGTGAAAATATAGTCAATTCTCGTGTACAGGTCGTGAAGGTGGGAGAAGAAGGTGTAGTCCCGTCTTGTGGGGTATTGTGTTCTCCAAATGTCATGCACTGCCAGTTCTTCTAATCTAGTGTTACATTGCTTAATGAACTTTTGTGGGATGGAGGCTGACCCCCTGGAGGTATCCAACAATGGTTCCAGGGGTAGGTTGAAATCCCCTGCAAGGAGCAAAGCTCCTTTTTGCGTTTCAAGTATTTTGTTAGTGAGAGCTGTCATAAATTTGTGTTGCCTGGTGTTTGGGAAGTATGCGTTAATCAATGTGACAGGTCTGTTGTACAAGATGCCTATTATTATCAGGTAGCGGCCCTCTGGGTCTTTAACCTCTTGTATCAAGCTAAAGGGTGTAGAATGTTTTATAATAATTCTCACCCCGTTTTTCTTAGAGGGGCTAGAAGCAAAAAACATAGTTGGGAATTTGGGATTCGGCCATTTTGGTTCCCTCCCCTTTTTAAAATGGGTCTCTTGCAAATATACAATGTCACAATTTAGTCTAGTTACTTCCTTTATCAAATGAGATCTCTTTTCTGGTGTATTGAGGCCCTTTACGTTCAGTGTCAGTACTGTCAAACTCCGTCTGTTCCTGGATTCCATCATATTAGGTGTTTAGTGATGGGATGAGTATAGGGACGTGGGGAGAAGGGAGGGAGGAGAGGGGAAGAGAGGGAGGAAAAAAAAGGGAAAAAAGGGGGACGGGTATGGAAGAGGGGAAAAGAAAAAGTTGAAATAGTAAAGCAAAGATCAGTAGAGTAGTAGTAGGAGTTCCAGCAGTACGCTGGAGGTAGTAAGAGAGTTAGAAAGGTATTTATATAGTCCTTCTTGTGCGTAGAAGGTAAAAACAAGAAATAAGAAAGCAAGTGCGGGGTCAGTATCCCCACACCTAATCAGCAATAGAAAAAAAAAATGTTAGAATTCAAAATTTTAGGAACAATCCGTCCCAAACCAGTACAGTACAAAATATGCTATTTGCTCATATGTAACATATTATGTAGATTACTGTGTTTCTAAGTAAAGTTCAGCCACATGGTTAGCTTGTAGTGAGGCTTCCATTAGTCAATTGCAATGAAAGAAAAAAGTAACATTGTGGAACAGAGAAATTTCAAGGCAACACATATAAACAAACATTTGGTAAATAATATATATATTTCAAGTAATAAAGTAGGTTTATTTTAAACTATATTGAAGAGATTAAACAGTTAAACTACTGGAATCAACCCTAGGGCTCCCGAATGTCTAATATGTCTCGTTACCAGTGCTTATGCCCTAGTTGTCTGCTGCCCCCTTAAGGATATGTAATGGACCTTGATAAAGCAGGGTGCTTCTGCATTATAGACCATTATGCAGCCTATATCTCATAGAATGTTGTAAAACTAAGACAGCTCCCTGCTTGGTAGAGGCTAAGCCACTAGAGACCCTCTGGTACCTTCATACAGGGCAATGTAAGGCTTGCCGCTTACTATTGACATATCTACATTTTGGGCTGCATGTATATGCACTAGGTGGTAGGGGCCCGTTTAAATACGGCAGCCTTCATTAAAAACAGGTAGCATCATTTAACAGTTAACCTAGAAAAACAATCAGAAGGTATAAATAGTGCATTAAGAAGCTGGAAAAAAAAAAAAAAAACGAAACAATTTACCATGTCCTGAACTTCTAGTCTATAAAGATTAGTCTGGTGCTAACACAGGAGACACAACATTAGAGTTATATACTTATAAGAGTCCCCGTGTTGCATATCAAGGTAAAGTCTTAAGGCAGGAGTTGTCTTTCAAGTGTCAGGAGTCTAGGCAGAGTCCTCTGCTTCCCAAGGAGGAAGGTCCTGTTGAGTACTTTCCATCTGGTCTGGTGATGTTATGCTGATACCAAGTATCCTGCAGTACTCAGGGAGGTCGGCCGATGATCTGTAGACTGCTTGTGTGCCATTTTTTGAAGCTATCAGGCTTACAGGAAATCGCCATTTGTATTGTATTTTCTGGGCTTGTAGTTCAGACGTTATGAATTTGAGGTCCCTTCTCTTTTGTGAGGTAGTTAAACTCAGGTCTGAAAAGATTTGAAGGGAGATCCCCGCATGTGTTACATTCTGAAGGTTCCTTGCTCTCTGCATAATAATTTCTTTGTCCTTGTAACTATGGAACTTGATTATTATGTCCCTAGGTGGGGCCTTAGGCGGGGGTCTGGGCCTAAGAGCCCTGTGGGCCCTCTCTATGGGTATATCAATGGAACTCGGTGTACATTTCAAAGTGCGGAACAAATCCTGTAAATATCCCTCTAGTGCAGTGTTAGAGACAGATTCAGGGACTCCGCGAATCCTGACATTATTTCGTCGCCCCCTATTGTCTAGATCCTCCACTCTGGAAAGCAGAAACTGTATGTGCTCCTCATGTTCTCTAATGTAGTGTGAGTTAGCCTTCACTTTGGCATTGAGGTTGGCATGTTTATTTTCAAGGATGTGAACTTGCTGCGCAGTGGCGTCACTAGGGGGGGGCGGGGGGGGCGGGCCGCACCCGGGTGACACCCTCCAGGGGGTGACACCAAAAAAAAAAAAAAAAAATATTTTTTTTTTTTTTTTTTTTTTTTTAAATTTTATTGAAATTCAAAAAAATACAATGTTGAGATGCATAGATTTTTTTTTTATTAGAGGGGCTGGCATTTGTGAACATTTTTTTTGCCCCTTGAGCCAGTGCTGCAATTTCAACAAATAGTTTTCCCGGCTGCTTTTGCTTGTTTGTACTTTGCTTCTCCCCTGCCCAATTTCGCTATGAATGTTGTGGGCATGCCGTGGGGCTTGCAAAGTTGCGCTGCTAGCCTAAACCTGCCTGCCTATCTGTGCTCACTGCTCAGTGACATGTGGAGCAGTGGAGTCACTCACTGCTGTGTTCTCTAAACGGAACTGGCAAATCATGAGGGGATGCCTGGCACCTGACCGCATGACTGTTTGACACTGTCTTTAAAGTGAAGGAGCCACATATGATGCCTACCAGACCATTACGGTTACGGTACACTAAGTGCACATTGAACAGGTAGGAGGGCGGGCAGGGGTCTGGGGGTGGGCAGAGTGCAGAGGTGATTGGCCATAAGAAGCGGTAGGCACGCGGCCCGGCGCTGTGCCCTGACAGGCTTGGAACAGAGTCAGAGAGCAGAATTTTCATAGTTTGCGCCTAAACCTTTTCTTTAGTGATTTATTTTTAGAGTGCTCTGTTTATCTTTCATTTGATGCTCTGCTGAGCCAGGGAGCAGCTCTAGGCATGCGCTTTATAATTAATGCAGTGCAGTTTACATATTTTGTAAGTGTGAGTGTCTGAGTTTTTGTGTGTGTGTGTGTCTCAGTGTTTTTGTGTGTGTGTCTAAGTGTGTTTCCGAGTGTTTGTGTGTGCATCTGAGTATGTTTTTAAGTGTGTCTGAGTGTTTGTATGTGTGTGTGCCTGTGTTTTTGTGTGTGTCTGCTTTCTGGGGGGGGGGTGACACCATAACTTACCGCACCGGGTGACACCAACCCTAGTGACGCCACTGTTGCTGCGTGACTTGGTTTATATCCCTCTTCAGGTCAACAAAAAAAGACCTCATTTCGGCTAGGACTTTATTAATATCCTCTTTGGATGATATAGTGTTAAGGTCACTTCTTGTTAAGTATTCTTGGGGCTGCTGGGATGTAGAGCCAGTCAATTCCATGGCTTCTTGAGAGGGAGAAGGGAGTCTGCTCTCTGGTATGTCTGTATTAGGTGGAACAGCTTTAAGAAAGTTAGTTAAGCTGGAAAATTTGAGGCCTCTCTCTAGCTTGTTGTTTTTCCTGTGGGACATATTGTTATGTTTGGCCAAGGGTTAATATCAGTCTGCTGATGCCTTTTTTTTATATTAGGACTATTATAGGTAAAATATTGCTTGTGGCCTAGGCCTGGGATGTATAAATATTTAGAACTGCGTCATACAAGCTGTACTCTGGCTGTTATATCAGCCGTAAGTTTGCGTTTGCCAGAAGGACGTGGGCTATTCAGGGTACAAATGCCAAGCCTCTGCCACCTCAAAAGCCTTTGTTTATGAGTCCCTGAGGGCCACTTTGGTATGCAGAGTACTCCCTATGCTTTATGCACGGTAAGTGCCTATACCGGGGATATATAATAAATATAGTTGCTCACCAGGTAGCTGACTGTCTCAGATTAGCCGCAATCACAGCCTCTATTTGCTCCCAGCAGAGTGTACATCACCCGGTGCTGCGGTCTATCTCCGGTGCGCTTCTAGTGCAGTCTCCCGGTTCCTTCCGTCTGCGGCCCAGCCGCCCCTTACAGCATTAGTAGACTGCTGCCGCTCCAGTAAGAACTGATTACCCTCCTTTGTCAGGTGTGTCTGCGCTGCCCACTATGCGCCAACAATCTGTTAAGCGAGGGAGTCCTCCCTGCTGTGCGGTTGTTCACTTTTAGATGGTGCGGCGTCGAGCAGCTCCGGAGCAAGCCTCAGGTAGTCTGATGGGAAAAACCGAGTGCCGTTTTCGCCCAGAGGTCTGTTCAGGTCACAAGCAAAGCTGCGGTGTGATAGGCAAAGTATACCCAATGTTGCTTCCCTGGTCTGTGAACGAAAAGTCCCTTTGTTTAAGTACTGATCAGGTGTAGGGCATCAGAGCCAGAATTTAAGCAGCCATCACCCTGTGTGGCTAGGCTCCGCCCCCATTATAGTGTCTTCTTATATATAAGTATTAGCTTCATGCCACTTAATTCGCTATGTTATTTTTCTGTACCGTAATATATCCTATAATTTATGATCCTTCATTATGTTAGATGTTATTGGTTTGTAAATGTTAAGTATTCCTTAACATCACTTAATATCTTTAATGCAACTTATATTTACACTCTTATGTGAATATTTCACATAGTAATACCAGCATGAAAGCATACTTATAATGTTTTAAAAAGTTAAACACATAGTCAAAAAGTTAAACACATAGTCAAAACGGAAAGGTTCTTCATGTAAATCTACAGTTTGTGTAAATGTCTATTTCTCCAACATAGGTGTGTCCGGTCCACGGCGTCATCCTTACTTGTGGGATATTCTCTTCCCCAACAGGAAATGGCAAAGAGCCCAGCAAAGCTGGTCACATGATCCCTCCTAGGCTCCGCCTACCCCAGTCATTCTCTTTGCCGTTGTACAGGCAACATCTCCACGGAGATGGCTTAGAGTTTTTTAGTGTTTGACTGTAGTTTTTATTATTCAATCAAGAGTTTGTTATTTTAAAATAGTGCTGGTATGTACTATTTACTCTGAAACAGAAAAGAGATGAAGATTTCTGTTTGTAAGAGGAAAATGATTTTAGCAACCGTTACTAAAATCGATGGCTGTTCCACACAGGACTGTTGAGAGGAATTAACTTCAGTTGAGGGAACAGTGAGCAGAATTTTACTGCTTGAGGTATGACACATTCTAACAAGACGATGTAATGCTGGAAGCTGTCATTTTCCCTATGGGATCCGGTAAGCCATTTTTATTACAGACAATAAATAAGGGCTTCACAAGGGCTTTTTAAGACTGTAGACATTTTCTGGGCTAAATCGATTCATATATAAACATATTTAGCCTTGAGGAATCATTTTAATCTGGGTATTTTGTAAAATAATATCGGCAGGCACTGTTTTGGACACCTTATTCTCTAGGGGCTTTCCCTAATCATAGGCAGAGTCTCATTTTCGCGCCGGTATTGCGCACTTGTTTTTGAGAAGCATGACATGCAGTCGCATGTGTGAGGAGCTCTGATACATAGAAAAGACTTTCTGAAGGCGTCATTTGGTATCGTATTCCCCTTTGGGCTTGGTTGGGTCTCAGCAAAGCAGATACCAGGGACTGTAAAGGGGTTAAAGATAAAAACGGCTCCGGTTCCGTTATTTTAAGGGTTAAAGCTTCCAAATTTGGTGTGCAATACTTTTAAGGCTTTAAGACACTGTGGTGAAATTTTGGTGAATTTTGAACAATTCCTTCATACTTTTTCGCAATTGCAGTAATAAAGTGTGTTCAGTTTAAAATTTAAAGTGACAGTAACGGTTTTATTTTAAAACGTTTTTTGTACTTTGTTATCAAGTTTATGCCTGTTTAACATGTCTGAACTACCAGATAGACTGTGTTCTGAATGTGGGGAAGCCAAGGTTCCTTCTCATTTAAATAGATGTGATTTATGTGACACAAAATTTAGAGAAAATGATGCCCAAGATGATTCCTCAAGTGAGGGGAGTAAGCATGGTACTGCATCATCCCCTCCTTCGTCTACACCAGTCTTGCCCACTCAGGAGGCCCCTAGTACATCTAGCGCGCCAATACTCCTTACTATGCAACAATTAACGGCTGTAATGGATAATTCTATCAAAAACATTTTAGCCAAAATGCCCACTTATCAGCGTAAGCGCGACTGCTCTGTTTTAGATAATACTGAAGAGCATGAGGACGCTGATGATATTGTTTCTGAAGGGCCCCTACACCAGTCTGAGGGGGCCAGGGAGGTTTTGTCTGAGGGAGAAATTTCAGATTCAGGGAAAATTTCTCAACAAGCTGAACCTGATGTGATTACATTTAAATTTAAGTTGGAACATCTCCGCGCTCTGCTTAAGGAGGTGTTATCCACTCTGGATGATTGTGAGAATTTGATCATCCCAGAGAAACTATGTAAAATGGACAAGTTCCTAGAGGTCCCGGGGCCCCCAGAAGCTTTTCCTATACCCAAGCGGGTGGCGGACATTGTAAATAAAGAATGGGAAAGGCCCGGTATACCTTTCGTCCCTCCCCCCATATTTAAAAAATTGTTTCCTATGGTCGACCCCAGAAAGGACTTATGGCAGACAGTCCCCAAGGTCGAGGGGGCGGTTTCTACTTTAAACAAACGCACCACTATACCCATAGAAGATAGTTGTGCTTTCAAAGATCCTATGGATAAAAAATTAGAAGGTTTGCTTAAAAAGATGTTTGTTCAGCAAGGTTACCTTCTACAACCAATTTCATGCATTGTCCCTGTCACTACAGCCGCGTGTTTCTGGTTCGATGAGCTAGAAAAGGCGATCACTAGTGATTCTCCTCCTTATGAGGAGATTATGGACAGAATCCGTGCTCTCAAATTGGCTAATTCTTTCACCCTAGACGCCACTTTGCAATTGGCTAGGTTAGCGGCGAAAAATTCTGGGTTTGCTATTGTGGCGCGCAGAGCGCTTTGGTTGAAATCTTGGTCAGCGGATGCGTCTTCCAAGAACAAATTGCTTAACATTCCTTTCAAGGGGAAAACGCTGTTTGGCCCTGACTTGAAAGAGATTATCTCTGATATCACTGGGGGTAAGGGCCACGCCCTTCCTCAGGATAGGTCTTTCAAGGCCAAAAATAAACCTAATTTTCGTCCCTTTCGTAGAAACGGACCAGCCCCAAGTGCTACGTCCTCTAAGCAAGAGGGTAATACTTCTCAAGCCAAGCCAGCCTGGAGACCAATGCAAGGCTGGAACAAGGGAAAGCAGGCCAAGAAACCTGCCACTGCTACCAGGACAGCATGAAATGTTGGCCCCCGATCCGGGACCGGATCTGGTGGGGGGCAGACTCTCTCTCTTCGCTCAGGCTTGGGCAAGAGATGTTCTGGATCCTTGGGCACTAGAAATAGTCTCCCAAGGTTATCTTCTGGAATTCAAGGGGCTTCCCCCAAGGGGGAGGTTCCACAGGTCTCAATTGTCTTCAGACCACATAAAAAAACAGGCATTCTTACATTGTGTAGAAGACCTGTTAAAAATGGGAGTGATTCATCCTGTTCCATTAGGGGAACAAGGGATGGGGTTCTACTCCAATCTGTT
Source organism: Bombina bombina (assembly GCF_027579735.1). Taxonomy (NCBI): domain Eukaryota; kingdom Metazoa; phylum Chordata; class Amphibia; order Anura; family Bombinatoridae; genus Bombina; species Bombina bombina. The sequence goes on along the minus strand of NC_069499.1, from coordinate 1,516,116,379 downwards.
CGTAGTTCCCAAAAAAGAGGGAACGTTCAGACCAATCTTAGATCTCAAGATCCTAAACAAGTTTCTCAAGGTTCCATCGTTCAAAATGGAAACCATTCGAACAATTCTTCCTTCCATCCAGGAAGGTCAATTCATGACCACGGTGGATTTAAAGGATGCGTATCTACATATTCCTATCCACAAGGAACATCATCGGTTCCTAAGGTTCGCATTCCTGGACAAGCATTACCAGTTCGTGGCACTTCCTTTCGGATTAGCCACTGCTCCAAGGATTTTCACAAAGGTACTAGGGTCCCTTCTAGCGGTGCTAAGACCAAGGGGCATTGCAGTAGTACCTTACTTGGACGACATTCTGATTCAAGCGTCGTCCCTTCCTCAAGCAAAGGCTCACACGGACATAGTCCTGGCCTTTCTCAGATCTCACGGATGGAAAGTGAACGTAGAAAAGAGTTCTCTATCTCCGTCAACAAGGGTTCCCTTCTTGGGAACAATAATAGACTCCTTAGAAATGAGGATTTTTCTGACAGAAGCCAGAAAAACAAAACTTCTAAACTCTTGTCAAATACTTCATTCCGTTCCTCTTCCTTCCATAGCGCAGTGCATGGAAGTAATAGGTTTGATGGTAGCGGCAATGGACATAGTTCCTTTTGCGCGCATTCATCTAAGACCATTACAACTGTGCATGCTCAGTCAGTGGAATGGGGACTATACAGACTTGTCTCCGACGATACAAGTAAATCAGAGGACCAGAGATTCACTCCGTTGGTGGCTGTCCCTGGACAACCTGTCACAAGGGATGAACTTCCGCAGGCCAGAGTGGGTCATTGTCACGACCGACGCCAGTCTGATGGGCTGGGGCGTGGTCTGGGGACCCCTGAAAGCTCAGGGTCTTTGGTCTCGGGAAGAATCTCTTCTACCGATAAATATTCTGGAACTGAGAGCGATACTCAATGCTCTCAAGGCTTGGCCTCAGCTAGCAAAGGCCAAGTTCATACGGTTTCAATCAGACAACATGACGACTGTTGCGTACATCAACCATCAGGGGGGAACAAGGAGTTCCCTGGCGATGGAAGAAGTGACCAAAATCATTCAATGGGCGGAGACTCACTCCTGCCACCTGTCTGCAATCCACATCCCAGGAGTGGAAAATTGGGAAGCGGATTTTCTGAGTCGTCAGACATTACATCCGGGGGAGTGGGAACTCCATCCGGAAATCTTTGCCCAAATTACTCAACTGTGGGGCATTCCAGACATGGATCTGATGGCCTCTCGTCAGAACTTCAAGGTTCCTTGCTACGGGTCCAGATCCAGGGATCCCAAGGCGACTCTAGTAGATGCACTAGTAGCACCTTGGACCTTCAAACTAGCTTATGTATTCCCGCCGTTTCCTCTCATCCCCAGGCTGGTAGCCAGGATCAATCAGGAGAGGGCATCGGTGATCTTGATAGCTCCTGCGTGGCCACGCAGGACTTGGTATGCAGATCTGGTGAATATGTCATCGGCTCCACCATGGAAGCTACCTTTGAGACGAGACCTTCTTGTTCAAGGTCCGTTCGAACATCCGAATCTGGTCTCACTCCAACTGACTGCTTGGAGATTGAACGCTTGATCTTATCAAAACGAGGGTTCTCAGATTCTGTTATTGATACTCTTGTTCAGGCCAGAAAGCCTGTAACTAGAAAAATTTACCACAAAATATGGAAAAAATATATCTGTTGGTGTGAATCTAAAGGATTCCCTTGGGACAAGGTAAAAATTCCTAAGATTTTATCCTTTCTTCAAGAAGGATTGGAGAAAGGATTATCTGCAAGTTCCTTGAAGGGACAGATTTCTGCCTTGTCTGTGTTACTTCACAAAAAGCTGGCCGCTGTGCCAGATGTTCAAGCCTTTGTTCAGGCTCTGGTTAGAATCAAGCCTGTTTACAAACCTTTGACTCCTCCTTGGAGTCTCAACTTAGTTCTTTCAGTTCTTCAGGGGGTTCCGTTTGAACCCTTACATTCCGTTGATATTAAGTTATTATCTTGGAAAGTTTTGTTTTTGGTTGCAATTTCTTCTGCTAGAAGAGTTTCAGAATTATCTGCTCTGCAGTGTTCTCCTCCTTATCTGGTGTTCCATGCAGATAAGGTGGTTTTACGTACTAAACCTGGTTTTCTTCCGAAAGTTGTTTCTAACAAAAACATTAACCAGGAGATAGTCGTGCCTTCTTTGTGTCCGAATCCAGTTTCAAAGAAGGAACGTTTGTTGCACAATTTGGATGTTGTTCGCGCTCTAAAATTCTATTTAGATGCTACAAAGGATTTTAGACAAACATCTTCCTTGTTTGTTGTTTATTCTGGTAAAAGGAGAGGTCAAAAAGCAACTTCTACCTCTCTCTCTTTTTGGATTAAAAGCATCATCAGATTGGCTTATGAGACTGCCGGACGGCAGCCTCCTGAAAGAATCACAGCTCATTCCACTAGGGCTGTGGCTTCCACATGGGCCTTCAAGAACGAGGCTTCTGTTGATCAGATATGTCGGGCAGCGACTTGGTCTTCACTGCACACTTTTACCAAATTTTACAAGTTTGATACTTTTGCTTCTTCTGAGGCTATTTTTGGGAGAAAGGTTTTGCAAGCCGTGGTGCCTTCCATTTAGGTGACCTGATTTGCTCCCTCCCTTCATCCGTGTCCTAAAGCTTTGGTATTGGTTCCCACAAGTAAGGATGACGCCGTGGACTGGACACACCTATGTTGGAGAAAACAGAATTTATGTTTACCTGATAAATTACTTTCTCCAACGGTGTGTCCGGTCCACGGCCCGCCCTGGTTTTTTAATCAGGTCTGATAATTTATTTTCTTTAACTACAGTCACCACGGTATCATATGGTTTCTCCTATGCAAATATTCCTCCTTTACGTCGGTCGAATGACTGGGGTAGGCGGAGCCTAGGAGGGATCATGTGACCAGCTTTGCTGGGCTCTTTGCCATTTCCTGTTGGGGAAGAGAATATCCCACAAGTAAGGATGACGCCGTGGACCGGACACACCGTTGGAGAAAGTAATTTATCAGGTAAACATAAATTCTGTTTTTGCTTATTTCAGCATGATGGCATGATTATAATGTTTTAAAAAGTTAAACACATAGTCAAAAAGTTAAACACATAGTCAAAACGGAAAGGTTCTTCATGTAAATCTACAGTTTGTGTAAATGTCTATTTTGCATATTACAGCATAATGGCATGATTATAATGTTTTAAAAAGTTAAACACATAGTCAAAAAGTTAAACACATAGTTAAAACGGAAAGGTCCTTCATGTAAATCTACAGTTTTTGTAAATGTCTATTTCCCTTTCGCACAGTAAGGAAGTGTAAGAGGAACTTATAATCATAATTTTGGTTTTAGAATTGTTAAGCACATAGTTAAGAACATGTTAAGTGTTCCTTATAAATCACTTAATATTTTTAAATGCAACACATATTTACACTCTTATGTGCATATTTCACATAATATTACAGCATGAAAGCATAATTGTATGTTTTCAAAAAGTTAAACACATAGTCAAAACGGAAAGGTCCTTCATGTAAATCTAAAGTTTTTGTAAATGTCTATTTCCCTTTCGTAAAGTTAGGAAATATAGAAAGGAACTTATCATAATTTTAGTTTTATAATTGTTAAGCACATAGTAGAAACACAATTTGTTTAGGTATTTTTTGTTGTTGCAACTTCATATTCTTGTATTTTTACTGTGGCCGATATAGAAGTATAATAGTTCCATATCAAATTCTAATTATTCATATAAAAGTAAATAAGGCGTATGTGAATATGAGAGTTAAAACAGGTGGTAATTGATTTTTTGGGATATGCATGTCTAGGCATAGGAAAGAGTATAATTGATGAGTATCCATAGATTGAGATGGCAAGTGAACTCAATCGTACATGAAAGGGGTTACATCTATTTCTGAGTTGAGACCCAAGGGGTGGAGTGTTTTCATCCTATAGATTAGTTATGCTTCTTTCTTGAGTATTTTATTTTCGTAATTTCCTCCCCTCCAGTTAGGTTTTACTTTTAATATGCCCCAAAAAGTGAAGTCTTTTAATCGGTTATTATGTATTTCTCTAAAGTGTTGATATAGATGTGTTTCTTTGTTCCCTTTTTCAATCTGCCAAAGTTGCTCTCTTATTCTTTCCCTGAGTGTTCTTGTTGTTTCCCCTAGATATTGTTTATTGCAACTGCACTGTATAAGGTAAATTATTCCTTTGTCTGTACACCTTATAGTGTCTTTGATCTGAAATTGCTCATTCGTGCTGCTAGATGTATATTCTTTAGTTTTCGAACTATAGTGGCAAGGGAACAGCAGTTGCAAGGGAAAAAACCATTCACTTTGTTACCCATTAGGTCTCTCTGTACGGTCTGTGTATTCTTATTTTTGAATTCACTAGGTGCTCGTATGGTTTTGAGATTATCGGAGCGTCTGTAAATGAACTTTGGTTTAATGGGTAATTTGTCTCCTATGATGGGATCTTCCCTGACAATATGCCAGTGTTTCTATATTATTTTTTCCACTACCTTACGTTGTCCATTATAATTTGTGATAAATGGGACAATCAAGTCATTCTCTGTTGTGTTATGTGTGGTGACGGGGAGTGGTTTTTCTTTATATTTTGTGAGGATTGTTCTTTCTATAACTTTAGCTTCTTCTCTGTTTTTGTTGATGGTTCTTTCATCATAACCTCTTTCTGAAAACCTTTTGCTGAGTATTAGTGCTTGTTCCTCATAGTCCACTAGTCTTGAACAGTTTTTTCTGATTCTAAGAAACTGTGACTTTGGTATGTTATCCTTCCATTTTGTTAGGTGGCAACTTTTTGCCTGTATAAAATTATTTGAGTCCACTTTTAAAAAAAAGGTTTTTGTATTAACAGTACTGGAATCTATATTTATGTCTAAGTCTAAAAATGATATATTCGTTTTACTAAGTTCATAGGTAAATTTCAACCCTTTGCTATTATTGTTTATATCTTCAAAGAAATTAAGTAGGTCCCCTTCACTCCCTTTCCAGATGATCAAAATGTCATCTATATATCTCTTGTAGGACACCAGATGTTGCACCAAGCTACTCCCTCCTAGAAATTCTGTTTCCCAGTGGCCCATAAAGAGATTGGCGTAGCTTAGTGCAAATCTGGTGCCCATAGCTGTTCCTTTGATTTGAGCATACATTTTTCCATTAAAAGAGAATATATTATTATCCAAAATGAACCTTATACTATCAAGGATAAAATTCCTTTGATCTGTGTCTATCTCTTTGTCTTGTCTTAAATAGCTTGATACTGCTTCCAACCCTAACGTATGTTCAATCGTGGTGTATAAAGATGTGACATCACACGTGGCAAGTATGATGTCACCTTCAATTTTAATATTTTCAAGTATTTGAAGAACCTGTGTGGAATCTCTTAGATACGATGGTAGTTTCTTAACATATTTTTGTAGATCTATATATTGGTACAGATTTGATGTGATTGAGTTTATTCCTGATTTGATTGGTCTACCAGGGGGTTTATTTAGGTCTTTATGTATTTTAGGGAGGAAATAAAAGATGGATGTTTTTGGGTATTGTGGATTTAGATAGTTGTACTCTTTTCCATTAAGAATGCGCTGCGTGTGTGCTTTATCTAACATGTTTCGTAATAAGAGTATGTCTACCCTAGTTGGGTCTCTGGCTAGTACTTTGTAAGTTTGTCATCACTGAGGAGTCTATTGGCTTCGGACAGATAGTATGATGTTTCCATTATCACTACCCCGTCCCCTTTGTCAGCCGGTTTTATGGTTATATCATCGTTTTCTCTAAGTTGTTTCAGGGCTCTATTCTCAGCCTTATTTAGATTAGTAAACACTCGTTTCTTATTATCAAATCTCTCTAGATCTTTTAGGACCAGTTTTTCGAAGGTTTCAACGTTCTTTACTTTATCATTTGTTGGATAGAATTTTGATTTATTCTTAAGGTCAGTGTGTATAAAGGTATCAGTAGTGGGCGGGTTTCTGTTAACTTCAATTGGGTTTTTGAGGAAATACCTTTTTAATGTTAGTTTCCTAATGAACTGCTGTATGTGTATATGGGTTTCAAATTTATTCAAATGGGAAGTTGGTGCAAAAGAAAGTCCTAGGCTTAAGACCTTTCTTTCTTCCTCTTTTAACGTGTGTTTACTAATGTTAAATATACCGTTAGTTTCTGTGACCATTCCTACCTCTTGTCCCTCCTTTCTCGTGGTTTTTTGGGGTTTTCTACCTCTTCCTCCCCTCTGTCCTCTAGTGTGCGCTTTCTTAGGTTCATAAGAGGCGCCAGATGTACTCTTTCCATGATTTCCCCCCTTTCTTTTTCTACTAAGGGGGCATCGCCTAAAAAATGGGAGCGCGTTGGCTGTTGGCTATTAGTCCCACTGTTACTTGGTTGTTCGCTTTGCGTGGGATATTGTGATCTATTGATGTTGGGGACCCTCCAATTTTCTTCCTCTCTTTGTATAGGCCAGTATGGTCTCTTATGGTAGTCATATCTATTGTGATCAACGTATTTGTTTTGGGGATAGTCTCTTTCTCTGTAATTGCTATTTTTCGCTGTTTGTTTGTATTCATACCAATCATTGTGTGATCTACCGTCAGAATAATCTCTATTTATGTTTGTTCTATTGTCATGATATCCATCTCTTTCATATGCTCTATTACGGGGGAAATTATTCCGATCATCAACCTGATTGGATCGAGGATAGTTATCTGATGTTTCGTTTTGGTGATACATATTTGGTTCATAGTATTCTCTACCCTTATATGTCATGTTGTCATTATACCATGTTCTACCATTATTGTGTGGTAGTGCTGTCTGTTGTTCCCTGTTTCTATTAGATAATAATGGCCTATTAGTTCTTTGGTTGTGTGTATTCTTTCCCCATGTCTTATCAATGTTGTGGTTTTTCCTACTTAATGTGGAAGTTGTAGGGGCCTCAGTTCTAATGGTATTCTCTGCGGCTTTATTTTGTGTATTGTCCACCGTGTCTAGATTACCCATATAGTCGTCTTGGTCCCTCTTAAGTTTTTTCTTTTTAACCCTCTGCAGTTCTATGTTTGTGTTATTCAGTGCTCTTATGATTTCTGTTTGTCTCTCTTTATAAATGTTAGAGTCTTTTCTGTTCTCTAGGGTTAATTTAATGTCATTGATTCTTTTATCAAGTTCTTCAAGACTAATGGTTCTTGCTTTTTTTTATAATATTTATTAATACAAAAGATGCTTTCTCCAAAGATATGAACCATTCTTCTTGAAGATCTTTATTAAGGTCAAATGTGCAATTCTTTTCTAATCTCAGACCTCTTAGGATGATATTTAGCGATATATATTTATCCAAAAACTTCATTTCTGTTTTTTGTTTGAGCTCTCTTATCATGATTTTTTCTAATTCATCCATAAGTTCAATAGTACTGCTGTTGCTATCATCGCTAGCTGTTATATTACTAGTAGTGTCTGTATCAATTTCTGTTAGAAAATGATTCCTTGTTGTGAAGAGATCCATATTTATCGTTTTATTAAGGATATTAATAAATGTGTGATAATAATCAAATTTAGAAAAACTGACCACAGGTTATCTGTAAGAGTTACTCTGTCCAAAGCAGCCTACTAATAGTATGAGGGTGAGTAATGTAGCGAAGTAGGAAAAGAAGTGGTGCTAAGGACCCCTTATATGCCAAGTATGAAAAGGATCCCTCATACAAAGATCCAGGGGTTAGTGAGGACAGATTCGGCAATGTAGTACTGGCGCTTGGAAGCCTAAGTGTTAATGAGTATTGCTTTTGTAATAATTAATAAATCATAAATATTCTCAATATAAATAAGGACCTTTAGATAGTTATATCAAGGAAAAAATGATTTCATAAAGTGATTATGAGTATTGATTAGATCAATATAAAGTACATTAATATATTCTCAGAGGACCCTTTTTAGGTTCGGTAAAGGAGACAATAAATATAAATTGTACTGAGATAATTCAATATAGCTATAAGCTCATGTGTATTAATCAGTTGTGTGGATTGGTAAAACACTTATATGTTAAATTCTTAGATGACTAAAGCTCCCTATCACTTGAGACTAGCTCGATATAAACAGGTTACAAAAGTGTTGGAGAATAGGGTTAATCTCAAACGTATACCAATCTATATAACAAACTGTAAGTGATTGATAAATAACATTTATTATACAAAAAAATCTACACAAACACTTATAAAATATACATATACAGTTGCTTATAAAATGGAAATGGGGTAAAACTAAAATTGGACGTCCAATAGTTCAAAAAATAGAGTACTAAAATTCAGAATAGAATTCACATATAAATAACCTGCTGAGATGCAGTGTAGGCATAGAGTACGTAGATAAGAAGTTTTTAAGCGGTACCTTAAAAGTTTTTAATGCCTCTCTCTACGTTTACGTCACTATTGAGAAAGCTTCAGCGAAACGCGTCTAGTGACCCAACAGTGGGAGTCGGAGGTATTTACTATAGTACACAGTAACTATTAGAACTCGATCCAGGTCTGTACAATTTTGTTTTTTACTAAATACTTAATAAAAGTTACGTTTTAACGACACAAACTGGATGGGACTTTTGTCTTTCTATAAGGGAGATTATTTTTGTTGACCGTTATGAATCTAGAATATAGTGACGTAACATACGATCCGCCGGACTCAGTCCGACACAGATCGATGGCTACGTCACTACAGATGTTCCAAACGCAAGTTTGGCACAATCTGACTACTTTTGGAAGTTATCAAAAAACTACCAGGTACGCTTGCCACTATTTTGACCCAGCGCACCTGGTTTTCAATCCGCCGCCCTAGAGGTGGTGGATGCCATAGGAATCAATGGGAGTCTGACAGCAGTGAAAGCACATGTTTGCTGCTGCCCGATATTCCATTGATTCCTATGGTAGTTTCTACACCTAACACCCTAACATGTACCCCGAGTCTAAACACCCCTAATCTGCCCCCCCTACACCACCACAACTAAATAAAGTGTTTAACTCCTAAACCGCCTCTCCCGGAGCCCGCAGTCACCTACATTATACTTATTAACCCCTAATATCCCGCGCCCAATGTCGCTGCCACTATATTAAATTTATTAACCCCTAAACCTAAGTCTAACACTAACCCTAACACCCCCTAACTTAAAGATAATTTAAATAAATCTAAATAAATATTCCTATCATGAAATAAATTATTCCTATTTAAAACTAAATACTTACCTATAAAATAAACCCTAAGATAGCTACAATATAACTAATTGTTACATTGTAGCTATTTTAGGGTTTATTTTTATTTTACAGGCAAGTTTGTATTTATTTTAACTAGGTACAATAGTTATTAAATAGTTATTAACTATTTAATAACTACCTAGTTAAAATAAATACAAAAGTACCTGTAAAATAAATCCTAACCTAAGTTACAATGTCACCTAACACTACACTATAATTAAATTAATTACCTAAATTAAAATAAATTAATTACAATTAAATAAAATTAACTAAAGTACAAAAAACCCAAACACTAAATTACAGAAAATAATAAAATAATTACAAGAATTTTAAACTAATTACACCTAATCTAATCCCCCTAATAAACTAAAAATGGACCCCAAAATAAAAAAAATCCCTACCCTACACTAAATTACAAATAGCCCTTAAAAGGGCCTTTTGCGGGGCATTGCCCCAAAGTAATCAGCTCTATTACCTGTAAAAAAAACATACAATACCCCCCCAACATTACAACCCACCACCCACACACCCAACCCTACTCTAAAACCCACCCAATCCCCCCTTAATAAAACCTAACACTACCACCTTGAAGATCACCCTACCTTGAGAAGTCTTCATCCAGCTGGGCACAAGTGGTTCTCCAGAGGGGCAGAAGTCTTCATCTGATCCGGGCAGAAGAGGACCTCCAGATGGGCAGAAGTCTTCATCCAGGCGGCATCTTCTATCTTCATCCATTCGGCGAGGAGCGGCTCCATCTTGAAGACATCCGACGCGGAGCATCCATCCAGACCGACGACTACCCGATAAATGAATATTCCTTTAAATGACGTCATCCAAGATGGCGTCCCTTGAATTCCGATTGGCTGATAGAATTCTATCAGCCAATCGGAATTAAGGTAGGAAAAATCATTTTGGCTGATGCAATCAGTCAATAGGATTGAGCTTGCATTCTATTGGCTGTTCCAATCAGCCAATAGAATGCGAGGTCAATCCTATTGGCTGATTGGATCAGCCAATAGGATTGAACTTCAATCCTATTTGCTGATTGCATCAGCCAATAGGATTTTTCCTACCTTAATTTCGATTGGCTGATAGATTTCTATCAGCCAATCGGAATTCAAGGGATGCCATCTTGGATGACGTCATTTAAAGGAATATTCATTCGTCGGGTAGTCGTCGGTCTGGATGGATGCTTCGCGTCGAATGTCTTCAAGATGGAGCCGCTCCTTGCCGGATGGATGAAGATAGAAGATGCCGTCTGGATGAAAACTTCTGCCCGTCTGGCGGTCCTCTTCTGCCCGGATCGGATGAAGACTTCTGCCCCTCTGGAGGACCACTTGTGCCCGGCTGGGTGAAGACGTCTCAAGGTAGGGTGATCTTCAAGGGGGTAGTGTTAGGTTTTATTAAGGGGGGATTGGGTGGGTTTTAGAGTAGGGTTGGGTGTGTGGGTGGTGGGTTGTAATGTTGGGGGTTATTGTATTTTTTTTTACAGGTAATAGAGCTGATTACTTTGGGGCAATGCCCCACAAAAGGCCCTTTTAAGGGCTATTTGTAATTTAGTATAGGGTAGGGCTTTTTATTATTTTGGGGGGCTTTTTTATTTTATTAGGGGGATTAGATTAGGTGTAATTAGTTTAAAAAACTTGTAATTATTTTATTATTTTCTGTAATTTAGTGTTTTTTTTTGTACTTTAGTTAATTTTATTTAATTGTAATTAATTTATTTTAATTTAGGTAATTAATTTAATTATATTGTAGTGTTAGGTGTAATTGTAACTTAGGTTTGGTTTTATTTTACAGGTACTTTTGTATTTATTTTAGCTAGGTAGTTATTAAATAGTTAACTATTTAATAACTATTGTACCTAGTTAAAATAAATACAAACTTGCCTGTAAATTAAAAATAAACCCTAAGCTAGATGCAATGTAACTATTAATTATATTGTAGCTAGCTTAGGGTTTATTTTATAGGTAAGTATTTAGTTTTAAATAGGAATAATTTATTTCATGATAGGAATATTTATTTAGATTATTTTAAATTATCTTTAAATTAGGGGGTGTTAGGGTTAGGGTTAGACTTTGGTTTAGTGGTTAATAAATGTAATGTAGGTGGCGGCGGTGTACGGGGGTCACATTAGGGGTTAATAAATTTAATGTAGGTGGCGGCGGTATAGGGGGGTCAGATTAGGGGTTAATAAATTTAATGTAGGTGGTGGCGGGGTCCGTGAGCGGCAGTTTAGGGTTTAAACATTTTATTTTGTTGCGGCAGGGTCTGAGAGCGGTGGTTTAGGGGTTAATACATATAATTTAGGTGGCGGTGGGCTCCGGGAGCGGCAGTTTAGGGGTTAATAACTTTATTTAGGTGTGTTGGGCTCCGGGAGCGGCTTTATAGGGGGTAAAACAGTATAGTATAGTGTGGGTGCTTAGTGACAGGGTAGCAAGAAAGCCGATGAGCAGCGAGATCGATGACTGTTAGTTAACAACAGTCCTCTGCTCATCACTCCGTACTTGGTGCGCGGCTTTTTGACAGCTTTCTTGATAATTTTGGCGAACGTATTCAGGTCTGCGGCAGCGATTTTAGGCGATCTTAGGCGAGCGTATTGGTGCCGTCGAATGCAAGAAAGTCGACGGCTTGATAAATAGAGGCCAATATCTCTATAGCTTGAAGCCTTTCCACTCCTGTATTGTCCACATTTCTTTTATTATATTTTTGCAAATCAAATAATCCTTCCGGTTGTGAGACAAATATGAAGCAAATATAAGATAACATTGTTGGGGGCTTTTGGAGGCAGCAGATTTCACAGTCTCTAGGGCAGCACAAAAACTAGATGCATGTAATGTTTGCGCTACTGGCCGAAGGCAAGGAGTGAAATACATAGGTAATGTTGAGCAGTATGGAAGCTGTTGAGTAGGGAACCACCTGTTACATGTAAGAAAGTGCAACTATTACTCCTGATTGGCTTACTAGCAGTTTCCTGCTTGGCAGTTGCTCCATTTATTAAGCTGGTCATGTGTGGGAAAACTTGAAATTTAAAAAGGGACTTAAAACCTGCAACTTCCTAAACTCTCCATCAGATAAGGAGTTGCACAGTTAAATCATCTCAGATTGAGAGATTGTGTGAGAGAAGAGGGAGGGTCTTCACAAGCAGGCGCTTGCACAATGTTGCTACTTCTCAAGCGCCTGAAAAAAGTTGAAAAAGTTCCCTTCCTTGAAATCTTGACCGCCAATGGTTAATAAATGGCACCAAATGGTTATCCGGGGTTACTCATACAAAAATAAATTAGAGCATGTCATCAAAATATACCTTTAAAGGGACAGTCTAGTCAATAATAAACTTTGATGATTCAGATAGGGTATGCCATGTTAAACAACTTTCTAATTAACTTTTATCATCAAATTTGCTTTGTTCCCTTCATAGGGCGCCATGTACTAAGCTTCGAAGTGACCGTCCGTCTGTATTTCCGCGTCAAAATTCGCTCACGATCTGCTTCTCGTATGTATCAATCTGCGATCTGCTCGAAAAACCACTATTTTCATCAGCGATCGTAATTTTACTCAATTCATCGTTCCGAAGCCTTTTTCCACTTACTACATGTTCGATCGCACGTAAATTCGCTGTAATCGGAAATTATGAATGTTACAACTAATCCGCCCGCTCCAACTTTCACTGTAACTTCGCGTGATTTGCTTTGCGACCATTTAGGTAGCGAATACAATAGAAAACTATAGGGGGTATCAACCTGACGCCAGGTAGAAGTACTTAAGTGAAAGGACTAGACTACTATTGTAGCATTATTGGTTTTTGGATCAGTGAATGAAGATGGAGACACTTTTACACATGGCAATTTTGGATTTAGTTTGACACTTGATATCGTTGAACCTTTTTTTGCAGGACTCGATATCTTTTTTAGTGGGTCCTTGAGCACTCACTGCGTCACTAATTTTCTCCCAAATAATCTTCTTACGAGCGCCTGGGGTTTGCTTGACTCGACTACCATAAATATTGTCATAATATTCGAGTACTAGATCAACAAGTACAACATTCTGTTGATGCGAGAAGTTAGGGTTGCGAGTCTTCTTAGAAGTAGCAGAATCTCCGGAGCAAGCCATCTTGTCAAAGTGAATACCGAAAAGTAAATAAACAATATTCTAAGATTTCTGGGAAAATGCACATTCTTATACATGTCAGCAGCCAGACGTTGCCGCTTGTCTGGCGATTATGACACCTAGATCGTCACGTGGGTAAAGAACTAAACCAATCAGGTCGCAGACTGCTTCTTAACTTTGCTCTTTCGCGCCGAACGAAGCTTCAAAGTTATCAATAATCCGATTGTCTTCGACACACAATAGACGCAAAATTTTACGGCTTGGTTTTTAGTACATTCATGTATCGAAGTGCCATCCGCATGGTGCGAATGCCGGTGGGTTATTTCGATACGGTCTGTGCGAAAAAATTGACGCCTTAGTACATGGCGCCCATATTCTTAGTTGACAGCTAAACCAAGGATGCTCATATGCGATGCTAATATGCTAATTTCTTAGCCCTTGAAGGCTGCCTCATTTCTGAATGCATTTTGAATGTTTTTTCACAAATAGAGGGCATTAGTTCATGTTTGCCACATTGAAAACATTGTGCTCACGCCAGTGGAGTTACCTAGGAGTCAGCTGATTGGCTAAACTGCAAGTCTGTCAAAGCAACTGAAATAAGGGGGCAATCTGCAGAGGCTTAGATACTAGGTAATCACAGAGGTAAAAAGTATATTAATATAACAGTGTTGGTTATGCAAAACTGGGAAATGGGTAATAAAGGGATTATCTGTCTTTTTAAACAATAACAATTCCGGTGTACCTTTTACGTTTTCTTTTATATTAATAAAAACAACTAATTTAGGGACCTCTACTTAGAAGTAAAATTTATTAAGAAAATTTGAATGGAAGTTATACCCTCAATTATCTTTCTGCAATTTTCTCCTTTTACACCTGATAGAAAATATGCAGCAAGTTCTCTCTGTTAGTGAATGTCATACTACAGAAGCAGTAGATTTGCACCTGTAAGGACATGTCTGTGACAACCATGTCTCACAACCTGCCATTATACCAGAGCACAGCTAACTCTTTCTTTTCCGATATACTAAAGAGTTCCTGTTTACTTTGGCTGTGTGAATAAAAAAAAAAAAAGAAAACAGGCGAGAGACAAACTGGACCCACAATAAGAGACTGTCTACATCATCCAGTCCCCTAAGCAAATAAAGAACTGATTGTCAAAAAAAAAAAAGCCTGCTGAGGAATTACACATGAACAACCCACAATGTTAAGTAAGCTCTATAAAATGCACCAGGGAATTGGAGGTGCACAAAGAAGCATTTATTTAAACATTTTGGGTGGCTTTTATTTATTTGTTTTTAATGTTTGCTGGCACAGATGTTGCAAATGTTTTCATGATTTTCTGCATTCAAAAAAACAGGTACACTGTATGTGTGCACTCTGAATAATGACTTAATAACTCATCAGGTACGCAGGAATTATTAAATGTTTTCTTCCTCTCAGTTGCCTCAGAGATACATTTATGTTGAGAAATAAGTAGATAATGTTCAGGGCTAAATTTCTGATTTGGTAATGAAAATAATTGAACTTATAAATAAAGAGAAACCCTTATTATTGTGCCAGCCGTTCAGACTTAAAACTGTTTCCAAAAAAATCAAAGTATGTGCACCAAATGTGTTGCCAATATGTGAAAACAGAAAGATGAGAAATGTCTATTGGTCGCGAGCTGCCCCAGGTAATTGCTCTGAACAGGCTAATAATACTGTGTGTAATAAACAATTGCAATGCTTGTAGCAGGTAACCGGCACTCTTAGGCAAACCAAATAAAACATTTACGTAAACCTTCACTCACCCGTGTTGTGCGGATTGGGGGTACTTATGGCAGAACTCAGCCGCTTCACATCCGCCACACTCCGTGCAGGTAAGGCTCCAATCAGGAACAAGGCAAATTCACCGGAAGGCGCCGGGACGAAGCGGTGTACCTCTACCGCCTCAACTTATCCCAGCCGCAGTACTTCCTTGTATTGTGTGAGTTGCTCCTCCCCCCCTGGCTCCGCTCCGTAACACGGTGAGACTTAGTGTAGAAAACAGCGGTCATCAGGATCGTAAGAATAAGGCTAAACACAGATGGTCATCATACTTGCTCCAAACATATGATCAATGTCCCATAATCAGCCAATGCTACCGGTGTACTGGAAAGTGAAAAGATCAAAGAAAGGAAGTCCCAGTAGCATAAAATAAATCCTTTATTCTTGGTTCAAATAAAATCAAACATGGAAATTCACAGCAAAGACGATGTGGAAGGTGCTGAGGGCGCAGCACTAACTGGCTTACATGTTTCGGAAATGATCCGTAGTCATAGCCTGTAGTGCTGAGCCCCACACCTGTTTAAAAACACTTCAAACAAATGTGATAGGTTAAAAAATACAACAACGCCCTCAAACTAAACCTGGGCACACCTGAATAGTAACTGACTGCCTGTACTGCTCACACTAATTAGCATACTGAAAGGATATAATGTCGATAGTAGAAAAATGGCAATAGTAAATACATAAATGGACAAAAAACTTTAAACTTTAAACTTTAAACTTTAAGCGGAATACTGCTAAGTGATTAGATCCGGGACTGCATATGTGTGCCTAGATCTCACCTATAAACGTGTCATGTGTAAAATGCAGATAATTAGTAGATACGTTCCACTGAACTAGATGTAAGCTAAACACCAAGCCTGCAATTGTGAACAAACCCATATAAGAGAGAATCCTGGTTAGACAAGACTAAGATATATTAGTCATTATGGGTACAAGATACCATAGGGAAAATTGGACAGTGTAAGTGGGCAGTAAATAATAGTCAAAGCTGACACTTGCCTGATACTTGGTAAGATAAGAATAGATAATAGTTTGAAAGATGGCAAGATTATTAATCTATGCCAGAACTTACATGCTGGGGAGTAAACTGCCCATGGCTAATTCTATTCTAATATACCCTATAATATAACTACCTAGGTGTAAACTGTAAACAGTATCTAATAAATATATAGACGTGTAAGATACATGACCATTCGGGTCCACTACCACCCACTATACTATCAGGCTACAATTTTACAACAACAAAGCACTTTAATTCTCTCATTATATATTGGAAACAATCACTTGGGAGAATGTATTCAAAAATAAATAAATAAATAAATATATATATATATATGTGTTGCTAGTATTGCGTGTAAAGTCTGTTGCCAAGGCCTACTGCCGCGTTATTGATGGTAATGTTGCACTAGACAGTTGGAATACTGGGATGCCAAGTTATAAGGTATGGCACTAGTCTAATAATAGTAAAAAATAATACAATGTGGAAAATATATATATAAATAATAATTCATATATATATATAGATACAGTGGTGAAGGAATGATAATTAAGATGTAGTAAGGACTATGCACCTAGTAAGTGTAGAGGGCAACATAATCTATGTTCATGAGAATTACTCCCAGAGATTTAAAACATCATATCTGGAGTTGAGTCCTACAGGTACTCGTGTTCCGAGTGTGAAAATCCAAAAGGCTTCTCGTCTGGCGAGGAGAGTATCAATATCCCCTCCCCTGGTAGGTCTATTAACTTTTTCAATAGCACACCAGGTGAAGCCCTGGAGATTATTGTCATGATACACCCCAAAGTGTTGAACAATAGGGGTTGATGCTCTCTTGGTGTTAAATGAGGACAAATGCTCTCTGATCCTGGTGTTTAGATCACGTGACGTGAGTCCAACATACTGGATTTTACATAAAGTGCACTCGATCAAGTAAATCACAGATTCTGTCTTGCAGTTCATGCAGGATCTGATCTGATATTCTTTTTTGGTTGCTTCACTTGCAAAGCCTTTAGTGATTTTGACAAAATCACAGGGTTTACATTTCCGATGTCCACATTTGTACATGCCTGGGTATTTAAGCCAGGCACTTTGCTTAGATTTATCAGACTTTAATAGTGTGGGTGAAAGAATGGAGCCTAAAGTGGGGCTTTTCCTAAAAGCACATCTTAGACCTGATTTCACAGTATCCACTAATTTATCCTCAGCCAAAAGCAATGGGAAATGTTTGCGAACAATGTCGCATATCAATGGATATTGGACACTATGAGTGGTGACAAAAGTAACCCCCTGCCTTCTTTGCCTGGTGTCCTGTTTCGTTCCCAGCAACTTTCCCCTGGGAATGGTTAGAACCTGTTCCCTGGCTTTTCTTATGGCCTTGGGAGGATAATTCCTATCCCTAAGTCTCTTGTCCAGTCCTCTGGATTCTCTCTGGAAATCAGTGTGCAGAGTACAGTTCCTCTTTAGCCTAGTGTATTCACCCTTAGCTATGGCAAAAGGGACATGTTTCGGGTGGCAACTGGTACCCAAAAGTAGAGAATTACCCGAAATGGGTTTACGATAGATAGTCGATTTGACTGTGCCATTGTCTGTGGCCTCTAAAGTAAGGTCAAGATAATTAATGAGTTTGTCATCAAGTTCATAAGTGAATCTGAGGCCAAACTCATTGTTGTTAAGAAAATTTATAAACAGAGAAATACTCGTTAGGTCCCCTGTCCACACAAAGAGGAGGTCATCGATGTACCTCCTATAAAAGGAGATACAATCTCTGTAAGGATTACTATCCCCAAAGATATGGCAAAGCTCCCACCATCCTAAGAAAAGATTCGCGAATGATGGTGCAAATTTAGCTCCCATGGCAGTGCCACATCTTTGGAGATAGTAAACATCCTCAAACTTGAAAAAGTTGTGTGTAAGTAGAAAAGTAGTTACTCTAATCACATACTCGATAAAGGTCTCATTATATTCTGACTCGTGTTCAAGAAAAAACGCTATGGCTTGTACTCCCACCTTGTGTGGGATGCTAGAGTACAATGAAACAGCATCCACAGTGAGCCAATTAAATCCATCTTTCCATTCAATCCTCTCAATTAAATTCAAAATGTGTTTGGTATCTTTCACATAAGAATGGAGAGACATGACTATGGGTTGGAGAATGGAATCCAACCACTCAGACAAGTTACCCAAAAGTGAGTCAACCCCACTCACTATGGGTCTCCCTTGGACATTGTCAAGGGTTTTATGGGTCTTTGGTAGGTGATGGAACAAAGGGATTTTGGGGAAATCAACTGAAAGAAATTCCACAGTGGTCTTGTCCAATATACCTAGTTCAAGGCCATCATCCAATAGCTGTTTAAGTTCCATCTGGAACTGCACAGTTGGATCTCCTTTCAGAACAAAATAGTCAGTCTCTTTTTGTAGTTGCCTTAAGCCTTCCTGTATATATTGTTCCTTATCCATCACTACTACCATGCCGCCTTTATCCGAATTTTTAATAACCAGAGAATTATTGTCTCTTAATGATACCAAGGCTTCTTTCTCAGCAAGAGATAGATTGAAATTGTGTTTGGGTTGGTTGTTTTTAAGTGTCAGGAGATCTTTCTCCACTCTATTATAGAAAGTTTCTATAACATTGCCACGATTGTGGATAGGGTAGAATTTAGATTTTTTCTTAAAGCTGGGACCCCTGCTGACTCCATCAGAGGCTCTTATTGCCTCATGCTGGAGCTGTTGTAATGAGACCACATCACATATATGTTTGAAATCGTGGTTCTCAATATTGATGTCGCCAGTCTGGGTCAAAGTTTGGGTCTGTGTCATAGTACAGTCATTACCATCAGAATAGCTAAAGTGTTTTTTCAAGGTTAAATTTCGAACGAGTTTATTGACATCAAGAATTGTTTTAAAAAGATCAAAGTCATTTGTTGGTGCAAAATTTAAGCCTCTATTTAGTACATTGTATTGTGTCTTACTAAGTTGTTGTGTGGACAAGTTTACTACATTCCCCACTATCCTAGAATCCTCTACTTGTAACGTGTTTGTGGCCTTGGCTCTCTGAGCTGATACCTGTCTTGATTGTAATTGTAGTGTGTGCCATGGTGGGTTGTCCGTCTCCCCCCTCCTGTGGGTGCAACCCGTGCCTGGGGAAAAACCTGATTTAGGGTAAAGGGATCTGCCTGATTTTGTACACGTATGGCAGGGACTGATTCTGTATATACACTACGTGCTGGATTTGCTCCCTGTACTGTTGCACCTTCTCTATTGCCTGTAGAAAAATCCATAAGTGGGGCTTGCATGGAAGTCTGCACAATATCCTGGGTAGTGGATGCAGATGGTATATGTGCATCTAATGTTTCCCCCTCGCTAGACCCCTCAGATTCACTCCCTGAGAAAGTAACATTTCTAGCAGCATTCCCTTGACTACCATGGTTCCTATTCCTACTTCTGTTTCTGTTGCCTCTCCTCCTCCTACCAAACCTAGGTTGGTTGGCTCTGAATATGCCCCTGTTAACTTTGTTCCAAATATATACTGAATTATTCGTGTAGTCAAATTTGTCTCTAATGAATTTAGTGTGTTTAGTTTCCATAATGTTGGATCTACCCTTAGCCACTAGCTCTCTTAGGGTCTTATCAAATCTTGCAAAATCCGTATTATTGCTTCTCCTATTCATTTCAACTTGTAAACAATCTATATCCTTTCTAGTAATTTCCAACAATTTATTTTTATATTGTATGAGCAACTTCATGAGTCTCATTGAACAGTCAGTAAGTACAGCATTCCAAGCTTCTACAAAATCTTTATCCTGAGTGTCCACCTCAAAAGTAGGAAACTTGTATAATCTCAGGCCTCTGGGTATCATGTTCAAATTAAGGTATTTTTCCAGTGCCCATACATCCCACTGGATTTTAGACTCTTTTAATAAAAGGTTCTCCATTTGCTCAAAGAGGGTACCTAATGTAAGAACCCCCTTGTCTTCTGAGAAAATTAATTCACAGTCTGTGGAAGTAGTTGTGCGTGCAGTAACAGACATCAGTGAGTAAAAGGTAGGCTGTGGTTCTTCCATGTTCATGCTGAAAATGGCAGGAGACTAAGGGCTGCAATATCACAATAAAGAGTGTTGGTATATCCAGTATACACCCAAATGAATAAACTTATAAATAAAGAGAAACCCTTATTATTGTGCCAGCCGTTCAGACTTAAAACTGTTTCCAAAAAAATCAAAGTATGTGCACCAAATGTGTTGCCAATATGTGAAAACAGAAAGATGAGAAATGTCTATTGGTCGCGAGCTGCCCCAGGTAATTGCTCTGAACAGGCTAATAATACTGTGTGTAATAAACAATTGCAATGCTTGTAGCAGGTAACCGGCACTCTTAGGCAAACCAAATAAAACATTTACGTAAACCTTCACTCACCCGTGTTGTGCGGATTGGGGGTACTTATGGCAGAACTCAGCCGCTTCACATCCGCCACACTCCGTGCAGGTAAGGCTCCAATCAGGAACAAGGCAAATTCACCGGAAGGCGCCGGGACGAAGCGGTGTACCTCTACCGCCTCAACTTATCCCAGCCGCAGTACTTCCTTGTATTGTGTGAGTTGCTCCTCCCCCCCTGGCTCCGCTCCGTAACACGGTGAGACTTAGTGTAGAAAACAGCGGTCATCAGGATCGTAAGAATAAGGCTAAACACAGATGGTCATCATACTTGCTCCAAACATATGATCAATGTCCCATAATCAGCCAATGCTACCGGTGTACTGGAAAGTGAAAAGATCAAAGAAAGGAAGTCCCAGTAGCATAAAATAAATCCTTTATTCTTGGTTCAAATAAAATCAAACATGGAAATTCACAGCAAAGACGATGTGGAAGGTGCTGAGGGCGCAGCACTAACTGAAATTATGAAAATAATTGAACAGGTTTTTTTTTTTCTATTAGAATGATATCCTCCTGTCAGGATAAATGATTTATCTTTGAATTGCACTTCATATCATATTGCATTTCTTGTCCCATACATTTGGGCTAAACAAATGGTTTTCAAACCAGTCCTTGAGGTCTCCCTGACAGGTCACACTTTGAGGATATCTGAACTGGAGCACAGGTGAAATAATCAGCTGATTAGTAACCATGGTTATTTTACCTGCTCTCACTCAAGGTAATCCTGAAAACCTGGCCTGTTGGGGAGGCCTTCGGACAGGGTTTAAAACCAGTGGTCTAAACAGATAAGATGTGTATATAAAGGCTTCTTTTATTTTAAAGCAGATATACTTAAAGGGACAGTCTACCCTAAAATTGTTATTGTTTAAAAAAAAAGGTAAAACCTTTACTACCCATTCCCTAGCTTTGCACAACCAACATTGTTATATTAATATACTTTATAACATTTAAACCTCTACATTTCTGCCTGTTTCTAAGCCACTACAGACAGCCTCTTATCACATGCTTTTTTATTTGCTTTTCACAACAGGAGACTGCTAGTTCATGTGGGCCATATAGATAACCATGTGTTCACGCCCGTAGAGTTATTTAATAGTTAACACAGTACTAAATGCAAGTCAACAGATAATAAATAAAAAGTCATGTGATCAGGGGGCTGTCAGAAGATGCTTAGATACAAGGTAATCACAGAGGTAAAACGTATATTAATATAACCGTGTTGGTTATGCCAAACTAGGGAATGGCTAATAAAGAGATGATCTATATTTTAAAACAATAAAATTATATTGTAGACTGTCCCTTTAATGTGTGGTAATAGTCAGTGAACATGTTACAGAATTAAAAAGCCAGGGACTGTCTAATAAACCTGTGCCTAGGGGGCATTGAAAACATAAATTCAGTCCTGGCTATTTGCACAGTAGAAATCTATTTATCACATCATCACTATTTTTTATTTAATGGTAATTTCTATTTTTATATTAGTGATCCAAGACACCATCTTGTAATGTAGCCTATTTACTTTTTATCTAGTTCAATGAGAATGCTAAATAATGTTCAGTGAGATACTTTCATTAAATACCAGAAAAGTCTAAATATAACATATTATGTTAATGATATTTGATAACACTAGAGAAGTTAATCAAATATAGATCAATAATCATCCTGTTACCCAATATAGCATAGTCAATATTTATTGTTTTAGTGGCAGTACAATAATTGTCCTTATAACCAAGCGTTCTTGGATATGGGTTGGAGAACCCAGGGGTACTGTTCTTTGGTTGAAAGACCCAGGGGTCTTGATTGTGGGTTACAGGGCCCAGGATGCTTGGGCTTGGGTTACAGGTTACAGGGCCCAGGGGTCTTGAATCTTGAGCTTGAGCAAGGTGAGAAATCTTAGTTAATGGTGAGTTCAAGGCCCTTGTGTGCTGAGTGTTTTGCCCTTAGTGAATTGTATTTTCAAGAGGTCTAAGTTGTTAAACTTGTAAATAGCAAAGAAAGGCTGCCAGAAAAGTGTTTTTTTTTTTTAGATAGAACCAGTTCTGTTGAATTCTCCCTGTAGAGGTATTTGGCATGAATGCATTTGAAATGCTAAAAATAAATGGGTTACACACAGTTTTTGAATAATTTGGATTGGGTTTGAATTCTAACACCCTACAAAATAACATACAATGCACATATCATGATAATTCTGATTTGGTGGAATAGATCTCTATGCCATATTAAACGTTTGTCAAACACCATTCTCCATTAAAATAACCCCAATTTTGCCATATTACCTTGAAACAAAAACAAATGTGAAAATAATAAGCAGTATGACAGTCTAAAAGTAACACATATAAACGACTTGGGGCCAGATTATGAGTGGAGCGATGTCGTTTGAGTGCAAGCTATATTGGGCTTTCGATAAATTGCGCTCATATTAAAAGTTGAAAGTAAATGTGAACGCGCGAGCGCCAACGCGATTTACACTAGAATGATTACAGCGACCTCAGAGCTCTGGTTGACTGTTTTGTGAAAGTAAAAAGTGTCAAAAAATACATCAAAAATACAATAATTCTTGAAAAATATTGAACACAAAGATATGAGATCTCAGGAGTAAGGAAAAAACAGCAGCCACATATAGACACATATAAACACTTAAATACATTTGTATACATATATAGACACAAATATAAGTGCATTGTAACCCATTGCTGTCAAGTAGATGAAAACATGAAAATACTTTTTTTATGCATTAATAGTAAAGTGTTATACTGTGTATTTACTGTAAATATTTTACATTACTAAATAGATATTCCTATATATATCTATATATCTATCTATATATCTATATATCTATATCTATATCTATCTATATATATATATATATATATATATATATCTATATCTATCTATATCTATCTATATATATATATATATATATATATATATATATATATATATATATATATATATATATATATATATATATATATATATATATATATATATACAGGGAGTGCAGAATTATTAGGCAAATTAGTATTTTGACCACATCATCCTCTTTATGCATGTTGTCTTACTCCAAGCTGTATAGACTCGAAAGCCTACTACCAATTAAGCATATTAGGTGATGTGCATCTCTGTAATGAGAAGGGGTGTGGTCTAATGACATCAACACCCTATATCAGGTGTGCATAATTATTAGGCAACTTCCTTTCCTTTGGCAAAATGGGTCAAAAGAAGGACTTGACAGGCTCAGAAAAGTCAAAAATAGTGAGATATCTTGCAGAGGGATGCAGCACTCTTAAAATTGCAAAGCTTCTGAAGCGTGATCATCGAACAATCAAGCGTTTCATTCAAAATAGTCAACAGGGTCGCAAGAAGCGTGTGGAAAAACCAAGGCGCAAAATAACTGCCCATGAACTGAGAAAAGTCAAGCGTGCAGCTGCCAAGATGCCACTTGCCACCAGTTTGGCCATATTTCAGAGCTGCAACATCACTGGAGTGCCCAAAAGCACAAGGTGTGCAATACTCAGAGACATGGCCAAGGTAAGAAAGGCTGAAAGACGACCACCACTGAACAAGACACACAAGCTGAAACGTCAAGACTGGGTCCAGACTGATTTTTCTAAGGTTTTATGGACTGATGAAATGAGAGTGAGTCTTGATGGGCCAGATGGATGGGCCCGTGGCTGGATTGGTAAAGGGCAGAGAGCTCCAGTCCGACTCAGACGCCAGCAAGGTGGAGGTGGAGTACTGGTTTGGGCTGGTATCATCAAAGATGAGCTTGTGGGGCCTTTTCGGGTTGAGGATGGAGTCAAGCTCAACTCCCAGTCCTACTGCCAGTTTTTGGAAGACACCTTCTTCAAGCAGTGGTACAGGAAGAAGTCTGCATCCTTCAAGAAAAACATTATTTTCATGCAGGACAATGCTCCATCACACGTGTCCAAGTACTCCACAGCGTGGCTGGCAAGAAAGGGTATAAAAGAAGAAAATCTAATGACATGGCCTCCTTGTTCACCTGATCTGAACCCCATTGAGAACCTGTGGTCCATCATCAAATGTGAGATTTACAAGGAGGGAAAACAGTACACCTCTCTGAACAGTGTCTGGGAGGCTGTGGTTGCTGCTGCACGCAATGTTGATGGTGAACAAAACACTGACAGAATCCATGGATGGCAGGCTTTTGAGTGTCCTTGCAAAGAAAGGTGGCTATATTGGTCACTGATTTGTTTTTGTTTTGTTTTTGAATGTCAGAAATGTATATTTGTGAATGTTGAGATGTTATATTGGTTTCACTGGTAAAAATAAATAATTGAAATGGGTATATATTTGTTTTTTGTTAAGTTGCCTAATAATTATGCACAGTAATAGTCACCTGCACACACAGATATCCCCCTAAAATAGCTAAAACTAAAAACAAACTAAAAACTACTTCCAAAAATATTCAGCTTTGATATTAATGAGTTTTTTGGGTTCATTGAGAACATGGTTGCTGTTCAATAATAAAATGAATCCTCAAAAATACAACTTGCCTAATAATTCTGCACTCCCTGTATATATAATCATTATCATATATATATATATATATATATATATATATATATATATATATATATATATATATATATATATATATATATATATATATATATATATATATATATATATATATATTTTTTATATATATATATATATATATATATATATATATATATATATATATATATATATATATATATATATATATATATATATATATATAGTACCCAAATACCATCAGATATATGTAGAAATATATATTTAAACCCGAACCCAAATTTTTTCTTTTGTGATTCAAATAGAGCATGCAATTTTACTCAGCTTTGTAATTTACTCCTATTATACATTTTTCTTTGTTTTCTTGCAATCTTTATTTGAAAAAGACTCTGGACAACACTTTTTTATTATTATTTATCAGCAAGAACAACCCATGTTGTTCACCAAAAATGGGCCGGCATCTAAACTTACATTCTTGCATTTCAAATAAAGATACCAAGAGAATGAAGAAAATTTGATAATAGGAGTAATTTAGAAAGTTGCTTAAAATTGCATGCTCTATCTGAATCATGAAAGAAAAATGTGTGTTCAGTGTCCCTTTAAGAATAAAAAGAACATATTCTGCTATGTGAAGAACATTGGAATGTGAAATATTCATATTTTCATGTTGGGTTTAGTGAATTTGAGAATATGCGTTCGGTTTAGCGTGAGATTACGGTGCTATTTTTTTCCCACTTTTTTTTTCTTTATTGTCTTCTTTGGGAAATAGTTTATCGCGCTTGTGATATTCTAAGTTCGTCTTTTTGAGTACTTTGAGTTAGCGCACAAGCAATAACTTTTTACTTTCAATTTGTAATTCAAGTGCAACCCAATGTGCGAGCAAAAGAGCTAAATAGCGCTCCACTCGTAATCGGGCCCTAAATAGTGAACTAATAACAAGTATTGTAAATATTAAAAGGACATCAAACTCAAAAAATTTAATTTCCCCTAAAATATTTTATTCTGTAGCATTTAAAATTTTACAATGCACTTTCATTTTTTATTTTATCTATAATTTAACTTTTCAAATTTCATTATTTTTACTTCCAGTGCGACTGGAATTCATTCCTTGGAATGCAGAACCATAACCCTATTGCAGGCTGTAAGGTTGCTATGTGTAGGCGCTAGTTTATATCTGCTCCTAATTGGAAAAAGGAAGATAAAGAAAATGCAAGAGTTTTTTTCATGCAGTTTAAATATTTAGAACAAAAATGACATATGCACTGTATTTGCCCTCACACTATGGCCCACATTTAAGAAAGACTGGGCAAACGGGGGTTTACTTCTTCAACTCTGTCAGCCCTGCGTTGTTTCTAGCAGGCAGCAATTCACTACTGCATTTACCATTACACACTATTGCAAGTGTGTAACCTCGCCTCAATAATATCTGAAAGAAATAAAGATATTCCTTTTAAAAAAGAGCAAAATGTGATATCAAGAGATGAAAACTAAAATCCGGTGTGCTTGAGAAGAATTTTCTGTTGGACTGGAATAGTGCTAATAATCAGTCTCACTATACAGTTAACACAGTGGTCAAGTCGGACGGGAACGCATGGGAACGGAGTTCCTGCACTATTTTTGCAAGAGGAGCTAAGTTCCCCTGGACAGAGAACAGAAACACTTCAGTAAACACTGCTGCTGCTGGTGGGAGGAGCTGGACCGCAGTCTGGTTAGAGGGATAGTGAGATCCTCTAGTAATAGGCAGTAACACTTCCTGCAATATATATATATATATATATATAGAAACTTCTCATGTAGAGAAGAGGTACACACAGGTCTTAATTAGCTGACTGCTTCGCACAGTCTATTACCAAGAACAGTCTTGACAAAGGTCCCTGTGAGGACCGAAACATTGACTGAATTAATGAGTTAATAAAATGTATGCTAATTAAGACCTGTGTGTGCCTCTTCTCTAAATGAAAAGTTTCTACCTATCTACCATAGAGTGCACCCAGGCAACTCAACGTACAGTGAGTCCTTGGATCCCAAAACCAGATTATATATATATATATATATATATATATATATACAAGGGAGGGTGGAAGTCTTGGTGAGTTCCCACAATTTTTTTTTTTTTGGAGGACTTGACCACTAGAAAAACGTGACAACTGCTTCAAATGGATTGAAATGGCTTTTGAACCATTATATATTTTTAAGTATAGCTTTATAAGCATGAAGTAATCTGGTTTAAAATACATTCACACATCCTAAATAGGATATACCATTTAAAGGGTATATATATAGATCAGACTTTTTTATATATCAAAATAATCACAATCTTTCCAATTCAAACACAGCTAAAATATATAACTTCCATGATATTCGATCTCCATTGTGGAGTCAATGGGGTCAATTTATTAAACCCCGGGTATAGCGCATCATGTCCGCCCTGCATTGCTAAATGGCAACAGCATATGCTGTTGGCATGAAACATTGTACAAGCATTTCACAAGAAATGCTTGTACAATGCTGCCCCCTGCACATGCAAGGCCAATCGGCCGCTAACAAGGGGTCTCAATCATCCCGATCGTATGATTCCGGATCGTCGGAAACTTTGGGCGGATTAAACAGCGTCGCTGCTTATTAAATCCGCCCCAAAAGTGGGGAGGGCGGAGCCAACTGTGAAGCCAGACGGTCGCACTATTCAACAGCTCTTTCCCTATGGTGTATAAAAATTAAAATTAGCGATTGTCTGTGCTCAAATATTCAACTATCTGACTACCAATGAAGATCTGAAGCCTCGGCTGCTCTCAATGCCTTGAAAGGGAGCATCATTACTACAATAGATCCCTAAAACCCTGATGTGTTTAACACCGAACACGCTATCTGCAGCAGCCATCTTGTGGCTTACTCAGCACCTCTAGCCGTGAGTAAAATTTGTCTACAGACTATTACTTTATAATCCTCAGGCTGTGGAACCACTACTCTATCTAAGAATGGAGGGAGTGGATTGTATTATGGAACAAATACATATCTTCTTGGAGAGGTGCAGAGCCCTGTTCGGACACCATTTTCCAACGGAGCCTAAGCAGGCAGCAATAACGATCATAACCCACACTGCTCAGCCACTCATTCCTGATGCTGCAGAGGTTCATTTTGGTTACACGACAGCTGGAGGATTAGAGACTGTTTCCGAAACTTTAACAGCCATACCTGAAGTCAGTATGACCGCACCTAGAGCGCTTAGATCAGTCTTGCTGCATGGCCACACCGGCAGAACCTTTATGTTGTACAGCGCATAACTACTTACCATAACAATGAACCCGCATGTCCCACACCATGCCTTAGAGCCTATCTTAGAATCTTCAGTGCAAGATCGTGCTAGCTGGGACCCTGGCGGTGCAGCATACAATATGATACAACATGAGCCAGTTTGCATTTGTTTGGGGATAAGCTCTGGAGACTACTATAGGTTCAGCAGAGGAACTCAACTACCCTTGCCAATGCGGAGTGGGATAAATGAAAGACGTCGCCATTGCTGCAGCACCCCCAACAGAAGAAAAAATTGCGGTAAATGGGAATAAAGGGTCACTATCCTTTACAGCGCAGAGCACATTGACTCTGTTTAGGAACAAACTATTCTATACTCACATTTTTTTTAAGATCCTGACATCATTGCTCAAGTAATGACAATACTGTAGAACACTGCAGCTACACACTAAGCCTGTCTAATTTCTATTAACATCGACAGTCAGTCTCATAAGACTACTCAAGCTACCGTATAAGTCGAGTTTAGTATTAACGCAATTCTCAGTTTTGAGACACAGCAGCTTAATGGGATAGAGATGTGCCTACCTTTCCATAGTCTCATTAATTAGCAACAGAACCTTTGTTGAACTTTTGAGACATAAAACCAGCACTGTTGCTGGAGGGTAATGTTCTTACTATAGTTTCCCATACGTTTACATGTTGGTTGAGCTTGTTATTTGTTTTTAATTTTTTCTTAGCTTGACACCACTACTTACTGTATAAAATTCATCATTCTTGCCATAGCATATTGAGTCTGGCACAGAAGCATAACCCCACAGTGTTATTTACTTGACCCTTTAGAATACCCATGCTGAATATAGCTATAAATATACATATATAAATGTTGGTAGGATCTTTAGTACTCCAGTATTCAAAACTAGGATCCAGTGCATATTTTAGCATCAGTAGGTATAACCCAGACACACTTCCTATGCTATACTTACCTTGAAAAATGTTGTCATTATGTGGGTGTTTAACTCTCTGTCGGGTTTCTATGTTTAATACTGCAGGGCATAGGGCCCATGCCCTGTAGTAGACTTATTTTCTATTTGTATATTCATGCAATCACGGCTCAGACTACTGAAGATTATTTTGCTTACATGTCTCTTGTATGGAAATCCTACACATCTGTTAGGGCGTTTGAATTGATACTGATCCATGTGGTGAACTTTTATTGTGATAACCTAATACATAGGAGTCTATAAGGTGACCTGCTGTTTTAGTAACCCTAGCAATTAAAATGTCCAGTGCATTAATGGGTAACAAGATTTTACCTTCACATGATATTGCTACATGGTTGAACTTAAATATATATATCCATTGGTCCTTAATTAAGGCACAGTACTTTCCGTTCTCTTTATGTAGAGGCTGCTTACTTTAGTTTACCATATTTAAGTAACCACCTCCTCTCCCCCCACATACATAATATACCTCCTTGATAAGGAGATTTAAATATGCGGTTTGTCTCGTCTATAACGCACCTTCATTTTTTACTTCATAAGTTACACCTCTAAGTTATCAGATGCCAATATTGGCAGCAACATCGCAACCCTAACTATTCTTTTCATAGTGACTTTTTCATTATAGCAGTATGATGTCAATATCTCCCTTATCTACTTCAGTAATTTACATAATTTATGAGTAGCCCTGTGGATTCATTATCATTCCCAGTTAATACCCCTCCTGTCCTATGTTGTATGAATTTTCAGGACCTCAGGAACAAAACTTTCATTCATGAATAATGAGAAAAATCCCAACAGTGTAGAAGCTTAGGAAAAATGTTAATGGGCCATGAGTATGATCTAAAACAGGTTGCGATTATTGTACACACAAGGCCTTACTGAATTTTTGAATATTTTAATTTGCATCTTGTTTTATATATTAATGTTTTATTCCTACCCTGCGTGGTAGAAATCTGTGACTTGTGTATGTCTGCATTGTTGGTTATAAATAAAAGAAAAAGAAAAAAAGAAAAAATCCGCCCCAAAAGTGTGTTGCAAATGGATAGGATGTTTTTTTATAATAAAAAATATTTTAATATAATTTATTGATAGGTAAATATTGGTACTGATATCTGTATTTCACAACTGCTGATATATAAAATGTATAATACATATTTTGTGTGTTTTTACCTTTTTATTGATGCTGATTATGGTGTATTTAGTATTTTTTTTGTGATTCAATCTTCATAAAAAAGGCCTTCCCTGTTGTCAGCATCTTGGGTGCCCAATGTGTGTTATTGACTGATCTATGGGTGTTGCCTTTATGTGGAATTTGATGCATCCATCTTGTTGTGGCTATTTTGGCGATTACTTGTGGTGAAGTCAATGCTCTCTATGCATCATATGGGTGAATTGTCTGATATATTTCAACCCAATCTTTATCCAATACCATTGTTTAGATTGTTTTTTAGATTGTGATTTTTCGAAAGTTGAAGAAGGCATATTGAGAGCCAAAAAACAGGCGATAAACATGAATGACAACATAGGAATCAACCCCAAAATGTCAACACTTTGCAAAGTGCTTTCATTATTTACTTTGCCCATTTTTCCTTTAAGTCAGCTCTGAAAATAGATATTTTTGAACTTGCTAAAAAGCATTTTTGAATGCAGTACCTTAACCCGGAAACATTCTCGCAGTGATTGGTTATTTAAAGCAGCGTCTTGTCTATATAAACCAATAATTAGCCCAAGCAAAGAAACTAAGATAAACATAATTAAATGATAATGATATGTATGTACTGTACTTAAAGGGACACATACAAAGTCAAGCAGCTGATAATAGTACTGCAGTACTGCATTATTTGAATTTTCATTATTGGTGGTGGTTTCAACAGACAAGGCTAGCTATTTTAATGTCATAATACAGATAAAGGGGCGGTTTGTAAACAATTTCATACACTCCAGCAGGTATAATAGGTCATTAAGAACATATTAAAGAGAAAACTGAACAGTACAATGCCCCTTTTACTAATGATATACTGTGCATATTTTACAAATTGCTTGATTAACCTTTAAATGTGTAACGAATATTATTATCCCAGAAAGGATTTATATATTTAAGATAGAAGGTGAAACATACATAGTTTTTACCATATTTTTTAATATATAAGTTAATATCAGCTAGATTACGAATTTTGAGCGCTATAGGGAAATTAACGACCGCAACAAAAGCGGCGGTATTTCACCTCCCTATAGCGCTGCTATTACAGGTTTTGTAAAACCCGGCTTGTACGGGCGATATGGTGATGTTGAGCTCCATACCTCACCCAAATAGAAGCAGTGTTTTGACTTGCTTGTGCACGATTTTCCCATAGACATCAATGGGGAGAGTCGGCTAAAAAAAAGCCTAACACCTGCGATTGTAGAAACAAAAGCTCCGTAAAAGAGCCCCATTGATGTCTATGGGGAAAGAAAAAGTTATGTTTAAACCTAACACCCTAACATAAAAAAACATGTCTAAACGCCACTAATCTGCTGCCCCTAACATCACAGCCACCTACATAATGTTATTAACCCCTAATCTGCTGCCCTTAACATCTCAGTCACCTACATTACAGTTATTAACCCCTAATCTGCTGGCCAGAACATCGCCGCTACCTACCTACACTTATTAGCCCCTAATCTGCCCCCAATGTCGACGCCACTATACTAAAGTTGTTAACCCCTAAACCTCTGGCCTCCAACATCACTAACACTACATAAATATATTAACCCCTAAACCTAACCTTATCGTAACCCTTCAGTTATGAGTTTTATGCTACAGCTTTGTAACTTAAAACTCATAACTACTGACTTTAGATGTCAGTATATTGTGTACCGCTCACTTTTGGCCTCCCAGGCAAACTTGTAATACCAGCGCTATGAAAGTCCCATTGAAAAAGGACTTTTTTAAAAGTGCGGTACTGACGTTACGTGGCGGCCAAAAAAGGTGTGCGGTACACCTATACCTGCAAGACTTGTAATAGCAGCGTTAGGGAAAAAGCATAACAATGCTTTTTCACTCATATCGCAAAACTCATAATTTAGCTGTATGCTGGCTAGGCCAATTAATTGTAGTTGTGCCCAGTAGTTTAATGTCCCTTTAAGTCTTATAAAAAAAAATATTTTTATATACTTTTATAATTGTTGACATATACTGTGCTTATATAAAAAATTAAATATACTCTCCATTTAAAGATACACACTGATACTCTAGTAGTCCATTCCTACTTGCAAACAGGACTTTCATTCTGGGGAATTATCAGATTCCTTGTGGTTTTCAAAAAATATATGAAATTTTTTTCCTTTCCCACCAGTAATATATAGCAGTTCTTTTTTTAAAATGTTATATTAAAGGGACAGTCTACACCAGAATTTTTATTGTTTTAAAAGATAGATAATCCCTTTACTACCCATTCCCCAGTTTTGCATAACCAACAAAGTTATAATAATATACGTTTAACCTCTGTGATTATCTTGTATCTAAGCCTCTGCAAACTGCCCCTTTTTTCAGTTCTTTTGACAGACTTGCAGTCTAGCCAATCAGTGCCTGCACCCAGATAACTTCTCGTGCACGAGTACAGTGTTACCTATATGAAATACGTGAACTAACACCCTCTAGTGGTGAAAACTGTTAAAATGCAATCTGAAAGAAGTGGGCTTCAAGGTCAAAGAAATTAGCATATGAACCTCCTAGGTTAAGCTTTCAACTAAGAATACCAAGAGAACAAAGCAAAATTGGTGATAAAAGTAAAATGGAAAATTGTTTAAAATGACATGCTCTATCTGAATCATGAAAGTTTATTTTGGCCTAGACTGTCCCTTTAAAGTTCTTCTTACAAGGCAGTTAATTAACAATGTTACTACTATTCCCATCTAGAACCAAATTTTCCAATTTAGCTAAAACAATCAGCTCCAAAAAACTGCATTTTATATTCTTGAATTAGTATATAAGGTCTTATAAAATCCATATTAAAGAAAGAAAAGCATTGTTAATGGGTCATACACTTTTAGATTTGGAACATGCACCTTAACCCCTTCGCTACTGGCAATTGCAGAGAAAAACTACCAAAATACCAGAGAATTTTTAGCATTTTTGCTATCACTCCATTTAAACAGAAATGTTTTTTTTAAATTATATTTACCTATCAAAACTATATATTTTTTTTTATTAGACAACACAAAGTATCAGTCTAGGCCCTTTTTGGTATATTTCATGACACCATTTCCCCGCCATATGCAATCATATTAAAAAAAATTGTTAACTTTTTTACAAACTTTGGCCTAGATTTGGAGTTTGGCGTTAGCCGTGAAAACCAGCGTTAGAGGCACCTAACGCTGGTTTCTTACGGACTCCGGTATTTAGAGTTCAGTTACCGACACTCAAAAAACACCTAACGCTCAAATTTCTACCGACACCTCGGAACCAGTAGTAAACATATACCGACAAAAAAAACATCCACGAATCACAAAACAAATATTACACAAAGTACACTTACACTCATACAAACACTACACTATATTTATTTTTCATATTTAATAATTTTTCATCAAAATACAAAGGATTAAAGTTGCGAGATCTCGGGTGTTAGAAAAAAAAACAGCACAAATCCATTTTCCCATTGACTTACATTGACACACGGGAAAAGACCCTCATATACCTACATCTAACTAATAACATTATCACAAACATACACTCATCGATGCATACAAACAATATACACCACATGACATACCCAAAATATTTATTTATCACAAAAAGAACACGATTTAGTTACTTTTTCACAAAAGCTCATGACGTCATTCACTTTACGAGGAAAACCAGTCTTAGAAAAAAAATAATTAACAAATTTTAGAGCCTCCATTGACTTCTATTGGGAAGACATGCTCGTGCACGCGAAACCCTCATTTCCCTAACGCACGCAAATAGCGTAGACAGAAAAACTCCAAATACCAGCGCTAGAAAAGACATGATTTCATGCATTAGACCCAGCTATGATAAATAGATCAAGAAATGACTATTTCCCTATGGTGGATTTATGGATTTTACTGTTTGAATATTCACAACACCATTAAATTGTTTCAGACTTTTATATTACATCAACTACAAATCAACATCACTAGTAACAAAATTTTTGTTTTAAAAATATTACATTTAAACGGACACAAAAATAATGTCAACTTTTCAGGATTCACAAACACTACACAATGGGAAACAATTCTCATTTACCTTTATTATTGTATTTCAGTTATTCAACTCATATGCTTACAGCAACAGCATATCTACATAGGCTTAACACATGATCAGTCATGGATGCACATACATTACTTTTAACATTCACTCATACATGTGCATTCAAATGATGGGGGAAAAACACATTACATTCTCTATAGGAATCACAAAACACAACATATGGATTTTACTGTACTTTTAACATCATGATTCCATCACCAGAAACCATTAGGAATTACATACAACAAGAACATCAGTACACCAGATTACAGATGTCACTTTATGGGAAGGAACAACAATGCCAGACCGCTATATACAAGTCAGCATATGTGGGACACAATCACAATATATACGTACATGTACATAACACGCATCACCCATCACGCAACCACAAAGCACACATTTAGATTTTATTCAGCACACAATAACAATGTAGCACAATACAACAACACAATGAGGATTTCAGAACTACATAGGCAAGTTAATAATATCATGACGTCATTAGAAGATTCAACCATACACATCACAGATTCACCACTGTACCGCCCCTTTCGGAACTTTAACACTCAATACTACAATACAACATATACGTAAACAACAGTTTGGAACAGCATTATTAAGGCGATTTCAATGGGACAATTAATAAATATTGTCAGATCGCAAATCACTTATATATACAATACTACAGATGACAGCCGGAAGTTATTCAGCATTAGTGCGATTTTAAAGGGACGCATACAATATTGACATCTCGGCAATCACTTATATATACAATACTACAGATGACAGCCAGAAGTTATTCAGCATTAGTGCGATTTGAAAGGGACGCATACAATATTGACAGCTCGGCAATCACTTATATATACAATACAACAGATGGCAGACGGGAAGTTCGGAATTATTATTGCGATTTGAAAGGGACGCATACAATATTGACAGCTCGGCAATCACTTATATACAATACTACAGATGGCAGACGGGAAGTTCTGAATTATTATTGCGATTTTAAAGGGACGCATACAATATTGACAGCTCGGCAATCACTTATATATACAATAATACAGATGACAGACGGAAGTTATTCAGTATTATTGAGATTTGAAAGGGACGCATACAATATTGACAGCTCGGCAATCACTTATATATACAATACTACAGATGACAGCCGGAAGTTATTCAGTATTAGTGCAATTTGAAAGGGACGCATATAATATTGACAGCTCGGCAATCACTTATATATACAATACTACAGATGACAGCCGGAAGTTATTCAGCATTAGTGCGATTTTAAAGGGACGCATACAATATTGACATCTCGGCAATCACTTATATATACAATACTACAGATGGCAGATGTTACTTTATCGTTTACAAACAATATTGCAGCAACATTGATCGATCACATTCGATGCACATTATACACAACTATGCACTTTCATTCATGTTAGCCTGGACGTGTGCTTGTTACTATAAGATCGCGTTTAAGAAATATTGATTACGCATATGATCAAATATTACAAACATGCACTGTATGTGTGATATTTTACACTTTCACATTGAGATTCATTGTTGGAAAATAACATTTCAGCAAACAACAAATAAACGCCCACGGTGAAAGCATTCGCGCCGCTCACATACAAACAAGTGAATACAATCAGCAATCATTACAAACTCACTACCATTGGACTAATTGTACTATAAATCCCCCAAACAACATGGCCAATGCATCACTTGTGATCCACATCAGATCAAGTGCTTACCTTGTTACGCTGTTTTGAAAGATGGATGACGATGACATGGTAGACGCTGCTGGTGCTGCTATTGGCGAACTAGCTGTTGGTCGAATCAGGCAGCCTTGGCGGCTCAGACTGAGACGAAGGGGTCATCTGGTTCGAGGTCCTCGTGTCTACAGGGTGAGACCCACCTTGGAAAACATGAGCGACTTTGAGGTTTATGATAAGTATCGGCTCAATCGCGAACAGCTCATTGGCCTTTACGATCTTCTTAAACCTCATTTGGAGCCACGTATAAGAATAAGGACTGCTGTTCCCGCCATGAGTAAGATGCTAAGCTGTCT
This sequence comes from Bombina bombina, assembly GCF_027579735.1. Lineage (NCBI taxonomy): Eukaryota > Metazoa > Chordata > Amphibia > Anura > Bombinatoridae > Bombina > Bombina bombina. The sequence continues at coordinate 1,516,079,671 of NC_069499.1, read as the reverse complement.
ATACGTCCTGGCCTCCGGGAGATTTCAATCTGGAGAACTGTACATGCATGGCCTGGCTCAAGGTACATTCTCTGGGGTGTTTGATAACTTTCTGGACGCCATGGTACGTATCAGTAAGCAATACATAGGATTCCCACAGAATGATGGTGATTGGAGGCGCCTGAAGCGGGAATTCTTTGATATTGCTCAATTGCCCAATGTCTTGGGAGCCATAGATTGTACCCACATTGCGCTGCGTGCTCCAATTGATGACTCGCCCTTCAGAAATCGCAAACATTTTCATAGCCTCAACGTGCAGTATGTTTGTGATGCACGGATGAGGATTATGCATGTGTGTGCGAATTTTGGAGGGGCTTGTCATGATGCCCGCATCCTCTCTCTGTCGTCCCTGTGGAGACCGTTTGAGGAAAGACAAATGCCCCCTGGTTATCTCGTTGGTGAGTATTTGTGCACAACATGGTTAATTAGTTTGACAATTGCCACTGTAGTTTTAAAATGTTAGCGTAATGTTCAGCTATAGGATGCAATTTAACCATATATTTCCCCCCCCGCTAATGTCTACTTTTAGTTCAATGCAGATATGTAGCATGTCTTACCTTAAATGCTCAGATAGAGAATGTAATGTAACCATGTAGTTAGCATTTTACACAAGGCTTGATTTAGGAGAAATACGCATATGTAGCACGTCTTAGCTGAAATGGGAAGATATTAGCTAATGCAATTTAACCATGTCATTGTCTCTTTCCGCTAATGTCTTTTAGTTCAATGCAGATATGTAGCATGTCTTACCTTAAATGCTCAGATAGAGAATGCAATGTAACCATGTAGTTAGCATTTTACACAAGGCTTGATTTAGGAGAAATACGCATATGTAGCATGTCTTAGCTGAAATGGGAAGATATTAGCTAATGCAATTTAACCATGTCATTGTCTCTTTCCGCTAATGTCTTTTAGTTCAATGCAGATATGTAGCATGTCTTACCTTAAATTCTCAGATAGAGAATGCAATGTAACCATGTAGTTAGCATTTTACACAAGGCTTGATTTAGGAGAAATACGCATATGTAGCATGTCTTAGCTGAAATGGGAAGATATTAGCTAATGCAATTTAACCATGTCATTGTCTCTTTCCGCTAATGTATTTTAGTTCAATGCAGATATGTAGCATGTCTTACCTTAAATGCTCAGATAGAGAATGCAATGTAACCATGTAGTTAGCATTTTACACAAGGCTTGATTTAGGAGAAATACGCATATGTAGCATGTCTTAGCTGAAATGGGAAGATATTAGCTAATGCAATTTAACCATGTCATTGTCTCTTTCCGCTAATCTCTTATAGTTCAATGCAGATATGTAGCATGTCTTACCTTAAATGCTCAGATAGAGAATGTAATGTAACCATGTAGTTAGCATTTTACACAAGGCTTGATTTAGGAGAAATACGCATATGTAGCATGTCTTAGCTGAAATGGGAAGATATTAGCTAATGCAATTTAACCATGTCATTGTCTCTTTCCGCTAATGTCTTTTAGTTCAATGCAGATATGTAGCATGTCTTACCTTAAATGCTCAGATAGAGAATGCAATGTAACCATGTAGTTAGCATTTTACACAAGGCTTGATTTAGGAGAAATACGCATATGTAGCATGTCTTAGCTGAAATGGGAAGAAAGAGAATAATATTGAACTAGATATTTTAAATTTAAAATAAACATTTGTTAATGGATTATCGTGTACAAAACTTTTTATTGTACTACAAATACTATTTTGAGGATTCTGTTAAAATTATGTTCTGTTCATAATTTATAGGTGATTCTGGGTACATGAGCCGGCCTTGGCTCATTACCCCCTTGCGTAGCCCGACTGATGTGTCTGAGGAGCGCTACAATAGGGCTCATAAGAGAACCAGGGCGGTGGTTGAACGGATGTTCGGGCTCCTGAAGATGAGGTTCAGGTGCCTGGACAGGTCGGGAGGAGCCCTCCAGTACAACCCAAAGAAGGTGGCTAAGATCGTTGTAGCCTGTAGCGTCCTGCATAATATTGCACAGCGGGCTGGGATGCTGCAGGCCGTCCGGCCGGACAGAAACCTCCTCAGAGATGAGGAGGATGATCCTGTTCTAGAGGGGCCATTCCGGGACGAGGGGCTCAATGTCAGAGCAGACATGATCAACCGCAACTTTAGACGGTAAAGAATAGAAGTTAGACTGGAGTATTATCAATAGATGTGAACTCTAGGGGAATGACAAGTAGAGAATTGTGCAAACATGTTAGGATTGTTCATCAAATGCTAAAAATGTGTTTCATTTATTAATATAGGTGATGCTCTGGCCATTGGGCCCTGTAGCGAGTCTTTGCCACCTGGTTTTTAAAGAGGACATCAGCTGGTAAGTATAAATGTCTGGACTGTTGCTGGCATGAATTGTACACAAATACATCATATGGCATACATTTTATAAACTAGTATTTAGTTTACACATTACTTAAAATGTAAATACTCAGAAAGGGATCCTCTAGCATGACTATGGTTCAATGTCACACATTAGAGGTTTCTTCTGCTCAATATGACTCATCTTCACACTTGATAGAACATAACACAAGATGCTACACAGTAAGCTAGTGACAGAAATTTCTTATGAAATGGGGGGTGGGAGAGGGCTACAGAAATGATTCACACACTTGTAGTAATTTTGAATAAACTTTTTATGCCATTAGGGAGCTGACTTAATCTAAAGACTGAAAGGGAAGAATTAGAAGCCTGACAGTGAAGATTCCCCAGACTGACAGTGGAAAAAGCCAAGATTGAAATTGAAGTATACCAATGGGATCATGTCTGGCATTATCTTTCAAATCTGCTGACCTTGAAAACCATACAAAGACATGTTCACATGGTAAGTGCCAACTATTTGATAGAATAAGGCTGTTGAGGCATCCTATTGGAGACACTTAGATGATTTTCAAATTTTTAGATGGGATTTCACAGTCCTCTATTTTTGAAATGATGAATAAGACACCTATTGAAGATCAACTGTTTACCCCTGAATTGACTTTCAAAGACCATGCATTATCCAGGTTGGCGTACCAATGCATGCTAGTTAAGAATCACAGGAAGAATGTTGAATATTAGTAGCTTACATACATTAGTCATATTTAGTTCTTAATTAGATATTTAGGGATCACAATCAGACACTTAGATGAATTTCTAATTTTTAGATGGGATTTCACAGTCCTCTATTTTTGAAATGATGAATAAGACACCTATTGAAGATCAACTGTTTACCCCTGAATTGACTTTCAAAGACCATGCATTTTCCAGGTTGGTGTACCAATGCATGCTAGTTAAGAATCACAGGAAGAATGTTGATTATTGGTAGCTTACATACATTAGTCATACATATTTCATCATTAGATATTTAGGGATCACAATCAGAAAAAGGAATACATATTATAGTTGATATAGAGGTATTTGAATGGACATGAAATATGACATTTATGTTCAACATATACATTATTGAAATGTGATATACATTATTATGTATAATTAGAAAATCAGATTTTTTTTTTATTACACAATATAATGTTTTTTTTCTTGTTTTTTTTTAAATTTAATTAATAAATATCTTTAAAAAATGTTGAACAAAGTTAGAGCATAGACACAAGATGATTGTAAATGTATTTTATGAATCTTTGACTACGTGTGTATTAACTTTGTTAAAATTTTGTTTTTTAATTTCAAATTGGCATCTGATGACTTCCAGGAATATTTTTTTCTTTTTGGTTCAGAAACTATTAATTTTTAAAATGGTAATAATAAACATTTTAGTATTAAATACACTCTTTGGAACAGATTATAATAAATATCCATATAATCTGTCAATAAAAAACAATTTGACTCCCATGACTGGTAGTTGTCTATTTGACAAGCACATGCATAAGATCAAATAATGCATTAATTGTAGAAAATCCACTGATTCTGAGAATATTACATTAAACTATCTTTTTTAACATTCATTGGGGAGTGAGATCCATCGATGCTTTTCTTTTGAAATTCTTAGATGTTAAAATAATTTCGGATATGTAGTCAATTTCTCATAAATTATTTGTTTTCACTTTTAAGAAGGGGAAGTGGTTCAATTACATTAAAGTGACAGTGTTGTTGAATGTAGAATTAATTTTATAAGATCTTGTATCTTCCTTAGGTATCTCAAAACATTATTTGCTAAATTATTTTAATTTTTACATTTATAAATGGTAAGTCATTTAACTTGATATTTTTCACAAGCTAGTTATTGGATGGCAGGTTAATAAATTTGATTTTCTAGTGGAGTCATTTAACTATAGTTATTAATATTATGTAGTTTTTAAAATCTTACCTCTTGGGTTAGACATCACATATCTATATATAATTTTCATTCCCCTTTAGTTTATTTTGACAATGTTAAATCAACATTACAAATGTTTTTGTCCTTAAAGGGACATTCACAAAGTATATTGTGTATTGATTTTTAAATAATTCATAAAAGAATTTAAACATATTTAGAAAGTACTATAGAATTACATTCAGTCTTTAAATATACTTTGAAAAAAAAAAACATCAATGCACATATCTTAGTCAATTACATAAGGTATCTATGTGCAACCAACAATCAGCATCAAAATAGCCTATGTAGATATGTATTTAATCCAAAAATATATATAATTACAATCTAATGATTGAATACCAAAACATATTAAGTTGTTCAAATATTATAATCTTATCCAAAATGCATACATAACATATAGCTTAATGTCCCTCTAAGCTGAAGACTCCGAAATACCTCCTTTACAATATATATTTCAGTCAGTGTGTAAAACAATCCAGAAGTTAATCTAAATTTTATTTACTCATATGTTATACTAATTTATCAAGAGGAAGGTGCCTAGGTTTCTGATATTTCAAGCATTATTGTGAAATGTTTATTTAAAGGGACATGAACTAAAAATATACTTAAAGGGAGACAGTTAAAAAATTAATGATTTATACATTCTGAATGAGTATTCTATTTTAAGCAACTTTAAAAATTGTCTCATATTATGAATGCTCCTTGTGATGTTGCTATCATTACTTTAAAAATAAGGCATTAAATAGATAATTTATTTGCTTCAGTACTCTGGACTGAACTTGGTTTTTTGTGGTGGATTAATTTATCCAACAATCATCAAGGACAACCCAGGTTTTTTGAAACAATTGTCCGTAATCTCAAATATCATTATTGATTTGCAAAGAAACATAACAAGATAATTGTTAACATTTGAGAATCTGATTAAATTATAAAGTTGATTAACATTTCATGCTCAATCTGAATCACCAACGCTAAATTTGTTTGGACAGTGTCCCTTTAAGAGATTTAAATAGTGTATTTACTTCTCTTCCTATCTTGACATACTTTGCTTGAAAACCATATCGAGATAGGCTCAGTAGATGAAGATTGGTGGATGCACAGAGATGCCTTATGTGATTGTCTCAACCATGTGCATTTAAATTTCTTCTGTTGAGGATATCTAAATACTAAGATAAATTGATTTACATTTTAAAGTCTAAACAATCTTCTATCTCTACAGATCATTTGATACAATTGTTTGTTTGTAATGTCTATTTAAAAATAAAGACGCCATTGCACAATAACATATATGAGCACTTCAGACAAATACAAGCTCGAGGTTTATTTACTAATAACAAACAAACCTGTAGTTTAACATTTATAAACAGATTATCCAAGTTACTGACCTTATAACCTGAATTTGAACATTTAGAAATATTGCGTGGGAAACGTATCTTGAAACACCAGATTAGCATCTTTAAACATTAGAGTCTAATGTCACGCAATAGCACACAATCAATGTGCATTATGAAATACATTTAATAGAGCAATATCAATACTTCACAATAATTCAATAAATGGATTTTATGAACAATAAAGACATACAATATTAAATGTGTATTTGTATTAAAGAAACAGACCGTTATTAAACCGAGAAATGTCTACAACATTTAATAATGTGACAGTATTAGATTTTAAAGAGAATTTAATCATTAATATTTAACGGATCACGGATATTAAATCTGCGTCACACATATCCGCATGACAGGCCCATGAGTTACACATAAGTCTACATGAAAAATGAAGTAACAGCACCACCATGAGGTATGTGTAAGGAAGTTACTAAGATATGAAACATTAAGGAACGGCCAATCAGAGTTCATCACACAAACACAACTTGAGTCAGGATGGTCTCACAGACATTCTAACAATATTTCAAAATTTTATCCAATCAGATGTACAGATAACTTGTCCCATGGTGCATCTGATGTTTACTTCACCATATAAAAGTCCATTACACGTTGCCATCTTTGTCAGTTCTCTAATGCCTGCAGGCAGTATATCTGATATTTATTTCAAAATAAATTCTACAACCCAGCAGGCATGTCAGCTCCCAGGTTCACCAAGGAGGAGAGCGCTGCACTGGTCCACGCCGTCAAGGACTTTTATCCCCAGCTGTTTGGGAACAAGAGGAGGTTGACAGATGCGCCTGTTAAGAAGGCCCTCTGGGAGTCTATCACCAATGCGGTTAGATTGGTGTGTGACGTCCAGAGGACCCAGGATCAGATCATGAGGAGATTCGGAGATATGAGGTTGCGGTTAACAAAAAAAGTCAACCTCATAAGGGACTGGGAACAAGCCCGTAAAAGAGGTGGCAAAAGAGAGGCCCCGCGGAAACTGTACCTACTCCCTTATGAGGTGACTTTATGCGAGCTCCTCAATCTCCGGGTCCCCAAAAGATTCAGATCCTCACCATCCTCGGCCTCCTCTTCTTCCCTCCCAGCTGCGGGATCTGAAAGTCCTGACGCGGGGGCCAGGGCAGCTGCTTCTCCGTCCGGTGGCCTGGGAGGAGATGGAGAATCTGAACCAGGTAATTATCCAACTTCATATAATATCTTAATATTTGTTTTTTTATCAAAAAATGTGTATATAGTCAGATACTAAACCTATACAGATCTCACAACATACACTACATATGATGTTTAGATATCTGATTTTAGATTAGTGACACATGAAATAGGAATGATGTGTCTTGCGCTCTACAGAATATGCGTCACAGAGCGAAAATGGAATTTCGCATACACGTTAACATGGGTTTGCTGTAAGTGGCATTGCTTTATACATGTTGGTCAAATGACGGATGCGTAATTCCGCTTTGAATCATTGCGCAATGATCGCGAAAATGGAATTTCGCATACACGTTAACATGGCTTTGCTGTAAGTGGCATTGCTTTATACATGTTGGTCAAATGACGGATGCGTAATTCCGCTTTGAATCATTGCGCAATGATCGCGAAAATGGAATTTCGCATACACGTTAACATGGCTTTGCTGTAAGTGGCATTGCTTTATACATGTTGGTCAAATGACGGATGCGTAATTCCGCTTTGAATCATTGCGCAATGATCGCGAAAATGGAATTGCGCATACACGTTAACATGGCTTTGCTGTAAGTGGCATTGCTTTATACATGTTGGTCAAATGACGGATACGTAATTCCGCTTTGAATCATTGCGCAATGATCGCGAAAATTGAATTTCGCATACACGTTAACATGGCTTTGCTGTAAGTGGCATTGCTTTATACATGTTGGTCAAATGACGGATGCGTAATTCCGCTTTGAATCATTGCGCAATGATCGCGAAAATGGAATTGCGCATACACGTTAACATGGCTTTGCTGTAAGTGGCATTGCTTTATACATGTTGGTCAAATGACGGATGCGTAATTCCGCTTTGAATCATTGCACAATGATCTCGAAAATGGAATTGCGCATACACGTTAACATGGCTTTGCTGTAAGTGGCATTGCTTTATACATGTTGGTCAAAATGAAATGTGAATTATTATATATGTGAAGAATACAGTATTCTTATTTTCAATATTATACATAATAAAAAAAGAAGAATCCAAATAAATTATAACATATGCCCATCAATTGATGAGAATGAAATAACACCAAAAAATAATTAAAGCTACAGTAAACAACACAACTGATTGAAAATAAGAGTACAGGATATATTTATCATGAATTGAATTGAGGAAAGAATTAACTCATGGGACTACCAAAGGATTAATAGTTTTAAATTGATTTGCTAATAATGTAAAGATTTTAAACATGGCATGATTTGTATTAATGATATGCAATCCTCATTTAATATATTACAGATATGGATGTTGCTGCTGGATCCTTAAGGCAGGGCTTGTCACAGTATGGTATGTCTCATTTTAATTGACATTTGTCTTAGAAACATGGACAGAACATTACATACTAAATCCACATTGTTCAATATTTATATGTAATGTCCCTTTAATAGATGAAAATTAAATAATTCTTCGGATATCCTTAAATAACATATTAGATTTGAATTGCATGCTCAATCCCATTCATTACATCAACATATGGAGTAGAGAATTCATTAACACCAACATTGTCAAATCAATATAATTTTATATTAAAGGGATACTGAGCTACAATTATTAATGTTGTCATTCAGATAGAGTATGCAATATTAATAAACATTTAAATATAATACTATAATCATATGTGAAATATTCTATTGCTAAATGTATTTTAAAATCAAGAATGTACGTTTATCTGCATCTCAATTTTGGAGGACCAACCTGGGTTTTTATTGATGATTGGTGGATACCTTCAACAAACAATATTTATTGAATCCAATATTGCTTATCTGCCTTTAAGATTAAAATGTAGCAACATTAAAATTATAATAGGAGTCAATGTTAAATCATTTTGAACAGTTTGAACAGTGAAATCAATTATTTAAATACATCATGTCAGTGTCCCTTTAATAAACAATAGATTCAGTCATCTTTACATTCTTTGGATTAAACAATATTGATATATAATTCACATATTCACTGTTGGAGTTACTTTATAGATATCAGCATACTCTAACAGCACCATGATTACATATTTGTACTAATCAATTTGGTTTTGTATTGTGATAATTATGTGTTGTGTCCTAAACAAGATTACTGTACATTGCACAAATGGCTCAATGTGCCACATGTCTTTGTTTATATTTGTCAACAGCTGTTCTTCAAAATGTGGTTTGTGTGTATTCTTTTAAGAACATTGATCAATGGGTATATTTAGATATGCAATAGCATCGTATGAGATGAGTTTGATGTCTAATATAGTCTGAAATTAAACATATGTTCAATACATCATTTTTAACAGAATCCCCTTGATTCAATCAAGCATTTTTTGGTTTAATGACTGCTCTTTTCTTCACATTTTCAAGTTGATTAATCTTAAAATTCGATACAGATGTGATTTAGTGATATCCCAAATGTGTTTACTAATATATATCTATATCATTCATAGAGAGAGTTGGTGTGGGGAGCCCACAGGAATCCAGCAGTGACACAGAGCCGCCTTTGGGGTCTCCTGGTAAGTCCATTGACTCATTTATATGTCATTGAAGGTGTATTGGTAATCAATATTATGAGCATGATTCTGATGAAGCATAACATTTGAAACAAACATATAATTTTCTCTTCTGATTATATATTAATTTTCTTTGAATATTGAAAGATTAATTATTACAACTTTATTAGTCTACACATTTGTTATTCAGAAGATGTATAGCATATGTTTGTTTCCATGTTCATTTTTGACAACAGTCATCAAGTGATACACACATGAGAAATCTTAAATGTTCTATGTACTATGCTTTTATGATTTTTAAATTAATACAAACAATACATCGAAAATCTGAATCATTGAGAATAACAAATCTAATGTAATTTGTATGCTCCATCAAAATGATGTAAATCATAACTTTGGGTGTGTATATCTTTAATGCAACATTGATGTGTGTCTTTGAACAACAATAACATATGTTATAATATCTGATCTTAACGTGTACACAACATGTTATGTTTTACAGAGATTGATTTAACATATGTGACGGAGGAGGAAGAGGCTGCCTTGGAGTCTGATGGTATGTGAAATATATCTATCATGTTTCCAACATGTTGCTTTATTTGAAATCATTTTATTGAAGACATTCAAAGTCTACAGCTTTTGCACTTTAAAAAGGAATATTATTTGTCTGTTCAAATACACTACTGCCCCCTTTCTATATCAGGCAGCATGAAAATAATTTTTTTTTAAAAATGTATAATTCATGCCATCATTATGTCACATGCATATTCCAGGCCAAAACACAATAATAATGTTATAATTGTACAGACAGTAATTGATATTCATCTGAGTGCCTATATGCATACCATATCCTCATTTAATAATTGTTTACAAATTCAAACACACTTCGAAGTATATTGAAAACATAATCAATTTGAAATGCGTTGATTTGATTTCATGATGTATGAGATGTTAATATATTTTTTTTTAATTTTCAGATGGATCCGCCACTTCTGGTCATCTGGTTTCCGCCCCTGCCCAGTCCCCTGACCAGTCACAGACCCCTGCCCATGCCCAGACCCCTGCCCATGCCCAGACCACTGCCCAGGCCCAGACCCCTGCCCATGCCCAGACCACTGCCCAGGCTCAGACCCCTGCCCAGGCCCAGACTCCTGCCCATGCCCAGACCCCTGCCGGCCCTTCCCATTTGTCATTTCCTGCCCCTCCCAAAAAACGCCCCTACAACCCCCTTCGCCGCTCTCCCCGTATTATGGACCGTACAGCTGCCCAGACCCCAACTCCCCACTCCCCAGCTGTACGGCCTACCCCGGAGCAGCAGCTCATCCCTCCCCAAGCCAATCCCATCCCTCCCCAACCCAATCCCATCCCTCCCCCCTGTCTCAACCTTCATTGTCCTGGGTGTCGGATTGTCCTTCCCAGGCACAGCTGTAAGTATCATTCAAAATCAACATTATAAGATACTTAAAGGTACACTGAAGGTAAATATTTTCTATTGTGATTCAAATAGAGCATGCAATGTTAATCAAATTTATAATTTACTACTCTTATGAATTATTCTTCATTCTCTTGCTATCTTTATTGAAACAAAGAAATGCCTAGAATTAATTTTAAATAGAAAATAATTGTGGACATCATTTCTTTATTGTTGGATGAATGTATCCATCAACCAGCAGGGACAAACAAAGTTGATAAACAAATATGGTCTGCCCTAAAAACCGACATTCTTGCATTCAAAATCTAGCTAGAGAATTCTAACATTTAAAGAATATGTGTAATTTTTAAATATTTGTAATGTCATGCTCTATCTGAATCAGTCAATTAAATATTTAGGTTCAGTGTCCCTTTAATTTGATATCACTACATATACCAATCACCACTACTTGGATCCAACAATTTATGTACAAATGTTTATACATTATCTCTTGTCTAACCCAGTGGGAATGTAATTTCTTCAGGTTGCTATGTTTACACAGCTTGTCCTCAACGCCAAAATGTTTAATGATAGGTGTGCCTACCACAGTATAATTAAAATATTTAAATTGCTAATGTAAGTACAATGTAAATCCTTTAACAAGATTTGATACACTCAAGCTGTATAAGTGGATCATCGAAAACCAATTAAAGGGGACAACATGTTTGAGTAAACTGTCCCTTTAATGATTTCGGTCTGTCTGAATAACATATTTCATGTGTAAAGAATCAATTTAAACTAATTGATGTAAAGAATGATTTGTCTTTATGATGACAATGTATCTTTGCTTATTTTTTCGTCCGTTGTGTAATTATCCTTAATATTTAATTTATTCTTTATTTTAGGCTGTGACTCAGCATGGCTCATGCTAGAAGGTATAGCACGAGTAGAGCAGGCCGTGTTGAGGAACTCAGCTGTCCTGAGAGGGATGAACGACACCATGCAGGCCCAGCTCCGGGTTCAGGACTTGACTCTGCGTGAAATCATGCGATTAAGTTCAAGGCCTGAATCTGGAGCTGGACATGCACAGGACGATGAAGAGGATGACCAGTAAGTGGAGGATCTGGAGATGCTCCAAGGTCGCAGATAAGAATCCTCCGTCCACATGTTGATGGTTTTTTTTTATTGTTGCCATTTGGCCTTTTTCAAAGTTTATTGTTGTGCCTGTTGCACTCTTTTACCTTGTCATATGTCTCCAATGGGGCTATGGTGGCCCTTGGCAACTCTCTTCATGGACTGTGATGCACTCTTTTACCTTGTCATATGTCTCCAATGGGGCTATGCTGGCCCTTGGTAACTCTCTTCATGGACTGTGATGCACTCTGTTACCTTGTTATATGTCTCCAATGGGGCTATGGTGGCCCTTGGCAACTCTCTTCATGGACTGTGATGCACTCTGTTACCTTGTCATATGTCTCCAATGGGGCTATGCTGGCCCTTGGCAACTCTCTTCATGGACTGTGATGCACTCTGTTACCTTGTCATATGTCTCCAATGGGGCTATGGTGGCCCTTGGCAACTCTCTTCATGGACTGTGATGCACTCTGTTACCTTGTCATATGTCTCCAATGGGGCTATGGTGGCCCTTGGCAACTCTCTTCATGGACTGTGATGCACTCTGTTACCTTGTCATATGTCTCCAATGGGGCTATGGTGGCCCTTGGCAACTCTCTTCATGGACTGTGATGCACTCTGTTACCTTGTCATATGTCTCCAATGGGGCTATGGTGGCCCTTGGCAACTCTCTTCATGGACTGTGATGCACTCTGTTACCTTGTCATATGTCTCCAATGGGGCTATGGTGGCCCTTGGCAACTCTCTTCATGGACTGTGATGCACTCTGTTACCTTGTCATATGTCTCCAATGGGGCTATGCTGGCCCTTGGCAACTCTCTTCATGGACTGTGATGCACTCTGTTACCTTGTCATATGTCTCCAATGGGGCTATGGTGGCCCTTGGCAACTCTCTTCATGGACTGTGATGCACTATGTTACCTTGTCATATGGCTCAAATATTCCTTATTTTTACAAGATTATTTCTCAACGTTGTTGATGTTTTCTTACATACTAATAAGAGACATGTCATTGCACGATTCTTTGTCCTCATTCTTCATGTTATTTTTTGAAAGCTCTAGTTTATCTTGTTGATCCTTAAAGGGACCTACCAAAAATATTTTTTTATAAAAAATCATATATGTAAGACAATTGTAAATGACTTTAAGATTAACATCTCCAATGTAATCTTATTATTTGTCTTTATATATTTTTCTCTTAGCTTTATCATTGCATGATTATGATTAGCATAGTAATTGTTTTATATATGTATATATAGATTGTTATTTGTGTATATATGTATATTTCAATTTTCACATCCATGTGTGTATTTAGAAACTCTGCATGAATTGATGCACCTTTAACAAATGATCTGAGGATTGATACAATGATATAATCCCTGTAAAGTGTTCATTTTATTGAAATAGTATTGTCTATGTGTATCCTCTTTTTAAAAACATAATCATGTCCCTTTAAGTGATGGTGAGCACAATTGTTAATGAATGTATTTCCATTTCTAAAGTGTTTTTGTCCTTTTTACATGAACAAGGACATATAATCTTATTAATAAACAATCTTATTGTAATGTTGACAGCACATGTATTTCATTTTCAATTCTGTCTTATTGTAAAAGCGTAACCAAATAAATCTCTGTGTGTAATGCAAATATTTTAGATGATGAATATTTTTTAACAAATATGTTAACAAAATACTTCTCCTCCCATATATGGCTATAGGTAGGCTGACCATATTTAAACTTGAATAAATGACACGTTTAATCAATCCATGTATAATTATTGTTATTCCAAAACAATCAAAACATATATTAAAACATCAATGGCATATGTATTTCTCATGTGTATCTTTTAAATGTTAAAGATATACACCATAGCTATAGTTCAAGGGACAGTCAAGTCCGAAAAGATGATTCATGATTTGGTGACATTCCTAGATAGCAATCTAGACACATACTAGTTCCTAAAATATAAATAAGTTTCTTAGTGATATGCCAAGCTGTCAACTGAGTCCTTGTATTGGCTGCGGTTTTTCAGCGATCTCGGATGCGCCATGTTGCTTAAGACGTCACCTGCCAGGCTGTCCAATGATTCCTTGTATTGACTGACGTTCTTACGTGATCAAGAATGTGCCTTTTATTGGATGGCGTTTTGACGCGATCAAGGATGCACCTTTTTTTTGGGCGTTCTTACGTGATCAAGAATGTGCCTTTTATTGGATGGCGTTCTTACGTGATCAAGGAAGCGCCATGTTAAGACGTCACATGCAAAGGTAAAAAAACGTCTGATTGGATTACGTAGTCCCGCAATATTTGTTTGTGCACGTTAAACACGTTTGTGACTGCAGCCAATTTTAAAAACCTTGCGAATATGTATTATTTGCATCATGTTACATTGTTGACCCGTAGCTGATAAAGACCACCACATTCTCTTTTGCTGGATGTCTGGTTGAATAAACAAACTAAAGCAAAATGTTTTCATGCATATGATATTTCGAGGCAAGTGCAAATCTCTATAGTCCATGTTGTTTAATATGTTTGTCAACAATATGTTCCTTTTTCAGAAAAATGACTGTTGTGTTTAATGTTAAAGATATCTAATTAATAAATATGCGCTATTGTGTTAGAATAAAGTAATCAATATGCATTTAGCTTTATCATATGCTAAATATATGATGCCGACTTCTTCTAAATGTAATTTCGTTGTATATTTTATTAAAGGTTCATTAGACACTCACATTATAAATGAAATCTTTTAATTTGGTCTCTAGTTAGATAGTCCATTGTTTAACAAATATACGTTTCATTTTGCTTCTGTTCAAATAAAATGTAATTAATTATCAGACTCCTCGCCAAGCCTCTAAGTTTCATGTGAGTACCATCTCCAGCTTTCTCCTGTTTTGTGTATGATGGTGTATTGTCTTGTTTTACGGTTGTAATGGGGGTTCATCTATATTTTCAATAGAGCTAACCCGATTTTCTTTGAAAGTGTTTGAAGCTTTGTAATATTGATATCAGTATATGTTAATCTTGTTGTTTGTAGTAGTGTCTATTACATACAGTTCTGTTAAAAATATAGTATACTGTCCCTTTAATGCAAATGTTGATATTTGTATCATGTATGAGTTCCACATTGTTTAATCTTCAAATATATTATTGTTAGCATATTTTCACCCCCCACTCCTAAAAGGACTTTAAACCATATTCATTGTTAAAACAAATGTCTTTCTAAAAAAAAATTAACACAATAATGTCTCTTTAAGAAAATAGACTTTATTTAACACGTCAATATAAATCTGATTTCAATATTTATTGTTTGAACAAGTACATGTAGATATACCAACAAGCTTCAAATATATGTTAGCATATGTAATTTTGTTAAAGGGACAGTTTAGAAAACAAATAATGTTTTGCATTATTCTAAAAGTCAATTTTGTAATATCAATGATATCAAATGTTTCTCACCAATTAATCATTTGTCTGTGTTTATTTAAATTTGCTAGCTAAACCTATGAGGTTCGTGTGCTCATTTCTTCGAGCTTGAAGAGTGCATGTAATCATTATACAATTTGACCACTAGAGGGCATTTGGATAGCATTTGTATATGTAAAACCTTGTGCTCATACAGCATATTATTTACCATGTATTGATCATTGATATCTAAAATGTTGTTATGTCAGAACAACAAATAAGTGGTCATTTTTCCTAGTCATAGATACAAGGTTAAGCACATAAGTCACACGTATTTCTCCATGTTTTGTTGTTTCCAACTTGATAATGCGTAATATAGTGTTTTCTTTGTAATCAATAATTTTCTGACTGTCCCTTTAAGCTGTGTTATTGGCATTCAAACAGTAATATGCCATCATGGATAATTGTAATGGTAATTTTGTTTGCGATTCGGGAAACAGTTTGGACATCACATCACAGAAACCAATCAATATCATGAACAAGGATAGGTATGTGATGATGTGGTTTTCACACACTTATAACCCACACTCTGCAAACAATCTGCCTCCATGGACCCAGTCCCATAGAAGTAGATTATATACAGAGTGTGGTCCACAAGTGTATGAAAACCACATCATCACATACCTATCCATTACACATTAAATAAAAAAAACATTAAAGATGAAAATAAATACTTACTTCCTCTTCCTTCCCCTCTTCCCACGGGGCTGAGGCTCTGGGAGGGGCAACTGCCGACTCCGAAGAGTTCTCCTTGGAGATGTTGTGGGAAGAGTGGAAGGAAGAGTACTGGGACGACCAAGGTGAGGAGGAGAAGATGGCTGAGGAGGAGAAGATGGCTGAGGAGGAGAAGATGGCTGAGGAGGAGAAGATGGCTGAAGAGGAGGAGATGGCTGAAGAGGAGGAGATGGCTGAAGAGGAGGAGATGGCTGAAGAGGAGGAGATGGCTGAGGAGGAGTAGATGGGCCGGCAGGAGGAGATGGGCCAGCAGCAGGAGGCCCAGCAGCAAAGGCCCAGCAGCATGAGGCCCAGCAGCATGAGGCCCAGCAGCAGGAGGCCCAGCAGCAGGAGGCGGACCAGGAGGCAGACCAGCATGCGCCTCCCGGAAAAAAATTTAACATCTCTTGGTGCAGATTAATGATTCTGTTTTGGCCTTGTTCGATTCTATTAAGTATGTTTATTATTTGTTTTTGGCCTTCAATTATTTGATTTTGTCCATCAATAATTCGAGTTCGGCCTTTGATATTTTGTATCCGGGAGTTACGCATCTGGTCTATGTAGTCCAGTAGAACCCGCACCTCCGCTATTTCCTCTTGTTGTGCTTGGCGGGGTACCCGTGCACGGCGGGGTGCCCGTGCACGGCGGTGTGCGGGTCCTTGAGGGTCCTCTGGATCCGCGGGCTCCTCCTCTGCTTCCGGGGCCTCTTCATCAGCTTCCGTGCGCTCTTCGGCACGGGGGGCCTCTTCCCTCCGAAGTGGAAATTCCTCCCCACCACTCTCATCCCGGGAAGATGGATGAGGCTGTGTTTCTTGTGCTGCCTCCTCCCCAGACTCTGTATATTTAAAAAAAAAAAAAATGTATATATTAGCATATTTGCAAATCAAGCTTTAAATGACTTAGCTTACGATACAATTACAAATGCAGAATCATTAATCCACTTTGAAATCTAACAATCAATGCGATTTCCGCATTTTCTAAACCGTGTTTGTGATATCTCTGGTCAATCTGAATGTTTTCGCGTTTGTTTTCAGTCTGTTTAAATGCACACCTAACCTATAGCCTAGATACTGATGTAACGTAACCGCAAAGTAATTGAATGCGTGTAAACAACGTTATAGCATTAATCTGATCCTTAAAGGGACATGAAACCCAATGTTTTATCTTTCATGATTTAGAAGCATACATTTATTATCAACTTTCTAATGTACTTTTCTTATCTAATTAGCTTCATTCTATGGCTATTCTTTGCTGAAAAGCATATCTAAATATGCTTATAAGATGCTGATTGTTAGCTGAATATAGCTGCCTCCTGTGATTGTTTCACCGTGTGCATGGCTATTTCTTCATTAAAATATATCTCAAGAATGATTCAAATTAGGTAATATAAGTACATTTGAATGTTTTGTCAAATTGTATTCGCTACCTCAATCATGAAAGTAAAGGTTTGCGTATAGTGTCCCTTGAAATACATTCGTATGTGAATTTATTGTTCAATGAGCTTACCGTCAGATGAGAGTGGCAGGTTCCCGGTATCAATTCCTCCGATACCGACTATTTCTACCTCGGAGATGCTGGGCCGCAACATTTCCTCCCATCGGCAGTACTCTATTTCCAGGGCAGGTCCGCCACCGGTTCCTGCGGCATGTCGGGCCTCCAGGCTTAACTTTTTCTTGAGATCCATCTTACAGTCCCGGTAGCGATGTTTTATCGAATCCAGATCTCTGTTCCGGCCACCCACTGCATTGACTGCATTTCTTATCTCATTCCAGAGCCTCCTCTTGTCAGTCGGGGTAGTCTTCTGGTGCTGCAGCCTCCTATACCTGGCCATATAGGCCTCTACGAGGGCCTCCTTCTCCTCCATCGAAAACCTCGCCTCCCTAGTCGCCTTGGCCTTCCCCTGTGACGATGCCCTCTGTTTCCTGGACTGTGAAGCCCTACTCTGTCCGCCACTGGGCCCAGCCACTTGTTCATCTTGAACCAAGTGGCTGGGTCCACCCACTGCTTCCACCCCCGCTTCCTGCCCCCCTTCCTGCCCCCCTTCCTGCCCTGTTCCTCTCCCCCTCCCTCTCCTCCCCCCTCTACCTCTCCCCTGTCTGGCCTCCATCTGTTCCCTAGACTAAACCCCAAATAATCAAACAAAAAGTGAGTGTGATGAAATGAAAGGGGGTCAAAATAAAGAACTAAAAAGACAAAAAAAGTGCTGAAAGTGTGAGAGGGATGTAAAAAAACAAAGAGGGTAAGGAGTATTTAAATAAACCAAAAGAAGAAGAAGACTAAAAGGAGGATATGTAAACTAAATGTAACTAGGGGATGGGTATGGGATGGGTATGGGGTATGGGATAAGAGTAAATGGGATGAAAGGGAATGGGACTACAGGGAATGGGGTATGGAGTGTAGTATGAGGGGGTAGGGGGTATGGAGTGTATGTAGTGTTATTGATAAGTGTATGTATGTATTGAATGTGTTTGCGTGTAAATGTGTTACGTGTACAGAAAAATCACTCGCTCGCTAACTCACACTACTACTAATTCTCACTAACACACTACTACTAATTCTCACTACCAAACACTCCCACTAACTCTCACTAACTACCACTAACTCACGCTCCCACTAACAACTCTCACTAACAACTCCCACTCCCACTAACTCACTCACGCTCCCACTAACAGACTCTCTCCCACTCCCACTAACTCCCACTAACTCACTCACGATAACACTAACAACTGACTCTCTCACGCTAACACTAACTCACTCACAATAATGCACCAACTCTCTAATCTTAAACCTCCAATCTCCAAAGACCCACCAGCAACACAGTCAAAGAAGCCATGCTTGTGTGGTGCTTATATACCCTGTGTAAATGTTTAATGATGTACCAATTTCCGTTGTAAATTGTGTTCAGGTGTGCTTTATTAGCAATTAATATTAGTGCAATGTGTATTAGTTGTGTGAATTTGCGCATGCTCATTTTGAGTTAGTATTTGTGGAATGTGTAGAATGCGATGATGTCATAGTGGTCGTTTTCTCTAACATTGTCAAATAGTATTCTTTTTAAATGTGAATTTGCGATGCTGTATTATTAGTGAAGTGTTGTATATGTATGTTTGTCCTAATATATAGTGATATTGAATGCGATTATTTTTCTAGTGTATGTATATATTTTTTATTCCTTGTTGTTATTTTGCGAATTTCCGCATCTTAAAGTATATGCGTATTCCCCGTATTAAATTTTATTAAAAATCCCCCCATTTGTGAATGTGTAATGCTTGTGTGCTTTGTTGATTGATTGTTGTTGTGACATTTGCGGCGTGTTATTGTTGTGCATGATGTGGTATGCGTCATATGACCGAGCCGTGCGTATTTCTCGCGAGATCGAGTGTTAGGTGAAAAAAGCTATTTTTTTGCATTTCCATTGATCTCTATTGGAGACTGTCTAACGCGGGCAGTATTCCGCGTGTGACATACACGCGTTAGGAGCATCGTTAGATGGTCTTTTTTGTACTCTAAATACTGGAGTCAAACAATGCCGTGCGTTAGACATAAAACACGCGTGGCGTTAGCAACCCATCTACCGCCGAACTCCAAATCTAGCCGTTAGTTTTTTTCACTGAAATTTGTGTTTGCTTGTGCAATCATAACACAAATGGTTGTAAAAGCTTCTCTGGAACCCCCATTGTTCAGAAATAGCAGACATGCATGGCTTTGCCATTGCTTTTTTGGTAATTAGGTGGCTGCTAATTGCAGCTGTGAATTACACTTCTAATATTCCTGGCAGTAAAGGGGTTAATTAGTTAGCTAGCAAGGGTAAACGTATTATTGTGTAGTTATTACCCTCCCACCTTACACCACCCACCAAACCAATCCCTACCTGAGTCCTCCCAAACAGCTCTCTTCCCTCTGTTCCCCCACACCCACTGCTCACCAGACTCAACAGCAACTTGCAGTTTTAGGACTTTAAAAAAAAAAAAAAAAAAGATGCACTGTAGGGATCATTCCTTATACCCCTGTATATCTGATCCCTTCCAAACAGCTCTCTAACCCTCCTCCCTCTCAATAGTAGCAGCCTGGTAGCTGTCTGCCAGTAGTACCCATTTATACCCAGAATGAAATGTCATTATTTTTTAACATTTAATTAGTAATAAACTTTCTGGAAGTATAGGGATACCCCCCTCACCATCCTTTCCTCCCTCCTTCAAGGGATCATCAATAGGGACCCCCTCCCCCCAGTCATAACACTTGTCTGTAACTTAGGGGCCCATCCCTCCCTTTCCCTCACCAAATCTTTTTGCTGTAGCGTATGGAACCCTCCCCTTACCCCTATCATAACACTTTTCTGTAGCCATGTGGCCCATCTCTCCCACTCCCTCACCAACTCTATTTGCTGTAGCATAGGGAACACTCCCCTTTCCCCTGTCATAGCACTTTTATGAATCGTAGGGGCCCATCCCTCCCCCTTCCTTCCCAAATCTTTTTGCTGTAGTGTAGGGAACCCTCCCTTTCCTTCCTGCCCTCCCACAATGTTCTGCCCAGTTGCATCAATTCTTCCTTCCCACAAAACCCAAGGCATCACCGCAAGTCAATAAAGACAGTGTCACAGAGTGCAGAGAGCACAACATTCGCCAGAGTGTTGGACATAGTACTCTGGGCAAAGTGCTACGTGACGTAGTACCCACAACCATTTAGCTTAAGAGGTTAAAGATACTTTTCATTTTATTTTTATTGTCAAATGTATTTAAATCTTTTGGTATCACTGGTGGAAAAGCATACTTAGGTAGGCTCAGGAGCAAAAATGCACTACTGGGTGCTTGGTGGCTACACACATAGGGCTCCATTCATCAATTGGCGGGCAGACAAGTTTCGTCTGCCCAGTCTTGCTGCGAGTAAACAGCATCTGCTGCCCCAGATTAGCTGCGCGCAAGTGGTGGTGGTATATCATCTCAATAGGATCTGATTAGGATGATTGAAATACGTGACACTTTAGGTGGTGGTGAGGTTAGGTATCAGTGGTCTTAAGTTTGCTGCTACTTAAATAGCATTTCAGAATCTCACAGTTGATAAATGGAGCCTAGTCATTGGTAAATACAACCACAACAATTAGAAAAAATGTTTGCAAAACAGGATAATTCAATGAATATACAAGTAAAATATTTGTATGTCTTCTTATGTAAAAGTAGTATTGCTGTATGGAATGGCATTTGCATTGGCAATCTTGCAGATGCGATAAAGGCATTGACAGTGGGTGTTTCAGGGTCTTCTTAAGGCGTGGCTGGGATTTTTCACAGTGAGTCAGCATGTGGGTTTTAGAAAAAAGTAATTGCTTGAGTAAAGCATCTTGTCTGGGTTAAGGATATGGCTTGATTAATGTTAGGGTTTAGTTTAGGATTAGGGTTAAGGATTAGTTTCATGGTTAACTCTATGGATACCAAAAGGTCTGCAAGCAAGGAGGTAAAATGAATTGGCACCCCTAGGACACAATTATATATTTACATGGGTAATATTGTGGCATCAGAAATACCATTTTTTTTTTTTTGCATTTTTGCAGCAAATGCCAGATTACCTATTAGTCACAAAGGGTACAATATTCTTTAAGAAAAAAAGTAAAAGAAATGTTTTTATTTTTTTCTCACATCCACATAATCTAAATATATTAAATTAATTATAATACGTCCCCTGAAACACTGTCTCTGTCTGTCTATGCCCATTATTTTATTACAGCAGTTTCAGAGTGCACAGCACCACAGTCTCATCCTCAGATCATGGAGGGTGATTATTTAAGGGTGCCAAAGGGTAGGCAATCCTTTATGGAGGTGGGGGCGATGAACCCCTGAGTCTCCTTTACAGATGCCAGTGCTCGCCCATAAGTGCATACTGAATGATGGCGGATAGGATGCCCACTTAGTTTTTGGGCTGTTTACTTCTTGCAATAAGCAAGAACTGCATTAGTATAAAGATGAATATTATCCAGCCTGGTTAACACATGTGTAAAATATTATATATATATATATATATATATATATATATATATATATATATAGAGAGAGAGAGAGAGAGAGAGAGAGAGAGAGAGAGAGAGAGAGAGAGAGAGAGAGAGAGAGAGAGAGAGAGAGAGAGAGAGAGAGAGAGAGAGAGAGAGAGAGAGAAATGGACCCACACAGGCAAAAGTGCCCATAGCCCACTATAGTCATAATGAAGCCCTGGTTGCAGCCATGATATTGTAGTGTGGTTAAAAATCTGATAATCATGCCTGTTACTTACATTCTTCATTGTATAAGTTTAATATTTGGTAACTTACAATATATTAATTACCTATACTTTGCCTGGCTGTAGATTTCTTTAGTAAGGCACTGCTTTGACTGTGAGCATCTGAAAGCAAATTAAGGCAAGGTGTGACTCTGTCATTTTGTTTGCAATGTTTTACAGAATTCTTATCTTATTGCTTCTGCTAATTCTTATCCAGGATAGATACAGTATATAACAGGGATAGGCTTGTAAAGTCTGCAGTGTGCAGTTTCTTTTGTAACAGTTGGAATAAAATTAGAATTTAAGTTAAATAACTTGAAAAAGGCAAAATATTTTTATTTTACAACTCCTAATTAAACATTATACTATACATTACAATCATTATACATTATAATCTCAATGTCCCTTTAATGAACCATAATAAATTTATTATTTGCCTAAAAATAAATAGAAAGATAAATGCTAAAATCAAAATCAATTGTGTCCTACAAATGATCCAACACATAAGCCTGTTTATTTTTATAAACTAAGAGCCAGATTACAAGTGGAGCACTAATTAACAATCCTGATCGAGCTTTACCTGCGCTAGAAGTAAGCTTTTTGTGCTTGTCAGGTTGTGCTCGTATTATGAGTTGAAAGTAAATAGTGATGTTGTGAATTGTTCGCCGACGAATAGTTCCTTGCGAACATAGCTTGTTCGCGTTCGCCGCAGTGGGCGAACATATGCAATGTTCGATCTGCCCCCTATTCGTCATCATTGAGTAAACTTTGACCCTGTATCTCACAGTCTGCAGACACATTACAGCCAATCAGCAGCAGACCCTCCCTCGCAGACCCTCCCAGCTCCTGGACAGCAGCCATTTTAGATTCATTCAGAAGCTGCATTGTTAGTGAGAGGAGGGACAGTGTAGCTGCTGCTGATTTAATAGGGAAATTGATAGCTAGGCTAGTGTATTCAGTGTCCACTACAGTCCTGAAGGACTCATCTGATCTCTGCTTTAAGGACAGCACCCCAAAAAGCCCTTTTTAGGGCTAGAACATCTTTTTTTTCCCTGTGTAATCTAATTGCAGTTGCTTGCCTGCCAAGCCACTTGCCTAGTGTCACCACTCATATCTGGTGTAACAGTAGTGTAAATTAAAAAAATAACTTTTTTCACTGTGAAACATCAGTCTGCTAGTGTAATCTAATTGCAGTTGCCTGCCTGCCAGCGTGTGTGCCAGGCCCACTTGCCCAGTGCCACCACTCATATCTGTTGTAACAGTAGTGTAAATTAAAAAAACAAAAACTTTTTGACTGTGAAACATCAGTCTGCTAGTGTAATCTAATTGCAGTTGCCTGCATGCCAGTGTGTGTGTCAAGCCCACTTGCCCAGTGCCACCACTCATATCTGTTGTAACAGTAGTGTAAATTAAAAAAAAAAAACTTTTTTGACTGTGAAACATCAGTCTGCTTGTGTAATCTAATTGCATTTGCCTGCCTGCCAGCATGTGTGCCAGGCTCACAGCGTATACTGTGCCCACTTGCCCAGTGCCACCACTCATATCTGGTGTAACAGTAGTGTAAATTTAAAAAAAAAAAAAATTGGACTGTGAAACATCAGTCTGCTTTTTTGTGTCAGGCTCACAGCGTATACTGTGCCCACTTGCCCAGTGCCACCACTCATATCTTGTTTAATAGTAGTGTAAGTGTACATTTAAAAACCAAAAAAACTTTTTGGACTGTGAAACATCAGTCTGCTTTTTTGTGTCAGGCTCACACCTTATACTGGTCCCACTTGCCCAGTGCCACCACTCATATCTTGTTTAATAGTAGTGTAAGTGTACATTTAAAAAAATAAAAACTTTTTGGACTGTGAAACATCAGTCTGCTTTTTTGTGTCAGGCTCACAGCGTATAATGTGCCCACTTGCCCAGTGCCACCACTCATATCTTGTTTAATAGTAGTGTAAGAGTACATTTAAAAAAATAAAAACTTTTTGGACTGTGAAACATCAGTCTGCTTTTTTGTGTCAGGCTCACAGCTTCTACTGTGCCCACTTGCCCAGTGCCACCACTCATATCTTGTTTAATAGTAGTGTAAGTGTACATTTAAAAAAATAAAAACTTTTTGGACTGTGAAACATCAGTCTGCTTTTTTGTGTCAGGCTCACAGCGTATACTGTGCCCACTTGCCCAGTGCCACCACTCATATCTTGTATAATAGTAGTGTAAGTGTACATTTAAAAACCAAAAAACTTCTTGGACTGTGAAACATCAGTCTGCTTTTTTGTGTCAGGCTCACAGCGTATACTGTGCCCACTTGCCCAGTGGCACCACTCATATCTTGTTTAATAGTAGTGTAAGTGTACATTTAAAAAAAAAATGACAGGCAGTGGCAGGCCACCCCGCTGGGGCCGTCGTGGTCGTGGTGCTGTGATTCCCTTTGTCCCTAGAATAATGCCCAGTGTTCAGGGGCCACGTCCTATGAACTGGAAAAGTTCTGAGGAGGACATATTTGACTTTTTAACACAGGACACCCAATCTTCTATAGCTTCCGCTCCGAACCTTGACGCACCATCCTCCTCCAGCTTATCTTTGGTCACCTCTCAAGTTACCACTCGCCCGCCTGCCGCCACCACCAACACTAGCACCACAGCCGCTTCACTTGATGTGTCAGAGGAGTTATTTACACATCAGTTGGAAGAAATGAGTGATGTGCAACCATCATTGACAGAGGATGTAGATAACAGTGATATGTCTCAGTCAGGCAGCATTACAGACATGGACGTACGTTGTGATGATGATGATGTTTTACCTGCTGCTGCTTCCTTTGTTGATTTGTCAGATACAAGTGAAGCGGTTGATGATGACGATGCGTCCGTGGATGTCACGTGGGTGCCCGCTAGAAGAGAAGAACAGGGGGAAAGTTCAGATGGGGAGACAGAGAGGAGAAGGAGGAGACGAGTTGGAAGCTGGGGGAGGTCGTCGCAAGGAGCTAGTGGCACAGTCAGACAGCATGCAATGGCACCCGGGGTCTGCCAGACAGCACGCCAATCAACGCATGCTGTTGCCCCCACCAGAATGCCGTCATCGCAGAGCTCAGCAGTGTGGTATTTTTTTGTGTGTCTGCCTCTGACAACAGTGATGCTATTTGCAACCTGTGCCAAAAGAAACTGAGTCGTGGGAAGTCCAACACCCACCTAGGTACAACTGCTTTGCGAAGGCACATGATCGCACATCACAAACACCTATGGAATCAACACATGAGTAGAAGCAGCACACAAACTCAAAGCCGCCATCCTCCTCCTGGTCCAGCATCTTCAGCCACATCAACCACTGCTGTCCTCCTTGCCCCCTCTCAACCATCCGCCACTCCGTCTCTCTTCCGGAGCAGTTCCTGCTTATCTGCCCATAGTCAGGTGTCTGTCAAGGACATGTTTGAGTGTAAGAAGCCAATGTCACAAAGTCACCCCCTTGCCCGGCGTCTAACCGCTGGCTTGTCTAAACTCTTAGCCCACCAGCTTTTACCATACAAGCTGGTGGAGTCTGAGGCGTTCAAAAAATTTGTAGCTATTGGGACACCGCAGTGGAAGGTACCCGGCCGAAATTTCTGTGCACAAAAGGCAATCCCCAACCTGTACTCGATTGTGCGAAAGGAAGTAATGGCATGTCTGGCACACAATGTTGGGGCAAGGGTCCATCTGACCACTGATAGCTGGTCTGCAAAGCATGGTCAGGGCAGGTATATCACCTACACTGCATGGCTCTGCAGAGGAGTTGGTGACACCGCCACGACTTTCAGGCAGGCCTGCTGCCACCTCCTCTACTCCTCCTACTCCATCCTCTTCCATAACCTCCTCGGCTGAGTCCTCTTCTGCTGCTGCGTCTTGCTCCACATCAACTGCACACCCCCAGCTCCACAGGTACTATTCCACATCCCGGATACAGCAGTGTCACGTCGTCTTGGGGTTGACTTGCCTGAAAGCAGAGAGTCACACCGGACCAGCACTCCTGTCTGCCCTGAACGCACAGGTGGATCAGTGGCTGACTCCACACCAACTGGAGATTGGCAAAGTGGTTTCTAACAACGGAAGTAATTTGGTGGCGGCATTGAAATTGGGCAAGTTGACACATGTGCCGTGCATGGCACATGTGTGTAATCTGATCGTACAATGCTTTGTGCATAAGTACCCAGGCTTACAGGATGTCCTGAAGCAGGCCAGGAAGGTGTGTGGCCATTTGAGGTGTTCCTACACGGCCATGGCGCACTTTTCAGATATCCAGCGGCGAAACAACATGCCAGTGAGGCGCTTGATTTGCGACAGCCCGACACATTGGAATTCAACACTCCTAATGTTCGACCGTGTGCTCCAACAAGAAAAAGCCATTAACGAGTATTTGTATGACTGGGGTGCTAGGACAGCCTCTGCGGAGCTGGGGATTTTTTTGCCACATTACTGGGTGCTCATGTGCAATGCCTGTAGGCTCATGCGTCCTTTTGAGGAGGTGACAAACCTTGTCAGTCGCACCGAAGGCACCATTAGCGACATCATACCATTTGTTTTCTTCCTGGAGTGTGCCCTGCGAAGAGTGCTGGATCAGGCCGTAGATGAGCGTGAAGAGGAAGAGTTGTGGTCACCATCACCACCAGAAACAGCCTTATCAGCATCGCTTGCTGGACCTGCGGCAACACTGGAAGAGGATTGTGAGGAAGAGGAGTCAGAGGAGGAATGTGGCTTTGAGGAAGAGGAGGTAGACCAACCACAACAGGCATCCCAGGGTGCTCATTGTCACCTATCTGGTACCCGTGGTGTTGTACGTGGCTGGGGGGAAGAAGATACCTTCAGTGAGATCACTGAGGATGAGGAACGGGACATGAGTAGCTCGGCATCCAACCTTGTGCAAATGGGGTCTTTCATGCTGTCGTGCTTGTTGAGGGACCCTCGTATATAAAAAAACTGAAGGAGAACGACCTGTACTGGGTGTCCACGCTACTAGACCCCCGGTATAAGCATAAAGTGCCTGAAATGTTACCGAATTACCGCAAGTCGGAAAGGATGCAGCAGTTCCAAAATAAATTAAAAAGTATGCTTTACACAGCGTATAAGGGTGATGTCACAGCACAACGTGAAGCTAACAGGGGAAGAGGTGAAAGAAATCCTCTGACTCCCACGACCACGCTGGCAAGGACAGGATGCTTTACAGACGTATTGTTGATGGAGGACATGCGGAGCTTTTTAAGTCCTATGCATCGCCACAGCCCTTCGGGGTCCACCCTCAGAGAATGACTAGACCGACAGGTAGCAGACTACTTCGACTTAACTGCAGATTGCGACACTCTGAGGAGCGATGAACCCCTTGACTACTGGGTGTGCAGGCTTGACCTGTGGCCTGAGATATCCCAATTTGCGATAGAACTTCTGGCCTGCCCCGCTTCAAGTGTCCTGTCAGAAAGGACCTTCAGTGCAGCAGGAGGTATTGTCACTAAGAAGAGAAGTCGCCTAGGTCAAAAAGTCTAGATTACCTCACCTTTATTAAGATGAATGAGGGATGGATCCCGAAGGGACTGACATTGGGCGACACATTCGACTAAAAAAGGCCTGATGAGATGATTTGCCTTGGGCTAAAAATGGTCCACACACTGCTGTATTTTATCTTCGAATGCCGGATGACTTGTGTGACTTATCCGCCACCAACTAGGGTTCAAGCCGCAATGTTTTCGGGCACTTTCTGCCTGGGAAACAAACATCAATGTTTCTGGCCGCTGCTACAGCAACGGCTGCAACAATACCTAATTTTTCAGGCATGTGTACATGCCAAACTTTTCTGGCCTCTGGTGCTGCACTGTGGCTTCAAAAACCAAACAAAAAAAAAGGCACGTAACAGGGATTAAACTGATAGGAATAGTACTACTTAACACACCACTCCTATCTGGTGGCACATTAGATTGCACGCGCAGTGCCCCAAATTTGAAGTAGGAGGACCGACCAAGCATCTTTTTCCATCTCCCAGTTCCTAAAATCCATGCCATATACACGTCCCCTGGTGCCACAACTGCCTCTGGGAACCTTACCATGGGTCCCAGACCGCACGTCTTGTAATTCTCTGTCTGGGAAATTATCTATCTATCTATCTATCAAATCTATCTATTTATCTATCAAATCTATCTATCTATCATATCTATCAAATGTATATTGCATCTATTGATCTATCTATCTATCTATCTATCTATCTATCTATCTATCTATCTATCTAATCTATGTATCTATCTATCAAATCTATCTCATGGCCAGACTGTTTTGTGACAGCCACTTGTGTTTCGGCCAAATGTCCGTCGGCTAAAAGTCCTGCCACGATTGCACGCGCAGTGCCCCAAATTTGAAGTAGGAGGACCGACCAAGCATCTTTTTCCATCTCCCGGTTCCTAAAATCCATGCCATATACACGTCCCCTGATAGGGGGCGTAACAGGTATTAAACTGATCAGAATAGTACTACTTAACACATCACTCTTATCTGGTGGCACAGTAGATTGCACGCACAGTGCCCCAAATTTGAAGTAGGAGGACCGACCAAGCATCTTTTTCCATCTCCCGGTTCTTAAAATCCATGCCATATACACATCCCCTGGCACCGCAACTGCCTCTGGGAACCTTACCATAGGTCACAGACCGCACGTCTTGTAATTCTCTGTCTGGGAAATTATCTATCTATCAAATCTATTTATCTATCAAATGTATCTATCTATTGTATCTATCTATTGTATCTATCTATCTATCAAATCTATCTATCTCGTGGCCGGACTGTTTTGTGACAGCCACTTTTGTTTCGGCCAAATGTCCGTCGGCCAAATGTCCGTCTGCAAAATGTCCGTCTGCTAAAAGTACTGCCACGATTGCACGCGCAGTGCCCCAAATTTGAAGTAGGAGGACCGACCAAGCATCTTTTTCCATCTCCCGGTTCCTAAAATCCATGCCATATACACGTCCTCTGATAGGGGGCGTAACAGTTATTAAACTGATCAGAATAGTACTACTTAACACACCACTCTTATCTGGTGGCACAGTAGATTGCACGCGCAGTGCCCCAAATTTGAAGTAGGAGGACCGACCAAGCATCTTTTTCCATCTCCCGGTTCCTAAAATCCATGCCATATACACATCCCCTGGCACCGCAACTGCCTCTGGGAACCTTACCATGGGTCGCAGACCGCACGTCTTGTAATTCTCTGTCTGGGAAATTATCTATCTATCAAATCTATCTATTTATCTATCAAATATATATATCTATCGTATCTATCAAATGTATCTATTGTATCTATTGATCTATCTAATCTATGTATCTATCTATCTATCAAATCTATCTATCTCGTGGCCAGACTGTTTTGTGACAGCCACTTGTGTTTCGGCCAAATGTCCGTCGACCAAATGTCTGTCTGCCAAATGTCCATCGGCTAAAAATCTTGCCACGATTGCATGAGCAGTGCCCCAAATGTGAAGTAGGAGGACCGACCAAGCATCTTTTTCCATCTCCCAGTTCCTAAAATCCATGCCATATACACGTCCCCCGATAGGGGGCGTAACAGGTATTAAACTGATCAGAATAGTACTACTTAACACACCATTCTTATCTGGTGGCACAGTAGATTGCACGCGCAGTGCCCCAAATTTGTAGTAGGAGGACCGACCAATAATCTTTTTCCATCTCCCGGTTCCTAAAATCCATGCCATATACACGTCCCCTGGCGCTGCAACTGCCTCTGGGAACCTTACCATGGGTGTCAGACCGCAGGTCTTGTAATTCTCTGTCTGGGAAATTATATATCTATCAAATCTATCTATTTATCTATCAAATCTATCTATCTATAGTATCTATCAAATGTATATTGCATCTATTGATCTATCTATCTAATCTATGTATCTATCTATCTATCTATCTATCTATCTATCTATCTATCTATCTATCTATCTATCTATCTATCTATCAAATCTATCCATCTCGTGGCCGGGCTGTTTTGTGACAGCCACTTGTGTTTCGGCCAAATGTCCATCGGCCAAATGTCTGTCTGCCAAATGTCCATTGGCTAAAAGTCTGGCCACGATTGCATGCGCAGTGCACCAAATGTGAAGTAGGAGGACCGACCAAGCATCTTTTTCCATCTCACGGTTCCTAAAATCCATGCCATACACACGTCCCCCGATAGGGGGCGTAACAGGTATTAAACTGATCAGAATAGTACTACTTAACACACCACTCTTATCTGGTGGCACAGTAGATTGCACGTGCAGTGCCCCAAATTTGAAGTAGGAGGACCGACCAAGCATCTTTTTCCATCTCCCAGTTCCTAAAATCCATGCCATATACACGTCCCCTGGCGCCGCAACTGCCTCTGGGAACCTTACCATGGGTCACAGACCGCACGTCTTGTAATTATCTGTCTGGGAAATTATATATCTATCAAATCTATCTATTTATCTATCAAATCTATCTATCTATCTATCTATCTATCATATCTATCAAATGTATATTGCATCTATTGATCTATCTATCTAATCTATGTATCTATCTATCAAATCTATCTCGTGGCCGGACTGTTTTGTGACAGCCACTTGTGTTTCGGCCAAATGTCCATCGGCCAAATGTCTGTCTGCCAAATGTCCGTCGGCTAAATTTTCAGCCACGCTGCACGCGCAGTGCCCCAAATTTTAAGTAGGAGGACCGACCAAGCATCTTTTCCATCTCCCAGTTCCTAAAATCCATGCCATATACACGTCCCCTGATAGGGGGTGTAACAGGTTTTAAACTGATAAGAATAGTACTACTTAACACACCACTCTTATCTGGTGGCACAGTAGATTGCATGCGCAGTGCCCCAAATTTGAAGTAGGAGTACCGACCAAGCATCTTTTTCCATCTCCCGGTTCCTAAAATCCATGCCATATACACGTCCCCTGGTGACGCAACTGCCTCTGGGAACCTTACCATGGGTCCCAGACCGCACGTCTTGTAATTCTCTGTCTGGGAAATTATATATCTATCAAATCTATCTATTTATCTATCTATCAAATCTATCTATCTATCTATCTATCGTATCTATCAAATGTATATTGCATCTATCGATCTATCTAATCTATCTATCAAATCTATCTATCTCGTGGCCGGACTGTTTTGTGACAGCCACTTGTGTTTCGGCCAAATGTCCGTCGACCAAATGTCCGTCTGCCAAATGTCCGTCGGCTAAAAGTCTTGCCACGATTGCATGCGCAGTGCCCCAAATGTGAAGGAGGAGGACCGACTAAGCATCTTTTTCCATCTCCCGGTTCCTAAAAATCCATGCCATATACACGTCCCCCTATAGGGGGCGTAACAGGTATTAAACTGATCAGAATAGTACTACTTAACACACCACTCTTATCTGGTGGCACAGTAGATTGCACGCGCAGTGCCCCAAATTTGAAGTAGGAGGACCGACCAATCATCTTTTTCCATCTCCCGGTTCCTAAAATCCATGCCATATACACGTCCCCTGGCGCCGCAACTGCCTCTGGGAACCTTACCATGGGTCCCAGACCGCACGTCTTGTAATTCTCTGTATGGGAAATTATATATCTATCAAATCTATCTATTTTTCTATCAAATCTATCTATCTATCGTATCTATCAAATGAATATTGCATCTATTGATCTATCTATCTAATCTATGTATCTATCTATCTATCTATCTATCAAATCTATCCATCTCGTGGCCGGACTGTTTTGTGACAGCCACTTGTGTTTCGGCCAAATGTCCGTCTGCCAAATGTCCGTCGGCTAAAAGTCCGGCCACGATTGCACGCGCAGTGCCCCAAATTTGAAGTAGGAGGACCGACCAAGCATCTTTTTCCATCTCCCGGTTCCTAAAATCCATGCCATATACACGTCCCCTGATAGAGGACGTAACAGGGATTAAACTAATAAGAATAGTACTACTTAACACACCTTATAATAATGCATAGAGAGGCAATGCAGAGAGAGGAGTCTGAAGAAGAGGAGTCAGAGGAGGAAGGTGGCTTTGAGGAGGTAGAAGACCAAACACAGCAGGCGTCGCAGGGGGCTTGTTGTCACCTTTCGGGGACACTTGGTGTTGTATGTGGCTGGGTGGAGGAAGAGACCTTCAATGACATCAGTGAGGACAAGGAACGGGACATGGCTAGCTTGGTATCCAACCTTGTGCAAATGGGGAGTTTGCGGTTGTGCAAATGGACTGTTTGTGGTTGTTTGCGGTGCGTTAAACGGGGAGTTTGGTCTGTCATTGAGAAGCGGGCGTAACCCTTACACTACCTGATCGATACAACATCATACCTGATGTTTTAAAGCACGTTATTCCAAACAATTTAGCAATGTTAGGTGATTTATGCCCTTTATGGATTAAAACCAGACTCTGCATCAACTATGTAATTTTGCGTGGGAGTTTTGCCATGGATCCCCCTCCGGCATGCCACAGTCCAGGTGTTAGTACCCTTGAAACAAATTTTCCATCACTATTGTGGCCAGAAAGAGTCCCTGTGGGTTTTAAAGTTCGCCTGCCTATTGAAGTCAATGGCGGTTCGCCCGTTCGCGAACAGTTGCGGACGTTCGTGTTCGCTGTTCGCGAAGGGAAAATTTTAAGTTTGCTACATCACTAAAAGTAAACTGTTTTTGCTAACTCAACAAATGCACGTTCAAATACTCCCCCATAGAAGTAAATATAGCAAAAATATTGGGGAAAAAACACCCCACTCTTGCTTAAACCTGATTGTATATTCTCATGTGTACTAACCCGACATGAAAATATGAATATTTCACAATCTAATGTTTTTTCACATAGAAGAATATGTTCTATTTATTCATAAATAAATATTTCTATATATACCTGAAGCCTTTTGGTACAATATATATCTATACCTCTCTCTCTCTCTCTCTCTCTCTCTCTCTCGGTCTCTCTCTCGCTCTCTCTCTCGCTCTCTCTCTAAATATATATATATATATATATATATATATATATATTTATCTATATATTTGTACATATGCATTTATGTGTATTTATGTCTGTAAATACATATATACAAGTATAAATACATAAATACATACAGTATATATATATATATATATATATATATATAAATATATATATATATTTACATACATACATATACATCTTTAGAGATGTATATGTATGTTTTTCAATGTTAAAGCCATTTACCTGCCTTTTTTCTTCTAACACCTGAGATCTCATATCTTTGCGCCTTATAACATTTGTGTGCAATATTTGAATAATTTTATTAGATAGTGTTATTATAAGTGTAACTATACTTTGTAATGTCTTTTTGATGTGTTTTGTGCAACTTTTTATTTTCGTGAAACAGTTAACCAGAGCTCTGAAGTCGCGGTAATCATTTTTGCGTAAATCGCAGTTGTTCTTGTGATCACGTTTACTTTCAACTTGTAATACCAGCGGTAAACCCAACAAGCAAAAAAACCTGTGATAAGCCCATTATAGCTTTGCACTCCACTCATAATGTGGCCCTAAATAATTATTATCTACTCATAATTACACTCTTCCATTATAATGTCATAGCTTCCCTTAAATTAAACGTACCATAAAATATTTACATTAATGATTTGTCTAAAAATAAATAGAAAAAAGTTAAAATAAAAAACAATTTTGTGCTACTAATGATTCACAATTCAACACATAAACCTCTTTATTTAAAAAAAATTAAATATTTATTTAGTTATTATATTTGTAATAAAAATAATTATATTAATTATATCAATCAGTAGTAATTGATGTTTTTGTATTTTATGCAGGAGCTTTTACTAAACCACATTTTTGACAAATACTTTTGAACACATAAACCTCTTTATTTAAAAAAAAATTAAATATTTATTTAGTTATTATATTTGTAATAAAAATAATTATATTAATTATATCAATCAGTAGTAATTGATGTTTTTGTATTTTATGCAGGAGCTTTTACTAAACCACATTTTTGACAAATACTTTTGAAGAATTTACTGCATTTTTTAACAGATTAACTGATCAGAGATTGACTGTAATTTTTTTTTGAATATAAATAACATTTTCATCCAACTGGTACCCACAATCCAATAGTGGAAACATTGGACAGAATCATGCTGTTGTTTTTTCTCTGTTTTCTTAACTAAAGATAAACCATTTAGGGGTTTTTTCCCCCCTCAAAAAGATAACAAGAGCACAGTTGAAATTATCAATATTGTATTTGTTTTCAAATAGCTGCAGTTTTTAAAAACTGTGAATAAGATTGTAATATATTGCCAACCTGTTAAACAGCTTGTTTTTGTAAGGAAACTGTTAGCCAACCTACAATATTCTTTTACTCAGTGTCCCTCCAAAATTCACAGCATTCCAGAACCTAAATGATCATTTGTTGAACAAATTCATGCTTTTATTAGTCAAAATACTGAGAAAACAGAGGTTCTCTGTTCCAAGATATTTGCTAATGCAGTTAATTATCACACACAGCTTAGTATAATTTATTTTACAGGCGACCTCCTGTGGCTAACATAGGAGAGGTTTATAAACTAAAATAACCTTACTATAGACAAGAAATTATTATTATTTTTTTTAACTGCTGGTTAGTCTGTCAATGTTTCTAACTTCTCATTGCTAATTTGAACAAGTCTTTATTTTTATATTTTTCAGCCTCAAAACTGTAGAATGGTTGTTGAGTCTCTCTCAGGTTTAATTAGAAGCAATGGTTTCATTCATTTCATAAAGCTTGTGTCCCGTCTTGGATAAGGTAGTGCAGTTGCTTTCCTGGCAGACTGTAGCTGGCAGGTACAGAAAGCTAGCTTATGGTTGCAATATGAACCCATTCAATGCCAAAGCAGGCGGCATTGGTTTGCATTGATACCAGATATGTTGTAGCTTACCCCCTTTGCAATAAAGGGGTTAAGTAACTCGAAATCAAATGAATGTGTTTAGATGACAAATTAACATGGTTTTTCTTTTTCATTTATAGCCAATAGGCCCATTTAAATATTTATTGGGTGATTATAGTAAAAATTAATCAAACTAACAGAGAACGTATAGCCAGTTTAATAGCCTGTGCAAGAGATGTGATTATTTTTAACTTACTCCAATTTTCCCTAATAAAAATTGAAATCATATGAAATGTTAAAATTTCCAATTTGTCTGTACTTGGTATTTATTTTTATTTGGTATACTAAGAGCCACATGGTTGGTTTATAATTGGTCTAAGAAAGCATAACATTTCTGATGCACAGTAAAAAAAAAAGCCCTTTTAAGAAAATAACCTATTTAGAGCTAGATTACAAATTTTAACGTGCACCCATGAAGGAGCATTTGCCCATTTACAGGCACACGCTAAATAACTAGCCATTACAAGTAGCTGGTTAATGCTCCCACAAGCTTTTGGGAGAACTTTTGCGCTTAGCACAATTAACCAGAGGTCAGACCTCTGGTGAATTGAATAAAATGTTCCCCAATAGCCCCCCAAATAAAGTGGATAGTTGCTTTATTAAAATAAAAAAATATGAGCATCTTCATTTATTAACAAAAAACTGCACAAAACAGTTATAAGGGGATAAATTAAGTGAGGGGATATGGGGTGTTAGAAAAATAAATGGCACTGAAAAGTGCCTTTACGTTGCAGTCTATGGGGACTGTGTTATCACTGTAAATATAAATGTATATGCTTATACACATATATATTTATGTTAATATGTGTATATATAGATATATAAACACATAAATATATATATTTCATATACATACATATTTTAATTTGCTAGTAAGTTGCCATAGTAATTCCTTGACAACTTTGGCCCCTAGCAACCCTAATTCTTGGGGACTTCAACATTCCCATTGACAACTCATCTGCCCCTGCTGTCTCTAAACTTCCTTCACTCACATCCTCCTTTAGTGTCTCACAATCCACCCAATTCCCTACTCACCGTGATGGACACTCCATCGACCTGGTATTTTCCTACCTCTGCTGTATATCTGACCTCACCTGCACCCCTTTTCCCATTTTAGACGATCACCTGGTCACCTATAATATCTACAGCTAAACCCACTTCTCCATCTACACGCTATGGATCCACTCCAATTTTCAAAAATCATTCAAGATCTCCTCCCTCACACTTTCATTATAACCTGCCCTGACCTCGCTACAACCCACTATAACAAAACTCTCTCCTCTGCTCTAAACACACTTGCCCCTACCCAACTGCGCAAAACATCACACAGTAAGTTACAGCCCTGGCACTCACAGCAAACATGCTATTTGCGAAAATGCTCCCGTACTGCTAAGCGTGTCTGGAGGAAAACTCAATCTGAACCTGATTTCATCCACTATAAGTTTATTCGTCGTTCATACACTTCTGCCCTTCACTTAGCCAAGCAAACCTACTTCTCTTCTCTCATATCTACTCTTTCCTCAAACCCTAAACGACTCTTATTGTAACAGTTAGCCTTAGGATAAACTGTGTTATTATATCCTCTTTATTCTTTGCATATAATCAACCTGTGCTAGATTAGTAAATGTGGTTTGTAGCACTGCTTCTGGTGAATACACAATTCTTTAGTGTAATCAAATGGAAGCTGTGCATTAATTTGAGATAGAATGAGTTGAGCATATGTAGCAATTTCATTAATATATGCTGTACTAAGATACTATCAAAATTAATCAAAAGATGTGAAATGCAAGCAAACAGGTATCTTATATATAAAAGAGTATGTGGTGAAACTTTCCAGAAGTATGAGACTAGTAGTGAGGCTGGAAACCATCCGCAGTAGGTTTACAGAGAATGAGTGGAGAAACTTTCCAATATGAGACTTAAATATAACAATGTGCATAAGAATAGTTCAAAACATCAATATCTCCTGTACTGCAAAAGAAAGGAGAGTGCTTCAAGAACGAGTGGTTTAAACAGTCGACAGGGAAAAAGTACCTTGACACGCTGAGTGCGTGATTGACAGAGATCCTGACAGTTCCGGTTCAGACTGCTGGAAGCGGGGAGGAGACTCACTGAAGGAGATCAAGCAAGCTAGCAGAGTGACGTCATGCCTGCTCCGGTAACTCCGGATAGGATCACAAACAGTAAGTTATTAAATGTTTGCATAAGATTAACACATCACGAACTTGAAAAATCAGTCCTTGGTATAGAAAGATTTGTAACCTCTGCCACTTACATGAATCCTCTGGAAGTCAGAACCGGAGCGCTACTGGATATCCGCAGAGTCCTCTCTCCCCTAAGATGTTATTCCAAAGTATCAGGATACCAGAACACAAAGGTATTAAGTCTTACTGAGAGAATGGGTAAAGTTGGTGTCACAAAGTCTTAGATGCTGTGCAGGAATCCTAGGTAGAGCAGGAATAGCGTTAGCAAGGAAATCAAAAGTGAATTAACAAGGCTCAGTGTTACTCTAGGTCTGAATAACAAAATACTAAGCAATGAGTGCTTAGTGGACAGGTGATTTATGAGGGTAAGAAGCTTGTGATTGGTCAACAATTAATTAAAGGAACAGTACTTCCAACAACCCTGACACTTATCCACCTTTAAATCTTTTCTCTACCCACCTGCTCCACCCCCGGTCTGTCTTTAGTGCTCAAGACCTGGCAGACTACTTTTTAAACAAAACACATACTATCCGAAGCAACATCCCAACACCATCCTTCAAACTTACAACAGGCCCAGTTACTTTCTCTGCTACCCTCTGCATCATCTATCTAGCCACTGAGAATGAAGTTTCTTCGTTACTATCTTCCTCACGCCCTTACCAAGGTTACTAACAATCTTATTTCTGCTAAAAGTAATTGCCACTACTCTATACTTATCTTACTTGAACTCTCTGCTGCCTTTGACACAGTTGACCACTCCCTCCTCCTACAGACCCTTAGCTCTTTAGGCCTCTGTGGCACTGCTCTTTATTTCACTATTATCTTTCTCACTGGTATTTTTCTGTGTCATTTGCTGGTGACTCCTCCTCTCTAATGCCTCTGTCTGTTGCAGTACCTCAAGGATCTGTTCTGGGTCCTCTACTCTTCTCCATTTATACTTCTTCACTGGGTAAACTTATCACCAGTTACAGCTTCAAATATCACCTCTATGCTGATGACACCCAGATCTACCTCTCCACCCCTGATCTCTCTCCCTCTGTCCTTTCTCATGTCAGTGACTGCTTATCTGGTATTTCTTCCTGGGTGGCCTCTCACCACCTAAAGAACATGTCCAAGACTTAGCTCCTTCTTATCCCCCCCTCAAGCTTTACAGTTACTTCTGACTTTTCTATCCCTGATGACGGCATCACCATCTCCCCATCACCCCAAGTGCACTGCCTCAGAGTCACACTTGACTCAAATCTATCCTTTGTCCCCCACATCCAATTGGTTTCTTCATCCTGCCACAACCACCTACGCAATATTTCCAAGATTCGCACTTTTCTGAGTGCTAACACCACAAAGAAAATAATCCACTCCCTTGTTATTTCCAGACTTGACTACTGCAATACTACTTACTGGCCTTACTCTTCTCCTTCAATCCATCCTAAATGCTTCTGCCAGGCTAATGCACCTTTCCCGTCGCTCTGTATCTGCTGCACCTCTCTGCGAGTCCCTTCATTGGCTCCCCATTCACAGCAGAATTAAATTCAAAATCCTCACCCTTACATACAAAGCTCTAACCAACGCCGTTCCCCACTACCTATTCTCTCTAATCAACAAGTATACTCCAGCCCACCCACTAAGATCCAACAATGACCTGCTCCTTACATCTTCGACTATCACCTCTTCCCATGCTAGACTGCAGGACTTCTGTCATGCAGCACCTACCCTCTAGAACACTCTCCCTCGTGCTGTCAGGCTTTGCCCTAATCTTACTTCCTTTAATTGCTCCCTGAAGACTTTTTTTTCAGAGATGCCTACCACCCAACTCAGTAATAAATTAATTTTAATTACCTAGCATTTCCCTCAAATAACTCTGCATTAACATCTTTCTCAATCTTGCAGTCCTCACCTCTTGTTTCTCAACCTCCTACCCTACTAGATTGTAAGTTCCCATGGGGATAAGGCCATCAATTCCTCCTGTATGTGCTTGTAAAATTTTGTCTTGCATTTTAGAAGTTTGATATCATAGTTGTATTTAAGTGAATTGTACCCATGGACAGCACTGTTGAATATGTTGGGAATTCATAAATAAAGTATAAAAATAATAATAAAATAGTAAGTGTCATTGAGGAATTACAGTATTTACATAAGAAACATGTTTGACCCATTTGGATTGTATGTGTACGTTTATTGACTTTCTTTAATACATTAATGTTGATGTTTTCAATATTGGCCAATAGGTATTTCATCTGGAGCTGAGTGCAGTCACTGTTGATGTTACAAATTTTTTTTTGTGCACGGGTGGAGTGCTTGGTCCGACATGGATAGCATGTCTGAAGATCCCGGTAAGCTTATTTTCACTATCACCAGAAGCACAAAAGTGTTTATTGTCTTATTGGTCAGACGCACTGACTTGAAATTGAAAATATATATACCCTGGAACATTGAAGTACATGTTAAATTCCATAGAAAGACTTTTCACGTGCTATCAATGACTGTATTAGAGTTATGAACTCTGGGTCTCTAAAGAGTTTGCAAATGAACTTTCCAGAAAACTGAGGTTTGAAGGTGGAATACACTTTGTTTTATTGTTTTTATTTATTGTTGCATTTATTGTAACCATATATCTATGACATATGCATATTGAAAAATAGTTTATATTTGTTGCAATAGTATATATTTGTTGCAAATTATTCACTGATACAATTTAGCGCTATCCCAACTAATACAAGGGAGACGTCCCGATTTTTATATTGAGTTTTATATTGATACACTGTTTATATTTTTAACTTAAATAAATATCATCTGTTTTTTAAAAAATAAGAGTCAATAAGAATCATTGCCCTCCTAGACCCCTGAGCTTATAGCGCTCCTTTACTTTTATATTTCTGTATTTTGTTTTAACAAGATGTCAATCTTAGGGAAAGATTGGCTAGTAAGGGAGCTAGGAGTCACTACTAGGCGCCATACCTAGTTTTTTCTATTACCGACATGGATAGTGACATCATCATCGAAGAAACGGATATCACACAAGTGTATGTAAGTGACAGCATGAAGATGTCTAACCTCTCCTGGCATCATACCAATCAAGGTGATCATCTTTGAGTGCTGCTCTTTGCTACTTTACTGTTGTTGGATTTCACTTATCAGGGTAAGCTGCATGGATGCTTGATGTATGTTCTTTTGTGCAAACTGTATGAATTAGCCAAGTAATAGAGAGCTTATGCCTTGCAAGTCAACTTCTTATTGTGAAATTGAGTATTGTACTTAATTAGTCTCTTTGTTTCTGATGGCATGATAAAGAACATGTACTAACATGGCAACTTCAGGATTTATTTTTCAAAATATTGTGGAAGAGTACAGTGACTGTGAAGATTTATTTAATAGCGATGAAATTTAAATTGGAATCTGGATAGTTTATTTTTTTAAGATGGATAAACTTTTGAAACAGGACTCTAGACTTGAACTGCACATAAACACTTTTTCAATATATAAAAAAGGCTAAATGGATACCGAGAGGTCTACCGATAAGAAAATTTCCTTCATTTGTTGTGACTGATTCTGAGTTTATTGCAAAGTGGAATACTATTCTCACTGATTGCTCATTAGCTCTTATTGATTTGTTGAGTGAGCATAAAAAACAATTGTGTTTGAATCTAAGGATAAACAGAGACTGCAGGATTACCTGAGCACTTTATCAGATGTACCGGACTTTAAGCTTTAGGATGATAAAATAAAGCAAGTAATTACAGAGTTGAAAGAAAATCTATGGCAGTACAAGAGCAAGTAAATTTTAAGGGTTTAACAGGACTATGATCATTTTAAAGTGTATAGATGGTCTGTTTCAGAGGGTAGGAGGAGAGGTAGATTCTCCAGGAGAAGGGAGAGTGATTCTATGAAAAAAGTTGTTTGTGGATATAGACACTGAATATGATTATGACTCTAGATCTAGATACCTCAGGAGAATCTGTCTCACATATAGAAGAGGGGCCCACCAAACCAAAAAAAATACATAGAGGAGGTTGTAAACACACATAAAAAAATGGGACACAGCAAACAGCACAAAACAAAACAAAACACACAGATATCTGCAGAGAAAGAAAATGACTCAACCAAAGAAATACATCTAGATGTGAGCAATGTAATAAATGTATCTGTTTACCAATTAACAAATGTTTAGGTTTGAGTTCTATCTCTAGGATTAAATCTTTCTCCTACCACACACTTTAATCTCTTTCATACTATAATTGATCTGAATAGGTCTGTGAGATCTTTAGTTTTTAAAAGCATTTTTGAGCTCAGAAAGTACCAAGGAATATCTTTCAGAAAATTAAGGGGAGCAGACTACAAATACAGGTTAGGATTTTTCTGATAAATTTGCGGAGTTGGATTTATTATCCATAGAAAAGGAAAATGTTGGTTCTGGAGCTGAGGCTTTGGTATCTAATGTATACAATGCAAGATTGAGAAGGAGATCAGATTTTTACACAGTACAGACTCGTTCTAGTGCAGTGGAAGTGTTTCAGAAAACAGTTGAGTTAGAACTGAAAAAATGACATGAAGGTTGGATCTGGTTGATAAAATTAAACAGGGAACCCTCCTCCTAGGGGGAGATTTTAACTTAATATGGGATCCAGATCTTGACAAGACATTCTCCAAACCAGGCTCTAGTGATGCATATATTAATTAATCTGCCCCAGTTTCGGGACTTGGTGTATCAGTACCAACTCTTCGACATTTGTCGTTCCTTACATCCTACAGATAGAGATTATTCATATCTATCTCCAACACATAGATCTTATTCCCGAATAGACTATTTTTTTTACCGACTCTTGGACTCTAAATGGCATCCAAACTGTTAAATCTTCTCTTGTCCGTGGTCAGA
Source organism: Bombina bombina (assembly GCF_027579735.1). Lineage (NCBI taxonomy): Eukaryota > Metazoa > Chordata > Amphibia > Anura > Bombinatoridae > Bombina > Bombina bombina. The sequence goes on along the minus strand of NC_069499.1, from coordinate 1,516,037,221 downwards.
TCATAATGCAGTAACCATCACCTTACCTGGGAACACGGCATTAACATCCAGAATGGGATGGAAATTCCCTCAATTCCTTTGGGCTGACCCCCCTGTTTCTAGGGTCTCTTCAAGAGGCAACCATTGATTTATTTCGAAATAATCCAGAAGAGGGAACCTCCCAACAAACTAGATGGGCAGCTTTCAAGGCCTATATCCGGGGTTTCTGCATCTGTAAACTGGCAAAGATCAAAAGAGATAGACGAGCAACCCTTAGGCAATTTGATGTGTGAACTCCTAAAATAAAATTAACCCTACACTAATTCTTTTAGACAAAGGTGATTATCAAGGAAAGAGAAACTGAAAGAGTCCAAGAGGTCGCAACAATGTTTAAACAGCTTATGTATTCTAAAAGCAACAAGGCAGATTCGCTTTTAGCAAAAAAACTTAGGCAGAGAGCGGCAGCAGCAAGAATTCCCTCTTTATCACATGAGGGACGGACTGCATACACTCCTGCAGATATTGGGACAATGTTTGCTGAATTCTATTCAAAGCTGTATGATATTGAAAGGCATGAACGCCCCAAGGCAGCATCACCTCAGGACATCTCAAACTTCCTAACAGCCTTGAACTTACCTCAGTTATCAGAGGAGAGAGGATAGGCACTAATGCAGTCATTCTCACTAGAAGAGGTTGAGGAAGTCCTGAAACAATTTCAAAATAACAAGGCCCCCTGGCTAGATGGCTTCACAGGGACGTTTTACAAGAAACTGAAACTGCAAATAGTTACAGTATTGAGAAACCTTTTTAATGAGATCAGGGAAACAGGGAGGATTTGTAAGGAATTTTTAGAGGCCACATCATTCCCCGACCAAAGCCAGGAAAAGATCAGACTGAATGTAGTAATTACCGTCCCATATCTCTTATTAATCTAGATACTAAGCTTTATTCAAAGCTTATAGCAAATAGGATTGTCCACCTGATACCGACAATAATACACTATGATAAAGTTGGATTCACGATGGGAAGACAAGGTCCGGATAACACCAGAAGACTGATTTCAGTCTTCAATGAAGCTCAAAAGCTGAACATCCCTATGGTGGCCCTGTTGTTGGACTCTGAAAAGGCCATCGACAGGGTCAGATGGGACTATATCTGGGAGGTTCTTCGCTCTTTTGGGTTCCCTGAACCCTTTATCCTGGCAGTTAAAACCTTATACTCAGTTCTGGGACTAGGCAGGGATGTCTACTTTCACCACTCATTTTCGCACTAGTGATGGAGCCTTTTGCCCAAGGGATCAGACAATCCGATCTGATCACTGGGGTTCCTCTTTTAACTCCCTTTGAGAAAATAGTCCTATTCGTGGATGATGTTACCTTGCTTCTAACGGAACCACTGACCTCCATGCCAGCAGTCTTCAACATGATTCGCCAGTTTGGTGAAATAAGCTTCTATAAAATTAACTATAAAAAGACAGAAGGATATCCCATCCAGATTGAACATTCCACTTTACTAAGACTCCAGTCCCTCTTCCCGTTTACCTGGTCAACACAGAACCTTAAGCACCTAGGTATACTCCTAAGTGTCAAACCGGATCAGATAATTTGTGACAATTATGACTCATTAATTTCCAATCTTAAGCAATTACTGGAGAAATGGGACTTTAAAGAACTTTCCTGGTTGGGGAGGGTGGCCTCAGTTAAAATGTCCTTGATCCCGAAGGTGCTATACTTGTTTTTCTGCATTCCGCTTAATGTCCTGCACTCTATCCTTTTTCAAATACACAAACTATTTTCTAACTATATATGGCAAAATAAAGCACATAGAATAGCCTATAACACGCTGCAGAGGCCATACCCTGTGGGGGCATAGCGGCCCCTAACATCTTTACCCATTATGAAGCAGCACGGCTATCTCTTGTTACAGCATGGTGTTTTAAAGAGGATAAACCAGGCTGGTACCTTCTGGAAGCTGCGGGGATACCAGACAATTTAGGACTTTCTGATTCAATCTGGGTCCCCAATGTAAGAAAGCTCATGCCTCATCTTCACAATATTGTAGTGCAAAACAACCTTTCAATGTGGCAATCCTTGAGGAGCTGACTGTTAATTGCTCCCCACCCTTCGCCAGTACATTATTTGGCGGGTTTATTTTGGGATCTTAAAAATATCGATTCGAGAGAATGGAGATTGAAGGGGTTCTTGGCTATTGAGAATTTGTTTGACCAAAACCTAACACTGAATACGAACCTGGTGCCTACCAGGTTCGATAAGAGAAAAGAACCTGGTACCTACCAGGTTCGAGCCAGCTCCTTCCTGTCTACCTTTTTAATCCTTCACAGTCCTTAGCTTTCTGAGGACCTGGGGATTTCTCACAAATTCTATCAGGAGGCCTACTCCATGGGAGATCAGCTGGAGAAGTGGGTCCAAACACTCCAAACCGCTTACAATTCATTACAATTTAATCTTGTCAGATCTTACCCAGGGTGTGCCGTGGCAACATAAAGCGTGGAATAGGGAAATAGGTACAAATTTTTCTGACCAAGACAGGGACGATGCTATTTCACTAACTAAAAAGACCATTCATTGTGTCACTATGCTAGAAGTATACATAAAAGTACTATTGAAATGGCATAGAACCCCAGCCAGACTTGCCAAAATGTACCCCACGACCTCGCCTTTGTGCTGGCGTGGATGCGGAGCAGTGGGCACAGACCTGCACATTTGGTGGGAGTGCCCGAGGTTATTCCCACTAAGGAGTGAAATTGAGAGATTATGCAATTCCTTGAAACTTACCTCTACACTATCGCCTGCCAAAGCCTTGTTACATACTGTATAATAGAAAATACTACGCCGCAAATGTCAAGGAGATTGCTGATATACATATTCACAGCAGTTAAGTTGTGCATCGCCCGAGCGTGGAAATCCCCTGAACCCCCGCATCTTTCAGAAATTAGCACAGTGGTTGACTACATGGCCAGCATGGAGAGATATTTTTTCTACTCGATTGATCAGATGGACACTTATTGACTAATATGGGACACCTGTCTACACAAATAATAAGATTTTTAATTGCCGCTTTGGTCTTTCTTTATACGTAGAAAGGAGGATTTTCTACTTCCCTTTTTTTTTCCTCTCCTATCCCCCCTCCATTTTTTCTTTCCTTATCTCCCTTCTCCCTCCTGTTTCTTCTCCTACCACCCACCCCTTACCCTATGATCTGAGAGCAGACCTAACACTGATATGCTATTGTGAAAACAAAGAATGTATTATGTACGTATGTTCAATATCACCGAGATCCACAATATAAATGCCCATACTGGATATATTGCTGAATTCCATCGATAATGTGACATACAATTAGTTAATTGTAATTGTTTTGATACAACAAAAAGTATCCATGCAAATATTTACAAGTTGACATCTTGTATACAATAGTATTTGATTATTATCTGTTTAATTGTGAAAAGAAAAAAGAAATTCTCAAACATTTTTGGAAAAAAAAAAAATTACATGAGGGTATTGATTGGTCAGACCACAGAAAAGATCATTTAACTTAAGATTAATTTTTGCCGCTCAACAGCTGCAATCAAATGATGAATTAGTCATTTGTGCCAAAGATAAAGGTGGTAATATAGTTGTTTTAAATCAAAGTGATTATTTTACAGAAGCTACTAGGCAGCTTTCAGATAGGGAAGTTTACAGTAAATTGCCTAGGAATCCCATTTTTCAGTATAAAAGAGTCTTAGGGGCTGATTTATCAAGCTCCGTATGCAGCTTGATGCCCCTTGTTTCCGGCAAGCCTTCAGGCTCACCAGAAATAGAAGTTATGAAGCAACGGTCTAAAGACTGCTGCTCCATAACTTGTCCACCTGCTCTGAGGCCGCAGACAGAAATTAACCCGATCGAATACGATTGGGTTGATTGACACTGCCTGCTAGTGGCCGATTGGCCGTGAATCTGCAGGGGGCGGCATTGTACTAGCAGTTCACAAGAATGCTGTCAGCATTTATCAATTTGCGGCGGACATGATACGCTACTTCGTATCATGTCTACTCGCACATTGATAAATATGCCCCTTAAATAGAATAGTGAATAGGCAAATATGAATGGTTTGATAACACAGAAAAAATTTGATTTTTTAGTGAAACACTAACACCAAAGTGGCAATACTTCCTTACTTACCAAAGATACACAAACATCGAACTAATCCCCCTGGGCGTCCAATCAGAGCAAATTTAATGAGTTACATTAAGGATACTAGTGATATTATCAGACAAATTGAGGCAATTAGGTGGAAGGAAGATTTCACCTTCTTATCTGTAGATCTGGTTTCACTATATACTTCAATCCCACATGATAAGGGTCTTAAAGTTATAAAAAAAATTCTGAACAACTACTCTTTGTATGATGAAGGGTTAAAGCAATTCATTTTGAGATCTATTGAGTATTTGTTGACTCATAACTTTTTTCTATTCGATGGGGATTTCTTTTCTCCAGCTATTTGGGCCAGATTTGCTCCCTCCTACGCCAACCTATATTTAGGTTGGTGGAAGTTTTTTTATGTGTTTGGTGATGGAAATCTCTTCCATGAACATATCTTGTATTTTGGTCGCTACATTGATGACTTTTGGTTTATATGGAAAGGACCTGAGGAAGAAATTTACCACTTTTTAGAATATTTACAGGATAATGATATGAATCCGAGGTTCACTTACATTTGTAGTAAATAATCCCTTTCCTTTCTGGATATCAAGTTGAGTTTAGACAAAGTTACTGAATGTTTTGAGGTTAAATTATTTCAGAAAGAAACAGTTGGAAATACGATTTTGAATGCCAAGTCATGTCACCCCAAACACACTATAAATGCCAATCAAAAAAGTCAATATATGCTTGTTAAAATGAATTTTACAAGATCAAGTAAATATGATTATCATGCAGGAGCATTGACAGATAGGTTTGTGGATAGGGGATATCAAAGGAAGTTATTAGATGAAACCAGGAAGTATGTTGACAACCTAGACGTTTTTAAGTACAAAAGGAAGGAGTATCATTCTAGAAAGAAACCTAAATGTATTACTACCTTTAGTAAGGAATATAATCAGATTTGTGATATAATTCGTAATTCCTTGCCAATTCTTAAAACAGATGACAAGGAGGGCTAAAACCTTAGGGAACATGTCACGGTCACCTTCTATGTTACCAAAATGCAAAAAAGAAAAAACAGGTTTTTTACAAATGTGGTAGAATTAGGTGCAAATCCTGTACATATGCAATATTTGTAATTGGAAAATCATATAATATTAGACAGCATATTACTTGCAATACAAATTCTGTAATAACCTTTTGGCCTGTAGAGGGTGCTATAAACAATATGTAGGTTTAACTACTAGACCCCTCAAAGATCACTTTTTCTTGTGAGCAATAGAAGACCCTAATTCACACAATATCGCTACACTTTAAGAGAGAACATAATTCAAATAGTTCACTATTAACATGCCAGGGTATCCAGCATGTGCCTAAATGTACATTGTGGGAAATCCCTAATAAATATGCATATTAAGCACTTCATTCATAAGGTCAATTACTAAAAATAATTTTAAAAGCAACAATATGGCATTTGGTCCGGCCTTCCCAAATTTGGCGGCACTAATTTTAAAATGAATTAAAGAGGCATAAACAAGCAAAAATAAAATGCTGTGATGTGTTAGAGCATTGTATTAATGTGCTGTTGCTTGCACTCAGAACTACCGACTATTAATGTCGGTCATTGAAATTACAAAGGGGTTAAAAGGGCTAATGTTCAAATTTTTTTTGTTTTAATTTTATTAAGAAACCATCGGCTAGATTACAAGTTTTGAGTTAGGCTTAAAAAGCAGCATTGGCCGGTCCTAATGCTGCTTTTTAACGCCCGCTGGTATTATGAGTCTTGCAGGTACAGGTGTATCGCTCACTTTTTTGGCCAGACTTGGAAATACTGCAAATCCACTTACGTAAATTGCGTATCCTATTTTTTCAATGGGACTTGCATAGCGCCGGTCTGACAAAAAGTGAGCGGTAGAGCAACTCCTGTCAAGACTGGAACCGCATTTTAAAGTCAGTAGTTAAGAGTTTTATGGTACAACGCCGTAACTTAAAACTCTTAACTAAAGTGCTAAAAAGTACACTAACACCCATAAACTACCTATTAGCCCCTAAACCGAGGCCCTCCCGCATTGCAAACACTAAAATAAAATGTTTAACCCCTAATCTGCTGAACCGGACATCGTCGCCATTATAATAAATATATTAACCCCTAAACTGCTGCACTCCCGCCTCGCAAACATTAGTTAAATATTATTAACCCCTAATCTGCCGTCCCTAACATCGCCGTCACCTATCTACGTTTATTAACCCCTAATCTGCTGCACAATGTCGCCCCCACTATATTTAAGTTATTAACCCCTAAATCTAAGTCTAACCCTAACACCCCCTAACTTAAATATAATTACAATAAATCTAAATAAAATTCCTATCATTAACTAAATTATTCCTATTTAAAACTAAATACTTACCTATAAAATAAACCCTAAGCTAGCTACAATATAATTAATAGTTACATTGCATCTAGCTTAGGGTTTATTTTTATTTTACAGGCAAGTTTGTATTTATTTTAACTAGGTAGAATAGTTCCTAAATAGTTTTTTAACTATTTAATAACTCCCTAGCTAAAATATATACAAAAGTACCTGTAAAATAAAACCTAACCTAAGTTACAATTACATTTAACACTACACTATAATTAAATTAATTCCCTAAATTAAATACAATTAAATAAAATTAAATACAATTAGCTAAAGTACAAAAAAAACAAACACTAAATTACAGAAAATAATAAACAAATTACAAGATTTTTAAACTAATTACACCTAATCTAATCCCCCTAACAAAATAAAAAAGCCCCCCAAAATAAAAAAGCCCTACTCTACACTAAATTACAAATAGCCCTTAAAAGGGCCTTTTGCGGGGCATTGCCCCAAAGTAATCAGCTCTTTTACCTGTAAAAAAGAATTACAAATCCCCCTAACATTAAAACCCACCACCCACACAACCAACCCTACTCTAAAACCCACCCAATACCCCCTTAAAAAAACCTAACACTAACCCCTTGAAGATCACCTTACTGTGAGAATCCTTCATCCAACCGGGCTGAAGTCCTCAACGAATTGTGGGTGGTGGGTTTTAATGTTGGGGGGGATTTGTAATTTTTTTCACAGGTAAAAGAGCTGATTACTTTGGGGCAATGCCCTGCAAAAAGCCCTTTTAAGGGCTATTTGTAATTTAGTGTAGGGTAGGGTTTTACTTATTTTGGGGGGCTTTTTTATTTTGTTAGGGGGATTAGATTAGGTGTAATTAGTTTAAAAATCTTGTAATTTGTTTATTATTTTCTGTAATTTAGTGTTTGTTTGTTTTTGTATTTTAGCTAATTTTATTTAATTGTATTTAATTGTATTTAATTTAGGGAATTAATTTAATTATAGTGTAGTGTTAGGTGTAATTGTAACTTAGGTCAGGTTTTATTTTACAGGTACTTTTGTATTTATTTTAGCTAGGGAGTTATTAAATAGTTAATAACTATTTAATAACTATTGTACCTAGTTAAAATAAATACAAACTTGACTGTAAAATAAAAATAAACCCTAAGCTAGATACAATGTAACTATTAGTTATATTGTAGCTAGCTTAGGGTTTATTTTGCAGGTAAGTATTTATTTTTAAATAGGAATTATTTAGGTAATAAAACTAATGTTATTTAGATTTATTTAAATTATATTTAAGTTAGGGGTGTTAGGGTTAGACTTAGGTTTAGGGGTTAATACATTTAATATAGTGGCGGCGACGTTGGGGGCTGCAGATTAGGGGTTAATAAGTGTAGGTAGGTGGCGGCAACATTGGGGGCAGCAGATTAGGGGTTAATAAATATTAGGTAGGTGTCGGCAATGTTGGGGGCAGCAGATTAGGGGTTCATAACTATAATGTAGGTGGCGGCGGTGTCCGGAGCGGCAGATTAGGGTTAATAATATAATGTAGTTGTCGGCGATGTCGGGGGCGGCAAATTAGGGGTTCATAACTATAATGTAGGTGGTGGCGATGTCCGGAGCGGCAGATTTGGGGTTAATAATATAATGTAGGTGTCGCCGATGTTGGGGGCGGCAGATTAGGGGTTAATAAGTGTAAGATTAGGGGTGTTTAGACTCGGGGTTCATGTTAGGGTGTTAGGTGTAAACGTAAATTTTATTTCCCCATAGGAATCAATGGGGCTGCGTTAAGGAGTTTTACGCTGCTTTTTTGCAGGTGTTAGAGTTTTTTTCAGCCGGCTCTCCCCGTTGATTCCTATGGGGAAATCGTGCACAAGCACGTTACACCAGCTCACCGCTAATGTAAGCAGCGCTGGTATTGGAGTGCGGTAAGGAGCAAAATTTTGCTCAATGTTCACTTCTTGTCTGGTTTGTAAAAACCCGTAATACCAGCGCTGTCTGTAAGTGAGCAGTGAGCATAAACTGCTCGTTAGCACCGCACAGCCTCTAACGCAAAACTCGTAATCTAGCCGCATATCTTTTTATTTTGGAGAGATGATCATCTAAAATCAAGAAGAACAGTACAGTATATTAAAGGGATATGAAACACACAAAAAATTTGCTTTGTTCCCATGATATTCTTTGTTGAAGAGATACTTAGGTAGGCATCTGGCGCACTACATGGCAGGAAATAGTGCTGCCATCTAGTGCTCCTGCAAATGGATAACATTCTTGCAAAACTGCTGCCATATAGTGCTCCAGAAATGGGCCGGCTCCTAAGCATACGTCCCTGTTTTTCAACAAAAGCTACAAAGAGAATAAAGAAAAATGTATAATAGAAGTACATTCGAAAGTTGTTTAAAATTGCATGCTCTATCTGAATCACAACAGAAAAATGTTGGGTTCAGTGTCCCTTTAAGAAACACTGCTGTACAGAACAGGGCTTTTCTTTGCCGTATTTCTATACCTGTAAGAAGATAGCACTTTTAAACAAACAAGACTGAATGGCAAATACTTATTGAGAGTGTGATTGCCAAGAGAAACCCGTTCTAAAAAACAAGAATACTTTACTTTATAGTACCAAAGTATGAAATAAAACAAAAAATTATAAAGAGGGGCGTCTGCTATATCTGTGACTGTTCCATAGTGTATTGCACCTGCAGACAATAATATAAATATTCCAAATCGCCTTGGAATACACAGAAACATGAAGAAAAGTCCAGTTTCACACTTTATCTATACCCTTTGTGTCTTGAATTCAAATTGCTGAAATAAAGTGCAAAAAACTGTCTCCGGAGGGTTGTGATCACTGAAGCCATTGCTGTCCATGCATTGTATTGGTAATTTTCCCACTATCTGCTTGGAAAGGATCAGAACTTTTCTCAATATAATATGGAAATGTTGGTATTGCTTGGATTGTGACATCTCAGAACTTGTAAAACATGGATCAGGAGCCAAAAAAATGTTGATAAACGAAATTGGAAGGATTGAAATTGACCCCTATTTAATTTTCACCTGCAAAGGGATATCAATATAGCTAAAAAATTTGATAATAGAAGTATTTGAAAAATCTCTTAAACTTGCATGCTCATTCTGAATCATAAAAGTTCAGTTATGACAGTCATGTCCTTTTAATTATGTTCTAATTAGTCTTTTTTACATGAAAATATATGACGTTAAAGCTGTTTAAATAGTTGGGTTTTTTTTGTTTTTTTTTTAATAAATCGAATTGCCGGTCTGTGCATAACTCATCCCTAAGGATAAATTGCTTAGTGGCTAAAAAATGGTTTAAAAATGTTCTCTAAAGATGGGAAAGGCTTGTTTGAAGGTTGGAAATGCTTCAAATTCACAGTTTTAAACAATTCAATAAAGATCCAGTCCTCATCACATGATTGATTCATATGTCAGCCAATAAGTACTATAAGCATCACTTTTTCTTTGACAATCCTGACCCCATCAAAAGAAAAGTAAACAAAAATGATATTTGTGTTGCTGCTGTCTTGTAGCACTAGCACTATCTAGTATTATGACTTTATTTAAGCCTGTCCTGGAAACCTTCCCCATAGGAAATAATTGACAAATAGATTTTCGTTATCAAACTAATTCCCATGTCCAGATATAGGAAATCATTTTGTGACGAATGTTTGTGGTTATTTATGTCTCTGTATGTCAAATAGCTTTCCCTTATATGTATAAATCTCTTGATACTTGTTTCTGAGTTAACTTTTTATTTATGGCTGCTTTAAAAAAATTCTTGCAGGATTTCTATAACTTTTGAATTAAATATTGCGGTAGATTCCAATCTTTAAAAAAAAAATCTGAATTTTTTTTTCAATATCAGAAAAAATTGAAACAGACTTTTTAATTAGAAAAGTAATCATAATCCTTCTATGTCTAAAACAGCCAAGCTGGATCACTTTTTATTTTCCTATACCAGCACTCTGAACTACCAATAATGAATGTCGATCAACAAACACCAGAATCGGTGCACCTAGCAAAATAACCGTGCAAATCTAAAATAGCGTTTTCAACCTCTTTTTGCCTTAAATCGCAACTCTATTGCCTCCACAGCTAATCAAAAACATTGACAACATGACCAATACGCAACATTACCGCTATCAGTGAGTGATTCATTTTATAGTGAGTTAAAGGGAGAGTCAAGTTAAAATTATACTTCATGATTCAGATAGGGCATGCAATTTTAAATAACTTTCCAATTCACTTTTATCATCAAATATGCATTGTTCTCTTGGTATTCTTAGTTAAAAGCTAAACCTGCCTGGGTTATATGCTAATTTCTAAGCCCTTAAAGACTGTCTTAACTCAATGCAGTTTTACAGTTTTTCACAGCTAGAAGGCGTTAGTTCATGTGTGCTATATAAATAAAATTGTGATCAACCCTGTGGAGTTACTTATGAGAGGGCACTGATTGGCTGAAATGCAAGTCTGTCAAAAGAACTAAAATATAAGGGGATAGTCTGCAAAGGCTTAGATACAAGGGAATCACAGAGGTTAAAAGTGTATTAATGTAACAGTGTTGGTTATGCAAAACTGGGGAATGGGTAATAAAGGGATTATCTGTCTTTTTAAACAATAAATATTTTCAAGTAAACTGTCCTTTCATTTTTCTTTTACATTTCTGAGGTTTTCAAACCACCTGGTTTTGAGCTATTAAGTTTGATTTGTTTAATCTAAGCCAATGGGGGATATTTATCAAGCCGTCAACCGCAAATACGCCGGAATTTCGCAGAGTAATTGTTGCGAGCTTCATCCTACCTAGTCATCAAAGCCTACAGACCGGTAAATGTTGACATTTGTGACATGAAAATACGATTCGCCAGTCTCAATCCGACGCAAATCGATGCTTACGTCATTACAGATGTTCAGAATACACATTTGGCTCTATTTGACACTTTTTCAAAGTTAGCAAATAGTTAACAGGTACGCTTGCGGCTATTCCCGGCCCAGCGTACCCGGTTTTCGATCTGCCACCCTGGAGGCCGCGAATGCCATAGGAATCAATGGGAGTCTGAAAGCAGCGAAAGCTTATGTTCGATGCTGCCAGATATCCCATTGATTTATATGGTAGAAAACATTTACACCTAACACCCTAACATAAACCCTGAGTCTAAACACCCCTAATCTGCTGCCACCTAAATAAAATTTATTAACCCCTATTCCACCGCTCCCAGACCCCGCCGCAACCTAAATAAAAGCATTAACCCCTACCCAGCCGCTCCTGGACCCCACCGCCACTAAATAAACTTATTAACCCCTAAACCGCCAGCCCCCCACATCGCCATAAACTAAATTAAGCAATTAACCCCTAAACCTAACAACCCGCTAACTTTAAATTAAAATTGCAACATCCCTATCTTAATATAAATTAAAACTTACCTGTAGAATTAAAATAAACTATTTTTAAACTATTAATTAACCTACCCTAACTATTATACTACAAGTAAATTAAACTACCAATTAAATGAACTAAATTACATATTAAAAAACCCTAATCCTACTCAAATTAATTAAATATACTATTAAACCTTATTAAAATTTACTAAATTGCAAAAAAATAAACGCTAAGTTACAAAAAATAAAAAACACTAAATTACAAAAAAAACCAACACATTATTAAAAATAAAAAAGAATTACACCTAATCTAACAGCCCTATCAAAATAACCCCCCCCCCACAAAAAAAAAAAACCTAGCATACAATAAACTACCAATTTCCCTTAAAAGTGCCATTTGTGGAGCATTGCCCAAAAGAAATTAGCTCTTTTACCTGTAAAAAAAAATACAAACACCTCCCAACAGTAAAACCCACCACCCAACCAACCAACCCCCAAAATATAAACCATATCTAAAATAACCTAAGCTCCCCATTGCCCTGAAAAGGGCATTTGTATGGGAATTGCCCTTAAAAGGGCATTTAGCTCTTTTACCTGCCCAGACCCTACTCTAAAAATAAAACCCACCCAAAAAACCCTTAAAAAACCTAACACTAACCCCTGACGATCCACTTACAGTTATTGAAGTCCTACTTGAAGTATCATCCAGCTAGCAAGAAGTCTTCATCCGGGCGGCCTCTTCCATCTTCATCCAGCCAGCGAAGTCTTCATCCAGACGTCATCTTCTATCTTCATCCATGCGGAGCGGGTCCATCCTGCAGACATCCAGCGTGGAGCTCCTCTTCAATATGGCCGCTGCCGTAAACTGGAACTTGAATGCAAGCTCCAATCAGCCAATAGGATGAGAGCTCAATTGGCTGATTGGAACAGCCAATAGGATGAGAGCTGCTCAAATCCTATTGGCTGATTGGAACAGCCAATAGGATTTTAGCAGCTCTAATCCTATTGGCTGATTGGAACCTTTCAGCCAATAGGAATGCAAGGGACACCATCTTGGATGATGTCACTTGCATTCAAGTTCCAGTTTATGGCGGCAACCATATTGAAGAGGAGCTCCGCGCTGAATGTCTTCAGGATGGACCCGCTCCGTGCCGGATGGATGAAGATAGAAGATGCCGTCTGGATAAAGACTTCTTGCCAGCTGGATGGATCAATAAAGCGGGACTTCAATAACTGTAAGTGGATCGTTGGGGGTTAGTGTTAGGTTTTTTAAGGGTTTTATGGGTGGGTTTTATTTTTAGAGTCGGGTCTGGGCAGGTAAAAGAGCTAAATGCACATTTAAGGGCAATGCCCATACAAATGCCCTTTTCAGGGCAATGGGGAGCTTAGGTTATTTTAGATAGGGTTTTTATTTGGGGGGGTTGGTTGGTTGGGTGGTGGGTTTTACTGTTGGGGGGTGTTTGTATTTTTTTTACAGGTAAAAGAGCTGATTTCTTTGGGGCAATGCCCCACAAAAGGCCCTTTTAAGGGCCATTGGTAGTTTATTGTAGGCTAGGGTTTTTTTATTTTGGGGGGGCTTTTTATTTTGATAGGGCTGTTAGATTAGGTGTAATTCTTTTTTATTTTTGATAATGTGTTTTTTTTCCGTAATTTAGTGTTTTTTATTTTTTGTAACTTAGCATTTATTTTTTTTGGTAATTAATTTGAGTAGGGTTAGGGTTTTTTAACATTTAATTTACTTTAATTGGTAGTTTAATTTAATTGTAGTATAATAGTTAGGGTAGGTTAATAATTAGTTTAAAATAGTTTATTTTGAATTCTAAAGGTAGGTTTAAATTTATTTGAAGATAGGGATGTTGTAATTTTAACTTAAAGTTAGCAGGTTGTTAGGTTTAGGGGTTAATTGCTTAATTTAGTTTATGGCGATGTGGGGGGCTGGCGGTTTAGGGGTTAATAGATTTAGTTGGTGGTAGGGATGTGGGAGGACAGAAGTTTAGGGGTTAATAATTTTATTGAGTGGCGGCGGGGTCCGGGAGCGGCGGGATAGGGGTTAATACGTTTATTTAGTGGCGGCGGGGGCTGGGAGCGGCGGGATAGGGGTTAATAACTTTATTTAGGTTGCGGCAGGGTCGGGAGCGGCGGGATAAGGGTTAAACATTTTAGTGTAGCAGTGGCGTTTAGTGACAGGGTATAAATAAAGTTGGTAAAAAGCCGAATAGACGCGAGATCGGTAACTGTTCCGATGCTCATCGTCCCGTACTTGGTGTGCGTTTTTTTTGCTGGCATTTTTTATAAATATGGAGAGCGTATTCAGGTCTGCGGCCGCGATGTTAGGCGATGTTAGGTGAGCGTATTGGTGCCGGCGAATGCAGCATAGTTGAGGCTTTGATAAATATCCCCCAATGTCTTTAGAAACTTCAATTTATTTTTCGAGGCAAATACTGTTTTTTGTTTATTTGCTTTTTGATGTCAATCATTTTAAAAAACAAGGATAACTTTTGAATCTTAAGAAAGGGTTTTTCTTGTTCTGCTTAGTCTCTTGTATGGTATTTAATATAAAAACATTAACAGTGTAGTTGCCAATTGTATTTTGTGAGCAAAGCCCAATGATATACCTCTATATACAGTATGGTCATTTAATTCCTCCATGTTATTGCAACAATTCTGTTATTTTATTTATTAAGCAATAATAAAGTGATCGAATCAAACCTAAGGCTAATATCCCTTTATGTAATGCAAATGGTTTAGATGTTGGAAAGTGAAAATTCATTATTGTATAAATACTTAATAAATGATACAATATTTCTTTCAAATCCACCATTTATTGTAGCTAAATAGTGCATCAATTGTTAATATTGCATTTCTTATCTCACCTAAAATGATGTTATTCTAGCACACGTGTTTGTATTACAACTTGAATTGGAGAATTTTCTACTTGCAATGTTGTGACATCAAGGAATCAGAGAAAAATATTAATAGAACTGATACAGTCATCCTACAATAATCCAGAGCATTATTTCTAAGCAAATTGTTTTACCGAGTCCATTACAAAGTGGTTATACACTGCTTCAATAAATCTGTTAACTAATTACATTAAATAATAAATGTTATTAAAGTTCACAAGAAAACTGAATAGCAATAGCCAGTTAAAGGAGCAGTTACTAATGCTATGCATAAGAAAGAAATAACAATGATCAGTACTCTATTTAGCTCAGATAGACAGTGTTTTAGGATTTTTAATATAAAAAATAATTGAAGTTCTGCTTTCCTGTATTACCATTAGCCCTAACTACGTTCCTCCAAATACTGATGATGGTCTCATTTCCATTGAGTTGTTAAAATTAGAGCTACCTAAGTTGCAGACAGCTAAAAGTAGTGTATGGCTTCATTTTAGTACCAGGTTTCAATTTAGAAATACTTAATAAATGATACAATATTTCTTTCAAATCCACCATTTATTGTAGCTAAATAGTGCACCAATTGTTAATATTGCATTTCTTATCTCACCTAAAATGATGTTATTCTAGCACACATGTGTTTGTATTACAACTTGAATTGGAGAATTTTCTACTTGCAATGTTGTGACATCAAGGAATCAGAGAAAAATATTAATAGAACTGATACAGTCATCCTACAATAATCCAGAGCATTATTTCTAAGCAAATTGTTTTACCGAGTCCATTACAAAGTGGTTATACACTGCTTCAATAAATCTGTTAACTAATTACATTAAATAATAAATGTTATTAAAGTTCACAAGAAAACTGAATAGCAATAGCCAGTTAAAGGAGCAGTTACTAATGCTATGCATAAGAAAGAAATAACAATGATCAGTACTCTATTTAGCTCAGATAGACAGTGTTTTAGGATTTTTAATATAAAAAATAATTGAAGTTCTGCTTTCCTGTATTACCATTAGCCCTAACTACGTTCCTCCAAATACTGACGATGGTCTCATTTCCATTGAGTTGTTAAAATTAGAGCTACCTAAGTTGCAGACAGCTAAAAGTAGTGTATGGCTTCATTTTAGTACCAGGTTTCAATTTAAATATTTTGCGCAGTGCGAGCAGTCGCTCTTTTCCTGAAGGTGTAAGTTAACGTTGTGTTAACACTTCCATCCGACGTCAGATTTTTAAAATATCGAGCCATAAGAATTAATTGCTATGGTAAGTCGACCTTACACTACAAAATTGACGTTTAAAGCCTGCGCTCCTTATCTGTGATCAACTCTTGAGAAAAACAAAAACAAAAGATACTTTGAATTCCTTTAAAAAATGAAATGAAATATGTTTTATTTAATCAAAAAAGTAAGAAGAAAAAATTCCTGGATACATCCATATGTTAAAAAGTTCCTTTATTGATACATATTAAAAAGAAGAAATGAAACAGGCACACAAGAAAATTAGCAGCCAGGTGTGGCACTGATGGCTTACGCGTTTCGGCTGGTAGCCGTAATCATAGCCTGTAGTGCTAAGTGTCACACCCCTATACATACTAGTCATCTAAAATCTGATTGGATAAAATGTAAATTAACACACCTGTGTGCTAAATAGACTTGTACTCTTGATTGAGCATAGAACTGATGCAGAATAATAGTATTAAAGGTGTATACACATTCCATATGGGGGCATATGCAGACATAAATCATATAACTAAATGATAGATAATATAAATGGGAGCATACTGAAAAATACAATACAATTAAAGAAAGAAATAAGACAAAAAATGCAAAAGAAAGAATGGAAAGCTAATATGAACAATTACCCAGTGAGAGATAAATACAGGAACAGATAAACCTCCATGATATGCGTAATATATATACAGAAATGTAAAAAACACATAGTTTATAGTCACAGAAAATGGGATACTGACTCAGAGAAACATGTACTGTCTAAGATAGTCACAGATATAAATAAAATGATGTTACAAACTGCTATTTGTGACTGGCCCTTTAAATAGAAGGTTGCCCTGCTTCCCTGGATTTTGGAGAAGCCTATTTGCCAGCCTCCTTCCTCATGACTATGGCCCCTGGAAGATTGTGCCCCTGAGAGTATATTGACTTTTGTTGGGTGTGTGTGGCCCTTTGGGAACCGTCTGGGGACATATTGTGACTTTGGTGAACAATGCCCCCTTTAAGACTATGTCCCCAGACCTGTGAAATGACTTGTCCCTGGCTTTCTCCCACTTGGTTCAGTTTCATTGTGTGCCATTAAGAGTTAAATTTTGTTCAGCTTCAAGAAACCTATTCTAAATACAAGTCTGCTGGGATTAGCTCTAATTAGGTTTAGTGATCAACTTTCCCATTGTCTAATCAGACTAGTATTGATAAGGTGGACTGCATTGTTTTATTGTGTGTAATGTTATCTGCTGAAGTAAATGTTGTGGCCTGTCAAAGGGAGTGTCTCTCTATCTAATATCAAATGTGTGATGGGGGATTTTATGCCTCCCCCTGAGAGTGTCCTGTTTGCATGTAACCTCAATAAAAAGGAGGCTGTGTGCTCCAGCACATCAGACCTATTTTTGACCCTCTAACTTGCAGCTTTGACTCATGTTTGTAGGGGACAGCTTATAATCACTACAGGGATTGCTATGTTTTTCATACTCCCTTAGCTACAGGGATTGCTACAGAAGGAAGAGGTTCGCCTACTGGAGCCTGGTCGTAGGTCCAGGGCGCAGAGCAGACGGCGAGATACCAGCCCAGCAGCGGTGGTTCATAGAGTCTGCATTACTTATGGTGGCTACGCAGCAGTTAGAGTGTCTACGGTGCTGCTGCTCCTTTGGTGAGCGCTAGGAGCATCCTTTTCTACGGTCCAACTTCCAGCCAGCCTGGAGGCAACCGTAACATTTGGCGGCAGCAGTGGGATTGGCGTCCTAGCGCAAGGAGCAGCACCACAACAGCACTGGTATCGTAGGAGAGTAATTGAGGGCAACGCTAGCCACTGCGTAGCGTCCCTACCTACAGCAGCATGGAGCTGACAAGATACTGGTCAGAACCATGTGAAGAGCACCTCAACCGGATCCGTCGCTATGAGGGCGCGGATTTCGTTCCAGAAGTAAAGAGGCGGCTAGTCCGATATGGTCCAGACCCTGCGCAGGAGGTAGTCAGTCGCATCATCCGGGAATTGGATACGGAGAACAAAGCGGCACGAGCCTTTGAGCGCCAACTGTGGAGTTTGAGGGTATGGACACCTGGTCTCTCTCCCCAGCCGCAGCATGTTCCACAGGGAGAGGAGAGCAGCGACCTCCCTCCCCAGCGGCAGTATACTGTGCAGAGGGAAGAGACAACCGGTCTCCTTCCCCCAACCCCAACCAGAGATACCAGAGGTAGCAGGCCTCATAGACCTGGTCCTGGGAGGACCCCCAGCAGGCAGGTGGAGATGGGACCGCAGTCTCTCTACCGGCCCTACAGGGATGCTGAGCAGGCGGCCCAGATCCCCAGCGACAGACCCAGCTACAGGGAGGGGGAGAGCATCGACCTCCCTCCCCAGCCGGAGTGTGCCTTCCAGGGAGAGGAGACAACCGGTCTCTCTCCCCAGCCGCAGCATGTTCCACAGGAAGAGGAGAGCATCGACCCTCCCTTCCCAACGGCCGCCGGAGTATCAGGAGGAGGAGGTAAGCCAATCTCCCCCTCCCCAGCTAACTCCTAACTTGGGCCCAGGGTTAACAGTGGAGATGTTAACCCCCACTGACCCCCACGTTCCCTTTGCCACCGGGCAGGACTATGCCCCAATTCCCCCAGCAGAAGAGCTGGCATCAGGACAGAGCGCTGCTGGCCTCTGCCCTACAGATCCCTTTGTTACAGGACTGGCCTGCAAACCCCTCACCCCAGCAGAAGCGCTGGCACCAGGGCAGAGTGCCGCTGGCCTCTGCCCCCCAAGTACCATCAGCTATTTGCCCAGCTGCGCCAGGAAGGCAGAGGATGCTACACTTTCATCCTATAACCTGGAACCTACAGGCCAGTGCTACTTGTTGTGGGGGGGCTGCTTTGCTGCTAGTGTTTATTTGTGGGTGGGTTGCAAGACTAACTTAGGCACTGACCGACAGAAGGTCAGGTGCCTTGTTAGTCTCCCTCCAAAAGGGGAGATATGTTACAAACTGCTATTTGTGACTGGCCCTTTAAATGGAAGGTTGCCCTGCTTCCCTGGATTTTTGGAGAAGCCTATTTGCCAGCCTCCTTCCTCATGGACTATGGCCCCTGGAAGATTGTGCCCCTGAGAGTATATTGACTTTTGTTGGGTGTGTGTGGCCCTTTGGGAACCGTCTGGGGACATATTGTGACTTTGGTAAACAATGCCCCCTTTAAGACTATGTCCCCAGACCTGTGAAATGACTTGTCCCTGGCTTTCTCCCACTTGGTTCAGTTTCATTGTGTGCCATTAAGAGTTAAATTTTGTTCAGCTTCAAGAAACCTATTCTAAATACAAGTCTGCTGGGATTAGCTCTAATTAGGTTTAGTGATCAACTTTAACATTGTCTAATCAGACTAGTATTGATAAGGTGGACTGCATTGTTTTATTGTGTGTAATGTTATCTGCTGAAGTAAATGTTGTGGCCTGTCAAAGGGAGTGTCTCTCTATCTAATATCAAATGTGTGATGGGGGATTTTATGCCTCCCCCAGAGAGTGTCCTGTTTGCATGTAACCTCAATAAAAAGGAGGCTGTGTGCTCCAGCACATCAGACCTATTTTTGACCCTCTAACTTGCAGCTTTGACTCATGTTTGTAGGGGACAGCTTATAATCACTACAGGGATTGCTATGTTTTTCATACTCCCTTAGCTACAGGGATTGCTACAGAAGGAAGAGGTTCGCCTACTGGAGCCTGGTCGTAGGTCCAGGGCGCAGAGCAGACGGCGAGATACCAGCCCAGCAGCGGTGGTTCATAGAGTCTGCATTACTTATGGTGGCTACGCAGCAGTTAGAGTGTCTACGGTGCTGCTGCTCCTTTGGTGAGCGCTAGGAGCATCCTTTTCTACGGCTCCAACTTCCAGCCAGCCTGGAGGCAACCGTAACAAATGATAAATACATAACGTTAAAAAAAAAATGGTAAATATATGTATAATACAACCCACATGAAGCTAACATGCATAGGAAAAAAGTGGATCATCAAACAGTAAATACAAATGATACAGAAATAGACATTTGGAAATTTCATAGGTTGAATTACCAGAGGTTCATAATATCATACTTGGAGTTGAGGCCACTGGGAATCCTGGTTTCCAGTGTGAAGATCCAAAAAGCTTCCCTCAACTCCAACATACGATCTATAGAACCACCCCTTTTCGGTTTGTGCACCTTCTCGATAGCACACCATGAGAAGCTGGCAAGATTACCACCATGGTATACCCCAAAATGTTGCACAACTGGAGTGCTAGACTTTGCTCTGGAAAATGAAGAGAGGTGCTCCCTAATTCTAGTATTGACATCCCTAGTGGTGAGCCCTATGTATTGAATTTTGCATTGTGAGCAGTTTAAAAGATATATAACATCTTTGCAGGTGCAATTGAGACAGGTTTTGATGTTATAAGTTTTCCCTGTGACAGAACTAGAAAATGTATTCCCAATCCTAACATAGTCACAAGGTTTACACCTGTTGTGCCCACACTTATACATGCCCTGATGTCTCATCCAAGCACTGGGGTTACTAGTATTTGTAGGTAGCATAGTAGGTGATAAGAGAGAGCCCAAGGTTGGACCTTTTCTATAAGCACACCTAACTCCTTCTTTTACAGTGTTGACCAATTTGTCGTCTGCTTGGAGTATTTTAAAATGTTTACGTCTAATTGAGCATATATCTTTGTACTGGCCACTGTGTGTGGTTACAAAGGTGACCCTATTTGTTGATAGTGCAGTATTGTCATTTGGTTTTTCCTTGTTCTGTTTAAGAAGACTATCTCTAGTTATGCTAATTACAGACTGTTTTGCCCTATAAATAGCTTTTTTAGGGTACTTTCTCTGGTGAATTCTAGTTTCAAGATCACTTGCTAGTTCCCTGAAATCATTCTCATCAGAACAATTTCTTTTAAGTCGGATCATTTCTCCTTTGGCAATAGCCTCTGGTACATGTTTCGGATGGCAGCTTGTACCATAAAGGACTGAATTCCCTGATATCGGTTTTCTGTAAGACACAGTCTTAACTCTCCCATCAGGAAGCCCCATAAGTGTCACATCCAAATAGTGGATAGTAGTCTCGTTAAATTCAAAAGTGAATTTAAGGTTCATGTCATTGTGATTAAGGTATGAGCAGAATTCTTCAGCTTGTACCAATGTCCCTGTCCATATAAAGATGAGATCGTCTATGTCTCTTATACAGAGACACATAGACGCCCCCATCGCCGTTCCACATCTTTGGAGATAGTACACCCCCCTCAAACATAAAATAGTTGTGGGTTAGAAGAAAGCCCACTACCTTAACAATGAAAATTTTGAAAGATTCTGAGTAGTCAGTGAAATTCTCTAAGAAGAAGCAAATGGCTTCAAGACCTTTGCAGTGCGGTATACAGGAGTACAATGAGGCTGCATCTACAGTAATCCACTTGGATTGTGGTGTCCAGACTACCTCTTCAGCAAGCTGTAATAAATGCTTGGTGTCACACAAATATGATGGTAGTGAGGTCACAAGTGGCTGTAGAATGCAGTCTACCCACTCAGATAGATTACAAAGGAGGGAGTCAACTCCACTAACAATGGGTCGCCCCTTGACTTCAGTGAGGGACTTGTGGACCTTTGGAAAGTGATGGAACAGGGGAATTTTCGGAAAATCCGGTACCAAGTATGAAAAAGTAGCTGAATCTATGTACCCCTGTTCAACTCCCTCATCCAAAATGTCCACATGTTCCCTCCTGAATATAGAGGTAGGGTCCCCCTTGAGGATGGAATAGTCCTCACTATTGCCTAATTGTCTAATGGCCTCAGTGACATAAGCTTCCCGGTCCAGGACAACTGTCATACCACCTTTATCGGCTTTACGTATGGTAATGCTTGTGTTCTCTTTTAACTCTTTGACTGCTGTCCTTTCCCTGAAGCTTAGGTTATTCTTGGGCCTTTTGTTAGAACTTTTTAAGGCAATCAAGTCCCTTTCAACCCTATTATAGAACGTTTCTATGACATTACCTCGAATGTGTATAGGGTAAAAGGAAGACTTGTTTTTCATAGTGGGACCCCTACTTAGTGTACTCTGGGTGTCATTCATGGTTTCCATTTGTAATTGTTGTAAAGAAACAACATCACAAGATTGAGAAAATGTTAAAGATTCTGTATGGGTATCTGTGACATCTGCATATGTAGTTTGACTATATTCTGAAGAATTAGCAAAATACTTTTTCAAAGTTACATTTCTGACAAATTTATTCAGATCTAAAAGAGTCTTGAATACATCAAAATCATTTGTAGGGGCAAAGTTTAGGCCCAAGCTGAGAACTCTTAGCTGATCTCTAGTTAAAGGTGTAGATGATAAATTAATCACATTACTGTATGTGGTGTCTATTTGTACTTTGTGGTTGGTTTCACCTGCCTTAATTGATACCTTTGCTGCCCCTGCAGGTTGTTGTGATCCTGTGTCTTGGCAATAGTGCCCCCCCCCCCTTTGTGTGTTGTTTGTTCCTGGGGAAAAACCTGCTCCATGAGGCCCTGATTGCCTGTATATTGTGTAACAGGGTACTGTGGTGCACTAATTGTTGCCTCTGAGTGATCACTAGAATAATTGAAATTTTGTTTCATTCTTACCGTCTGCTGTGGTTTCTCAGGGTGCATCGCAGCAGTGCTGTGAGCACTTATTGTATTGGAATGTACAGAAGCACCCTGTGATTCCACAGTATGGACAGAATTTTTGTCTACTCTTTTTATATTGTTACTCACACTCGAGTTAAGTGCCTCATCACTACCATCAGTACTATACTCTGTATCACTGCCTGTGAAGGTCACATTTTTGGAATTTGTATTTTGTCTCTGTCGGTTTCTGTTACCCCTTCTCCTCCCAAATCTGGGTTGATTAGGTCTGAGTAAGCCCCTTTGTTTTTTGTTCCAAATGTATACGGAGTTGGTCATATAATCATGTTTATCCATAAGAAATTTTGTGTGTTTCCTCTCCATGATAGAAGACCTGCTAGTGGCTAGAATACCCCTTAATATGTTGTCAAATTTTGCAAATTCTGCTGCTGAACTACGTATGTTAAGTTCTGCCTGCATTTCAGCTATCTCTACTTTAATTTTATCTAGTTGTTTGGTCTTAAACTGCAGCATAAGTAACATTAGATTCAAAGAGCAGTTGGACAAAACTTGATTCCACTCATCTATGAAATCTTTCTCATTACAGTCCACATCAAAAGTAGAAAATTTGAAAATGCAGAAACCCCTAGGGATCATCTTTAGTGATCTGTACTTCTCTAATGTCCAAATGTCCCATTGGATCTTTGATTCTTTAACCAACAAGTTTTCCATCATTTCAAAGAGTGTGCTGAGTGCCAAAACACTTTTGTCTTCAGAAAATAGAACATCACAATTGACAGTCCCTTCTTGTCTAGCTGTATAGGGCAATAGGGAATAAAACATCTGATTGGTCGGTTGTATATGTGAAAGTGCCGTTTCTTCCATTTTACTGTGGGGGGTTGAGTCAGCGATAAGTCCCTGGGTGTGTGCAAAAAATGTGAGAACAGAGTGATAGTACCGCCAGTAAGGTACTCAAATAATACAAAATACAAAAGAGGGAAATACTCTGTATCTCACTGAAAAACAGCAAATAAGTGTATAGATATTGTAGTAATAGTCCTTACACTCGCAGCATAAGATAGATCCTCCGTGTAAATATATTGACACAAGCAAACAAAGTTCGTGGGTAGTGCGTGTGAGTAAGAAGCCAAGAAGATCATACCACTGTTGCCATAGCAAATATCCTTACCGGATTATCCTCAGGGACCTACGATACACGGGCATCACAATACCTCTCCAAGTGCTCGTCTCGTCCGGTGTTGTTTGCTAGGCGTCCTGGTAGGTATGATCAGCTGCTCCAACGTTCCAATTCCCCGCCTCCATTGGCGGACTGCCTCCCATAGGCCGGCTTGCTCCTGTCACTCACCCACAGCGAATCACCAATAGATCTCTTTCCGATACTCCTCCAACTGCTGCAGTGTATTAGCACACACCTCCCCACAGCACTGAATCCAGGTAAGACTGGCGTTAGATGCAAATAAGTAAGAAGAAAAAATTCCTGGATACATCCATACGTTAAAAAGTTCCTTTATTGATACATATTAAAAAGAAGAAATGAAACAGGCACACAAGAAAATTAGCAGCCAGGTGTGGCACTGATGGCTTACGCGTTTCGACTGGTAGCCGTAATCATAGCCTGTAGTGCTAAGTGTCACACCCCTATACATACTAGTCATCTAAAATCTGATTGGATAAAATGTAAATTAACACACCTGTGCGCTAAATAGACTTGTACTCTTGATTGAGCATAGAACCGATGCAGAATAATAGTATTAAAGGTGTATACACATTCCATATGGGGGCATATGCAGACATAAATCATATAACTAAATGATAGATAATATAAATGGGAGCATACTGAAAAATACAATACAATTAAAGAAAGAAATAAGACAAAAAATGCAAAAGAAAGAATGGAAAACTAATATGAACAATTACCCAGTGAGAGATAAATACAGGAACAGATAAACCTCCATGATATGCGTAATATATATACAGAAATGTAAAAAACACATAGTTTATAGTCACAGAAAATGGGATACTGACTCAGAGAAACATGTACTGTCTAAGATAGTCACAGATATAAATAAAATGATAAATACATAACGTTAAAAAAAAAATGGTAAATATATGTATAATACAACCCACATGAAGCTAACATGCATAGGAAAAAAGTGGATCATCAAACAGTAAATACAAATGATACAGAAATAGACATTTGGAAATTTCATAGGTTGAATTACCAGAGGTTCATAATATCATACTTGGAGTTGAGGCCACTGGGAATCCTGGTTTCCAGTGTGAAGATCCAAAAAGCTTCCCTCAACTCCAACATACGATCTATAGAACCACCCCTTTTCGGTTTGTGCACCTTCTCGATAGCACACCATGAGAAGCTGGCAAGATTACCACCATGGTATACCCCAAAATGTTGCACAACTGGAGTGCTAGACTTTGCTCTGGAAAATGAAGAGAGGTGCTCCCTAATTCTAGTATTGACATCCCTAGTGGTGAGCCCTATGTATTGAATTTTGCATTGTGAGCAGTTTAAAAGATATATAACATCTTTGCAGGTGCAATTGAGACAGGTTTTGATGTTATAAGTTTTCCCTGTGACAGAACTAGAAAATGTATTCCCAATCCTAACATAGTCACAAGGTTTACACCTGTTGTGCCCACACTTATACATGCCCTGATGTCTCATCCAAGCACTGGGGTTACTAGTATTTGTAGGTAGCATAGTAGGTGATAAGAGAGAGCCCAAGGTTGGACCTTTTCTATAAGCACACCTAACTCCTTCTTTTACAGTGTTGACCAATTTGTCGTCTGCTTGGAGTATTTTAAAATGTTTACGTCTAATTGAGCATATATCTTTGTACTGGCCACTGTGTGTGGTTACAAAGGTGACCCTATTTGTTGATAGTGCAGTATTGTCATTTGGTTTTTCCTTGTTCTGTTTAAGAAGACTATCTCTAGTTATGCTAATTACAGACTGTTTTGCCCTATAAATAGCTTTTTTAGGGTACTTTCTCTGGTGAATTCTAGTTTCAAGATCACTTGCTAGTTCCCTGAAATCATTCTCATCAGAACAATTTCTTTTAAGTCGGATCATTTCTCCTTTGGCAATAGCCTCTGGTACATGTTTCGGATGGCAGCTTGTACCATAAAGGACTGAATTCCCTGATATCGGTTTTCTGTAAGACACAGTCTTAACTCTCCCATCAGGAAGCCCCATAAGTGTCACATCCAAATAGTGGATAGTAGTCTCGTTAAATTCAAAAGTGAATTTAAGGTTCATGTCATTGTGATTAAGGTATGAGCAGAATTCTTCAGCTTGTACCCATGTCCCTGTCCATATAAAGATGAGATCGTCTATGTCTCTTATACAGAGACACATAGACGCCCCCATCGCCGTTCCACATCTTTGGAGATAGTACACCCCCTCAAACATAAAATAGTTGTGGGTTAGAAGAAAGCCCACTACCTTAACAATGAAAATTTTGAAAGATTCTGAGTAGTCAGTGAAATTCTCTAAGAAGAAGCAAATGGCTTCAAGACCTTTGCAGTGCGGTATACAGGAGTACAATGAGGCTGCATCTACAGTAATCCACTTGGATTGTGGTGTCCAGACTACCTCTTCAGCAAGCTGTAATAAATGCTTGGTGTCACACAAATATGATGGTAGTGAGGTCACAAGTGGCTGTAGAATGCAGTCTACCCACTCAGATAGATTACAAAGGAGGGAGTCAACTCCACTAACAATGGGTCGCCCCTTGACTTCAGTGAGGGACTTGTGGACCTTTGGAAAGTGATGGAACAGGGGAATTTTCGGAAAATCCGGTACCAAGTATGAAAAAGTAGCTGAATCTATGTACCCCTGTTCAACTCCCTCATCCAAAATGTCCACATGTTCCCTCCTGAATATAGAGGTAGGGTCCCCCTTGAGGATGGAATAGTCCTCACTATTGCCTAATTGTCTAATGGCCTCAGTGACATAAGCTTCCCGGTCCAGGACAACTGTCATACCACCTTTATCGGCTTTACGTATGGTAATGCTTGTGTTCTCTTTTAACTCTTTGACTGCTGTCCTTTCCCTGAAGCTTAGGTTATTCTTGGGCCTTTTGTTAGAACTTTTTAAGGCAATCAAGTCCCTTTCAACCCTATTATAGAACGTTTCTATGACATTACCTCGAATGTGTATAGGGTAAAAGGAAGACTTGTTTTTCATAGTGGGACCCCTACTTAGTGTACTCTGGGTGTCATTCATGGTTTCCATTTGTAATTGTTGTAAAGAAACAACATCACAAGATTGAGAAAATGTTAAAGATTCTGTATGGGTATCTGTGACATCTGCATATGTAGTTTGACTATATTCTGAAGAATTAGCAAAATACTTTTTCAAAGTTACATTTCTGACAAATTTATTCAGATCTAAAAGAGTCTTGAATACATCAAAATCATTTGTAGGGGCAAAGTTTAGGCCCAAGCTGAGAACTCTTAGCTGATCTCTAGTTAAAGGTGTAGATGATAAATTAATCACATTACTGTATGTGGTGTCTATTTGTACTTTGTGGTTGGTTTCACCTGCCTTAATTGATACCTTTGCTGCCCCTGCAGGTTGTTGTGATCCTGTGTCTTGGCAATAGTGCCCCCCCCCCTTTGTGTGTTGTTTGTTCCTGGGGAAAATCCTGCTCCATGAGGCCCTGATTGCCTGTATATTGTGTAACAGGGTACTGTGGTGCACTAATTGTTGCCTCTGAGTGATCACTAGAATAATTGAAATTTTGTTTCATTCTTACCGTCTGCTGTGGTTTCTCAGGGTGCATCGCAGCAGTGCTGTGAGCACTTATTGTATTGGAATGTACAGAAGCACCCTGTGATTCCACAGTATGGACAGAATTTTTGTCTACTCTTTTTATATTGTTACTCACACTCGAGTTAAGTGCCTCATCACTACCATCAGTACTATACTCTGTATCACTGCCTGTGAAGGTCACATTTTTGGAATTTGTATTTTGTCTCTGTCGGTTTCTGTTACCCCTTCTCCTCCCAAATCTGGGTTGATTAGGTCTGAGTAAGCCCCTTTGTTTTTTGTTCCAAATGTATACGGAGTTGGTCATATAATCATGTTTATCCATAAGAAATTTTGTGTGTTTCCTCTCCATGATAGAAGACCTGCTAGTGGCTAGAATACCCCTTAATATGTTGTCAAATTTTGCAAATTCTGCTGCTGAACTACGTATGTTAAGTTCTGCCTGCATTTCAGCTATCTCTACTTTAATTTTATCTAGTTGTTTGGTCTTAAACTGCAGCATAAGTAACATTAGATTCAAAGAGCAGTTGGACAAAACTTGATTCCACTCATCTATGAAATCTTTCTCATTACAGTCCACATCAAAAGTAGAAAATTTGAAAATGCGGAAACCCCTAGGGATCATCTTTAGTGATCTGTACTTCTCTAATGTCCAAATGTCCCATTGGATCTTTGATTCTTTAACCAACAAGTTTTCCATCATTTCAAAGAGTGTGCTGAGTGCCAAAACACTTTTGTCTTCAGAAAATAGAACATCACAATTGACAGTCCCTTCTTGTCTAGCTGTATAGGGCAATAGGGAATAAAACATCTGATTGGTCGGTTGTATATGTGAAAGTGCCATTTCTTCCATTTTACTGTGGGGGGTTGAGTCAGCGATAAGTCCCTGGGTGTGTGCAAAAAATGTGAGAACAGAGTGATAGTACCGCCAGTAAGGTACTCAAATAATACAAAATACAAAAGAGGGAAATACTCTGTATCTCACTGAAAAACAGCAAATAAGTGTATAGATATTGTAGTAATAGTCCTTACACTCGCAGCATAAGATAGATCCTCCGTGTAAATATATTGACACAAGCAAACAAAGTTCGTGGGTAGTGCGTGTGAGTAAGAAGCCAAGAAGATCATACCACTGTTGCCATACCAAATATCCTTACCGGATTATCCTCAGGGACCTAAGATACACGGGCATCACAATACCTCTCCAAGTGCTCGTCTCGTCTGGTGTTGTTTGCTAGGCATCCTGGTAGGTATGATCAGCTGCTCCGACGTTCCAATTCCCCGCCTCCATTGGCGGACTGCCTCCCATAGGCCGGCTTGCTCCTGTCACTCACCCACAGCGAATCACCAATAGATCTCTTTCCGATACTCCTCCAACTGCTGCAGTGTATTAGCACACACCTCCCCACAGCACTGAATCCAGGTAAGACTGGCGTTAGATGCAAATAAGTAAGAAGAAAAAATGCCTGGATACATCCATACGTTAAAAAGTTCCTTTATTGATACATATTAAAAAGAAGAAATGAAACAGGCACACAAGAAAATTAGCAGCCAGGTGTGGCACTGATGGCTTACGCGTTTCGACTGGTAGCCGTAATCATAGCCTGTAGTGCTAAGTGTCACACCCCTATACATACTAGTCATCTAAATCTGATTGGATAAAATGTAAATTAACACACCTGTGCGCTAAATAGACTTGTACTCTTGATTGAGCATAGAACCGATGCAGAATAATAGTATTAAAGGTGTATACACATTCCATATGGGGGCATATGCAGACATAAATCATATAACTAAATGATAGATAATATAAATGGGAGCATACTGAAAAATACAATACAATTAAAGAAAGAAATAAGACAAAAAATGCAAAAGAAAGAATGGAAAGCTAATTTGAACAATTACCCAGTGAGAGATAAATATAGGAACAGATAAACCTCCATGATATGCGTAATATATATACAGAAATGTAAAAAACACATAGTTTATAGTCACAGAAAAAGGGATCCTGACTCAGAGAAACATGTACTGTCTAAGATAGTCACAGATATAAATAAAATGATAAATACATAACGTTAAAAAAAATGGTAAATATATGTATAATACAACCCACATGAAGCTAACATGCATAGGAAAAAAGTGGATCATCAAACAGTAAATACAAATGATACAGAAATAGACATTTGGAGATTCCATAGGTTGAATTACCAGAGGTTCATAATATCATACTTGGAGTTGAGGCCACTGGGAATCCTGGTTTCCAGTGTGAAGATCCAAAAAGCTTCCCTCAACTCCAACATACGATCTATAGAACCACCCCTTTTCGGTTTGTGCACCTTCTCGATAGCACACCATGAGAAGCTGGCAAGATTACCACCATGGTATACCCCAAAATGTTGCACAACTGTAGTGCTAGACTTTGCTCTGGAAAATGAAGAGAGGCGCTCCCTAATTCTAGTATTGACATCCCTAGTGGTGAGCCCTATGTATTGAATTTTGCATTGTGAGTGGTTTAACAGATATATAACATCTTTGCAGGTGCAATTGAGACAGGTTTTGATGTTATAAGTTTTCCCTGTGACAGAACTAGAAAATGTATTTCCAATCCTAACATAGTCACAAGGTTTACACCTGTTGTGCCCACACTTATACATGCCCTGATTTCTCATCCAAGCACTGGGGTTACTAGTATTTGTAGGTAGCATAGTAGGTGATAAGAGAGAGCCCAAGGTTGGACCTTTTCTATAAGCACACCTAACTCCTTCTTTTACAGTGTTGACCAACGTTATGTATTTATCATTTTATTTATATCTGTGACTATCTTAGACAGTACATGTTTCTCTGAGTCATTTGCTTCTTCTTAGAGAATTTCACTGACTACTCAGAATCTTTCAAGATTTTCATTGTTAAGGTAGTGGGCTTTCTTCTAACCCACAACTATTTTATGTTTGAGGGGGTGTACTATCTCCAAAGATGTGGAACGGCGATGGGGGCGTCTATGTGTCTCTGTATAAGAGATACATAGACGATCTCATCTTTATATGGACAGGGACACGGGTACAAGCTGAAGAATTCTGCTCATACCTTAATCACAATGACATGAACCTTAAATTCACTTTGAATTTAACGAGACTACTATCCACTATTTGGATGTGACACTTATGGGGCTTCCTGATGGGAGAGTTAAGACTGTGTCTTACAGAAAACTGATATCAGGGAATTCAGTCCTTTATGGTACAAGCTGCCATCCGAAACATGTACCAGAGGCTATTGCCAAAGGAGAAATGATCCGACTTAAAAGAAATTGTTCTGATGAGAATGATTTCAGGGAACTAGCAAGTGATCTTGAAACTAGACTTCACCAGAGAAAGTACCCTAAAAAAGCTATTTATAGGGCAAAACAGTCTGTAATTAGCATAACTAGAGATAGTCTTCTTAAAAAGAACAAGGAAAAACCAAATGACAATACTGCACTATCAACAAATAGGGTCACCTTTGTAACCACACACAGTGGCCAGTACAAAGATATATGCTCAATTGTACGTAAAGCTTTTAAAATACTCCAAGCAGACGACAAATTGGTCAACAATATAAAATAAGGAGTTAGGTGTGCTTATAGAAAAGGTCCAACCTTGGGCTCTCTCTTATCACCTACTATGCTACCTACAAATACTAGTAACCCCAGTGCTTGGATGAGACATCAGGGCATGTATAAGTGTGGGCACAACAGGTGTAAACCTTGTGACTATGTTAGGATTGGGAATACATTTTCTAGTTCTGTCACAGGGAAAACTTATAACATCAAAACCTGTCTCAATTGCACCTGCAAAGATGTTATATATCTGTTAAACTGCTCACAATGAAAAATTCAATACATAGGGCTCACCACTAGGGATGTCAATACCAGAATTAGGGAGCACCTCTCTTCATTTTCCAGAGCAAAGTCTAGCACTCCAGTTGTGCAACATTTTTGGGTATACCATGGTGGTAATCTTGCCAGCTTCTCATGGTGTGCTATTGAGAAGGTGCACAAACCGAAAAGGGGTGGTTCTATAGATCGTATGTTGGAGTTGAGGGAAGCTTTTTGGATCTCCACACTGGAAACCAGGATTCCCAGGATTCCCAGTGGCCTCAACTCCAAGTATGATATTATGAACCTCTTGTAATTCAACCTATGGAATTTCCAAATGTCTATTTCTGTATCATTTGTATTTACTGTTTGATGATCCACTTTTTTCCTATGCATGTTAGCTTCATGTGGGTTGTATTATACATATATTTACCATTTTTTTTTAACGTTATGTATTTATCATTTTATTTATATCTGTGACTATCTTAGACAGTGTGTTTTTTACATTTCTGTATATATATTACGCATATCATGGAGGTTTATCTGTTCCTGTATTTATCTCTCACTGGGTAATTGTTCATATTAGCTTTCCATTCTTTCTTTTGCATTTTTTGTCTTATCTCTTTCTTTAATTGTATTGTATTTTTCAGTATGCTCCCATTTATATTATCTATCATTTAGTTATATGATTTATGTCTGCATATGCCCCCATATGGAATGTGTATACACCTTTAATACTATTATTCTGCATCGGTTCTATGCTCAATCAAGAGTACAAGTCTATTTAGCGCACAGGTGTGTTAATTTACATTTTATCCAATCAGATTTTAGATGACTAGTATGTATAGGGGTGTGACACTTAGCACTACAGGCTATGATTACGGCTACCAGCCGAAACGCGTAAGCCATCAGTGCCACACCTGGCTGCTAATTTTCTTGTGTGCCTGATTCATTTCTTCTTTTTAATATGTATCAATAAAGGAACTTTTTAACGTATGGATCTATCCAGGAATTTTTTCTTCTTACTTATTTGCATCTAACGCAAGTCTTACCTGGATTCAGTGCTGTGGGGAGGTGTGTGCTAATACACTGCAGCAGTTGGAGGAGTATCGGAAAGAGATCTATTGGTGATTCACTGTGGGTGAGTGACAGGAGAAAGCCGGCCTATGGGAGGCAGTCTGCCAATGGAGGCGGGGAATTGGAACGTCGGAGCAGCTGATCATACCTACCAGGACGCCTAGCAAACAACACCGAACGAGACGAGTACTTGGAGAGGTATTGTGATGCCGTGTATCGTAGGTCCCTGAGGATAATCCGGTAAGGATATTTGCTATGGCAACAGTGGTATGATCTTCTTGGCTTCTTACTCACACGCACTACCCACAAACTTTGTTTGCTTGTGTCAATATATTTACACAGAGGATCTATCTTATGCTGCGAGTGTAAGGACTATTACTACAATATCTATACACTTATTTGCTGTTTTTCAGTGAGATACATAGTCTTTCCCTCTTTTGTATTTTGTATTATTTAGTCAAAAAACATTTATTTGGTATTATTTTAGATTGATATATGTAATATTTAGTGCTGCCTTAGGTATAGGCCAAGATGGAATTATGGAGATATGTGCTTGATTATATTTTTATATGTAAATACATATTACTATTTAAATAGGAACATAATTCCTACTAGTCTTATACCCGGACCAGCAATTAATATTAGTAATAACAATAAATGTATAAAGTGAAACACTTGTATTTTTTGAAAACTTTAATATCTCAATGGAAAAATTCCCTTATAAAGCGTTTTTCCCTCTCTTTTTCACGTCTAGTTGAGCATGCCAAAAGGTTAGACACTTTATCGACAGCTTCCAACCGTTTTAAACTTTTTTGTGCATTCAGTGGAAACTTGGTATAAAATGAGCACTTTCGGCTTTTATTATTTTGTATGGGATGCATAATTATTTTTTTGATGGTGGGGACTCCAGCTGCCAGTAACTGTGTAAATAGCACCATTGGAGACTGGTGATAAGCGTAACAGCTCCTGAAAGCATTTATTTTGTTTTACAACCTTGTGCAAAAATATTTATGGCTCAATGGAAACGAGCTCTATTTCTATATGTTACTGCTACTAACAGCTGCCTGTGTTTCTGATGACTATTTCTGTATATGTTACCACTACTAACAGCTGCCTGTGTTTCTGATCACTATTTCTGTATATAGTTACCACTAGCAACAGGTGCCTGTGTTTCTGATGACTATTTCTGTATATGTTACCACCACTAACAGCTGCCTGTGTTTCTGATCACTATTTCTGTATATAGTTACCGCTAGTAACAGGTGCCTGTGTTTCTGATGACTATTTCTGTATATGTTACCGCTACTTACAGCTGCCTGTGTTTCTGATGACTATTTCTGCATATGTTACCGCTACTAACAGCTGCCTGTGTTTCTGATGACTATTTCTGTATATAGTTACCACTAGCAACAGGTGCCTGCGTTTCTGATGACTATTTCTGTATATGTTACCACCACTAACAGCTGCCTGTGTTTCTGATCACTATTTCTGTATATAGTTACCGCTAGTAACAGGTGCCTGTGTTTCTGATGATTATTTCTGTATATAGTTACCACTAGTAACAGCTGCCTGTATTTCTAATGACTATTTCTATATATGTTACTGCTAGTAACAGCTGCCTGTGTTTCTAATGACTATTTCTGTATATGTTACCGCTAGTAACAGGTGCCTGTGTTTCTGATGACTATTTCTGTATATGTTACCGCTAATAACAGCTGCCTGTGTTTCTGATGACTATTTCTGTATATAGTTACCGCTAGTAACAGGTGCCTGTGTTTCTGATGACTATTTCTGTATATGTTACCACTAGTAACAGCTGCCTGTGTTTCTGGTGACTATTCATGTATATGTTACCACTACTAATAGCTGCCTGTGTTTCTGATGACTATTTATGTAGATGTTATCCCTACTAACAGCTGCCTGTGTTTCTGATGACTATTTCTGTATATAGTTAGGGTTAGTAACAGGTGCCTGTGTTTCTGATGATTATTTCTTTATATAGTTACCGCTAGTAACAGCTGCCTGTATTTCTAATGACTATTTCTATAAATGTTATCGCTAGTAACAGCTGCTTGTGTTTCTGATTACTATTTCTGTATATGTTACCGCTACTAACAGCTGCCTGTGTGTCTGATGATTATTTCTGTATATAGTTACCACTAGTAACAGGTGCCTGTGTTTCTGATGACTATTTCTGTATATAGTTACCGCTAGTAACAGATGCCTGTGTTTCTGATTACTATTTCTGTATATGTTACTGCTACTAACAGCTGCCTGTGTGTCTGATGATTATTTCTGTATATAGTTACCACTAGTAACAGGTGCCTGTGTTTCTGATGACTATTTCTGTATATAGTTATTACTAGTAACAGCTGCATGTGTTTCTGATGACTATTTCTGTATATAGTTACCGCTAGTAACAGGTGCCTGTGTTTCTGATGACTATTTCTGTATATGTTACCGCTAATAACAGCTGCCTGTGTTTCTGATGACTATTTCTGTATATAGTTGCCGCTAGTAACAGGTGCCTGTGTTTCTGATGACTATTTCTGTATAAGTTACCACTAGTAACAGCTGCCTGTGTTTCTGGTGACTATTCATGTATATGTTACCACTACTAACAGCTGCCTGTGTTTCTGATGACTATTTATGTATATGTTATCCCTACTAACAGCTGCCTGTGTTTCTGATGACTATTTCTGTATATAGTTACCATTAGTAAAAGGTGCCTGTGTTTCTGATGATTATTTCTGTATATAGTTACCGCTAGTAACAGCTGCCTGTATTTCTAATGACTATTTCTATAAATGTTACCACTAGTAACAGCTGCTTGTGTTTCTGATTACTATTTCTGTATATGTTACTGCTACTAACAGCTGCCTGTCTTTCAATGACTATTTCTGTATATAATTACCGCTAGTAACAGATGCCTGTGTTTCTGATGACTATTTCTGTATATGTTACCGCTACTAACAGCTGCCTGTGTGTCTGATGATTATTTCTGTATATAGTTACCACTAGTAACAGGTGCCTGTGTTTCTGATGACTATTTCTGTTTATAGTTATTACTAGTAACAGCTGCATGTGTTTCTGATGACTATTTCTGTATATGTTACCACTAGTAACAGCTGCCTGTGTTTCTGATGACTATTTATGTATATGTTACCACTACTAACAGCTGCCTGTGTTTCTTATTACTATTTCTGTATATGTTACCGCTACTATCAGCTGCCTGTGTTTCTGATGACTATTTATGTATATGTTACCACTACTTACAGCTGCCTGTGTTTCTGATGACTATTTCTGTATAGTTACCGCTAGTAACAGGTGCCTGTGTTTCTGGTTAATATTTCTGTATATGTTACCGCTACTAACAGCTGCCTGTGTTTCTGATGACTATTTCTGTATATGTTACTACTACTTACAGCTGCCTGTGTTTCTGATGACTATTTCTGTATATGTTACCACTACTTACAGCTGTCTGTGTTTCTGATTACTATTTCTGTATATGTTACCGCTACTTACAGCTGCCTGTGTTTCTGATGACTATTTCTGTATATGTTACCACTACTAACAGCTGCCTGTGTTTCTGATGACTATTTCTGTATATGTTACCACTACTTACAGCTGCCTGTGTTTCTGATGAATATTTCTGTATATATTACCACTACTTACAGCTGCCTGTGTTTCTGATGACTATTTCTGTATATGTTACCGCTAGTAACAGCTGCCTGTGTTTCTGACGACTATTTCTGTATATGTTACCGCTAGTAACAGGTGCCTGTGTTTCTGATGATTATTTCTGTATATAGTTACCGCTAGTAACAGCTGCCTGTATTTCTAATGACTATTTCTATAAATGTTACCGCTAGTAACAGCTGCTTGTGTTTCTGATTACTATTTCTGTATATGTTACTGCTACTAACAGCTGCCTGTCTTTCGATGACTATTTCTGTATATAGTTACCGCTAGTAACAGATGCCTGTGTTTCTGATGACTATTTCTGTATATGTTACCGCTACTAACAGCTGCCTGTGTGTCTGATGATTATTTCTGTATATAGTTACCA
Source organism: Bombina bombina (assembly GCF_027579735.1). Classification (NCBI taxonomy): domain Eukaryota; kingdom Metazoa; phylum Chordata; class Amphibia; order Anura; family Bombinatoridae; genus Bombina; species Bombina bombina. Next base: position 1,516,000,820 of record NC_069499.1, on the reverse strand, counting down.
CTAGTAACAGGTGCCTGTGTTTCTGATGACTATTTCTGTATATAGTTATTACTAGTAACAGCTGCATGTGTTTCTGATGACTATTTCTGTATATGTTACCGCTACTAACAGCTGCCTGTGTTTCTGATGACTATTTCTGTATATAGTTACCGCTAGTAACAGGTGCCTGTGTTTCTGATGACTATTTCTGTATATGTTACCGCTAATAACAGCTGCCTGTGTTTCTGATGACTATTTCTATATATAGTTACCGCTAGTAACAGGTGCCTGTGTTTCTGGTGACTATTCATGTATATGTTACCACTACTAACAGCTGCCTGTGTTTCTTATGACTATTTATGTGTATGTTATCCCTACTAACAGCTGCCTGTGTTTCTGATGACTATTTCTGTATATAGTTACCGTTAGTAACAGGTGCCTGTGTTTCTGATGATTATTTCTGTATATAGTTACCGCTAGTAACAGCTGCCTGTATTTCTAATGACTATTTCTATAAATGTTACCGCTAGTAACAGCTGCTTGTGTTTCTGATTACTATTTCTGTATATGTTACCGCTACTAACAGCTGCCTGTCTTTCGATGACTATTTCTGTATATAGTTACCGCTAGTAACAGATGCCTGTGTTTCTGATGACTATTTCTGTATATGTTACCGCTACTAAAAGCTGCCTGTGTGTCTGATGATTATTTCTGTATATAGTTACCACTAGTAACAGGTGCCTGTGTTTCTGATGACTATTTCTGTATATAGTTATTACTAGTAACAGCTGCATGTGTTTCTGATGACTATTTCTGTATATGTTACCACTAGTAACAGCTGCCTGTGTTTCTGATGACTATTTATGTATATGTTACCACTACTAACAGCTGCCTGTGTTTCTTATTACTATTTCTGTATATGTTACCGCTACTATCAGCTGCCTGTGTTTCTGATGACTATTTATGTATATGTTACCACTACTTACAGCTGCCTGTGTTTCTGATGACTATTTCTGTATAGTTACCACTAGTAACAGGTGCCTGTGTTTCTGGTTAATATTTCTGTATATGTTACCGCTACTAACAGCTGCCTGTGTTTCTGATGACTATTTCTGTATATGTTACCACTACTTACAGCTGTCTGTGTTTCTGATTACTATTTCTGTATATGTTACCGCTACTTACAGCTGCCTGTGTTTCTGATGACTATTTCTGTATATGTTACCACTACTAACAGCTGCCTGTGTTTCTGATGACTATTTCTGTATATGTTACCGCTACTTACAGCTGCCTGTGTTTCTGATGAATATTTCTTTATATATTACCACTACTAACAGCTGCCTTTGTTTCTGATGACTATTTCTGTATATGTTACCGCTAGTAACAGCTGTCTGTGTTTCTTATGACTATTTCTGTATATGTTACCGCTAGTAACAGCTGCCTGTGTTTCTGATGACTATTTCTGTATATGTTACCGCTAGTAACAGCTGCCTGTGTTTCTGATGACTATTTCTGTATATGTTAACACTTCCATCCAACGTCAGATTTCTAAAAAATCGAGACATAAGAGATCATTGCTATGGTAAGCCGACCTTACACTACAAAATTGACGTTTAAAGCTTTCGCTCCTTATCTGTGATCACCTCTTGAGAAAAACAAAAACAAAGATACATTGAATTCCTTTAAAAAATGAAATGAAATATGTTTTATTTAATCACAAAACATTTATTTGGTATTATTTTAGATTGATATATGTAACATTTAGTTCTGCCTTAGGTAGAGGCCGACATGGAATTATGGAGATATGTGCTTGATTATATTTTTATATGTAAATACATATTCCTATTTAAATAGGAACATAATTCCTACTAGTCTTATACCCGGACCAGCAATTAATATTAGTAATAACAATAAATGTATAAAGTGAAACACTTGTATTGTTTGAAAACTTTAATATCTCAATGGAAAAATTCCCTTATAAAGCGTTTTTCCCTCTCTTTTTCACGTCTAGTTGAGCATGCCAAAAGGTTAGACACTTTATCGACAGCTTCCAACCGTTTTTAACTTTTTTGTGCATTCAGTGGAAACTTGGTATAAAATGAGCACTTTTGGCTTCTATTATTTTGTATGGGATGCATCATTTTTTTATGATGGTGGGGACTCCAGCTGCCAGTAACTGTGTAAATAGCACCATTGGAGACTGTTGATAAGCTTAACGGCTCCTGAAAGCATTTATTTAGTTTTACAACCTTGTGCAAAAATATTTATGGCTCAATGGAAACAAGCTCTATTTCTATATGTTACTGCTACTAACAGCTGCCTGTGTTTCTGATGAATATTTCTGTATATATTTACCGCTAGTAACAGCTGCCTGTGTTTCTGATGACTATTTCTGTATATAGTTACCACTATTAACAGCTGCCTGTATTTCTAATGACTATTTCTGTATATGTTACCGCTAGTAACAGCTGCCTGTGTTTCTGATGACTATTTCTGTATACGTTAACGCTACTAACAGCTGCCTGTGTTTCTGATGGCTATTTCTGTATATAGTTACCGCTAGTAACAGGTGCCTGTGTTTCTGATGACTACTTCTGTATATGTTACCGCTACTAACAGCTGCCTGTGTTTCTGATTACTATTTCTGTACATAGTTACCGCTAGTAACAGGTGCCTGTGTTTCTGATGACTATTTCTGTATATATTTACCGCTAGTAACAGGTGCCTGTGTTTCTGATGACTATTTCTGTATATGTTACCACTAGTAACAGCAGCCTGTGTTTCTGGTGACTATTTATTTATATGTTACCACTACTAACAACTGCCTGTGTTTCTGATGACTATTTATGTATATGTTACCCCTCCTAACAGCTGCCTGTGTTTCTGATGATAATATCTGTATATAGTTACCGTTAGTAACAGCTGCCTGTATTTCTAATGACTATTTCTATAAATGTTACCGCTAGTAACAGCTGCTTGTGTTTCTGATGACTATTTTTGTATATAGTTACCGCTAGTAACAGGTGCCTGTGTTTCTGATGACTACTTCTGTCTATGTTACCGCTACTAACAGCTGCCTGTGTTTCGATGACTATTTCTATATATAGTTACCGCTAGTAACAGGTGCCTGTGTTTCTGATTACTATTTATGTATATGTTACCGCTACTAACAGCTGCCTGTGTTTCGATGACTATTTCTGTATATAGTTACCGCTAGTAACAGGTGCCTGTGTTTCTGATGACTATTTCTGTATATGTTACCACTACTAAAAGCTGCCTGGGTTTCTGATTACTATTTCTGTATATGTTACCGCTACTATCAGCTGCCTGTGTTTCTGATGACTATTTATGTATATGTTACCACTACTTACAGCTGCCTGTGTTTCTGATGACTATTTCTGTATATGTTACAGCTAGTAACAGCTGCCTGTGTTTCTGATGACTATTTCTGTATATGTTACCGCTAGTAACAGCTGCCTGTGTTTCTGATGATTATTTCTGTATATGTTACCACTACTTACAGCTGGCTGTGTTTCTGATGACTATTTCTGTATATGTTACAGCTAGTAACAGCTGCATGTGTTTCTGATGACTATTTCTGTATATGTTACCGCTAGTAGCAGCTGCCTGTGTTTCTGATGATTATTTCTGTATATGTTACTGCTAGTAACAGCTGCCTGTTTTTCTGATGACTATTTCTATATATGATACCGCTAGTAACAGCTGCCTGTGCTTCTGATGAATATTTCTGTATATCTTACCACTACTAACAGCTGCCTGTGTGCCTGCTGACTATTTCTGAATATGTTACCGCTACTAGCAGCTGCCTGTGTGCCTGCTGACTATTTCTATATATGTTACCACTAGTAACAGCTGCCTGTGTTTCTGATGACTATTTCTGTATATGTTACCGCTAGTAACAGCTGCCTGTGTTTCTGATGACTATTTATGTATATGTTAACACTACTAACGGGTGCCTGTGTTTCTGATGTCTATTTCTGTATATGCTACCACTACTAACAGCTGCCTGTGTCCCTGCTGACTATTTCTGTGTATGTTACCACTACTAACAGCTGCCTGTGTTTCTGATGACTATTTCTGTATATGTTACAGCTAGTAACAGCTGCCTGTTTCTGATGACTATTTCTGTATATAGTTACCGCTAGTAACAGGTGCCAGTGTTTTTGATGATTATTTCTGTATATGTTACTGCTAGTAACAGCTGCCTGTGTTTCTGATGAATATTTCTGTATATGTTACCGCTAGTAATAGCTAGCTGTGTTTCTGATGACTATTTCTGTATATGTTACCGCTACTAACAGCTGCCTGTGTTTCTGATGACTATTTCTGTATATGTTACCGCTACTAACAGCTGCCTGTGTTTCTGATGACTATTTCTATATACAGGTGAAACTCGAAAAATTAAAATATCGTGCAAAAGTTCATTTATTTCACTAATGCAACTTAAAAGGTGAAACTAATATATGAGATAGACTCATTACATGCAAAGCAAGATAGTTCAAGCTGTGATTTGTCATAATTGGGATGATTATTGCTTACAGCTCATGAAACCCCAAATCTACAATCTCAGAAAATTAGAATATTGTGAAAAGATGCACTATTCTAGACTCAAAGTGTCCCACTCTAATCAGCTAATTAATACATAACACCTGCAAAGGGTTCCTGAGCCTTTAAATGGTCTCTCAGTCTGGTTCAGTAGGAATCACAATCATGGGAAAGACTGCTGACCTGACAGTTGTGCAGAAAACCATCATTGAGACCCTCCATAAGGAGGGAAAGCCTCAAAAGGTAATTGCAAAATAAGTTGGATGTTCCCAAAGTGCTGTATCAAAGCACATTAATAGAAAGTTATGTGGAAAGTAAAAGTGTGGAAGAAAAATGTGCACAAGCAGCAGGGATGACCGCAGCCTGGAGAGGATTGTCAGGAAAGGCCATTCAAAAGTGTCGGGACTTTCACAATAGCCATCACACACAGACGGATCCTGGACATGGGCTTCAAATGTTGTATTCCTCTTGTCAAGCCACTCCTGAACAGCAAACAACGTCAGAAGCGTTTTACCTGGGCTAAAGAAAAACAGACCTGGTCTGTTCCTCAGTTGACCAAAGTCCTCTATTCTGATGATAGCAACTTTTGCATCTTATCTGGAAACCAAAGACCCAGAGTATGGAGGAAGAATTGAGAGGCACACACTGCAAGATGCAGTCTGTGTTGATTTGGGGAGCCATGTCATTTGCTGGTGTTGGTCCACTGTGCTTCATTAAGTCCAGGGTCAATGCAGACATCTACCAGGAGATTTCAGAGTACTTAATGCTTCCTTCCGCAGACAAGCTCTATAGGGAAGCTGACTTCATTTTACAGCAGGACTTGGCACCTGCCCACACTGCCAAAAGCACCAAAACCTGGTTCAATGACCATGGGATTACTGTATTTGATTGGCCAGCAAACTCGCCTGACCTGAACCCCATAGAGAATCTATGGGGCATTGCAAAGAGAAAGATGAGAGACATGATACCGAACAATGCAGAAGAGCTGAAGGCTGCTATTGAAGCATCCTGGTCTTCCATAACACCTCAGCAGTGCCATAGGCTGATAGCTTCCATGCCACACCGCTTTGAGGCAGTAATTTCTGCAAAAGGGGCCCAAACCAAGTACTGAGTATATACAGTATGCATGCTTATACTTTTCAGAGGTCCGATATTGTTTTACAGGTATGTACAATCCTTGTTTTATTGATTGCATGTAACATTCTAATTTTCTGAGATTGTGGATTTGGGGTTTTCATGAGCTGTAAGCCATAATCATCACAATTTAGACAAATCACAGCTTGAACTGTCATGCTTTGCATGTTAGGAGTCTATCTCATATATTAGTTTCACCTTTTAAGTTGCATTAGTGAAATAAATTAACTTTTGCACAATATTCTAATTTTTCGAGTTTCACCTGTATGTTACTGCTAGTAACAGCTGCCTGTATTTCTCATGACTTTTTATGTATATGTTACCACTACTAACAGCTGCCTGTGTCCCTGATGACTATTTCTGTATATGTTACCGCTAGTAACAGCTGCTTGTGTTTCTAATGACTATTTCTATATGTTACCACTACTAACAGTTGCCTGTGTTTCTGATGATTATTTCTGTATATGTTACTGCTAGAAACAGCTGCCTGTCTTTCGATGACTATTTCTGTATATAGTTACCGCTAGTAATAGCTGCCTGTGTTTCTGATGACTATTTCTGTATATGTTACCGCTAGTAACAGCTGCTTGTGTTTCTAATGATTATTTCTATATGTTACCACTACTAACAGTTGCCTGTGTTTCTGATGATTATTTCTGTATATGTTACTGCTAGTAACAGCTGCCTGTGTCCCTGATGACTATTTCTGTATATGTTACCACTAGTAACAGCTGCTTGTGTTTCTAATGACTATTTCTATATGTTACCACTACTAACAGTTGCCTGTGTTTCTGATGATTATTTCTGTATATGTTACTGCTAGTAACAGCTGCCTGTGTTTCTGATGACTATTTCTGTATATGTTACCGCTAGTAACAGCTGCCTGTGTTTCTAATGACTATTTCTATATATGTTACCGCTAGTAACAGCTGCCTGTGTTTCTGATGAATATTTTTGTATATGTTACCACTACCAACAGCTGCCTGTGTTTCTGATGACTATTTCTGTATATGTTACCGCTAGTAACAGCTGCCTGTGTTTCTAATGACTATTTCTATATATGTTACCGCTACTAACAGCTGCCTGTGTTTCTTATGACTATTTCTGTATATGTTACCACTACTAACAGCTGCCTGTGTTTCTGATGACTATTTCTGTATATGTTACCTTATAGCAAAGTAACAAGGATTTCCAGCACCTGGGAACAGGGAGGTGTGCAAGCTTCCAGGATACTGCACCGTATCCAAAAATACAAAAGTCACAGGAAAGAAGCAGCACCACCTGATTTTATAAACAGATTTATTTGTGCAAGCAGTCTTACGTCGGAAGTACCTGTCCCGACTCTGCATGTAACCTCAGTATCCATACCCGAACGAGAGACTGAAGTTTTCAACTGCGGTGGAAAAAAGGATCCGGAGGTGAGCATTAATACAGATACCCGGACCGCTACTTATCGCAGAGATCCGGAGGAGAATATTGGTGCAAATACCCGGACTGCTACTTACCGCAGTTTCCTGGAAAGCTGCATTTGTCGTGGGCTATATGCAACAACAGTCTGCAACAAAGTATCGCAATCCATGCTAGCTAGAGAGGACGTTCTTACCTCCGAGCCCTAGCACACAAGTCCTATTACAAAGGTCTGGATTACAAGCAAAGAAAAAGTTTTGAAACATTTCCTCTAAACACTCTTTTCTTCATTTGGAGCCTGGGCCCAGGCAGAAACGGACTCCTTATGAACCAGTGGGGGTTTTTCATTCCTCTGAAACCATAAGGAGGACTTTTAATCAGGTTGTATATATGATTATAGTCAATCTGTTTGGTAAATAGCTATTTCTCCCTGCTTAGCATGTATCGATTCAATGTTGCTACTCCAGCAATATGTTACGATAGATAATGTGTTTCATTATCCCACTGCAGTGGTAGTAATATATTTATTTAGTACCTAGACAAGATGCAAATGTCTTTTCAGTATGTTTGCTACTTTTGTAAATAAACCTGTCATGATATCTGAACCTATGTGCATCCGTGTATATGTCTCCTAATAGCTTCAAGCCAAGCTCCTACCTGGTTATAATGAAGTTCTATAGAGTGCTGAAATCCCCCATCTTTACACAGTAACTCATATAGCTCTACTGTGGCACATTATCTTTTCTAATAAGTTTTGAAGCTATATATATATATATATATATATATATTACATTAATATTATCTGATTCATAAAGAAATATATATTTAAAAATAAAAAAAATCCATGTGAAAAACATTGGAATGTAAAATATGGGTAATGCGCTTCAGGTTTTGTGCTTTATGACTAACACAGTGTCGGGTTAGCACACATGAAGAATTAGTTATCTTATGGCACATTATGGAAACATTAAATATACAACGAAAGAGTAATATTAATTATTAATTAAACTAACTAAAAGTAAATAATGTTACTCTTGCTATGTATTATAACTAATATTACATTATATTTGGATACAATTTTGATGAATGCTAAATGCCTGATTTAAACGTAGATAGTAAGCTAAAGGAATGAAGAAATGTGATGCCTGCAGACAATATTCATTCTTACAATGCTTGGTTCTCTTTTTCAGGATGTATAATCTGTTTTCAGATAGGGGCACATTAGAAAAGTAATTACAATTACAATTTGTTTAATTACAGGGGAAGATCACGCCTCACTGAGCCTTTCTTTAGAGGAGAACTTTCTTTGCAGATTCTAATCTCATTTCTGACTGTGACTTGTTCAGATCTAGTGAGGCCGGTATTAGTGTTAATGACCTCAAAGGTCTATTTGCTGAAAGCATTGAATTAATTAAACATCTGACTGCATTTATTTACTTACATTTATTAAAATATCTTATTTCCCTATTTCTATTTCATTATTTTAATATAATAAAGATCTCCCCATAAAGGTCCAAGTCCAAAATCGCTATCTAGATTTTAACAAGAGTTAAAACAGTTCCTGGTTTTTTTTTCTTTTTTCTTTTTGAGTGTGTACCAAACATATCACCATTTTTTTCTTTAATATTAAATTGCTTTAAACTAAAAGTTAGGAAGGAATATATATATATAAGTCAAGTTGAAGACATTACATTGGTGAACACATCATCAAGAACATTGTCACTACTTAGCTGCCAAAAAGTCAGCAAAATGTCTAATCTGTGAATGTGCAGCACTTCTGTCATAGAATACCTGAGAACTAAGGGCGAGATTACATATGGGGCGTCGCACGCAAATGCCGGCGACGCTGGTTTTTAGTCCTGTATTGATATCACATATACGGCGCCGCATATTAATGTGGCACGTATATTTCACCTGTCGCCCGTTAATTTTACTCCCATAAACTAACATAGAACCGTGTCACAAGTCGGTATCACCTATTCAGTGCAAGAACTTACGCAGTAAAAATTGAGAAATTTTACTCCATTCTCACCTCGCCACACATAGGCAGGCGCAGCAAGCCTTGTGCTGAATTTGTGAGCACCGTAACTCCCTGAAAGTACTAACAAACACCTAACGCATGCGCAATATCTACCTGTAAACCGCCATCCCCACTGTAATAACTAATAAAATATATTAACCCCAAATACGCCAACCCCCACATCGCAAACTACCTAATAAATGTATTAACCCCTAATCCGCCATTCACCCACATTACAAATCTACCTAATAAATGTATAAACCCCTAATCCGCCACCCCCACATTGCAAAGTAACTAATTAACCTATTAACCCCTAAACTGTCATTCCCCCACAACACAATAAACCTAATTAAGCTATTAACCCATAAACCGCCAACCCCCCACAATGCAAATAACTAATTTAATTACTAAGCCCCCTAACCTAACACCCCCTAAATTAAACTCAATTACATTAAATAAAAGTTAAAATAAAAAACCTAACATTACTTAATGTTCAAATCAGCCAATAGGATTTCAGTAGCTCACATCCTATTGGCTAATTTGAAAATTTCAGCCAATAGGAATGCAAGGTACCCCAAATATAAAACAGGTAGCTTGCATTCCATTTTCAGTGTGCGGTGGTGCTCCGCCTCGCCTTGGTCCTGGATGAAGATAGAAGAGTTCGCCGCCTGGAAGATGATCCTCACTGCCTGGAAGAAGACCTTCTCCGCCGGACTTCAGGAATGGTGAGTATCTATTTGGGGCTTAGACTTAGGCTTTTTTTTAAGGGCAATGCCCATACAAATTCCCCTTTAGGGTCAATGGGTAGTTTAGGTCTTTTAGTGTTAGTTTTTTTTTAAATTTTGGGTGGTTTGGTGTGTGGGGGTTTTTCTACTGTTAGGGGGGACTTAGTATTTTTTTGATGTAAAAGAGCTGTTTAACATACATATATACATACCTACATACACACAAACATACACACACATAAATGCACATACACGCACATACATACGTACATACACAATTATACACACATACATACATATTTATACACACATACATACATACACATATACATACATACACACATAATGCATACACACATATGCTATAATGAGAGGTAGAACTGTTCCGTAAAAACAAATCTTTATTTGATAATTAAAAGTGGAAAAACACAGCAAACAAAGTTATTGGTGTAGAAGGCGCAGCACAGTCTGGCTTACGCGTTTCGGATATAAACCGTAGTCATAGCCTGCTGTAGTGTGCCCTACACCTGGTTTAAAACATATTAAAACAAGTGTGATTGGTCAAATTTCTTGAACACGCCCTCTATTTACAACCAATAACAAACTCATATTCTGTTAAACCCTCTCATGTCAAAAGGCTGCACTACCTTACCATGCTATATCTAGCTACCTGAAACCTGTGAAGTCAAAAAATGAATAGTGCGCATGCACATGTCAGCAACCAACTGTGTGTTCCTACAACTAATGAAGTCAGTGTTAGTGTCCTAGCAATGAATACCTATGCCCATCGTAATCGGTAAATTACTAAATAACTAAATACCAGAACCCGAATATTTCTATATTTTGTAAGCATTAACACAGAGATTAATGCCTTGGGGTGCCTGATTGAGTAATAAAGTATGAAGCCCAATAGTGCATAAATTAAGTAATATTTTATAATCTTATGCATATATTGTTTAGTGGAGGATATTCTAGGAAGACATGCGCTTTAATACTTAGATGTAAAAGTCTCCCTTTAATAAACACAAAGAAGTGTATGTATATATATAAATGGGACCAGGTTACAAATAATGATCATGCGATTATAATAATTTATTTCTCCCCCCACACAACTGAGTTAAACTAAATGCTAAGGTATAATTGGGGATAAAGCTATTCTTGGAATACCCATAATTGCACTTTCCATAGTAAACATACATATACACTCGCTGTCATTACTAAATGAGGATAAAAATGTATGGTTTAAATGTACTTAAGCAGGGCCCCTTTATTCCCAAAGGTTCATTACATCATATCTAGAATTCAAACCATCAGGCACACGAGTGCCCATGGTAAAAATCCAAAATGCTTCTCGTCTGGCGAGTAGTTGATCTACGTCACCCCCCCTACTGGGTCTGCTGACTTTCTCAATGGCACACCATGTGAACCCCTTAAGGTTATTATCATGGTAAACTCCAAAGTGTGGCACTATAGGAGTTTGTGGTAAAAGAGGAAAGATGTTCCCTGATTCTAGAATTAAGGTCCCTAGATGTCAATCCTATGTACTGAATCCTGCATAATGTACATTCAATTAAATAAACTACTGACTCTGTTTTGCAATTCATGCATGTATTGATCTTATAGCTTTTATTACTCCTCACACTAGTGAACTCCTTGGTGACTTTGACAAAGTCACAAGGCTTGCACTTCCTGTGCCCACATTTATATATTCCTGTATGTTTGAGCCAGGATCCTATGTCTTCCTTGTCTGTTTTCAATAATGTGGGCAAGAGTATAGATCCCAAAGTAGGACTCTTTCTATAAGCACATCTGAGTCCTTGTTTGACTATGTCAACCAGTTTATCCTCTGCCCTCAATACTGAAAAATGTTTCCTTATTATCTCACATACTTGAGGATACTGGGCACTATGTGTTGTTACAAAAGTTATGCCCTGATTGGCATTAGCGTTCTTATTCTTGGTGCTAAGTAAACTCTCCCTAGGTATGGCTTGTACTTGTTCTTTGGCTCTTTTGATGGCTTTTTGTGGATACTTCCTTTCTTTCAATCTAGTCTCAAGTTTCCTGGCTTCATTATAGTAATCATTACTCTGTGTACAATTCCTTTTTAATCTGGTATATTCCCCCTTCGCTATTGTGAAGGGGACATGTTTGGGATGACAACTAGTTCCCAAGAGTAAAGAATTCCCAGAAATTGGTTTTCTAAAAATCCTTGACTCAATTGTACCATTTGGGTTGCCTTCCAGGGTGATATCCAAATAATTGATGGAGCTCTGACTTGTCTCAAAAGTGAAACTAAGTCCAATATCATTGTTATTCAAATGATCGATAAAATTCGGAATGTCAGATTGTTTGCCAGACCAGATAAAAAGAAGATAATCTATGTATCTCCTATAAAAGCAGATACATTCCCTATAGGGGTTTCTATCTCCAAAGATGTTGTAAAACTCTCACCAGCCAAGAAAGAGATTGGCAAAGGAGGGAGCAAATTTCGCTCCCATGGTGGTACCACACCTTTGGAGATAGAAAACATCCTCAAATTTGAAAAAATTGTGGGACAAAAGAAAAAGAGTGATCCTCAAAATATATCTGATAAAATCATCAGAGTAGTCTGTATTATGCTCCAAAAAGAAGGCAATGGCCTCTACCCCTTTTGAGTGTGGAATACTTGAGTAGAGTGACACTGCATCTACTGTTAACCACGTGGACTGGGGTGTCCATCTTACTTCTTCCATTACGTTTAGGATATGCTTAGTATCCCTGATATGAGAATGGAGGGAGATGACCAGGGGCTGGAGAATTGAATCCAGTCATTCAGACAAATTACCTAAAAGAGAATCAACACCACTCACAATTGGACGTCCCTGGACATTGTCCAGGGATTTGTGTGTCTTTGGTAGATGATGGAACAAGGGAATCTTTGGAAAATCTACCAAGAGATAATTCATAGTGGCCTGATCCACAAACCCTTGTTCAAGACCATCATCCAAAAGTTGTTGTAATTTTGAACGAAAATGAGTGGTGGGATCTCTTTGGAGAACAACATAATTGTTCTAATTTTGTAATTGTCTAAGACCTTCAGCGATATATTGTTGCCGGTCCAAGACCACAACCATTCCCCCCTTATCGGAATTCTTGATCACTAGAGTTCTGTCCTCTTTCAAGGTGGCCAGAGCTCTCTTCTCAGCAAGAGATAAATTGAAAATACTTGGTGGTTGATGGGCCTTAAGTTGTAACAAATCCCTTTCTACCCTGTTATAGAAGGTTTCTATAACTTGACCCCTATTGTGAATTGGATAAAATTTTGACTTTTTCCTGAATTTAGGACCCATGTTGCGGCCTCCAGAGTTACAATTTGCTTCTAACTGAAGCTGTTGTAACGTGACTATATCACAATCGTGTTTAAAATCACTATGGTCTCTGATAGTGGCATCAACATGGGTAAGAGACATTTCAGTATGACTTTGATAGTTTGCTTCATTAAAATGTTTTTTCAAGGTTAAATTGCGTATAAGTTTATTGACATCCAGGATAGTTCTAAACGCATCAAAATCATTAGTAGGTGCAAAATTGAGACCCCTATTCCAAACACTATATTGTGCAACACTAAGCTGTTGTGTAGATAGATTAATTGCATTGCCTACAATCCTGGAGTCAATTACTTGTATCTGGTCTGTGGATGGGGCTCCCTGAGTTGATACCTGTCCTGATTCTGTGTATAATGGGTACTGGGTTGTATAACTTGTTTCCCACCCCCTGCTGATGCATCCTGGTCCTGGGGAAAAACCTGTTTAATGGCTGAGGTATCTGGTCTATTTGGAATATGCACACTTGGTGCTGAATCAGTATAATTGCCTTGTTTAGATCGTACTGTCATAATGTTGCAATTAGGGTGACCCTGATCACTGGTAATGGTGTCAGTGTGTGGGGTCTGGGAAACGTGAGAAATGTTAGCAAAGGCACTATCACCATGAACCGACCTTGACTGAGCTTGTTCACTAAGTGCTTCCCCATCACTGGAAATTTTACCAATCACACTTGTTTTAATATGTTTTAAACCAGGTGTAGGGCACACTACAGCAGGCTATGACTATGGATTATATCCGAAAACGCATAAGCCAGACGGTGCTGCGCCTTCTACACCATTAACTTTGTTTGCTGTGTTTTTCCGCTTTTAATTATCAAATAAAGATTTGTTTTAATGGAACAGTTCAACCTCTCATTATTGGAATCTATGCTGTCCGGACACAGACTGTTCCTTTCTGAGCAAGTTCTCTAATATAAGGAGGAGTGTGCATATCGCAACAGGAGTTCAGCAGTGGTGGACGTACTAGAAGCGGGGACCACTTGACTCACGTCACTGGTGGGGTTTCAGCGATCTACCGGAGGAGCAAGCAGCTGGAATAAGTTGAGGCGGAGTGGGAGTTTCTCTGCCTCGTTCTGGATTGTGCTTCATTGGCCAGGACCAGGCCGCGCCTATTCTGAGGCGCCCGGATTGATCTGCAGCCACGAACGGCGATCCCCACATTTCCTTACGATTGGGTGAGTGAGACTTCAGTACGGTTCTATTTACCTGGCGCTACGGAACACATTTCATTACACTGCTAACCCTGTGGAGCTTGCATATTGCACTTTACCTATAAATACAAGGTTGCCTACTTTATACTGGGTTTCTCTTTTATTTCTTTCACTTTTATACACATATACACACATACATACAGATAAATACACATACATACATACATACACATACATACATATGCACATACACACTTATACACACATATATGCATATGTATACATACATACGCATATACAGTATATACATATGTACATAGATACATACACAAGTATACACATATACATACATATACATACATACACACACATACATACCTATGCATACATATAAATTTATACACACACATACACTCATACATACATACACATATACAAACATACTTACACATATACATGCATATACACACATGCATACATTCATACATACACATATACATAGTATACGTACACATATACATACATACACACACACATTCATACACATATGCATACATACATACACATACACACATACATACCTACATACACACAAGCATAAACACATACATACATACACATATAGACATTGTAACAGGAACACTTTTAACCACGGTCTTCTAGGGCACAAATGCAGCACAGGACAGTCCACTGTAGTTTAAAAGGCTTTATTTTTCACAGCAATAACAAACAGGCAGTTCATTTTCAAAAGAGGGAAATCCTTCCTCTGCAGCAAAGTTAAGTACTTTTAAATGTGTCCCAGCACTTCACAGCATTCCACAAGTGCTTTGTAAAAATAATGTCCTTTTACAGTTCACAGGAACAAAAAGTCTTTTACACAGTGTAACAAACACACACACCAGCTCCTGTAGCTGTGTAACTCTCCCCCAAGGCCTAAGTGAGGCTGCTATTTAAACCCTCACAACTTCTAATTAGCCACACCTGTGATTAGCTGCTGGACAGCTTCACAGCTGTCTGGGATAATGGCCCACCCTCTCTCCAATTATCCCAAACCCCAGGGACTCAGAACACAGTTTATCAACTGCATAATCAAATACACACTCTTTCTCCCTGGGGTTTTAACTGAAAGGAGAAATAGCATGTACAATGCTTGGTCTTAAATATCTTCCATTTATAGCCAGGCCTTGCTTTCTGTCACATATCCTCCCCCCCAGCTCATACCCAGTGGGTTGAGCGACCATGGACATCACTGAATGTACCCGAGACAAACCATCAGCATTGCCCTGCAAAAGACCAGCCCTGTGCTCAACAGTAAAATTGAAGGGTTGCAAGCTAAGAAACCACCTAGTAACCCTTGAATTTGTTTCCTTATTCTGACTCATCCATGTGAGAAGAGCATGATCTGTTATTAATTTAAATTTTCTTCCCCACAGATAGAACCTAAGGGTCTCTAAAGCCCACTTAATGGCAAGGCATTCTTTCTCCACTATAGAATAGTTCTTTTCCTGTGAAATAAGTTTTCTGCTTAGGAAAAGGACAGGATGCTCTTCTCCCTGACACTCCTGCGAGAGAACTGCTCCTAAACCAACATCAGAGGCATCTGTCTGTACAATAAAATCTTTAGCGAAATTGGGGGTTACTAAAACTGGATGGGCACAAAGGGCATCTTTCAAATGCTTAAAAGCTTGTTCTGCTTCTGGGGACCATTTTATCATAATTGGGGCCCTTGCTTTTGTAAGATCTGTCAAGGGTGCCGCAATTGTAGCGAAATTTGGGATAAACCTTCTATAATAACTAGTTATCCCAATAAATGCTCTTACTTGTTTTTTAGTTAGAGGCTGTGGCCAGTTCTATATGGCCTCTACTTTTGTTGTCTGAGGTTTAACTAATCCTCTACCAATAGTATAACCCAAGTAAAAAGAGAGAAGCGCTCAACCTGGAAACGAACAATAGCATAATAGCTTGTTCTATGGCTAGTTACCACCCAAGAAGCAGCCTCTTTTTGCTCAATATGTGCCTTTCACAGAGAAAAACTTTCCTGAAGCATATCAGTCTGATCCTGACTTCACAGTACAGTCCAGCCCCGAAATACCAGGCAATTCTTCTCTGAACAAGAGAAACAGCAAAACCCCAGACGTACGTTTCGGCCTATTGTGGGCCTCGTCAGTGAGGTGCAGCCATATCCCTCTAGGCACACTGAGCAACGGGTCCACGTCTGGATTCCCGCATCACACTTAGGGAGACTTCCCAAAATGTCATAATTTGCATAAATAAAAAGAGAGAAGCGCTCAACCTGGAAACGAACAATAGCATAATAGCTTGTTCTATGGCTAGTTACCACCCAAGAAGCAGCCTCTTTTTGCTCAATATGTGCCTTTCACAGAGAAAAACTTTCCTGAAGCATATCAGTCTGATCCTGACTTCACAGTACAGTCCAGCCCCGAAATACCAGGCAATTCTTCTCTGAACAAGAGAAACAGCAAAACCCCAGACGTACGTTTCGGCCTATTGTGGGCCTCGTCAGTGAGGTGCAGCCATATCCCTCTAGGCACACTGAGCAACGGGTCCACGTCTGGATTCCCGCATCACACTTAGGGAGACTTCCCAAAATGTCATAATTTGCATAAATAAAAAGAGAGAAGCGCTCAACCTGGAAACGAACAATAGCATAATAGCTTGTTCTATGGCTAGTTACCACCCAAGAAGCAGCCTCTTTTTGCTCAATATGTGCCTTTCACAGAGAAAAACTTTCCTGAAGCATATCAGTCTGATCCTGACTTCACAGTACAGTCCAGCCCCGAAATACCAGGCAATTCTTCTCTGAACAAGAGAAACAGCAAAACCCCAGACGTACGTTTCGGCCTATTGTGGGCCTCGTCAGTGAGGTGCAGCCATATCCCTCTAGGCACACTGAGCAACGGGTCCACGTCTGGATTCCCGCATCACACTTAGGGAGACTTCCCAAAATGTCATAATTTGCATAAATAAAAAGAGAGAAGCGCTCAACCTGGAAACGAACAATAGCATAATAGCTTGTTCTATGGCTAGTTACCACCCAAGAAGCAGCCTCTTTTTGCTCAATATGTGCCTTTCACAGAGAAAAACTTTCCTGAAGCATATCAGTCTGATCCTGACTTCACAGTACAGTCCAGCCCCGAAATACCAGGCAATTCTTCTCTGAACAAGAGAAACAGCAAAACCCCAGACGTACGTTTCGGCCTATTGTGGGCCTCGTCAGTGAGGTGCAGCCATATCCCTCTAGGCACACTGAGCAACGGGTCCACGTCTGGATTCCCGCATCACACTTAGGGAGACTTCCCAAAATGTCATAATTTGCATAAATAAAAAGAGAGAAGCGCTCAACCTGGAAACGAACAATAGCATAATAGCTTGTTCTATGGCTAGTTACCACCCAAGAAGCAGCCTCTTTTTGCTCAATATGTGCCTTTCACAGAGAAAAACTTTCCTGAAGCATATCAGTCTGATCCTGACTTCACAGTACAGTCCAGCCCCGAAATACCAGGCAATTCTTCTCTGAACAAGAGAAACAGCAAAACCCCAGACGTACGTTTCGGCCTATTGTGGGCCTCGTCAGTGAGGTGCAGCCATATCCCTCTAGGCACACTGAGCAACGGGTCCACGTCTGGATTCCCGCATCACACTTAGGGAGACTTCCCAAAATGTCATAATTTGCATAAATAAAAAGAGAGAAGCGCTCAACCTGGAAACGAACAATAGCATAATAGCTTGTTCTATGGCTAGTTACCACCCAAGAAGCAGCCTCTTTTTGCTCAATATGTGCCTTTCACAGAGAAAAACTTTCCTGAAGCATATCAGTCTGATCCTGACTTCACAGTACAGTCCAGCCCCGAAATACCAGGCAATTCTTCTCTGAACAAGAGAAACAGCAAAACCCCAGACGTACGTTTCGGCCTATTGTGGGCCTCGTCAGTGAGGTGCAGCCATATCCCTCTAGGCACACTGAGCAACGGGTCCACGTCTGGATTCCCGCATCACACTTAGGGAGACTTCCCAAAATGTCATAATTTGCATAAATAAAAAGAGAGAAGCGCTCAACCTGGAAACGAACAATAGCATAATAGCTTGTTCTATGGCTAGTTACCACCCAAGAAGCAGCCTCTTTTTGCTCAATATGTGCCTTTCACAGAGAAAAACTTTCCTGAAGCATATCAGTCTGATCCTGACTTCACAGTACAGTCCAGCCCCGAAATACCAGGCAATTCTTCTCTGAACAAGAGAAACAGCAAAACCCCAGACGTACGTTTCGGCCTATTGTGGGCCTCGTCAGTGAGGTGCAGCCATATCCCTCTAGGCACACTGAGCAACGGGTCCACGTCT
Organism: Bombina bombina; assembly: GCF_027579735.1. NCBI lineage: Eukaryota > Metazoa > Chordata > Amphibia > Anura > Bombinatoridae > Bombina > Bombina bombina. The sequence continues at coordinate 1,515,982,115 of NC_069499.1, read as the reverse complement.
GGATTCCCGCATCACACTTAGGGAGACTTCCCAAAATGTCATAATTTGCATAAATAAAAAGAGAGAAGCGCTCAACCTGGAAACGAACAATAGCATAATAGCTTGTTCTATGGCTAGTTACCACCCAAGAAGCAGCCTCTTTTTGCTCAATATGTGCCTTTCACAGAGAAAAACTTTCCTGAAGCATATCAGTCTGATCCTGACTTCACAGTACAGTCCAGCCCCGAAATACCAGGCAATTCTTCTCTGAACAAGAGAAACAGCAAAACCCCAGACGTACGTTTCGGCCTATTGTGGGCCTCGTCAGTGAGGTGCAGCCATATCCCTCTAGGCACACTGAGCAACGGGTCCACGTCTGGATTCCCGCATCACACTTAGGGAGACTTCCCAAAATGTCATAATTTGCATAAATAAAAAGAGAGAAGCGCTCAACCTGGAAACGAACAATAGCATAATAGCTTGTTCTATGGCTAGTTACCACCCAAGAAGCAGCCTCTTTTTGCTCAATATGTGCCTTTCACAGAGAAAAACTTTCCTGAAGCATATCAGTCTGATCCTGACTTCACAGTACAGTCCAGCCCCGAAATACCAGGCAATTCTTCTCTGAACAAGAGAAACAGCAAAACCCCAGACGTACGTTTCGGCCTATTGTGGGCCTCGTCAGTGAGGTGCAGCCATATCCCTCTAGGCACACTGAGCAACGGGTCCACGTCTGGATTCCCGCATCACACTTAGGGAGACTTCCCAAAATGTCATAATTTGCATAAATAAAAAGAGAGAAGCGCTCAACCTGGAAACGAACAATAGCATAATAGCTTGTTCTATGGCTAGTTACCACCCAAGAAGCAGCCTCTTTTTGCTCAATATGTGCCTTTCACAGAGAAAAACTTTCCTGAAGCATATCAGTCTGATCCTGACTTCACAGTACAGTCCAGCCCCGAAATACCAGGCAATTCTTCTCTGAACAAGAGAAACAGCAAAACCCCAGACGTACGTTTCGGCCTATTGTGGGCCTCGTCAGTGAGGTGCAGCCATATCCCTCTAGGCACACTGAGCAACGGGTCCACGTCTGGATTCCCGCATCACACTTAGGGAGACTTCCCAAAATGTCATAATTTGCATAAATAAAAAGAGAGAAGCGCTCAACCTGGAAACGAACAATAGCATAATAGCTTGTTCTATGGCTAGTTACCACCCAAGAAGCAGCCTCTTTTTGCTCAATATGTGCCTTTCACAGAGAAAAACTTTCCTGAAGCATATCAGTCTGATCCTGACTTCACAGTACAGTCCAGCCCCGAAATACCAGGCAATTCTTCTCTGAACAAGAGAAACAGCAAAACCCCAGACGTACGTTTCGGCCTATTGTGGGCCTCGTCAGTGAGGTGCAGCCATATCCCTCTAGGCACACTGAGCAACGGGTCCACGTCTGGATTCCCGCATCACACTTAGGGAGACTTCCCAAAATGTCATAATTTGCATAAATAAAAAGAGAGAAGCGCTCAACCTGGAAACGAACAATAGCATAATAGCTTGTTCTATGGCTAGTTACCACCCAAGAAGCAGCCTCTTTTTGCTCAATATGTGCCTTTCACAGAGAAAAACTTTCCTGAAGCATATCAGTCTGATCCTGACTTCACAGTACAGTCCAGCCCCGAAATACCAGGCAATTCTTCTCTGAACAAGAGAAACAGCAAAACCCCAGACGTACGTTTCGGCCTATTGTGGGCCTCGTCAGTGAGGTGCAGCCATATCCCTCTAGGCACACTGAGCAACGGGTCCACGTCTGGATTCCCGCATCACACTTAGGGAGACTTCCCAAAATGTCATAATTTGCATAAATAAAAAGAGAGAAGCGCTCAACCTGGAAACGAACAATAGCATAATAGCTTGTTCTATGGCTAGTTACCACCCAAGAAGCAGCCTCTTTTTGCTCAATATGTGCCTTTCACAGAGAAAAACTTTCCTGAAGCATATCAGTCTGATCCTGACTTCACAGTACAGTCCAGCCCCGAAATACCAGGCAATTCTTCTCTGAACAAGAGAAACAGCAAAACCCCAGACGTACGTTTCGGCCTATTGTGGGCCTCGTCAGTGAGGTGCAGCCATATCCCTCTAGGCACACTGAGCAACGGGTCCACGTCTGGATTCCCGCATCACACTTAGGGAGACTTCCCAAAATGTCATAATTTGCATAAATAAAAAGAGAGAAGCGCTCAACCTGGAAACGAACAATAGCATAATAGCTTGTTCTATGGCTAGTTACCACCCAAGAAGCAGCCTCTTTTTGCTCAATATGTGCCTTTCACAGAGAAAAACTTTCCTGAAGCATATCAGTCTGATCCTGACTTCACAGTACAGTCCAGCCCCGAAATACCAGGCAATTCTTCTCTGAACAAGAGAAACAGCAAAACCCCAGACGTACGTTTCGGCCTATTGTGGGCCTCGTCAGTGAGGTGCAGCCATATCCCTCTAGGCACACTGAGCAACGGGTCCACGTCTGGATTCCCGCATCACACTTAGGGAGACTTCCCAAAATGTCATAATTTGCATAAATAAAAAGAGAGAAGCGCTCAACCTGGAAACGAACAATAGCATAATAGCTTGTTCTATGGCTAGTTACCACCCAAGAAGCAGCCTCTTTTTGCTCAATATGTGCCTTTCACAGAGAAAAACTTTCCTGAAGCATATCAGTCTGATCCTGACTTCACAGTACAGTCCAGCCCCGAAATACCAGGCAATTCTTCTCTGAACAAGAGAAACAGCAAAACCCCAGACGTACGTTTCGGCCTATTGTGGGCCTCGTCAGTGAGGTGCAGCCATATCCCTCTAGGCACACTGAGCAACGGGTCCACGTCTGGATTCCCGCATCACACTTAGGGAGACTTCCCAAAATGTCATAATTTGCATAAATAAAAAGAGAGAAGCGCTCAACCTGGAAACGAACAATAGCATAATAGCTTGTTCTATGGCTAGTTACCACCCAAGAAGCAGCCTCTTTTTGCTCAATATGTGCCTTTCACAGAGAAAAACTTTCCTGAAGCATATCAGTCTGATCCTGACTTCACAGTACAGTCCAGCCCCGAAATACCAGGCAATTCTTCTCTGAACAAGAGAAACAGCAAAACCCCAGACGTACGTTTCGGCCTATTGTGGGCCTCGTCAGTGAGGTGCAGCCATATCCCTCTAGGCACACTGAGCAACGGGTCCACGTCTGGATTCCCGCATCACACTTAGGGAGACTTCCCAAAATGTCATAATTTGCATAAATAAAAAGAGAGAAGCGCTCAACCTGGAAACGAACAATAGCATAATAGCTTGTTCTATGGCTAGTTACCACCCAAGAAGCAGCCTCTTTTTGCTCAATATGTGCCTTTCACAGAGAAAAACTTTCCTGAAGCATATCAGTCTGATCCTGACTTCACAGTACAGTCCAGCCCCGAAATACCAGGCAATTCTTCTCTGAACAAGAGAAACAGCAAAACCCCAGACGTACGTTTCGGCCTATTGTGGGCCTCGTCAGTGAGGTGCAGCCATATCCCTCTAGGCACACTGAGCAACGGGTCCACGTCTGGATTCCCGCATCACACTTAGGGAGACTTCCCAAAATGTCATAATTTGCATAAATAAAAAGAGAGAAGCGCTCAACCTGGAAACGAACAATAGCATAATAGCTTGTTCTATGGCTAGTTACCACCCAAGAAGCAGCCTCTTTTTGCTCAATATGTGCCTTTCACAGAGAAAAACTTTCCTGAAGCATATCAGTCTGATCCTGACTTCACAGTACAGTCCAGCCCCGAAATACCAGGCAATTCTTCTCTGAACAAGAGAAACAGCAAAACCCCAGACGTACGTTTCGGCCTATTGTGGGCCTCGTCAGTGAGGTGCAGCCATATCCCTCTAGGCACACTGAGCAACGGGTCCACGTCTGGATTCCCGCATCACACTTAGGGAGACTTCCCAAAATGTCATAATTTGCATAAATAAAAAGAGAGAAGCGCTCAACCTGGAAACGAACAATAGCATAATAGCTTGTTCTATGGCTAGTTACCACCCAAGAAGCAGCCTCTTTTTGCTCAATATGTGCCTTTCACAGAGAAAAACTTTCCTGAAGCATATCAGTCTGATCCTGACTTCACAGTACAGTCCAGCCCCGAAATACCAGGCAATTCTTCTCTGAACAAGAGAAACAGCAAAACCCCAGACGTACGTTTCGGCCTATTGTGGGCCTCGTCAGTGAGGTGCAGCCATATCCCTCTAGGCACACTGAGCAACGGGTCCACGTCTGGATTCCCGCATCACACTTAGGGAGACTTCCCAAAATGTCATAATTTGCATAAATAAAAAGAGAGAAGCGCTCAACCTGGAAACGAACAATAGCATAATAGCTTGTTCTATGGCTAGTTACCACCCAAGAAGCAGCCTCTTTTTTTTTTATTTATGTAAATTATGACATTTTGGGAAGTCTCCCTAAGTGTGATGCGGCAATCCAGACGTGGACCCGTTGCTCAGTGTGCCTAGAGGGATATGGCTGCACCTCACTGACGAGGCCCACAATAGGCCGAAACGTACGTCTGGGGTTTTGCTGTTTCTCTCGTTCAGAGAAGGATTGCCTGGTATTTCGGGGCTGGACTGTACTGTGAAGTCAGGATCAGACTGATATGCTTCAGGTAAGTTTTTCTCTGTGAAAGGCACATGTTGAGCAAAAAGAGGCTGCTTCTTGGGTGGTAACTAGCCATAGAACAAGCTATTATGCTATTGTTCGTTCCCAGGTTGAGCGCTTCTCTCTTTTTATTTATGTAAATTATGACATTTTGGGAAGTCTCCCTAAGTGTGATGCGGCAATCCAGACGTGGACCCGTTGCTCAGTGTGCCTAGAGGGATATGGCTGCACCTCACTGACGAGGCCCACAATAGGCCGAAACGTACGTCTGGGGTTTTGCTGTTTCTCTCGTTCAGAGAAGGATTGCCTGGTATTTCGGGGCTGGACTGTACTGTGAAGTCAGGATCAGACTGATATGCTTCAGGAAAGTTTTTCTCTGTGAAAGGCACATGTTGAGCAAAAAGAGGCTGCTTCTTGGGTGGTAACTAGCCATAGAACAAGCTATTATGCTATTGTTCGTTCCCAGGTTGAGCGCTTCTCTCTTTTTATTTATGTAAATTATGACATTTTGGGAAGTCTCCCTAAGTGTGATGCGGCAATCCAGACGTGGACCCGTTGCTCAGTGTGCCTAGAGGGATATGGCTGCACCTCACTGACGAGGCCCACAATAGGCCGAAACGTACGTCTGGGGTTTTGCTGTTTCTCTCGTTCAGAGAAGGATTGCCTGGTATTTCGGGGCTGGACTGTACTGTGAAGTCAGGATCAGACTGATATGCTTCAGGAAAGTTTTTCTCTGTGAAAGGCACATGTTGAGCAAAAAGAGGCTGCTTCTTGGGTGGTAACTAGCCATAGAACAAGCTATTATGCTATTGTTCGTTCCCAGGTTGAGCGCTTCTCTCTTTTTATTTATGTAAATTATGACATTTTGGGAAGTCTCCCTAAGTGTGATGCGGCAATCCAGACGTGGACCCGTTGCTCAGTGTGCCTAGAGGGATATGGCTGCACCTCACTGACGAGGCCCACAATAGGCCGAAACGTACGTCTGGGGTTTTGCTGTTTCTCTCGTTCAGAGAAGGATTGCCTGGTATTTCGGGGCTGGACTGTACTGTGAAGTCAGGATCAGACTGATATGCTTCAGGAAAGTTTTTCTCTGTGAAAGGCACATGTTGAGCAAAAAGAGGCTGCTTCTTGGGTGGTAACTAGCCATAGAACAAGCTATTATGCTATTGTTCGTTCCCAGGTTGAGCGCTTCTCTCTTTTTATTTATGTAAATTATGACATTTTGGGAAGTCTCCCTAAGTGTGATGCGGCAATCCAGACGTGGACCCGTTGCTCAGTGTGCCTAGAGGGATATGGCTGCACCTCACTGACGAGGCCCACAATAGGCCGAAACGTACGTCTGGGGTTTTGCTGTTTCTCTCGTTCAGAGAAGGATTGCCTGGTATTTCGGGGCTGGACTGTACTGTGAAGTCAGGATCAGACTGATATGCTTCAGGAAAGTTTTTCTCTGTGAAAGGCACATGTTGAGCAAAAAGAGGCTGCTTCTTGGGTGGTAACTAGCCATAGAACAAGCTATTATGCTATTGTTCGTTCCCAGGTTGAGCGCTTCTCTCTTTTTATTTATGTAAATTATGACATTTTGGGAAGTCTCCCTAAGTGTGATGCGGCAATCCAGACGTGGACCCGTTGCTCAGTGTGCCTAGAGGGATATGGCTGCACCTCACTGACGAGGCCCACAATAGGCCGAAACGTACGTCTGGGGTTTTGCTGTTTCTCTCGTTCAGAGAAGGATTGCCTGGTATTTCGGGGCTGGACTGTACTGTGAAGTCAGGATCAGACTGATATGCTTCAGGAAAGTTTTTCTCTGTGAAAGGCACATGTTGAGCAAAAAGAGGCTGCTTCTTGGGTGGTAACTAGCCATAGAACAAGCTATTATGCTATTGTTCGTTCCCAGGTTGAGCGCTTCTCTCTTTTTATTTATGTAAATTATGACATTTTGGGAAGTCTCCCTAAGTGTGATGCGGCAATCCAGACGTGGACCCGTTGCTCAGTGTGCCTAGAGGGATATGGCTGCACCTCACTGACGAGGCCCACAATAGGCCGAAACGTACGTCTGGGGTTTTGCTGTTTCTCTCGTTCAGAGAAGGATTGCCTGGTATTTCGGGGCTGGACTGTACTGTGAAGTCAGGATCAGACTGATATGCTTCAGGAAAGTTTTTCTCTGTGAAAGGCACATGTTGAGCAAAAAGAGGCTGCTTCTTGGGTGGTAACTAGCCATAGAACAAGCTATTATGCTATTGTTCGTTCCCAGGTTGAGCGCTTCTCTCTTTTTATTTATGTAAATTATGACATTTTGGGAAGTCTCCCTAAGTGTGATGCGGCAATCCAGACGTGGACCCGTTGCTCAGTGTGCCTAGAGGGATATGGCTGCACCTCACTGACGAGGCCCACAATAGGCCGAAACGTACGTCTGGGGTTTTGCTGTTTCTCTCGTTCAGAGAAGGATTGCCTGGTATTTCGGGGCTGGACTGTACTGTGAAGTCAGGATCAGACTGATATGCTTCAGGAAAGTTTTTCTCTGTGAAAGGCACATGTTGAGCAAAAAGAGGCTGCTTCTTGGGTGGTAACTAGCCATAGAACAAGCTATTATGCTATTGTTCGTTCCCAGGTTGAGCGCTTCTCTCTTTTTATTTAGTATAACCCAAGTACTTAGCTTCCTGTAAACCAACAGTACATTTTGCAGGATTGGCAGTTAACCCAGCGGACCGTATTGCATCAAGTACTGCTTGAACTTTTGGAAGATGGGATTCCCAATCTGTACTATAAATTATAACATCATCCAAATATGCTGCCGCATAACGAACATGGGGTTTCAGAATTCTATCCATCATCCTCTGGAATGTTGCCGGGGCCCCATGTAAACCAAATGGCAACACCGTATACTGAAATAAGCCCTCTGGGGTTGAAAAAGCTGTCTTTTCCTTTGCTTGACTAGTGAGAGGCACCTGCCAATACCCTTTCGTTAAATCAATTGTAGTGAGATAACGTGCTTTTCCTAGCCTTTCTATCAACTCATCTACTCTAGGCATTGGGTAGGTGTCAAATTTGGAAACACAATTAAGCTTACAAAAGTCATTACAGAACCTTAATGAACCATCCGACTTTGGAACAAGCACGATTGGACTGTTCCACTCACTTTGTGATTTCTCAATTACCCCAAGCTTTAACATTTTTTCTACCTCCAGTTTAATAGCCTTTCTACGAGCCTCAGGGACCCTATAGGGTTTAAGGCAGACCTTTTTCCCTGGTTCTGTTATTATGTCATGCTTAATAACATTAGTTTTTCCCAGTACCACAGAAAATACCTCTTTGTTTATTCTAATAAAATCCTTGACCTTTCGCTTCTGATGTACAGATAGGGTTTCCGATATATTTACCTCTGGTTCAGTGACAGGGAGTTATGTAGGTTTTAAGGCAACTAAAACTTCCCTATCTTTCCAAGGTTTTAACAGATTTATATGATATATTTGCTCAGGTTTCCTTCTCCCTGGCTGACTTACTTTGTAATTAACATCACCCACTTTCTCAATTATCTCATATGGGCCCTGCCAAGTAGCCAAGAATTTATTTTCAACTGTAGGGACCAGAACTAACACCCTATCCCTAGGTTGAAACACCCTGGCTCTAGCATTATGGTTGTAGCTGTACTTTTGTGCTTCCTGTGCTTTTCCCATATGTTCCCTTACAATGGGCATGACAGCTTCCATACGATCCTGCATTTGGGAAATATGTTCAATAATACTTCGATAAGGTGTTGTCTCTTGCTCCCAAGTCTCTTTAACTATATCTAGTAATCCCCTGGGATGCCGCCCATATAACAGTTCAAATTGGGAAAAACCTGTAGAAGCCTGGGGAACCTCCCTGATAGAGAACATTAAATAGGGTAACAGAAGGTCCCAATTTCTCCCATCTGTGTCAATTACCTTTCTTAGCATACTTTTGGGAGTTTTGTTAAACCTTTCTACTAAACCATCAGTCTGAGGGTGATATACTGAGGTCCTTAGTTGTTTTATGCCAAACAATTTACACAATTCTTTTGTAACCCTGGACATAAATGGAGTTCCTTGGTCTGTCAAAATTTCCTTAGGTATCCCGACCCTGCTAAACATTAGCATGAGTTCTTTTGCTATGGACTTTGCAGAGCTGTTACGAAGGGGAACTGCCTCAGGATAGCGTGTAGCATAATCAAGGATTACCAGTATATACTGATGTCCTCTAGCAGATTTAACCAGCGGACCCACCAAGTCCATAGCAATTCTTTCAAAAGGCACATCAATTATAGGCAAGGGCACTAAAGGGTTACGAAAATCTTTAGCAGGAGCTGTAAGTTGACACTTAGGACATGAAGCACAATAATCCTTGATGGCTACAAATATCCCTGGCCAATAAAACCTTCTAAGAACTCTCTCTTTGGTTTTCTCAACTCCCAAATGCCCCCCTAGAATGTGGTTATGTGCAAGATTTAATACAGTGTTTCTAAAATTCTGGGGCACCAAAAGTTGTTTAACAATGTCTGTTCCTTTCTTCTCTACACGATATACCAAATCATTAACTGCTTCAAAATAAGGATAGGGTAATACATTTCCTGGCTGTGTCACAACATCATTTATAACCCTGATATTATTTCTTGCCTCTACCAATGTTGGATCCTCCCATTGGGCTTTTTTAAAATTACCAGGGCCACCAACCAGATCGATCAAATCATCAATATTTTCCGAGCTAGTACTTGGTACTTCATTACTCTGAGAAGGTTGATCACCTACTAATACAGGCATAGGGCAATAAATCTTTTTTTTCTCCTTTTCAATGGAACCCCCTTCAAAATCAGTTTCAGAGAAAAGAAATACATAAATATCAGAAGTTTGACATATTTCTGGAGATTCTCATAACTCCAGAAATTTTGGAAAATCTCTCCCTATCACCACCTCATGGGCTAAATTTGGTACTACACCCACACAATATTTTAATTTACCACACTGAGTCTCAATCTCCACCTCAGCTGTAGGATATTCCCGTTTATCTCTATGAACACAGACAATTCCCATTTTTTTCCCCATAATCTAATACTGCATCTGGTACTAAAGATTTAGCCACTAGTGTGACCATACTTCCTGAATCAAGCAAAGCTCTAGACACTTTACCATTAACCATCACAGTACACCAATGGGAATCATTAATAACAGAGCTGTTGCTATTAGACAATAGTGAATGTGCAACATTACAGTCCATAAATTCATCTTTATCACAGTCTCTAGCAATATGCCCAACCTCATTACATTTAAAACATCTTACAGGTTGGTTATATTTAAATGTTTCCTTAATTCCTGGGGAAATGTCTCTGGTGTTTTGCCTATACACCTGCTGCTCTCTTATCCCCTTTATCCCCTGAACAGTCTTACCAGATCTTGTAGAGCTCTGGGACTTGGGATTGTGGGGCTGATCCATTGAAGATTGTTGCAAAACTTCTCCTGAAGCTATAAATCTTTCGACCAATACAATCAACTGATCCGCTGTTTGAGGATCACATTGATTAACCCACCGCCGCAGGGAAGCAGGTAATCCACGCTGAAACCGGTCCATCACCAGTAGTTCCACTATTTTGGTAGCCAAATTAACCTCTGGTTGCAGCCACTTCCTGGCAAGGTGTATAAGGTCGAACATCTGGGATCTTGCAGCATTATGAGATGAAAACATCCAGGAATGGAATCTTTGCGCACGGACTGCCGAAGTCACCCCCAGGCGTGCAAGGATTTCTGCTTTCAATTTCTCATAGTCACTGGCTTGTGCTGGCTCTAAATCAAAGTAGGCCTTCTGAGGTTCACCACTAAGAAATGGCGCAAGTATACTCGCCCACTCAACTGTCGGCCATTTTTCTCTTTCTGCTGTGCGTTCAAATGCCAAAAGATACGCCTCAACATCATCAGCTGCTCTCATTTTTTTAAGATAATGACTAGCCCTTATTACTCTGGAACCTTGGCTGCCACCAACATATTCAGAGTTCAGTTTTTCTGATATGGCTTGAACCTCTCGTTGCAGAGTTTGTGAAGCACTTTGTTGCTCTTCCCAGGTCTTCCTGAATGTCTTAGCTTGCACAGCAGCCATCTGTTGTATCAACAATTCAGTGTTCTCCTTCTGTGATTTAGCCAGCAGCATAGCACTCTCTGACTGGGCCAAGACCAACTGTTGCAGTGCTGCACTATTTTCAGCAGCTTTTCTGTTAGTCTCCTGCTGTATAGCATTAGAATGGATCAAAGCTTTAATGACTTCCTCCATGTTGCTTGCAGATTATTATGCCCACAGACATACAACGTGGTTGCCCGCATTCTCCACCAAGTGTAACAGGAACACTTTTAACCACGGTCTTCTAGGGCACAAATGCAGCACAGGACAGTCCACTGTAGTTTAAAAGGCTTTATTTTTTTACAGCAATAACAAACAGGCAGTTCATTTTCAAAAGAGGGAAATCCTTCCTCTGCAGCAAAGTTAAGTACCTTTAAATGTGTCCCAGCACTTCACAGCATTCCACAAGTGCTTTGTAAAAATAATGTCCTTTTACAGTTCACAGGAACAAAAAGTCTTTTACACAGTGTAACAAACACACACACCAGCTTCTGTAGCTGTGTAACTCTCCCCCAAGGCCTAAGTGAGGCTGCTATTTAAACCCTCACAACTTCTAATTAGCCACACCTGTGATTAGCTGCTGGACAGCTTCACAACTGTCTGGGATAATGGCCCACCCTCTCTCCAATTATCCCAAACCCCAGGGACCCAGAACACAGTTTATCAACTGCATAATCAAATACACACTCTTTCTCCCTGGGGTTTTAACTGAAAGGAGAAATAGCATGTACAATGCTTGGTCTTAAATATCTTCCATTTATAACCAGGCCTTGCTTTCTGTCACAACATATACATACATACTTACCCATATACATACATACACATACACACACACATATACACATACATATACATACACATATACATACATACTTACACATATACATTCATACACACATGCATACATACATACACATACACACATACATGCACACACACATACATACCTACATACACACACGCATAAACACATACATACACACATACATGTACATACATGCATTTTTGACCCCTACCCAGTCCCACCCAATGTCATATACCAGATTCTTTTAGTTCTACCACAAAATATTATTTTCATTATTAAAACTTTGTTATTACGTCTAAATATAACTTTAAATCATTTGTTTCCATAACATTTTCATGTGTTTCATAATCCAAAGTAGCACGTGAGAGTCATTTATTTCATTTAAAAATTTGAGCGACATACTTAAAGGGACAGTCTACTCCAGAATTTGTATTGTTTAAACGATAGATAATCCCTTTTTTACCTATTCCCCAGTTTTGCATAACAAACACGGTTACATTAAAATCCTTTTTACATCTGTGATTACCTTGTATTGAGCCCCTGCAGACTGCACCCTTATTTCAGTTCTTTTGGCAGGCTTGCATTTTAGTCAATCAGTGCTGACTCCTTCAGGTAACTCCACAGGAGTGAGGACATTGTTAACTAAATGGCACACATGAACTAGCGCTGTTTAGCTATAAAAACTATGAAAATGCACTAACATAAGAGGCGGCCTTCAATGGCTTAGAAATTAGCATATGAGCCTACCTAGGTTTATCTTTCAACAGAGAATACCAAGAGAACAAAGCAAATTTGATAATAAAAGTAAAATGGAAAGTTGTTTAAACTTTCATATCCTATCTGAAAGTTAATTTTGACTTGACTGTCCCTGTAACTGACTAACTATAATACGATCACAATAAACACAATAATACCGTCCTTGGCTATCTATCAAAAACACAGAGGAAGCTAAAATAGTTTTGGTCATGTAAACATGATTTGGTTAAAAATATGAACCATCCGATTGATATACCAGAATGTGCATCATTGTTTGTTCAAGGCCAAGTGCAAGATAACACAACTATTATTATTTATTGTGCTTTAATTCTAGCCAGTGTTTAATGTTCCTTTAAAGGGACACTGAACCCAAATGTTTTCTTTCGTGATTCAGAAAGAGCATGACATTTTAAGCGTCTTTCTAATTTACTCCTATTATCAAATTTTCTTCATTCTCTTGGTATCTTTATTTGAAATACAAGAATGAAAGTTTAGATGCCGGCCCATTTTTTGTGAACAACCTGGGTTGTCCTTGCTGATTGATGGATAAATTCATCCTCCAATAAAAAAGCACTGTCCAGAGTGCTGAACCTAAAAAAAAAGCTTAGATGTATTCTTTTTCAAATAAAGATAGCAAGAGAATGAAGAAAAATTGATAATAGGAGTAAATTAGAAAGTTGCTTAAAATTGCATGCTCTATCTGAATCACAAAAGAAAAATTGTGGGTTCAGTGTCCATTTAAGCATGCATATTTCTATGTAACTTTCTTTTTTAATTGAAATTCCTTTTGAATGGATAGGAAATAAACTTGCATGATTCAGATAGCACGTTATTTTAAGACACTTTGGGGCCGATTTATCATACGTCGGGTGGGCATGATCCACTGAGCGGATCATGTCCGCTCAACATCGCTGAATGCCAACAGCATACGCTGTCTGCATTTAGCATTGCACAAGCATTTCTGGTGAACTGCTTGTGCAATGCCACCCCTGCAGATTTGCGGCCAATCGGCCTTTAGCAGGGGGTGTCAGTCAACACAATCGTATTCGATCTGGGTGATTGCTGTTTGCCGCCTCAGAGGAGGCGGACCAGTTAAGGAGCAGCTTGCGCAGAAACAGGGGCCATTCAGCCCTTGATAAATTGGCCTCTTTAAATTCACTTCTATTTTTAAATGTGCTTTGTTCTTTTGTGATTGTTAGTTAAAAAAGAATACGCACGTATCCTACACTAGTTAGAGCTAGTTGCTGATTGGTGACTGCACACATTTGTCTCTAGTGATTGGCTAACTACAGGTGCTGCGAGTAGTGCAATGTTGTTCCTTCAGCAAAGAATGAAGCAAATTTGATAATAGAAGTAAATTGGAAAGCTTTTTAAAATTTTATGTTCTATCCAAATCAAAATGTTGGGGTTTCCTATCCTTAATCTTGTTACAACCTAAAAATGTTGTTAAATGTATTATATTTCCCAAATATATTTTAATATAAAAACTTGACACGTGCAATTCTAAAATCAATTTGTTTTCTGAAAAATTGTTTTCACTAGACGGAGTTTGGACAATGTAGTAATTCATAGAGGCAGTTTTCCTTTCTTTAAAGGGACAGTCTAGTCAAAACTAAACTTTTATGATTCAGATAGGGCATGCAATTTTAAACAACTTACTTTCATCATACAATTTTCATTGTTCTCTTGGTATTCTTTGTTGAAAGCTAAACCTAGGTAGGCTCATATGCTGATTTCTAGAAGGCCACCTCTTATCTCAGTGCAGTTTGACAGTTTTTCACAGATAGACAGCACTAGTTTATGTGTGCCATATAGATAACATTGTGCTCACTCCCGTGGAGTTATTTATGAGTCAGCACAGATTGGCTAAAATGCAAGTCTGCCAGAAGAACTGAAATAAGAGGGCAGTCTGCACAGGCTTATATACAAGGTAATCACATTGGTAAAAAGTGTTTTAATATAACCGTGTTGGTAATGCAAAACTAGGAAATAGGTAATAAAAGGATTATCTATTTTTTTTTTAACAATAACAACTTTGGAGTAGACTGTACCTTTAAGTGCACTGAAACTTATGATAGCAAAATGCCTGTAGTGTTTGTTTTCTTATGTCATAGCTGATATATTAATAATAAACAACTGGGCGTTTGAGAGATTGTAGAACCCGAGAGGATCTTGCAAATTGAAGTCTTTCATTTTTTTTTTTTCAGTCTGTGTGTGGTTTGATAGAGTTCAGTAATCCCTTAATTAATTTTAAGTGCATGCATGCGTGCCTGGGTGTGAATTAGCAAGCTAAGAGGTGAGAACAGAGAGACACTGTTTAAATGAACAGTAAATCCACAAAAAATGTCAAATTGTAGTTTTTATAAAAGGAAATATTTCTTAGAAATAAAATCAATACTTTGTAGAAAACCATTGTAGACTCTCAAATTAATCAGACTTTTAGGTTGATGTGTTGATCCCTGAGAAACTGTGTCAAATGTAATATTCCAAATTCATTTAAATGTTTATAAATATTATCGGCATGAAATTGCAATATACAAAATGTTACAATTGAAAGAAATGCAAACAGATGGGTAAGAAAACCAATGTGATGAAAATTAATTTGCAACATGAAATATTATTTTTTAAAGCCAACTCATGTAATTTTTCATATTTAAAAATGGATACTATTATAGACTAGATTAAAATACAGTACCATAGAGGAGGGTTTTTCAAACCACAGCTCAGGACCCATTACTGGATCAGAACACCATGTTTACTGAGTTACGACTTGCGTATGTTGTAGAAGAGTGTTTGTGTTGTATGAGAGTTTGTGTGTGTTGTATGAGAGTGTGTGGTGTGTGTGCTTTGTATAAGAAAGTTTATGTGTTGTATGAGACTGTGTGAGTTGTGTGTGTGCTGTATGAGAGTGTGTGCGGTGTGTGTGCTTTGTATAAGAGAGTGTGTGTGTGTGTTGTATGAGAGTGTGTGGTGTGTGTTGTATGAGAGTGTGTGATGTGTGTTGTATGAGAGTGTGTGTGATGTTTGTGCTTATAAGAGTGTGTGTTGTATTAGTGTTTGGTGAATGTGTTGTATGAGAGTGTGTGTTGTATAAGTGTGTGTGGTGTGTGTTGTATAAGAGTGTGTGTGTTGTATTAGTGTTTGGTGGATGTCTTGTATGAGAGTGTGTGTTGTATAAGTGTGTGTGTATGTTGTAGAAGAGTGTTTGTGTTTTATGAGAGTTTGTGTGTGTTGTGTGAGAGTATGTGGGTTGTGTGTGTGTTGTATGAGAGTGTGTGGTGTGTGTGCTTTGTATAAGAAAGTGTGTGTGTTGTATGAGAGTGTGTGTTTTATGAGAGTATGTGAGTTGTGTGTGTGTTGTATGAGAGTGTGTGTGGTGTGTGTGCTTTGTATAAGAGAGTGTCTGTGTATTGTATGAGAGTGTGTGTTGTATGAGAGAGTGTGTGATGTTTGTGCTTATAAGAGTGTGTGTTGTATTAGTGTTTGGTGAATGTGTTGTATGAGAGTGTGTGATGTATAAGAGTGTGTGTGTGTTGTATGAGAGAGTGTGTGATGTTTGTGCTTATAAGAGTGTGTGTTGTATTAGTGTTTGGTGAATGTGTTGTATGAGAGTGTGTGTTGTATAAGAGTGTGTGTGTGTTGTACTAGTGTTTGGTGGATGTCTTGTATGAGCGTGTGTGCTGTATAAGTGTGTGTGTAGTGTGTGTTTGTGTGTTGTATAAGAGTGTGTGTCATTAACTTTTACAATTATTTCAAGTTTGACTACAATCAGTCATAAAGTATGCACACATTTTAGTCACTTTGCCAACAATTGCAGCTATCTTGTTGTATAATACTTCAGACCAAGCATAAATAAAGGGTCACAAAGGTAAGTAGTATCATGGTGCTGGGTCTAGGTGAATAAAGTTTGAAGAACCCTGCCGTAGAGAACTACAATAGAATTTCAAGTGAGCCGACACAAAAATGTGGATACGCTGTAATAGACACCAACTAATTTAAAGAAAACAAAGCGATACTGATAACATTCATCATTATTTATTTGTTTCCCTTAAATTACCTTAGGAGCTAAAATACTTACCTTAAGTACCCTGGAGAGCTGTACCTATCCCGAGTTCTGACCCTTCTTCAGTGCCCCTGGAAACGCTAATAGGAGGCTTAGTGTAGGGATAACTGCAGCTCTCAAGCGACCTAGAAGTAAGTATATAAGACTACAGGTGAAAATTTTCACCTGCAGCAAAGGCACATTTACATTAATTTTAAACAAATCAAATACCAAATAGCTAAATATTCGTAAAACTATTTTTTTCTGAATATTTGGTCCGAAAACAATTGTTTTTGCCCATTCACATGTCTAGACAGTATTGTCAATAATTAACTTTTGCAACATATTCCTTAGATAGATGAACACTTGATGGCAATTAGAAAATGAGACATGATCAAAATGTGCATCTGTTGTTGGTCACTGTAGAGAATTACAGAAATAAATTTTCGAAGTGGCCAAAATTGGTAATTTTATTTATTTATTTATTTATTTATTTATTAAATTGTCACCATATTCATCCATACAGGGAGTGCAGAATTATTAGGCAAGTTGTATTTTTGAGGATTAATTTTATTATTGAACAACAACCATGTTCTCAATGAACCCAAAAAAAACTCATTAATATCAAAGCTGAATAGTTTTGGAAGTAGTTTTTAGTTTGTTTTTAGTTATAGCTATTTTAGGGGGATATCTGTGTGTGCAGGTGACTATTACTGTGCATAATTATTAGGCAACTTAACAAAAAACATATATATACCCATTTCAATTATTTATTTTTACCACTGAAACCAATATAACATCTCAACATTCACAAATATACATTTCTGACATTCAAAAACAAAACAAAAACAAATCAGTGACCAATATAGCCACCTTTCTTTGCAAGGACACTCAAAAGCCTGCCATCCATGGATTCTGTCAGTGTTTTGATCTGTTCACCATCAACATTGCGTGCAGCAGCAACCACAGCCTCCCAGACACTGTTCAGAGAGGTGTACTATTTTCCCTCCTTGTAAATCTCACATTTGATGATGGACCACAGGTTCTCAATGGGGTTCAGATCAGGTAAACAAGGAGGCCATGTCAATAGATTTTCTTCTTTTATACCCTTTCTTGCCAGCCACACTGTGGAGTACTTGGATGTGTGTGATGGAGCATTGTCCTGCATGAAAATCATGTTTTTCTTGAAGGATGCAGACTTCTTCCTGTACCACTGCTTGAAGAAGGTGTCTTCCAGAAACTGGCAGTAGGACTGGGAGTTGAGCTTGACTCCATCCTCAACCCGAAAAGGCCCCACAAGCTCATCTTTGATGATACCAGCCCAAACCAGTACTCCACCTCCACCTTGCTGGTGTCTGAGTCGGACTGGAGCTCTCTGCCCTTTACCAATCCAGCCACGGGCCCATCCATCTTGCCCATCAAGACTCACTCTCATTTCATCAGTCCATAAAACCTTAGAAAAATCAGTCTTGAGATATTTCTTGGCCCAGTCTTGACATTTCAGCTTGTGTGTCTTGTTCAGTGGTGGTCGTCTTTCAGCCTTTCTTACCTTGGCCATGTCTCTGAGTATTGCACACCTTGTGCTTTTGGGCACTCCAGTGATGTTGCAGCTCTGAAATATGGCCAAACTGGTGGCAAGTGGCATCTTGGCAGCTTAACGCTTGACTTTTCTCAGTTCATGGGCAGTTATTTTGCGCCTTGGTTTTTCCACACGCTTCTTGCGACCCTGTTGACTATTTTGAATGAAACGCTTGATTGTTCGATGATCACGCTTCAGAAGCTTTGCAATTTTAAGAGTGCTGCATCCCTCTGCAAGATATCTCACTATTTTTGACTTTTCTGAGCCTGTCAAGTCCTTCTTTTGACCCATTTTGCCAAAGGAAAGGAAGTTGCCTAATAATTATGCACACCTGATATAGGGTGTTGATATCATTAGACCACACCCCTTCTCATTACAGAGATGCACATCACCTAATATGCTTAATTGGTAGTAGGCTTTTGAGCCTATACAGCTTGGAGTAAGACAACATGCATAAAGAGGATGATGTGGTCAAAATACTCATTTGCCTAATAATTCTGCACACAGTGTAGTATAGATTATGGAAGCACCAAGGTTTACAATACATTATATACATACTTATTACATGGAGAGAAGGTCTTACAATCTAGATGTTAGAGGGAATGAGACTAATGTGTGCAGCAGCACATAGAATGATGAAGAGTTTTTTGAGTGTAGATACGAAATGTATCTGAGTGAGTTTTCCAATATTGCTTTATTCTATAAAATGTGGGGGACAGCATGGTCAAACAAGGTAGAGTGGTCATCAGAGCATGTGCTGTCTGAGCAGCTTCTTAAACAAATATTAGGATAAACTAAATAATTGGTAGAGCAAAGATGGTGGTTTGAGAGCATTTGGAGATGAGTATAGAAGCACAGCTGAGTTTAAGATTGCTTTATAGATTAGGTCAGTATTTTGAATCTGATTTTAGCATATGGTGAGCCATTGTAAGTAATGGCTGACAGATAGAATAGATTCAAGACAAGTGAGTTTATTATAATGTGTTGTGTACAAACAGGGAGAATTCTAGAGATGTTATATGAAGGAGGTAAAATCTGGCAAGAACTCTGATACAGAGAGTGAAGAATTAAGCACTATATGTGATTTCAAGAAAGTGGGCATGGGTCATAATTGAGATTTAAGATATATAAGATATATAAGAGAGAGTTTAAAGATATTGAGCTGTGGTTTTCTAATCCAGAGAAACTTATATGTTTTCTAAAGAAAGGTGTATAGAGGAAGAAAAGTAAGGACGCAAGATAAAGGTCTGGATTCTTCAACTCTCTTGAAACTAATATCTCTACACAACTCTTGGAAATTGAGAAGTGGACAATTCTTAAAGATTTGTACCCAATCCTCATCACATCTAGGAATTATGAATGATTCTCTTTTGTAATCAATTGATCAATGTCTACATTGCGTAACCGTTCACCTGTTTGTGCATAGAACAATCATCATTGTAAAGCATCATAGCTTAATGAAACCACCTTCAAAGCATTACAGAACAAACCAACTTAAACTGAATAAAAAGCATTCAAGTTGAGATACTTTATAGGGCCAATAGAGTCTTTATAAAATCTGCATGACTGGCGTTACGTATAGGTAACACATCCTGACCAAATCGCCGGAGCACCTATGGTCAGTGATGTACATTTACATTAAGGGGGCAGTCTAGTCCAAATTAAACTTTCATATAGGGCATGCATTTCTAAACAACTTTCCAATTTACTTTTATCATCAAGCTTGCTTTGTTCTCTTGGAATTCTTTGTTAAAAGATAAACCTTGGTAGGCTCATACAGGGAGTGCAGAATTATTAGGCAAATGAGTATTTTGACCACATAATCCTCTTTATGCATGTTGTCTTACTCCAAGCTGTATAGGCTCGAAAGCCTACTACCAATTAAGCATATTAGGTGATGTGCATCTCTGTAATGAGAAGGGGTGTGGTCTAATGACATCAACACCCTATATCAGGTGTGCATAATTATTAGGCAACTTCCTTTCCTTTGGCAAAATGGGTCAAAAGAAGGACTTGACAGGCTCAGAAAAGTCAAAAATAGTGAGATATCTTGCAGAGGGATGCAGCACTCTTAAAATTGCAAAGCTTCTGAAGCGTGATCATCGAACAATCAAGCCTTTCATTTAAAATAGTCAACAGGGTCGCAAGAAGCGTGTGGAAAAACCAAGGCGCAAAATAACTGCCCATGAACTGAGAAAAGTCAAGCGTTAAGCTGCCAAGATGCCACTTGCCACCAGTTTGGCCATATTTCAGAGCTGCAACATCACTGGAGTGCCCAAAAGCACAAGGTGTGCAATACTCAGAGACATGGCCAAGGTAAGAAAGGCTGAAAGACGACCACCACTGAACAAGACACACAAGCTGAAACGTCAAGACTGGGCCAAGAAATATCTCAAGACTGATTTTTCTAAGGTTTTATGGACTGATGAAATGAGAGTGAGTCTTGATGGGCCAGATGGATGGGCCCGTGGCTGGATTGGTAAAGGGCAGAGAGCTCCAGTCCGACTCAGACGCCAGCAAGGTGGAGGTGGAGTACTGGTTTGGGCTGGTATCATCAAAGATGAGCTTGTGGGGCCTTTTCGGGTTGAGGATGGAGTCAAGCTCAACTCCCAGTCCTACTGCCAGTTTCTGGAAGACACCTTCTTCAAGCAGTGGTACAGGAAGAAGTCTGCATCCTACAAGAAAAACATGATTTTCATGCAGGACAATGCTCCATCACACGCGTCCAAGTACTCCACAGCATGGCTGGCAAGAAAGGGTATAAAAGAAGAAAATCTAATGACAGGGCCTCCTTGTTCACCTGATCTGAACCCCATTGAAAACCTGTGGTCCATCATCAAATGTGAGATTTACAAGGAGGGAAAACAGTACACCTCTCTGAACAGTGTCTGGGAGGCTGTGGTTGCTGCTGCACGCAATGTTGATGGTGAACAGATCAAAACACTGACAGAATCCATGGATGGCAGGCTTTTGAATGTCCTTGCAAAGAAAGGTGGCTATATTGGTCAGTGAATTGTTTTTGTTTTGTTTTTGAATGTCAGAAAAGTATATTTGTGAATGTTGAGATGTTATATTGGTTTCACTGGTAAAAATAAATAATTGAAATGGGTATATATTTGTTTTTTGTTAAGTTGCCTAATAATTATGCACAGTAATAGTCACCTGCACACACAGATATCCCCCTAAAATAGCTAAAACTAAAAACAAACTAAAAACTACTTCCAAAAATATTCAGCTTTGATATTAATGAGTGTTTTGGGTTCATTGAGAACATGGTTGTTGTTCAATAATAAAATTAATCAACAAAAATACAACTTGCCTAATAATTCTGCACTCCCTGTATGCTAATTTATAAGCTCTTGAAGGCCGTCTCTTATCGCAGTGCATTTTGACAGGTTTTATAGCTAAACAGCGCTAGTTCATGTGTGTCATATAGATAGCATTGTGCCCACTCCCGTGGAGTTACCTAGCAGTTAGCACTGATTGGCTAAAATGCAAGTCTGTCAAAATAACTGAAATAAGGGGACAGTCTGCAGAAGCTTAGATACAAGGTAATCACAGAGGTAAAAAATATATTAATATAACCGTGTTGGTTATGCAATACTGGGGAATGGGTAATAAAGGGTATAGCTACAATTCTGGAGTAGACTGTCTCTTTAATGTGTTTCCATAATTGCTACTGTTGTAATCAGTGCTTCATAATTAGTTTTCATTTGAGATTTTATATATTTTGCACTAAATACAAATATAGATGGCAGGAATGACTACATTTGTAGAAAATCTAGATGATCTTTATAAAATGTCAAACATGATATTGCCTTGAAAACAAAGTCCTTGGAAACCTCCCTATGAATCAAGCCAATGGCCTTGTGGTATTCCTGCAGATTGTGGTAAGAGATCAGGGGATGTGATAATAAAATAGATTCTAAATGAGTAATTGAGTAAAACATTTGTACGATGGTGGGGTTGGTTTAGTAGGTTTCTAGAGATATAATTAAGTTAAAGTGTCCCTGTTGTCTAATTATAAGCAGTGTCCTCTAATTATTTTTTTGTGAAGTGTTTGTAGTGAAAGCTTGATTGGAAGTGTAAGCATTGTATAAGAGAAAATGGAGTAAAGTTACTGGACAGCAGTTAGAGGGAGACGTACAGTAAAGAGTGTTTTTTTTTTGTCAGAAATTGATGTAATTAGAGCATGATTAAAATTATTTGGAAATGTGCAAGTGGTGAGAGATTAGTTATAAAGATGAGTTAGGGTTGGATTCAGATGAAAGAAGTAATGAGGGAATAGGGTCAAAGGATAGTTTTTTTTAAGTATAGAAAGTTAATAATGGAGCTACTATAATACATTGTTGAAGAAGTAGAGTATTTAAAAGTCATTTTTAAGTACATTTAAATTTACTCCTTTTATCATATTTACTTTGTAATCTTGGTATCCTTTTTTGAAGGGCATATGTGCATATCCAATGCAGTATGGGGAGCTAGCAGGTGATTGGTTGGTTCAAACATTTTCTCTTGTCATTGGCTCCCAAGAGGTGATCAGCTAGCTCCCAGTAGTGCATTGGTGACTAGCAGCTGACTTGAATTATCTGTTTATTCCCTTTACAGGGGTTAAACACATGGCTATATGAAAGAAACAGTGCAATAATAAAATGGTCCAACATTTCTTCTTTTTTGCTTGTTTATGTCTCTTAAATAGATTTGAGACTAGATGGAGGTTAAGGTATTGGCATGGGGCATACATAAATATTGTTTCTAGGGTTTTCTCTTTTTTCTTTATGTACTATGTGATATTGTGAGCAGTGTTCCCTCTAAGGCCAGTTTTGCGAGCAGCAAGCAGTGAAACAATTAATTAGCAACTTACAAACACTACATAATGCAGACTGCAAGGTGAGGTTACCCTATTAAGGGATAGATTACAAGTGGAGCTCGTGCACTATAAATAGTCAGCCATTACAAGCGTTCTGGAAATTAACCAGAGATTAGATCTCTGCTTAATTTTTCAAAAATGCCCCCAATGGCTCCAAAATAAAGTATATTTAAAATAAAAAATAAATGCACAAATTAGTTTTTAGGGGTTAAAGTTGGCGGGTGCGGGGAATTGGAAAAAAAAAGACACTAATAAGTGCATTTACATTGTGCTCTATGGGGAACTGTGTGTTTCCTGTAAATTTCTAGGTATATGCTTACATACATATATAATTAAATGTTAATATGTGTATATACCTACATATGTATGTGATTATATGTGAATATACACATATAAACACATAATTATATATGTATATGAGCATATACATATATATTTAACATTTGTTGCCCAACGTTCTCATGCCATGGCTCTCAGCATGAGAACGAGGCTCCCATTAGAGCCTATGGAAGCGCTTTCTATTGAGCACAAAGCTTCCATGCCACTTCAAATACCAGCGCACAATTGCGTGTACTGGTATTATGAGTGGAACACAAATATCATGCTTGCAAAACCGCAATTTTGCGCACCATTCATAATCTGATCCTAACTGTTTCACTGCTTAGCCACTCACAAATCTAGTCTTAGAGGGGTTGTGAGTGGATGGATATGCCGGAAAAAAGACGCAGAATTTAAAACTTGATAAGAAGCACCTGGGATTTGAAGAGTATCAATATGTGATAAACTTAGATGAAGAAGTCAGCAAAATAGTATTATTTTCTTTATGGATGTGTAGCAGTGTCAGGGAAGGGAGCAGCTGTTTCATGTACCACGGTTGTCATTGAACATATTTGTGGTGAATTACTGTGAGTACAGCATGACTACTGTTAATGAGTGCTTGGTATTTTACTGTGGGGTCACATGGTCTTTTCAAGAAAGCAATGATATAAAATACTGGCTTTAGTGTGGTGGAAAACTCTGCACATATAAGGCTAGATTACAAGTAGAGCGCTAAATTATCGCGCATACCCACAAACGGGATAAATAACCAACCATTACAAGTAGTATTATATTTTTTTTATTTTAAAAAATGTAGCTTTTTTTTCATAGAAAAATAACTGCACTAGGCAGTTTTGGGGCTTTAAAGCTTGGCAGGTGTGGGGTGTTAGAAAAAAAAATGCACTGAAAAGTGCATTTACGTTGTGATCTTTGGGAACTGTGTGTTCCCAGTAAATATATATGTTTATGCTTATATTCATATACACATATTAACACATAAATATATATGTATATCAGCATATAAATATATATATATATATATATATATATATATACATATATATATATATATATATATATATATATATATATATATATATAAATGCTGCCATCACATACGCTACGTATCTCTTTGCTATGCTTAGGTTCTGGAGCCTATGGAAGCAGAGGCATAACTGGAAACCACAGGGCCCAGGTGCAAGAATCTAAGAAGCCCCCCCCCCCCCCCCCGAAAAATCAGATTATATGTCCGCAAAAGGAGGTACCCTGTGCCCACAGTCTGTAGGATGGTCTGACCCCCTATTACTGCATATAGTGACACTGTTTAACCCACCAGTATTGTATATAGTGAGTCAGTGACACAGTCTGTAATCTGCCGGTGAGATGGCTGGCCTGACCCTACCCGTCCCAATACTTTATAAAGTGACAACAGTAGTCTGTGACATAGTCCAGCCCGCCCTTACTGTATATAGTGGTACTGTATAGTGACAATGTTTACCCCCTCCCCCAATGCTGTAGTAACAAGGTCTGTAATTTGCTGGTTCTACAAACATACATACACACACACATACATGCATAAATACACACACAGTCACATACATACATACATACATACACACACAAACACACACCAATGGGTAAAACAGAAAGACTAACCCCTGTAGTCAGAGACACTAGTGAAGCATCATGTCACACTCACATGATATCAGTGAAGTCAGTGGCAGGTCAACGTTTTTTTATTAAAAAAATAAAAAAGACATTTTTTTTAAGCTGGGCCAGTCGCAATTGCGGCCTCTGCACCCCCTGTAGTTTCGCCCCTGGCCGCAGGGCTGTTTTCCAATATGATAATGACCACAAACAGACCTCCAAGACAACCACTGCCTTGCTAAAAAAGCTGAGGGTAAAGGTGATGGACTGGCCAAGCATGTCTCCAGACCTAAACCCTATTGAGCATCTGTGGGGCATCCTGAAACTGAAGGTGGGGGAGCACAAGGTCTCAAACATCCACCAGCTCCATGATGTCGTGGAAGAGGACTCCAGTGGCAACCTGTGAAGCTCTGGTGAACTCCATGCCCAAGAGGGTTAAGGCAGTGCTGGAAAGTAATGGTGGCCACACAAATTATTGACACTTTGGACCCAATTTGGACATTTCCACTTATGGGTGTACTCACTTTTTTTGCCAACGGTTTAGACATTAATGGCTGTGTGTTGAGTTATTTTGAGGGGACAGCAAATTTTCACTGTTATACAGGCTGTTCACTCACTACTTTACATTGTAGCAAAGGGTCATTTCTTCAGTGTTGTCACATGAAAAGATATAATAAAATATTTACAAAAATGTGAGGAGTGTACTCACTTTTGTGGGATACTGTAACATAGTATATAAATAGAAATATATATATTTAAAATAAAAATTACAATATCCTGTAGGTGAAGAACATTTGAATATTAAATATGTATTTATATGTATATATATATATATATATATATATATATATATATATATATATATATATATATATATATATATATATATATATATATATATATATATATATATATATAAATATAAACATACAAAATAGCCCTTTGCAGTCAGACACCTTGCACTGTACCATATAGCTTTTAACCCTTATAACGTTTTTTATATATATTTTAATGAATCATTTTCATCAGATAGTGTTTATATGAGTGTAACTGTAATTTTTTATGTATTTATGCTATTGCTTTTTTTTAATGTACTACCCCTTAAGCAAAGGTTTTAGCCTTGCTAACCCAGCGGGCATAAAATGTGATTGCGCAGCGCTTTAGCTTTCAACTTGTAATACGCACACTATTTCCACTCGCTCACAACAGTTAGTGCACCACTTGTAATCTAGCCCACTGTGATTTGATGAACTTTATAGAGGCCAGCTGTGAAACTCCTAATGGTTGAGTTTGCTATTTATCTCCTATCTTCAAAGTGTGAGTATATCATATCATCTACAGATTATATATTATTAGAGTATACATTATTAACCAATATGCTACAAGGCTCCAATTTGAAATTATGACCACATTGTTTGATCACACGTTGTGCTTGCACTTTCAAACAATAATCTGAGAGCCTACAGTATTTTGAAAGACAAGTGTATACTGACATTTTTAAATTGTTGTTTTGCAAACAGCCATTCTCATGCAATAAAAACTGTTTCAATGTGATTTTAAAATGCGTGATAGAAAGTTGAGGAGTCCTTTGTCATATAAATACAGCAAATTCTATTGAGAGTCTCACCAATTCATGTATAAACCTCTTTAAATTGGTTTTAACTGTATTATTTGTCCAAATATTTTATATTAGATTCATGTTCCATTATGTAATCATCAAAAGATTAGTGGGTTGGAAGCTTCCAAGTGATTCAATACTTGCAAATAGACCTACATGGCTTTTTATGATCAACCTATTCATTGTATTTTTCCCTTGGCCTTTGCAAATAGCTTCTAGTACTATTCCACAATAAACTAATATTAACCTCTGTCTTTTAAATGGTACAAATGTGTGAAAAGAAATTTCAACAGCAGAAGATTTGAGGATAAATATCATTTTATGAGCTGCATTAGCATTACATGATTAAGTATAGAAACAGCCTAATTATGTGCTTTTTTGATCAACTGACTCGTATATAATAAACACTTTGAAATTTTCACACCTCATTAATTTTATTCTACCTAATATGAATACACATTACTCAAAAAGTGCATTCATTGCGTAGGTCTGTGCAAAATCTCTCTTTGGAACAAAGATGAATAAGTCTTTATTATCCTATTCATTTGTAATTTCTTTGATGGTCGGTTGTGTTTTGTGTGATCTTTGAATTTCCATGCAAATAGAAAAACAAAGTAGGGATATTCTGTATTAAACTATGATGGAATTTAAACATTCCTAGGAAATAAATAAAGCATTCCTAAACCAAATAGCCACCTATATGCACATTATAGGCACTTTTTTCAATAATATATATATATATATATATATACTGTATATATATATTCTTCAGATTTGATCTCCACAAAGCATCACAATAAACATTGTTTTCTACCTTCTTTTCTATTTTTATATGCTAGTACCAAGATGGTTGGACTTTGAGGGCATTTTCACAGAGTAATGATTATATACACTCCCCGGCCACTTTATTAGGTACACCTGTTCAATTGCTTGGTAACTGTCAGGGTTTTTTCCCTGTTGTGTTTGCCATGTGATGCTGGCAGCCATTTTACTCACCTCTCTTCCTCACTATGGTGCATTGTGGGGGATGCTGCTCAATTCCTGCACTTCCTTTTATGGCCAGACTGGTGTGCATCATCCATGTGAGACAGGATGCAGTCTCAGAATTGTGATGTCATCACTTATTATTTAAAGGGCCTCTGTTCAGTATGCTTTGTCCTTGCGTTGTCTCAGACCTGTTTGTGAGAGTTCCTGTGTATTACCTGGCTGCCTGACGTCCTTCCTGGTGCCTGATCCCTGGCTTGTTCCGGACTCTGCTGTTCTCCTTGCTCCTGATTCCGGCTCGTCTGACTATTAGCTTTGGCTCCTGACTCAGCTCGTCTGACTACCAGCTCTGGTTTTGATTCCTGGCTTGTTATTTGACTTGTGGACTTTTTTATTATTTTTTGCTATTAATAAAGGTGTGATTATTTTTGCACTTCTCATCTCAGTCTGATTCCTGGCACCCTGACAGTAACACAAATTGCTAATCAGCCAATCACATGGCAGCAACTCAATGCATTTAATCATCTAGACATTATAAAGATGACTTGCTGAAGTTCAAACCGAGTACTAGAATGGGGAAGAAAAGGGATTTAAGTGACTTTGAACGTGGCATGGTTGTTGTTGGTGCAAGACGGACTGGTTTGAGTATTTAAAAAACTGCTGATCTACTGGGATTTTAACTCACAACCATTTATAGGGTTTACAGAGAATAGTGTATATTGATATATGATAGATTATCTATATAAAACAATTACAAACATTGTTGCACAATGAGCATTTGCATCTAATGTAGAAAAGACTTGTCAGCTAAAAAGCATGAGCAGGGGATTATGAAGTAGTGCAATTCAGCCTCAGAACATTATTAAGATATCCGTGTACCACTATACTGGTTACAATTAAAATTTAAACAAATTTCACATCACAGGTTTTTTCCAGGTGAAAAAACAATCTTAATATGTTTAAATTGTTGTCATTTATAGGGATGGTGACAAAGTGGTCAGTACAATAAGCATTTACTATGCCTTAAACATTTCAGATATCTTGCTGCGGAATATTTAAACTGACTGAACGTGATTGGTTCACATATACTAAAAAAAAATAATACGATTTTTAAATCCTTCCCTGAGTCCCTTCAAACCTGTGATATGAAATTATATCTCAACAATTGATAATGAACCCATGAAACAAGGTTAAATTAATAGTATTTTTTAGTCTTTTTTATTTTGTATGCACTAGAGTATATACAAAATAAAGTCTTACATACTCATTGCTAAATTAACATATTTTATATGTAGAGGGGCAAGTTGGCATGACAACAATGGCATTCAAGTGACATTTCAAGTGGCAAAATGTGTTTAACCTAAACTTAAATGTTTAACCTAAACTAAAAATAATTAAACTATGATGCATTTGAATATAAACTGTCCATAAATTAAAAATTGCTATTAGCTTTATAGAGCATGCCAATGGCTTTACTGCTTCCCAAAAATGTCACTGTCCTCTAGATGCATGTTCAAGAGCATTAATCAGATACAGACTATTAGCTGAGAATGTTCCTGCAGCCATTCAGAAGCCTGTAGCTGTGTAATGCATGGGCACATTTAAAGAGTAGAACATCAATAACAGTAAGACACACATCAAAACTGTTATATTTTTAATGGTCCCTAAGAAGTGTAAACTTAAATGGCTTTTATTTTCATTATTTGTAGTGCAGATTGTAGGGAACTTATCTCTCTTTCATTGGGAAAAACAGAGCATGGAACTTGTATCAACTAATTACCTAGACACTCTCAGGAACTAATCCTATCTGCAACAGCCATGGCCACTAACTTTTTATTCATTGGAGTATCCTAACACATTAAACAATGCCACAGCATCCCCCTAGTAGATTAACCCCTGATGTTAACTCATCGCCACATTAACCCTTACCGAATGGAAATCTCCATTGCTCTTAGCCTTGTATTACCTTGACCACCCCACACCTTAACTTCTACTGCAACTTCTGCATAATTCATAATGATGCCACTACTCTATCAACAACATTTAACCCATGGTGAATGCCATGCTTGCCATTATTAACCACATACTTACTGCTACCCACCGTTATCCCCAAATCACATGGACTCACTTAACTTTCAAAAAATGTCTAGCATGACCTCCACAGAGCAACAGCTCCAAGCACCTTATGGACATACAGTGGGGCAAAAAAGTATTTAGTCAGCCACCAATTGTGCAAGTTCTCCCACTTAAGAAGATGAGAGAGGCCTGTAATTTTCATCATAGGTATACCTCAACTATGAGAGACAAAATGTGGAAACAAATTCAGACAATCACATTATCTGATTTGGAAAGAATTTATTTGCATATTATGGTGGAAAATAAGTATTTGGTCACCTACAAACAAGTAAGATTTCTGGCTCTCACAGACCTGTATCTTCTTCTTTAAGAGGCTCCTCTGTCCTCCACTCATTACCTGTATTAATGGCACCTGTTTGAACTTGTTATCAGTATAAAAGACACCAGTCCACAACCTCAAACAGTCACACTCCAAACTCCACTATGGTGAAGACCAAAGAGCTGTCGAAGGACACCAGAAACAAAATTGTAGACCAGCACCAGGCTGGGAAGACTGAATCTGCAATAGGCAAGCAGCTTGGTGTGAAGAAATGAACTGTGGGAGCAATAATTAGAAAATGGAAGACATACAAGACCATTGATAATCTCCCTCGATCTGGCGCTCCACACAAGATCTCACTCCGTGGGGTCAAAATGATCACATAACCACACGGGGGGGCCTAGTGAATGACCTGCAGAGAGCTGGGACCAACGTAACAAAGGCTACCATCAGTAACACACTACGCCACCAGGGACTCAGATCCTGCAGTGCCAGACGTGTCCCCCTGCTTAAGCATGGCTGGGTCTTTCAGCATGACAATGATCCCACACACACCGCCCGGGCAACGAAGGAGTGGCTTCGTAAGAAGCATTTCAAGGTCCTGGAGTGGCCTAGCCAGTCTCCAGATCTCAACCCCATAGAAAACCATTGGAGGGTGTTGAAAGTCCATGTTGCCCAGCGACAGCCCCAAAACATCACTGCTCTAGAGGAGATCTGCATGCAGGAATGGGCCAACATACCAGCAACAGTGTGTGACAACCTTGTGAGGACTTACAGAAAACGTTTGACCTCTGTCATTGCCAACAAAGGATATATAACAAAGAATTGAGATTAACTTTTGATATTGACCAAATACTTACTTTCCACCATAATTTGCAAATAAATTCTTTCCAAATCAGACAATGTGATTGTCTGGATTTGTTTCCACATTTTGTCTCTCATAGTTGAGGTATACCTATGATGAAAATTACAGGCCTCTCTCATCTTCTTAAGTGGGAGAACTTGCACAATTGGTGGCTGACTAAATACTTTTTTGCCCCACTGTACAGTATATGCATTCAAGGCTCTCCAGTGCACCTAAACACATTTTGCAAGTACAGGTGAAAGTCCCCAAATCCGGAATTCCAAAATACAGAATTATTCCAAAATTCAGGCTTTTTCATTAATGTTTTTAAAAAAAAGCAAAATTCTTAAAATTTATAACCAGTAAGTCAGAATCTTATCTGTTTGCATCTTTGGTTTGATTTTTATGTTCTAAAATGCAATTGCTAGTCTATATTTATTTAAGACAACTATTACCTATTTGATTAGAGTTCTGTACACCGAGTACACAAAAGTAATAAAAAATGATGGGCTAGATTACAAGTGGAGCGCTAATTTATTATTATTATTATTTATTTATTTATTTATTTATTTATAAAGTGCCAACAGATTCCGCAGCGCTGTCCATGGGTACAAAAATAAAAGTACAGTACAATACAATATAAAAGACACCAGACAAAGTTTAACAAACAAATACAGGGAGAGTTGAGGGTCTTGTTCCCCTGGGAACTTACAATCTAGATGAGTAGGAGGGTGAGAAACAGGAGGTGGGGACTGCAAAGGTGAGAATGATGTTAGTGTGGAGTTAGATGGGGGCAGCAATTAGGCAAGTGAAATTAATTTGTTACTGAGTTGGGCAATAAGCTTCCCTGAACAGAAAGGTCTTTAGGGAGCGTTTAAAGGAGGAAAGGTTAGGGGAGAGTCTGACAGCTCTAGGAAGTGCATTCCAGATGGTTGGTGCCGCACGAGAGAAGTCCTGTAGCCTAGCATGGGAGGAGGTGATGGTAGAAGATGCAAGGAGCAGGTCATTGTTGGATCTTAGGGGGCGGACTGGAGTGTATTTGTTGATGAGTGAGGACAGGTAGGGGGGGCTGCGTTGGTAAGGGCTTTGTAGGTCAGGATGAGAATTTTGAATTTAATTCTACTGTGGATTGGTAGCCAGTGAAAGGACTCGCAGAGCGGTGCAGCAGATACAGAGCAAATTATGGGCAAATTTTCCTGTTTGCAGGGGCACAATCAATAACCAGCCATTGCAAGTGGTCGCAGTAGCAAGTAGCGCTCATAAAATTAACCAGAGATCAGTTCTTATGGTTAATTTTATAAATGTGTGCCAATGCCCCCAAAATACAGTGGTGTGTATTTTATTAAAAAATAAAAAGTGTAGCATTTTTATTTTTCATGCTTATATACATACATATGTCTATAATCATATACATATGTATTTAAAATTTGCTGCCATTGCTGCATGAC
The DNA here is from genome assembly GCF_027579735.1 of Bombina bombina. Lineage (NCBI taxonomy): Eukaryota > Metazoa > Chordata > Amphibia > Anura > Bombinatoridae > Bombina > Bombina bombina. The sequence continues at coordinate 1,515,950,032 of NC_069499.1, read as the reverse complement.
TTACCCCTTTCGCTGCACTTTGGTTCTGTGCCATGTATGATAGCATCAGAAGGAGGCTCCCATTGGTCAACTTGTAATACCAGTGCACCTTAGCATGCGATATTTAGGTTCCACTTGTAATTAGACCCTATATAAACTTCCTTTAGATTGCATGTGTAAGCAGCATTATGACATGCAAATATTCCCTAAGTGGCATAAGATGTTGTTTACATTTAATCCAATACCCTCTCAACGCTGTACCAGTTTACAGATGCAAATATACAAATATTCAAAAATCCAAACCTTTTCTGATCCCAAGCAGTTTGATAAAAGTATTAGGGTCCTGTGGTTTTCCTAAAATTTGCATTCTAAAATTAAAATGTATTTTTTGGTGAAAATATTTTTAATTTCTGAATTTAATTAATTGAAATTATGCACATATATATATAATTATTCATTTGATGATTTCTTTCTGAGTTAACGATTATTGTTATGTTATCATGATGATCTGTGTTTACTATAGTTAATCATTTATAGAACGTTTGTGCTGTTTTCAGATGCATTGCTGTATCATTGCTGTGGGTGCTTTAGTCACATCTACCTATAATTTATATGATTTTGCAAGTCATCATACATAATATGTACAGACAGAAAATATCCTCTCTTAGTAACAGTAACCAAGAAAAGGTTTTCAGAAGAGCTTTCAACTTAAGTAATTTTCATTTCTTGTCCACAGGCTTCACAGAAAACTCACCAATTAGAGTTACTGAATGTAATCTTCTGAATACTCTAGCATTACGGCTGCGGGGGACAAGTGCATTTAAGTAAACTATTAGAAGAGCCAATGCTTTGCTCATTTTTTTTTCTAGTTTAAAATTCATGGCCTCTCCATTCCATTGTAGTCTCTTGTTTGGACATGCAAACACAAACTTAGTAGAACTATGGAACTGTGACTCTACAAAACAAATTATAGGCTACTAAAAAACATTATTTTGGGTTGATTGACAGGCCCTGCACTCATGCAACCAATCGTATTGCTCAAGGAAGTCCTTTTGTAGGTTCCATATTTTCTTTAAAGTATAAGCTTAAAGGGATATGAAACCAAATTTGTTTCTTTCATGATTCAGATAGAGCATGAAATTTTAAGCAATTTTCTAATTTACTCCTATTATCAATTTGTCTTCGTTCTCTTGGTATGCTTTGTTGAATGAGCAGCAAGCAATGCACTACTGGTTGCTGACTGAAGACATGGGTGAGCCAATAACAATCTATCTATATATATATATATATATATATATATATATATGCAGCCACCAAACAGCAGCTAGAACCTAGGTTCTTTGCTGCTCCTGAGCTTTCATAGATAAACCTTTCAGCGAAGGATAACAAGAGAATGTAACAAATTAAATAATAGAAGTAAATTGGAAAGTTGTTTAAAATTGTATTCTCTATTAGAATCATGAAAGAACACTTTTGGGTTTCATCTCCCTTTAATTAATTTGTAAGATAGCCTTGTGTTCAGTCCAGGTATTTTTGAATGGAAGTTTATGCCGTGATTTAAAAAATCAAAATAAATAGAAAAACATAAAAATACTGCTTGAATCATACCTTCAACCTATGCAAATTGTACACAACTAAGATACAATCATTATAAAATTTAAATGATAAAATTAAATAAAATGATGACTTGTACACATCACTGTGTGCATTTGCAGACATTTTTCTGGGCAAATGCAAACATTTATTAATTTTAGCTGTATATTTGCATTTACCAAAAAGACGAGAAGTCCCTTTAATGAATCAATAAACAAATGCATGTGACAAAAATGTTTTTAGTTAATCCTTTAATGTCATTAAAGACCATTACTCTAAAGGTGGGTAAGGCTTCTCTACAGGTAGCAAGGCTTCTTATTTACACAATTCAATACCAATTCAGCATTTTCTTTGCCAGTTGACTCATTCCTGTGCCAAAAAAAGAAATGACCAAACAGCACCTCCATAATTAAAGGCACAGAGAAAGAAAAACAATTCCATATAAATGCATACGTAATAAAAAAGGTCATTTTGATTCCTATGCCACCAATAAGTATATGCTTCACTTAATATAAAAAAAATATATATTTTGTGCTGCTGCTGGCTTGTAGCAGCAGTACTATATACTACTTTATTTAAATGAAAGCTGCTGTGGAGCTGCTATTCTGCTGTCCCCCATGGGTTAAAGTAGATGAATTTGTGTTAACAAACAAATTCCAAACAAACCCCATGGGGTCGATTTATGAAGCAGCGGATGCTGCTTCCGACCCACTCTGCTTTAGGTCCGCCTGAAGCGGAAGTTAAGAAGCAGTGGTTGTAAGACTGCTGCTCCTTAACTCGTCCCCCACCTCTGAGGTGGCGGACAGCAATCAGCCTGTTTGAATACGATTGGGTTGATTGACACCCCCTGCTAGCGGCTGATTGGCCGCAAACCTGCAGGGTGCAGTATTGCACCAGCAGTTCCCCAGAACTGCTGGTGCAATGATAAATGCAGACAGCATTTATCAATGTACAGCGGACATGATCCGCTATATCAGATCATATCCGCTCGCACCTACATAAATTGACCCCCATGAGTGAATATCAGACACAACAAAAGATTTTTTTAATTCATATTAATGAGTCATCAGAAACATATTTTTTTTTTAATCCATACACAAAATAATATCAGTGGCAGCATGTACAGAAAGACAGAGCTACATACCGTTTGTCGCCGTCATCGGTTGTGCGCAGCCTGCAGTGCAAGACAGCTTCAGGAGCTCTTAGCTGTAACATAACAGCTGAGAGCTGGAGCTCCTGAAGCTTCAGGCATCTGCCGCATATGCAGCCGGAGCCCAATAGGTGCTCCACCTCCATATGAGGCCAAATGCCTTATCAGTACAGACGGGGACACTGTGTGTGTCACCGTCTGTAACGATCTTCTGCTGGTGCCGGCGGGAGGTGTGGGCGGGAGGCGGGTGGCGGGTGGGAGGCTCAGCAGCAGAGGAGGGAGGGAAGGGGAGGGAGTGGGAGTGCCCTATTACAGAAAGAAAAGAAAAAAGGACAGAAAAGGAGTTTGTGGGTGGGGGGATAAATGGTGATCACGGGGGAGGGGAGGTGGTGATACCAATACACTACAAAAAAATAAAAATAAAATAAGAATAGAAATAAGGGGTTTATAGGTACTGGCAGACAGCTGCCAGTACCTAAGATGGTGGCAATAGAGGGGGGAGGGTTAGAGAGCTGTTTGAGGGGGGATCAGGGACAGAGGGATAGGGACAGGGACAGAGGGATAGGGACAGAAGGATAGGGGCAGATGTATAGGGAAAGGGGCAGAGGGATAGAGACATAGGGACAGAAGGATAGGGACAGAGGGATAGGGACAGGGACAGAAGGATAGGGGCAGGGGCAGAGGGATAGGGGCAGAAGGATATGGACAGAGGGATAGGAACAGAGGGATAGGGACAGATGGATAGGGGCAGGGATAGAGGGATAGGGACAGAAGGTCAGGGGTAGAAGGACAGGGACAGAGGGAAAGGGACAGCGGGATAGGGACATGAGGATTGGGACAGAGGGACAGGGACAGAGGGATAGGGACAGAGGGACAGGACAGAAGGATAGGGACAGAGGGATAGTGATAGGAACAGAGGGATAGGGATAGTGGGATAGGGACAGAGGGACAGGGACAGAAGGATAGGGACAGAATAGTGATGTCGCGAACCTAAAAAATTGGGTTTGCGTACGTCGAACGCGAACTTCCACAAAAGTTTGCGAACGGGCGAACCCCATAGACTTCAATAGGCAGGCGAATTTTAAAACCCACAGGGACTCTTTCTGGCCACAATAGTGATGGAAAAGTTGTTTCAAGGGCACTAACACCTGGACTGTGGCATGCCGGAGGGGGATCCATGGCAAAACTCCCATGAAAAATTACATAGTTGATGCAGAGTCTTGTTTTAATCCATAAAGGGCATAAATCACCTAACATTCCTAAATTGTTTGGAATAACGTGCTTTAAAACATCAGTTATGATGTTGTATTGATCAGGTAGTGTAAGGGTTACGCCCGCTTCACAGTGTGCAGTGTAGGTGATATACCTGCCCTGACCATGCTTTGCAGACCAGGTATCAGTGGTCAGATGGACCCTTGCCCCAACACTGTGTGCCAGACATGCCATTATAGCAGACTTATATGGCTTTGGCGTTGCTTTTTGGTAATTAGAAGGCTGCTAAATGCCACTGCGCACCACACGTGTTTTATGCCCAGCAGTGAAGGGGTTAATTAGGGAGCATGTAGGCAGCTTGTAGAGTTAATTTTAGCTTAAGTGTAGTGTAGTAGACAACCCAAAGTATTGATCTAGGCCTATTTTGGTATATTTCATGCCACCATTTCACCGCCAAATGCGATCAAATAAAAAAAAATTGTTCCCTTTTTCACAAACTTTAGGTTTCTCACAGAAATTGTTTACAAACAACTTATGCAATTATGGCATAAATGGTTGTAAATGCTTCTCTGGGATCCCCTTTGTTCAGAAATAGCAGACTTATATGGCTTTGGCGTTGCTTTTTGGTAATTAGAAGGCTGCTAAATGCCACTGCGCACCACACGTGTTTTATGCCCAGCTTTGAAGGGGTTAATTAGGGAGCATGTAGGCAGCTTGTAGAGTTAATTTTAGCTTTAAGTGTAGTGTAGTAGACAACCCAAAGTATTGATCTAGGCCCATTTGGTATATTTCATGCCACCATTTCACCGCAAAATGCGATCAAATTTAAAAAAAGCTTAAATTTTTTCGCAATTTTAGGTTTCTCACTGAAATTATTTACAAACAGCTTGTGCAATTATGGCACAAATGGTTGTAAATGCTTCTCTGGGATCCCCTTTGTTCAGAAATAGCAGACATATATGGCGTTGCTTTCTGGTAAATAGAAGGCTGCTAAATGCTGCTGCGCATCACACGTGTATTATGGCTAGCAGTGAAGGGGTTAATTAGGTAGTTTGTAGGGAGCTTGCAGGGTTAATTTTAGCTTTAGTGTAGAGATCAGCCTCCCACCTGACACATCAGACCCCCTGATCCCTCCCAAACAGCTCCCTTCCCTCCCCCACCCCACAATTGTCCCCGCCATCTTAAGTACTGGCAGAAAGTCTGCCAGTACTAAAATAAAAGGTTTTTTAGCATATTTACATATGCTGTGGTGTTGTATCCCCCTTAGCCCCCAACCTCCCTGATCCCCCCAAAACAGCTCTCTAACCCTCCCCATCTGCCTTATTGGCGGCTATCTTGGGTACTGGCAGCTGTCTGCTATAATTTCACAGTCAAAAAAGTGTTGTTTTTTTTAAATGTACACTACTGTTACACCAGATATGAGTGGTGGCACTGGGCAAGTGGGCACAGTATACGCTGTGAGCCTGACACACACGCTGACAGGCAGACAACTGCAATTAGATTACACAGGAAAAAAAAAAAAAAGCACACTGATGTTCTAGCCCTAAAAAGGGCTTTTTGGGGTGCTGTCCTTACAGCAGAGATCAGATGAATCCTTCAGGACTGTAGTGGACACTGAATACACTAGCCTAGCTATCGATTTCCTTATGAAATCAGCAGCAGCTACACTGTGCTATGTTCGCCGGGAACTATTCGCCGGCGAACTATTTGCGACATCACTAGGACAGAGGGATAGGGACAGGGGCAGAGGGATAGGGATAGTGGGATAGGGACAGAGAAATAGGGATAGTGGGATAGGGACAGAGGGGTAGGGATAGAGGGATAGCAATAGAAGAATAGGGACAGAGGAAAGGGATAGGGATAGAGGGATAGGGACAGAGGAATAGGGATAGATGGATAGGGGGACAGGGGCAGAGGAATAGGGATAGAGGGACAGTGACAGAGGAAAAAAGAACAGGGATGGATGGGGCAGCTAGACTACAGAAAAGGGGTTTGGGGGTGGGGGGATAAATGGCAATAGTGAGGGGGGAGGTCGTGGGAACACTAAACTACAGAAAAAAATAAAAAATAAAAAAAGAATAGAAAAAAGGGGTTTATAGTTACTGGCAGACATCTGCCAGTACCTAAGATGGCGGCAATAGTGGAGGGAGGGTTAGAGAGCTGTTTGAGGGGGGATCAGATGCAGAGGGATAGGGACAGAAGGATAGGGGCAGGGGTATAGGGACAGAGGGATACAGACAGAGGGATACAGACAGAGGGACATAGGGATAGGGACAGAGGGATAGGGACAGAAGGATAGGGACAGAGGGATTGGGACAGAGTAATAGGGATAGAAGGATGGGGACAGGGATAGAGCGATAGATGGATAAGGATAGATGGACCTCACTTTAACAAAATAGACTATATATATGTGTGTGTGTTTATATGTGTGTACATATGTATTTATATGTGTATTTATGTATTTACAGACATATATACACATTTAAACAAATTAATACATACATATGTGCACACATATATATATATATATATATAATACTGTAAATTTACTGTAAATATTTCACATTCCGATGTTCTGCACAAAGGGGAATATGTTCTATGTATTTTTAAATAGATATTCCTATATATCTGTATACCGTATTGTGCCGCATATAGGCCGCACCCTTAAAGTTTGGAGCCATTTGGAAGAAATTAAATTTTTAAAGAAAACACACAAAATGTGCAAGCAATGAGTCCCGATGCAGGGTGTCAGCTCCCAGGGGATACTTTTACACTTTCCCAAGAGTATAGAAAAAAACAAGGAAAGATGCTGCACTCCTAAGTAATTTAAAATGTGAAAAAAAACTTTATTCAGCCATTAAAGCTGTAATGGCTGAATAAAGGTTTTTTTCACATTTGAAATTACCAGTACTAAGGAGTACAGCATCTTTCCTTTATTTATTTTAACATCTTAAAGCTGCAATTTGGAATGCACTGGTACATTATTAGCAGGTTTAGCAGGTATGATGTGATGGGGAAAAAAAGCACTTTCTTACCTGACAATATCAGTAGCAAAACTGACTCACATGAACTATTGCAAGACATTGCAGAACTATCCAATCCGGTGGACTACAGTTCCCATAAGGCCACAGGGTACATCGGAAGTTCAGCTGTATAAGCCCGTTCTCCGAATTACACTGTGCTCAGCACAGTATTATCGCATCTTCACACACCTTCACAGCGGTGGCTCCTGCATATGAGCATCCTGCTCATCAACCAAACCAATCAACTCTTGCAAAACGTTGCAAACTACCCTACTCCGGTGGACTACAATCCCCATAAGGCCACAGGGTGCACCGGAAGTTCGGCTGTACTGCGCAAGTACAATTTTGCCGATAAGCACCCGATTATAGGCCGCACTGCACATTTAAAGCTGCAAATCAAGGGAAAAAAATGCGGCCTATATGCGGAACAATACGGTATATATATACCTATATATAATAATCTATATATAGGGATAGATATATATATTGTACCAAGATACCAACAGAGATATGTATTTAAGAATAAATAGAACATATTTTGCAATGTGAAGAAAATTGGAATGTAAAATATTAATATTATCAAGTTGGATTAGCGCACAAGAGTATGCGATTGGGTTTTCTCGGGAGTAGGGTGTTTTATTCCCACTTTTCATGATCCATTGACTTCTATGACGGAATCATTAACGCGGTGACAATATTCTAATTTCAGCTTTTTGTGTGCATCAGGTTAGCGTGAAAGCAAAACCGTTTTACTTTCAACTTGTAATACGAGCGCTACCCAAAGCATGCAAAAAGCTTACTTATAGCAGAGTTAGCACGCGAACGGGAGTGGTAATTATTGCTCCACTCATAATCCGGTCCATCATGTTCAAAATAGGGGCTCACTGGCATCAAACACGGGACTTGATTCGCTACAGCATACACTGTCGGCATTTTATATTGCACAAGCATTTCTTGTTAAATGCTTGTGCAATGCCACCCCCTGCACATTCACGGCCGCTAGCAGGGGGTGTCAATCATCCCAATAGTATTGAATCAGGCTGAATAGACCTGAAACTTTGCGCGGAGAAACCACCATCCATTCTTCTTTCATGTTCTAGACACCCATGCTTCTTAAAGGGACATGATACTCAAATACTAAAGCACTTGAAAGTGATGTAACATAGCTGTAAAACACTGACTAGAAAATATCACCTAAACACCTCTATGTAAAAAACGAAGATATTTTCCTCAAAATTTCTTAAGTAATCACTAAAAGGATAATAGTCCCAGGACTTGCAAGGGAGCGTGCTTCTGGCATGTGCAGACACAGTTATGTTAATTTCCTATTCAGTTTCAGGAACTTTACAATGAAATCTCACAAGATTTCAGTGAATTCTCATGAGATCTCAGCAGAGTATAGAATGAACTCCGCACAGCTGCTGCTGATTGGCTATTGTTTTTGTTTTGTTTTTCAAATTGCAGCTGGAAAGTAGCTGAAGTATAACTGTTACCAGAGCACTTACTCTTGCAAGGTGAATATATTTTGAGGTAAAATATCTTCCCTTTTTAGATAGGGAAGTTTAGGTGAGTGTTTCTCCTATGCAGTGCTCAAGTACCCCCAACAGGCCAGATTTTTATTTCAACTGAACTAGAGCACAGGTGACATAATCAGCTGACGGATGATAATAGGTTAGTAACCATGGTTACTAATCAGCTGATTATTTCACCTGTGCTCTAGTTCAACTATAATTAAAACCTGGCCTGTTGAAGGCACTTGAGAACTGTGGTTGAGAAACACTGGTTTAGGTGATATTTTCATGTCAGTTTTTGACAGTTACTTTGCATCACTTTCAAGAGATTTAGCATAAAGGTATTACTTCCCTTTAAGTACATTTGGCTGTTATCAGCAGTAATGGTTCAATTAGTGAAAACATTGTTTTTTAGGCTTTTACCCAATGTGAAATGTAGAAATGCCATATTTTCTGTGTTTTATTTATTATTCATAAGGCTCAAGTTACTTATGTGGCAGGACTTCTTATATATTGGAATCCCAGGGATAGGAAGGCTGAGAACACCTGAGTTGAAATTAAAGGGACATTAGACACTCATTTTTTCTTTGTATAAATGTTTTGTAGATGATCGATTTTTATAGCCCATCTGGGTGTGTTTTTGTAAAAATGTATAGTTTTGCTCATTTGTAAATTGCATTGTGCTAATTTTCAGGCTCCAAACCAAGCCCCAAAGTTTTAGATGTATACTGATGTATTCAGACTTAAGACTGCTTCTGTTTGTGTAATGGGTCTTTTCATATGCAGGTGATGGCGGAGGTTCTGCTGTCAGCCCCTTTCAGTGGGTGTCCCAGAATTATCACATTCAAATTGTTGGGAGCTTCTAAGTAAGTTTATAAAAGGTTTTACACTGGATTTTCATATCAGTATCTGTGCATATTATTCTTTATAGTAGTGTCTATTACATGTAGTTAAATGAAAATTGGTGTATACTGTCCCTTTAAGGTTTTTGCACCTCGGAAGTATCACGCGTATTACAAGTTGAAAGTAAACGAGTTCGCTTGAGCACAATTCAATTTAATGCACGTTGGGTTATCGCAACCTCAGAACTCTGGTTAACTGTTACGCTCAAATAAAAAGATTTGACCAGATTCCTTCACTGAGATTTGACCGGATTCCTTGAAACTTTTAATTATATTGTGAACTGTAAATGGTGAAATGCTCCAAATCCTACCGATTTGTCTTTGCGCAATGTTGTTCTCAAAGTGTTGGATTATTCTCTGATGCATCTGTTGGCAGATTGGCGAGCCTCGACCCACCCTTGCTCTTTTGAAAGACTAGTCCTTTTTTGGAGGCGCTTTATATACTATGATTACACAAATGCCTCACCTGTTTTACATTACCTTCTTATTTCAACTTGTCACATTGCTATTAGGGGTCGATTTATGAAGCAGCGGATGCTGCCTCCGACCCAATCCGCTTCAGGTCCGTCTGAAGTGGAAGTTAAGAAGCAGTGGCCCTAAGACGAATACGATCAGGCTGATTGACACCCCCTGCTAGTTGCCAATTGCGAATCTACAGGGGGCGGCATTGCACCAGCAGTTCACAAGAACTGCTGGTGCTATGCGTCGGCATTTATCGATGTGTGGCGGACATGATGCGATACAGCGTATCATGTCCGTCCGCACCTTAATAAATTGACCTGTCCAAAAAAATTTGCAACGTTTTTCAGTCATTAGATTAGTTTCATATAGATAACATTGAGCTCATGCACGTTAATTTACAGAGAAGTGAGCACTAATTGGTTAAAATGCAAGTCTGTCAAAAGAACTGAAATAAGGGGCCAGTCTGCAGAAGATAATCACAGAGGTAAAAAGTATATTAATATAAACATGTTGGTTATGCAAAACTTGGGAATGGGTAATTAAGGCATTATCTATCTTTTAAAACAACAATAATGCTGGTGTTGAATAAATAGAACATATTCTGCTATGTGAAAAACATTGAAATGTTAAATATTATTATCATGTCAGGTTAGTGCACTTGAGAAAATGCTATCAGGTTTGCGCGACTTGTTGTGTGTTAGGCTTTTTTCCACTTTTCACGCTCCATTTAAGTATATGGGAGAATTTTGAAACTTTTTGCTTTTTTTGTGCGCAAGAGAAAGCTTTTTACTTTCAACTTGTAATATGCACAGTATCCAACGCACACAAAAAGCCAAAGTTCAGCACAGTTAGTGCATGAGCAGGAGTGATAATTAGCGCTCAACTCGTAATCTAGCCCAATTTCAGAAATTTTGCAAATGTATTTACAGAGCAATAACAGTATTTTTTGTGCCAATTATGGTGATATTACAGTTTTTAAAGGGTGTACATGTAAATGGGCATTGTATGATGCATACTTTGTTACCATGCAAGTTAGGAGCCATTGGGGCATATGTATCAAGCTCCGATTGGAGCTTGATTCCCTGTGTTTCTGGCGAGCCTGCAGGCTCGCCAGAAACAGCAGTTATGAATCAGCGGTCACAAAGACCGCTGCTCCATAACCTGTCCGCCTGCTCTGAGCAGGAGGACAGTCATCGCCAGAAATCAACCCAATCGAGCACGATCGGGTTGATTGACACCCCCCTGCTGGTGGCCTATTGGCCGCGAGTCTACAGGGGGCGGCGTTGCACCAGCAGCTCTTGTGAGCTGCTGGTGCAATGCTGAATACGGTGAGCGTATTGCTCGCCGTATTCAGCGAGGTCTGGCGGACCCGATCCGCAGTGTCGGATCAGGTCCACCAGACCTTGATAACTAGAGGCCATTATCTTCATATTTTTTGCAATAAAGTTGTATTTGTTATATCTGAGACCTAGTCATAAATATATATGAGGGCTGTTATAGGTATTTTCCATCATACTTTAGTGTTTTCCAGGAGTATTGGAATACCTTTGAAATGACAAGCCAGACTAGGGCTTTTTCACTGATCCATTCTTTCTCAGTAGCATTGCATTTGCACTAGTTTGTTTGCGCTATGTGCCTGGCTTTCATGTCATAGAGAAGCTGTCAAAGAGCAGTGAATAGGTGTGGCACAAGGCAGCCAGAAGTGTGGCACAAGGCAGCCAGAGGTGTGGCACAAGACAACCAGAGGTGTGGCACAAGGCAGCCAGAGGTGTGGCACAAGACAACCAGAGGTGTGGCACAAGGCAGCCAGAGGTGTGGCACAAGGCAGCCAGAGGTGTGGCACAAGACAACCAGAGGTGTGGCACAAGGCAGCCAGAGGTGTACCACAAGACAACCAGAAGTGTGGCACAAGGCAGCCAGAGGTGTGGCACAAGGCAGCCAGAGGTGTACCACAAGACAACCAGAGGTGTGCCCCAAGACAACCAGTGGTGTGCCACCAAACTATCAGCAAAATTACAATTTGTGCCTTAAACCGGGTGCGTAAATAATGCAAAAAATGAGCGGTATCGCACTCTTCATAGCCTGCCATTACAAGTTACTGAAAAGCCTCCTTGTGCTGTGCGTTACGGTGCAATAAGCTCCATACCACACAAAACCCAAGGCCTGACTTGACATGCTCGTGCATCAATGGAGAGAGAGTGTTAGAAAAAAACTTACACCTGCGATCGCGGAATGGCGATCGCCGTAACACAATCTATGGGTGAAAAAAGTTATGTAAAAACCTAACACCCTAACATAAATCCCTAGTTTAAATACCCATAATCCATCGGCCACCGACATCGCCGACACTATTAACCCCTAAACCGCCAGCCCCCCCACATCGCTACTACTATAATAAAATATTAACCCCTAAACCGCCGCCCCCTAGCATCGCTAACACCTAAATAAAGTTATTAACCCCTAAACCATCGTCCCCATCACTACTACTATAATAAAACTAGTAACCCCTAAACCGCCACCCCTCCGCATTGCTAACACCTAAATAAAGTTATTAACACCTAAACCGCCGGCCCACCACATTGCTACTAATAAAATAAAAATATTAACCCCTAAACCGCTGACCCCCCACATTGCTACTAATAAAATAAACCTATTAACCCCTAAACCACCATCCCCCACAGCGCAATAACCACACACACCCTAAATTAACCCCAATTACATAAAATAAAAAACCTAAGATTAAATTAAAATAAATAAATCTAAAATTACAAAAAATAATAAAGTCTAAAATTACAGAATAAAAAAATTAAATTATCAAAAATAAAAAAAATGAACCTAATCTAATACCCCTATAAAAATAAAAAACACCGCCTAACCTAACACTAAGATACCAATAGCTCTTAAAAGGGCCTTTTTTTTAGGGCATTGCCCTAAGTTAAACAGCTCTTTACCTCAAAAATACAAATTAACCCCTAACAGTAAACCCTAAGAAACTGGGTCAAGGAGGACGCTGAAAGGAGCTGCAGGAGGGCAGCTTAAAACAGAGACAAGTTATAGCAACCCGGGCACTTGTGCAGCAGAGAGGATTCTTACGAAGGATTCATGCTGCACAGAAGTGGGCAGAAAGGAGCTGTTGTAATGAAGTTAAAGGACTCCTGAACACACAGCACCCAAGAGTGGTAAGTTACTTAGTAACCAATATTTAAGTGTGTTTCCAGTTTCTTACAATTGATTTTGATAGCACAGAGTGAGGCAGGGGATTCCTCACTCATTGAGCTTCATTGGACTGTTTATTTTGCCTCTGAGTACCTATTAAGGGCCATCCATTGTCTTTTCAATTTTAAGTGCGCACACCCTACATATTCCACATTTATTGTTGTTTGTACAGAGCATTATTGCTAGGGCCGTGGCCTGGCTCGGGTAGTGGGCATTCAATAGCCATCCTCTGCAGCATTATGAGTAGTGAGGGTATAACAGAAACAGTTCCATTCCTATTTTCCTTACGGACAGCTAAGGAGAGGGACTTGGCAACTTGGGACTGTAACAAGATATTTTTTTTGGACAAAACCAACCACAGTCTAATAAATCTTTTTGAAGAAATGTAATTCCTACTGCTAATGGAAGATAAGCTAAAGTGGGATATAAAAACACTGAATAGATACCACAAACTTGGCATGGTCCCAAGAGGACTAAGATTAAACAAATTCCCAACATTTGTTACTGAGGACAAAACTTCCATTGAGCTGTGGAACAATAATAACCTCACAGAGTGCTCTATCAAATTGATGAAATTAATTTGTGAATTTAAATTGAAAGCACTGGGGGACACAGCCATTGAAATAAAGGAGATTCATGATCAGCTCAATAAGAGGAGCAATGAACCAAACTACCTGAAATTTGATACCACTCTGCAACAGGTGCTGGCAGAAGCCAAAGCACTATTATTGGAGGTCAAACATACTAAATATTTAGGAGAACAGCAAGATTATAATCTGAACAGAATATATGTTTGGAAAAGAAAGGAAAGATTTGCCCTGAGAAAAGAGCAAAACAAGAATGTACCCTATCCTGGAAAACAAAGGGGAGGCTACAGGCACAGAAGAAACAGAGGCAGAAGGGTTAATTTTTTTGAGAATGAGGGAGAATCATGGGACAAGGGATCAGCATCTGAAAGAGAAGAACAAGCACCCCAAGACCAGACAGTAAGACATGTCAGATTACCCCCCATATTAAAGAACAAAATAGTGGATCCCATATCTTCAACCTCCCATTACAGAGAAGACCCCATATCAGCAGGAGGAGGACAAAGAGAAATGGAGATGGTCCAACTAGAACAGGTTTTTTAGGTCCCCCAAAAGCACTCAAAGGGGGGGGGGGTAAACCCAGAACCACCATACCAACAGAGGGAACTGAGACACTATACCCAGAGGAGAGGCAGAAGGAGGGGAAACGACAGAGAATTAATGGGATTAATTTATTAGAGTATACATTTAACGAACATGAACTGGATAATCTTAGTTTGGGACTCACATTTGTGCCAACAGTTGACTTTAATCTGTTCAGAACTCTTTTGGATGTAAACAAGCTGATCCAAAATCTAACATTAAAAATATTTTTCAAAGATCAGAATCGCTATGGACATAATGAGAGCCAGGATTCCATTAATCCAATAGCTAATGAACAGGGTAATATCATTTTCATTTTCAGGACTAATCTAGGTTTTCAAGAAATGTGTGACAGAGTTTTGGAGTCTCTCCAAGAAGAGGGGCATTTTCAGGGGAATATGCAACCCAAAACCCCCCACTCTTAATTGCAAGTCTCTCTTCTATCCTATACAGAGTAGGGGGTTTTCTCTTGAGGAAATTGCAAAAACGAGTGGAACAAGATCTGACTAAGCTTTAGTATGTAGTTCAAAGGGGTAAAAACTTGAGTATTACCAATAATCAGAAAAGGGACTTAAAAGGTCTAAGTGACAACAAAGAAATTGTGATCAGGGCAGCCGACAAGGGTGGGGCTATTGTTGTCCTCAACAAGAGAAATTTTTTGTTGGAGGCTCACAGACAGTTGTACAATGAAAGAGATTATGACAGACTGCTATGTGATCCAACAACAGTATTCCAGCGACAATTGGTCCCCCTAGTGGACGATGGGGTTGAGTTGGGATTTATCAACCAGGAAACAAAAAACTATCTGTTGATACAAAATCCAGTAATTCCAATGTTCAACCACCTACCCAAAGTCCACACATCAGCTAAAAAATGTACAAGGGAGACCAATTGTGAGCGGAATAGGTTCCCTGCACGAGCACTTTTCAGAATGGCTCGATGGCATATTGCAGCCCCTAGTCAGTGCACTATGGAATTATTTATCTAATACCAAGCATGTTCTCAACCTCCTTTCTGATGAGGTTTAACAGAGTAATTTTAGATGGCTCACGGTGGATGTGTAATCACTATACTCCACCATACCACATGAGAAAAGCCTGAAGGCGATTCAGTACTTTCTAGGGACAAAGTATGATGCAGAGGATAAATTTGTTGAGTATGTTACTAGAGTAACTGAATTCTTGCTCACCCACAATTTCAAGTTTGAGGGTGAGTTCTTCCTCCAGAGACGTGGGACAGCTATGGGGGCCAAGTTTGCCCCC
Source organism: Bombina bombina (assembly GCF_027579735.1). Classification (NCBI taxonomy): domain Eukaryota; kingdom Metazoa; phylum Chordata; class Amphibia; order Anura; family Bombinatoridae; genus Bombina; species Bombina bombina. The sequence goes on along the minus strand of NC_069499.1, from coordinate 1,515,934,553 downwards.
TCCTATGCCAACCTATTTATGGGTTTATGGGAGCTGTCCCACATCTATGAAGGAGGGAATCCCTTCAAACAAGAGATAGTGTGGTACAGATGCTTCATTAATGACCTCCGATTCGTCTGGGGAGGTCCAGTGAGTGATTCATAGGATTTTGTGGAAGGTCTGGACAACAATACTGTGGGCATTAGCTTCACATTGGATATTCAGGGGTCAACTATGAACTTTCTGGACATTATTTTTAAGGGCAGCCCAGGTGTCAGGTAGACTCTGTCATTCATCTAACCCCTCCCACCTTCTCTTTATATCCTGTTCACTGACTGACTTTCTTAGTTATTTTGTTTAGTACTCCTAAGCACACTGAGCTCCTCTGGCAATCTTCGTTTTCTAGAGCAGCATATCTATGTTCTTGTGAACAGTTCTACTACATCTGAGGATCTTGTTTTACTTGCACTCTCCGTGTCCGGTGTGACATGTTACTTAAAGCCGTCTGCAGCTGATATTCAACTACTCCTGCCTGCTCACATATCAACTTGGCTATTCGCATTCAGCCTACAGCTTTCTCGGAAGTTATCAATACTTACCTTTACTCTAAGAATTGCTACGAACCGATTTGAAAATTCTCAGTGACCGGAGCTAAGCCACTCCTACTACGTGACGTCATGAGTAGTGTAATCACATGTTGATTCAATCTCCTACCCATCGGATCAGAAGCAGCTTACCTCTCTGTAAAAACTGCAGCAGGAAGAAGGTATTTACCCTTTTACTGTGTCAGACATCAAGTGAGCTTAAAACTTATTCGGACAGTTCTACTCCTTTAGAGTTTCATCCTCTAAAACGGAACTTTACCTCTCCTCTCTGGTAATTGATTTCAGTTGGATATTTTATACTTTGGGGCCTACTTATCAAGCCGTCAACTGTGCTGCATTTGCCGGCACCAATAAGCTCGCCTGACATTGCCTAACTTCGCTGCCGTGGACCTGAATATGTTCTCCATATTTAATAAAAAAGCTGACAAAAAGCCGCGCACCAAGTACGGGGCGATGAGCAGCGGACTGTTGTTAACTAACAGTCATCGATCTCGCTGCTCTTCGGCTTTTTCACAGCTTTATTTGTATACTATTACTAAACACCCACACTATACTAAACTGTTTAACCCCTATTCCTCCGCTCCCGGAGCCCACCGCCACCTACATTATACTTATTAACCCCTAATCTTCCTCCCCCTACACCGCCGACACCTACATAAAGTTATTAACCTCTATCCTGCCGCTCCCGGAGCCCACCGCAACTAAATTAATGTATTAACCCCTAAACCGCCAGCCCCCCACATCGCCATAAACTAAATTAACCTATTAACCCCTAAACCTAACAACCCGCTAACTTTATATTAAATATTAACTCATACCTATCTTATAATAAATTTAAACTTACCTTTAGAATTAAATTAAACTATATAAAAATATTAATTAACCTATTCTATTATAATAAAATTACATTAAACTATATTAAATTAATGATTAATCCAACCAAACTTTTAGACTAAAATTACATTAAACTATATTAAATAAATTAATCTAACCTAACTTTTATACTAAAATTACATAAAACTACAAATTAAATTAAATATATTATATATTTAAACACCTAACCCTACTCAAATAATTAAAAAAATGAAGAAAAACAGAGGGGCGCCTCATGTGTGGTATCGTCAAGTACACAACAAACAAATGACACAATTCAGGCCAAATGGGTACTCACATATTCACAAAGCACACTCATGTGCTGGTAGAAACAGGCTGCAGAATTATAGAGGTGTGACAGCTCACCCCCTGACAAGCGCTCTTAGCGAGAGGTGTAGGTACTAGAATGGAGACATAAAATACAGGCACTACATGTGCAGACTATTAATGGTATAACCAATAATATTTTCTTAGTACAGAGGGTACTCACATACTCACGGAGCACACCAATGTGCTTGTGGAAGCAGGCTGCAGATTAGAGTAGGTGTGGCAGCTCACCCAAACATGTGGTATCTTGGTAGTGATAACTCAGGTATATAGAAATCCCAATTGGCTCACTCAGGTATTGAGCTGATCTCTTGTATGTGGGTATAGGCAGATATTGGGTGGAATAAAATCCACTCAAGGAGTAAAAAATATCCAAATTTATTAAAAATACAAAGTTTTAGCAACATTTGGGGATCACTTGACACCCCATTATCCACTTATATCAGCAACTATTGTGTTGTTGTTGTTTTTAAAACTTTGTATTTTTAATAAATTTTGGATTGAAAAAAAATTGGATCAGCCAATAGGATGAAAGCTCAATCCTATTGGCTGATTTCAACAGCCAATAGGATTTTTTCCACCTTAATTCTAATTGGCTGATAGAAATCTTGGATGACGTCATTTAAAGGAACCTTCATTCGTCGGTAGTCATCGGAAATAAGAGGATGCCCTGCGTCAGATGTCTTGAAGATGGAGCTGCTCCGCGCTGGATGGATGAAGATAGAAGATGCCGTCTGAGTGAAGACTTCTGCGGGCTTGGATGAAGACTTCGGCCGCTTCGTTGAAGACTTCTCCTGGCTTCTTGGAGGATGGATGTCGGACCTTCAAAACTGCAAGTAAATCTTCCGGGGTTAGTGTTAGGATTTTTTAATGGTTTATTGGGTGGGTTTTAGTTTTAGATTAGGTCTTGGGCTGCAATCCTATTGGCTGATTTCAACAGCCAATAGGATTTTTTCCACCTTAATTCTAATTGGCTGATAGAAATCTTGGATGACGTCATTTAAAGGAACCTTCATTCGTCGGTAGTCGTCTGAAAAAAGAGGATGCCCTGCATCGGATGTCTTTAAGATGGAGCCGCTCCGCACCGGATGGATGAAGATAGAAGATGCCGTCTGGGTTAAGACTTCTGCGGGCTTGGATAAAGACTTTGGTTGCTTCGTTGAAGACTTCTCCCGGTTTCTTGGAGGATGGATGTCGGATCTTCAAAACTGTAAGTAAATCTTCGGGGGTTAGTGTTAGGATTTTTTAATGGTTTATTGGGTGGGATTTAGTTTTAGATTAGGTCTTGGGCTGCAATAGAGCTAAATGCCCTTTTAAGGGCAATGCCCATCCAAATGCCCTTTTCAGGGCAATGGGGAGCTTAGGTTTTTTTAGATTAGCTTTTTATTTGGGGGGTTGGTTGTGTGGGTGGTGGGTTTTACTGTTGGGGGGTATTTGTATTTTTTTTACAGGTAAAAGAGCTAATTACTTTGGGCGCAATGCCCCACAAAAGGCCCTTTTAAGGGCTATTTGTAGTTGTAGGTTTTTTTTTTTGGGGGGGGGGGCTTTTTTATTTTCATAGGGCCCTTAGATTAGGTGTAATTAGTTTAAAGCTTTGATCATTTCTTTTTTATTTTTTGTAACTTATTGTTTATTTTTTTGTGTAGCTTAGTGTTTGTTATTTTTTGTAACTGTAATTTTTTTAGTGTAGATTTAAATTATTTGAGTAGGGTTAGGTGAAATTTCATTTCTAGTTTTAAGTAATTTTATTATAACAGTTAGGGTAGATTAAATTATTTAGTTTAATATGGTTAATATCATTTTAGTATAACAGTTAGGGTAGATTAATTATTAGTTTAATATAGTTTAATTTAAATCTAAAGTTAAGTTTACATTTATTATAAGATAGGGATGAGTTCATATTTAATGTAAGGTTAGCGGGTTGTTAGGTTTAAAGATTAATAGTTTAATTTATTTTATGGCGATGTGGGGGGCTGGCGGTTTAGGGGTTAATAGGTTTACTAAGTGGTAGTGATGTGGGAGGCCAGGGGTTTAGGGGTTAATAACTTTATTTAGTTGCGGTGGGCTCCGGGACCGGCGGGATAGGGGTTAATAACTTTATGTAGGTGGCGGCGGTGGCGGGAGCGGCAGATTAGGGGTTAATAACTTTTATTTAGGTGGTGGCGGTGTCGGGCGGCAGATTAGGGGTTAATAACTTTTATTTAGGTGGCGGCGGTGTAGGGGCGGCAGATTAGGGGTGTTTAGACTCGGGGCTTATGTTAGGGTGTTAGGTGTAAACGTTACTTTTATTATACCATAGGAATCAATGGGATATCGGGCAGCAGCGAACATAAGCTTTCGCTGCTTTCAGACTCCCATTGATTCCTATGGCATCCGCCGCCTCCAGGGCGGCGGATTGAAAACCACGTACGCTGGGCCGGAATAGTGGCGAGCGTATCTGGTAGATTTTTGATAACTAGCAAAATTAGTAAGATAGTGCCGAATTTGCTTTCGGAACATCTGTAGTGATGTAAGCATCGATCTGTGTCGGACTGAGACTAGCGGATCATATGTTACATCACAAAATTCTACTTTTGCCGGTCTGTAGCCTTTGATAAATAAGGCGAATCAAGCTCTCCACAATTACGCTGCGGAATTCCAGTGTATTTGCGGTTGACGGCTTGATAAAAAGGCCCCATTTTATTTTTCTCCCTGGAGACTTTGTTTCCAATCATTCCGCAATTATTAATTCACTACAGGCTGCTTAGATTCCTTCCCCAATAGGAATTCTTTAGCCTTGTGATACAATTACAATCTTTATTGCTAACAATAAACCACAGTTACACTCCATAGAGGAGTAATTCAAAACAACAAAGTCAGTTACACCAAGTCAAAAGATATCCCCTGAAACCTACCGCAAACCAATTACAGGAATTCCCTCCTGCATGCCTCAAGTTGCCACCCGAGGAAAGTTTTCAAAGGTGTAGCGAGAGGCCAGTTCATTCGCTTAAAAAGGAATTGTACTAATTTACAAATGTATGAGCGACAAGTGGATAAACTTCCAATAGACTGCGCGAAAGAGGGTATAAAAATTTGATCATCGCTAAGGCCAGAGATTCAGTAACCAGGGTAACCAGAGAGAGCTTTTGAGTACAGGTAAAAAGAAACCAGGAAAGAACACAGACAGTAAGGTCACATTTATAACAGAATATTAACGTATACCCAGATCTGTCAGATCATAAAGGATCCTTTCAATTTATTGTCAGCTGATGATGATTTAAAGGTGACAGTGGCAAGAGGGGTCAGATTTACCTACAAGAGTAATAGGACAATAGGCAATCATGTAGCCCCCACAAGGTTATGAAAGGAACAAGTAACAAATTCCTCCTGGTTGAGATTTAATGGCACCTATCGGTGGAAAAGTCTTCAACTCCATGGTCACAGGAGAGAGTTTCCAGAAGAGTCTGTGCTTGAATTGTCGCTTCACTTATGTGGTGTATCTTATTTCTTGCACATAATGTGCCCTTCAGTACATTGGCCTCACGACTAGGGAGGCCAGGGTAAGGATAAAAGAATACCTAACAGACATTAGAGCAGGAATGTTGACTACCCCCCTAATTAATAATTTTTTATTTCTTCATCAGAAAGACACAAGGTTCTTTACATGGACCATTATAGAAATGGTACTCCCACAAAAAAGAGGGGAGGACAGGGCATGAAAACTTGGAGAAAGAGAGGCCTTCTGGATCTTTAGGCTAAAACCAGGGTTCTAGAAGGCCTAAACTCAGAATTTGATCTCATTAACTTCTAGTAGTTCCGTTCTCTCAATGGGCATAGTATAACCCTTATCTGAGTTATCCGTATCTGAGTTATAAGTGAAAAAGAGGGCGCCACATAGCGTGATACTGTTATTGCAAAATCAGAAGGCAGAGTATTCAAAAAGGCTTACCGAAAAGCTCAGCACCGTTCTATGACCGGTGCTATCAGGCAGACTAACACTCTCAGTGGTTAGCACACTGGGTGGCCTCAGATGAACTGCAGACAGGTGGATCTCTGCGTAGCTTGATTGCAGTAACCAAACGTCTGTGTAGAACGTGTATTACAGACTGCAGTGGGTTTTGAAATCAAACACCTTTCCAGGTTAGATCAATAATTTTATTGCAGTCTGTAATACGCAGTCCGCCTGATAGCACCGGTCATAGAACGGTGCTGAGCTTTTCGGTAAGCCTTTTTGAATACTCTGCCTTCTAATTTTGCAATAACAGTATCACGCTATGTGGCGCCCTCTTTTTCACTTATAATTTTTAGAAATCTTCACTCCGAGGACCAGAGGAGCTTTGCCGCCTGCACCTTTTGCTTCAAATTGTTTTGAAATCACCGCCCGACTCTACGGGAGCCATATGGTTTGTGCACTAATTGGATTGTTTGGCTCACTTAGCGCACCCCGCTCTCGGTTCCCCTCGGGGTTCCTTGTTTGACTTTACGTATCTGAGTTACTTTGTCAAAATCTATATACATCTGTTGTGTATTATAAATGTAGCTTACTAACTCCCACTCTGTGTAACATATATTTTGATGACCTATGTCCCTTTAACATATATTTTGTTGAGCTATGTCCCTTTAAGACCTGCTCTATAAACTCCCACAATTCCTACTGCACATTGTCAATTATTCTTAGTTGGCTCCCTAATTTAAAAGATACAACAAAGGTTTTTTTTTTTTGGTTAAGCACACCACAAAAAGACTATTTGCAACCTAGCACACACATTGTGGAAGTGCTACCAAGGTGACCAGCAATGATTAATTGAAAAAAACAAGAAAGTGTAGGTGCACATTCTATCACTAGAGTCCACATAGTTATAGCATATTTAAATATATACTTCAATTTGCTAAATATACTTGCACTGTTCAAATAAGATTGGGGATAGACATCTCACACAATAATATCGACATATATTTAAATTGCAAAGAATATTATCAGAAAAATATGCTTTTAAATAAAAATGGGATCTTAGTCACACAATATGATCATATTCTGCTAAGCCAGTCTACCACTTACAAGGTGTCCCAAATCAGACTGGTCCTATGCTAATCAGTATCCACACTGCAGCAAATTATGTCTATGCAGAGTTCCTTAGCTATATATATATGACACAATAGTTAAACTGGAACACACCTGAACTGGGTGGTGTGCATTAACCAAAAGGAGGGTTTGGTCAGCTCCCTAATTTAAAAGATACAACAAAGGTTTTTTTTTGGTTAAGCACACCACAAAAAGACTATTTGCAGCCTAGCACGCACATTGTGGAAGTGCTACCAAGGTGACCAGCAATGATTAATTGAAAAAACAAGAAAGTGTAGGTGCACATTCTACCACTAGAGTCCACATAGTTATAGCATATTTAAATATATACTTCAATTTGCTAAATATACTTGCACTGTTCAAATAAGATTGGGGATAGACATCTCACACAATAATATCGACATATATTTAAATTGCAAAGAATATTATCAGAAAAATATGCTTTTAAATAAAAATGGGATCTTAGTCACACAATATGATCATATTCTGCTAAGCCAGTCTACCACTTACAAGGTGTCCCAAATCAGACTGGTCCTATGCTAATCAGTATCCACACTGCAGCAAATTATGTCTATGCAGAGTTCCTTAGCTATATATATATGACACAATAGTTAAACTGGAACACACCTGAACTGGGTGGTGTGCATTAACCAAAAGGAGGGTTTGGTCAGCTCCCTAATTTAAAAGATACAACAAAGGTTTTTTTTTTGGTTAAGCACACCACAAAAAGACTATTTGCAGCCTAGCACACACATTGTGGAAGTGCTACCAAGGTGACCAGCAATGATTAATTGAAAAAACAAGAAAGTGTAGGTGCACATTCTACCACTAGAGTCCACATAGTTATAGCATATTTAAATATATACTTCAATTTGCTAAATATACTTGCACTGTTCAAATAAGATTGGGGATAGACATCTCACACAATAATATCGACATATATTTAAATTGCAAAGAATATTATCAGAAAAATATGCTTTTAAATAAAAATGGGATCTTAGTCACACAATATGATCATATTCTGCTAAGCCAGTCTACCACTTACAAGGTGTCCCAAATCAGACTGGTCCTATGCTAATCAGTATCCACACTGCAGCAAATTATGTCTATGCAGAGTTCCTTAGCTATATATATATATATATGACACAATAGTTAAACTGGAACACACCTGAACTGGGTGGTGTGCATTAACCAAAAGGAGGGTTTGGTCAGCTCCCTAATTTAAAAGATACAACCAAGGTTTTTTTTTTGGTTAAGCACACCACAAAAAGACTATTTGCAACCTAGCACACACATTGTGGAAGTGCTACCAATGTGACCGGCAATGATAAATTGAAAAAAAACAAGAAAGTGTAGGTGCACATTCTACCACTAGAGTCCACATAGTTATAGCATATTTAAATATATACTTCAATTTGCTAAATATACTTGCACTGTTCAAATAAGATTGGGGATAGACATGAGTACAGGTAAAAAGAAACCAGGAAAGAACACAGACAGTAAGGTCACATTTATAACAGAATATTAACGTATACCCAGATCTGTCAGATCATAAGGGATCCTTTCAATTTATTGTCAGCTGATGATGATTTAAAGGTGACAGTGGCAAGAGGGGTCAGATTTACCTACAAGAGTAATAGGACAATAGGCAATCATGTAGCCCCCACAAGGTTATGAAAGGAACAAGTAACAAATTCCTCCTGGTTGAGATTTAATGGCACCTATCGGTGGAAAAGTCTTCAACTCCATGGTCACAGGAGAGAGTTTCCAGAAGAGTCTGTGCTTGAATTGTCGCTTCACTTATGTGGTGTATCTTATTTCTTGCACATAATGTGCCCTTCAGTACATTGGCCTCACGACTAGGGAGGCCAGGGTAAGGATAAAAGAATACCTAACAGACATTAGAGCAGGAGCATGTTGACTACCCCCCTAATTAATAATTTTTTATTTTTTCATCAGAAAGACACAAGGTTCTTTACATGGACCATTATAGAAAGGGTACTACCACAAAAAAGAGGGTAGGACATGGCACGAAAACTTGGAGAAAGAGATGCCTTCTGGATCTTTAGGCTAAAACCAGGGTTCTAGAAGGCCTAAACTCAGAATTTGATCTCATTAACTTCTAGTAGTTCCGTTCTCTCAATGGGCATAGTATAACCCTTATCTGAGTTATCCGTATCTGAGTTACTTTGTCAAAATCTATATATATCTGTTGTGTATTATAAATGTAGCTTACTAACTCCCACTCTGTGTAACATATATTTTGATGACCTATGTCCCTTTAACATATATTTTGTTGAGCTATGTCCCTTTGAGACCTGCTCTATAAACTCCCACAATTCCTACTGCACATTGTCAATTATTCTTAGTTGAGCTGAACTCAGAAGCCTGACACCTTGTTCCAAGGACTATCAAGGATTTAATCTTGCTGAAAAGCCTATTTGGAGCAATCTTATCAAAGGAACCTTTACACTCTGCAAATACTGCTTGCTGCAGTTATTTCCTAAAACAAGGACTTATCATTGACAAACAGACAGGAGTGTGAACGATTACAAACAGACCAATTAATTGAACTTCCCTGTTTTTTTCTACTAAATTAACTGGATTCTACTCACTTACATAAACAGGTATTCTGGACTCAGCTCCATACCTTCTGCTGTGCGTATTGGCAGCAAACACTGTTATTTAATACAGTTTTTGCTTGTACTCTCAACTACTATACACTGCCGATTTTCTCTGCATCCGATTGGTGCACAGGCTCACACCCCCAGCGTGACATCACAACAGTCAGTCAGAGCAGACAAAGATCACAGCTCCCTTCCTCAAACAAGCTCCGGTTCTGCTAACAAATGATTGGCGCATACAACCACACCTACAGATCTGTGAGTAAATGTTTTACCAATATCTTCTGTTACTTAAGCAGTTGACTGTTTAATTCTGTAAATGCATACAAACTAAAGGACTGTACATGAACTCCTGTTTACACTCAAAGTGAATCCTCCATTTTCAAGTTTGCAGCAGAGCTTAATACTGGACTTCCATGTTTATAAAGACTTCAATATATTGCTGCTTATTGTAACTAAAATCATTATCTAATGAAGTTTACAGGACAACATTCCTCTCCTGTAACCAAATAACTCATACCCTTCTTAAAGGGACAGAACTAAAATAACCTCTCAAATAGTAATACATTGGTAACTGCAGTTGTGATCCCAAAATTCTTCATAAACTTATTTCAGGAAATTTAGCAGCATTACACTCTGATACTATATAGTAGGCAAAAGGTTTGGGATGAGCTTTTAATGCTAGAGTCTGCCTCATCATCACCTATAAGCTATTGATATATTCTGTATATGAGAGATTGGGGGCACTCGTAATGGGTTGCAGGATGTAGGTTGGAGTTAGTAATCATATATCCACTTTGATGAAGGAGAATGTACAGTTACAATAAGCAACATTCATATAGGCTATTGTATGTCGTGTTACATCTGATAGGTCAAAAGGGGCGAGCCCTTTAAACACAGGAATGCTTGTTAATTGAACAGATTGTCCACATCAATATAATTGATTTTAAGCCATTTCATGTACATTCACAGGGTCCTATGTTTTAACATGATGGCAAGATTGTAGTACTGGCTATGTTTAGATTTTATTAGATGTTTGCTATACAGCCTTACTTTGATGAAAACAGAGCCGGATTGGCTATAAAAGTGTAGGGTGTGTTTGCAGACAATAGGGCACATTGGACAGGAGCGGAATGCTGATATTACCAGGCATCCGCACTTAAGAACTGGTCCCCCCAATAAATGGATCATTTGCCCAGAATGTTTGGAATATATGTAGTCAGCAGGACTTATTCCAGCATATACATGTGCTAGATACTTTGACATTGTGCACATTAGATTGGAGAATTATAACTCCGCATTCCTCCGCATAACAGGAGGTTTGATTGGCCAAAGTGAATGGGAGTGCCTTACAAATTAAGACGCTCATTGGACAGTGTAAGAGTGCCATTCTAAACAGGCCATCATAACTCAGACCGGCTACAGTAATTCAAGAGCCAGATTGGTTTAAGCTTTGGTAATTTGAGAGCCTAATTGGCCAAAGAGTATTGAACATATTCAGCTCAGCGCAAGTTTGTGTATGTTGTAAGCAGGCTAGGAGTAAGGCAGCAGCCGAAACTGGTCAGCCACATTTTTCTTGTCTGATATTGCTGAGATTATACAGTTTTTACCCTCAGGGCTTGCACACCCTGGATATTCACTAATAAAGTCTAAAGTTTTAACCTTAACTACAGTGATCCTAGTAAATTTTCTTTTACTAACCCACCAAACCCCCCATAATAAAAAAAACAAACACTAAGAAACCTAAGATACCCATTGCCCCTAAAGGGGCATTTGATTGGGCATTGCCCTAATCTAAAAAAAAAAGCCACCCCAAAAAATAAAAAAAAGCCTAAATCTAACTCCGAAATCGGTACTCACCATTCCTGAAGTCCGGTGGTGAAGGTCTTATTCCAGGCGGCGAAATCTTTATCCAGCGCAGGGACCACTTCTATCTTCATCCAGGGCGAAGGCGGCGCGGAGTAAAGGGGGATCACTGTGACTTGTAATACGGGAGACCTGCATATTCCGCACACAATGGCCAATGTTTCAGCATTATAGCCGTACCGCACAACTTGTGATTTTGCTGTATGAAAGTAAAACATATTTCTGTTTAAATAACAGTCACCTAGATTACGAGTTATGCGCGCTATAGGGAAATTAACGAACGCAACAAATATTGCATTATTTCACCCTCTATAGCGCAGCCATTACAAGTTCTGAAACAGCCAGCTTGTGCGTGCGATATGGTTGTGTTGAGCTCCATACCGCACACAACCCAAGCGCTGTTTTGACGTGCTTGTGCACGTTTTCCCCATAGACATCAATCGGAAGAGTGGGTCAGAAAAAAGCCTAACACCTGCGATCGCGGAAAGAAAAGCTCCGTAACGCAGCCCCATTGATGTCTATGGGGAAAAAAAAAATATTGTTTAAACCTAACACCCTAACATAAACCTCAAGTCTAAACACCCCTAATCTGCTCCCCCTAACATCGCCGACACCTACATCGTGTTATTAACAGGAGAGCAAGGAAAAGCAGGCACTACCTGGTTAGTGTAAAAAAATATCAATATAATCGTGTTATTAACCCCTAATCTGCCACTCCCGATATCGCCGCTACCTAAATAAAGTTATTAACCCCTATTCTGCCACTCCCATTATTGCTGCCACTATACTAAAGTTATTAACCCCTATTCCCCTGCACCCCAACATCGCCTACACTATAATAAATCTATTAACCCCTATTTCGCCACTGCCCGACATCGCCACTACTAAATAAAGTTATTAACCCCTAAACATCTGGCCTCCCACATCACTATCACTAAATAAACCTATTAACCCCTAAACTGCCAGCCCCCCACATTGCAACAACCTATAGAATTTCAGTAGCTCTCATCCTATTGGCTGATTTGAACAGCCAATAGGATTTCAGTAGCTCTCATCCGATTGGCTGATTTGAATTTCCAAAATCAAATCAGCCAATCGGAATGTAAGGGAGGCCATTTTGAATCGTGTACCTTGCATTGAAGATTCAGTATAGGACGTTGACTGTATGAAGAGGATGCTTCGCGCAGGATGTCTTCAGGATGGACCCGCTCCGCGCTGCCAGGATGAAGATAGAAGATGCCGCAGAGATGAAGATAGAAGATGCCGCCTGGATGAAGATGGAGCCGCCTGCCGCCTGGATAAAGATGGAGCCACCTGGATGAAGATGGAGCCGCCAGGATGAAGATCCTTCAAGCGGGATTTCAGCAACTGTGAGTGGATCTTTGGGGGTTAGTGTTAGGATTTTTTAAGGGTTTTTTTGGGTGTTTTTTTTTTTAGTTTAGGGTTTGGGCTATTCGTAAAAAAACTAAATGCCCTTTTCAGAGCAATGCAAAAGAGTTAAATGCCCTTTTAAGGGCAATGCCCATACAAATGCCCTTTTCAGGGCAATGGGTAGCTTAGGTTTTTGTTAGAATTAGTTTATTTTTATTTTTGGGGGGTTGGTTGGGTGGTGGGTTTTACTGTTAGGGGGTTCTTTGTATTTTTTTTACAGGTAAAAGAGCTGTTTAACTTAGGGCAATGCCCTATAAAAGGGCTTTTAAGGGCTATTTGTAGTTTATTGTTGGCTGGGTTCTTTTTATTTTGGGTGGGCTTTTTTTATTTTTATAGGGCTATTAGATTAGGTGTAATTCTTTTTTATTTTTGATAATATTTTCGTAATTTAGTGTTTGTTATTTTTTGTAATTAGATACTTTGTAATTTAGTTTAGTAATAGTGTTAGGATTTTTTAATGTGTATTTTAGTTTTATTTAATTGGTAGTTAGTTTAATTTTAGTTTAATAATTATATTAGTTTAATTGTTAGTTTAAACTTAGTTTTTTTAATTTGACAGGTAAGTTTTAATTTAATTTAAGATAGGGAAATTGTAATTTTAATATAAAGTTAGGGGGGCGTTAGGTTTAGGTGTTCCTCGTTTTTAAATTAGTTTATTGCAATGTGGGGGGCTTTCGGTTTAGGGGTTAATAGTTACATTTAGTATATTTCGTTGTGGGGGGCTTGCGGTTTAGGGGTTAATAGGTTTATTATAGTGGCGGCGGTAAAGGACTTAATAACTTTAGTATAGTGGGGGCGATGTGGGCGGACGGCAGATTAGGGGTTAATAATATTTAAATAGTGTTTGCGATGCAGGTGGGCCGCGGTTTAGGGATTAATAACTTTAGTATAGTGGCGGCGATGTTGGGGAGCGGCGGAATAGGGTTTAATAAATTTAATTAGTGGCGGCAATGTCAGGAGCGGCAGATTAGGGGTTAATAACTTTAATATATGCAGGAAGGCCTCGGTTTAGGGGTTAATAGGTAGTTTATGGGTGTTTAGTGTACTTTGTGACACTTTAGTTGTGAGTTTTATGTAACAGTTTTGTTGCGTAAAACTCATAACTACTGCTCTCAGATTGCGAAACGGATCTTGTCGGTATAGGCTGGAACGCAAGCTTTTTAGCCTCACTGCAAAACTTGTAATGGCAGCGCTATGAAGTCCCAGCGCTATGGAAGTCATTTTTACGTGTGCGGGACTGATGCTGCGTTACAGGCTAAAAGGCTTGCGGTACAGCTATACCGACAAGACTTGTAATGGCTGCAGTGCTGTTTTAACGCTGAAATTACCATTTTTTTCAGCGTTAAAACACAAACACTCAACTTGTAATCTAGGTGAGTGTTGTTTGCCTCTGTGCACACTAATATTTGTAGCCTAAAATTTATACATGTAAGGTGACAGTGCAACTCTTAACAGGAAGTCCTTTACCCATTTGTCTCTTATAAATGCAACATTTGCATATTATACCTATGTTTATAGCACTGTGGAATCTTTTGGAGCTATAAATAAATTACAATAATAAAAGTGACAATAATAATATTTTGCTGCAAATGCTAAACCAAAGCACCCGTAAAACGGCAATGATTATGTTGTCAAGTACCGCAGGCTGTTTGGATGAACATGATTGGTTATGGTTGTGTGATATGAGAGCCTGGCCTAGAATAATAAATTACTAATATAAATAGTGCTTGTTCATGTGGTGCAATTAATTGTTTGTAAGAAGACACTTACCCAGTAAGTTAAAAAGACACTGCAACATTATTAAACATTCACCGCTGTCATTTTTTACTCTAAATATATATTTTGTAGAATATTTGAATATGGTCAATGTAGTGTAAACTGCAAAATGCTATACATTTATGGATAATTACACAGGAGTCCAGCATTGAGGACACAGGTGTGCACCAAGTTTTCATTTCCAAGTGTGCCACAGTCTGAAACCACTGGTATAGATATGTAGTGAACAAACATCTGGTCTGAGGTATGGTATCATTGTTTAGCCGATATACAAGAACTGCAGGGGCATACATTTTTTGTGGCATCCCATGTGGACTTACATATAGATTCAGTTATCTAATCTGTTATCTGATGGTACCATACAAACACACTAAATCGAGTTCAGAGGGTTTGCATATGATGTGGGACTGATTTGGCCACACAACAATCATTTTATGGGGTAGATTTATCAATGTCCGCCGCACATCGATACTGTCTGCATTTATCATTGCACAAGCATTTCTAGTGAAATGCTTGGCAAAGCCGCCCCCTGCACATTCGTGGCTAATCATCTGCTAACAGGAGGTGTCAATCAACCGATCGTATCTGATCGGGCTGATTGCTGTCCACCACCTCAGAGGTGGCGGACGATTTAAGGAGCAGCGGTCTTATGATCGCTGCTTCTTAACTTACATTTCCAGCGAGCCGGAAAGTACAAGGGTAAATAGCTGCATCCGCCACATGGTAAATCTACCCCTATATCTCAAGTCTTATTTTTAAAACTTGGATTGGAAAAATTTTACTTTTATTTAGCTTGTTTGATAAATAATATTAATGCCCTTTAGGGTCATTTAAAAAATGCTGGTGAGGGACATCTCCGAACCTGTCCACGTGCATGGTATTGCAGGTAGCGGGCTGCAATACACTGCCTACATTTATCATTAAACAAGCTGCTGTGCAGCGCCACCCCATGCTCACTACGGTTGCCAATAACCCAGTTGGACAAGTCCAAGTGGATTGCAAACTGCCAACTCAGAGCGGCACATAAGTTGGGAAGCGGCGGTCTGAAGGTGCTGCAAAGCTGTATTTGCTACTTCTTATATTTAGCTCTGAGTATTTAAAAAAGTCTTTTTAAAAAAAAATAATAATAATAATTCACTGCCTGCACACCCTAATATCACACAAGGGCATCCTTTGCATATGGTAAATTATATATAATTATATTATTCAAATCTCACTTTTTGTCACCATTTATCTTTTTCTTCTTTGTCTGCTAGAACAAGATACTTGTAAAAAGGCTGCAACTGTTGACTTATGCTTCCTATAAGATAGTTTTGCCCAAAAGGTACATTCAGATATTCCAGCAGACCTGAAAGTCTGTTGTGCGATTTCCCATTTCTTTCGCAACCAGTGATAGCCTGGGCTCAAGTTGAAATAATTTTCAAACTGTGTTTTGCTCAAGTATATTCTGCACCTCTATCTATCTATCTATCTATCTATCTATCTATCTATCTATCTATCATCTATCTATCATCTATCTATCATCATCTATTTATCTTTCATCTATCTATATCTACAGTATATCTGTCTGTGTGTCTGTCTATAAAAGGTATCATGTCATTCACACAGGGTTCAATCAAGTCTCTAATTCTATAAACATTTTCAAGTTTCAACCTTGCAAATTGGCTGATGTTTTGAAGCTCATATTTACCAAACATGTATTTATCAATTTTCCTTTAAACACAGCCACTATCTCCTGCTGAAAAAAAATTTTGGTTGCCCTTTTTATAATCAGAAAAGCTTCCCTTAGTTAATTCCTGTAAATCTCATCTTATCTTTTTACAAGTATGTTGGGTCAATACATTTTTAAGCTCCTTATGAGCTCATAATCATGATTGTGATTAGCTTTTAAAAATGTTTGTTTTTCATTTTGTACCTAATGAAGCTTTAAAAGGACATGCAACCCTTTAAAGGGATATGAAACATACAATTTTAAATAACTTTCTAATGTAACTTCTATTTTTAAATGTATTTAATGTTGGTATCTTTTATTGAAGGAGCAGCAATGCACTATTGGGAGTTAGCTGAACAGATCAGGTGAGCCAATGACAAGAGGCATATATGTGCAGCCACCAACTAGCAGCTAGCTCCCAGTAGTTATTGGCTGCTCTTGAACTTAATTAGGTATGATTTTATTAACAAAGGATACCAAGAGAACAAAGCAAATTAAACAAAAGATTTAAATTGGAAATTTGTTTTAAATGTCTTGTTCTATCTCAGACATCCTTAAACTTGGCCTTTCAGAGGTTTTGGAACTACATTTAAACTTCTGGAGGGCCAAGTTTGACGGTCTGCGGTCTATCTGAATCTTGGAAGTTTAATTTTGGCTGTACTATCACTTTAATAAGATCCCTTAGTAAAGGGAAAATTTGTAGAAAATATTGTATATATATATATATATATATATATATATATATGATATGGGATATTTGTTCTCCTACAATTGATATACAGAATAATGCTGGGTCAATCAAGATATATCATAATAAAATGACTGGATTCCTTACAGTTTGTCATTATGTATTACCTCACCTTATTACCTCACCTTATATGTGCAAGCGATGCTGAGAATTTAATCAATTGTCTCGGGTTCTTAAACACTTAAGCTATTGCAAAAAAAATAATTTAGTAAATATTTTCATTAATTCTAACCTACTGATGCATGTTTGTTGATTTGATTATTATATTTGACAATCGTTTAATAAAATTATTTGTGTCTATTAATCTGGTCTTGGTTAATTGAAAGTTATTTCGGAGCTAAAAGTATTCAAGGTTTAATGCATTCTACTTTGGAAATGATTTCATTGATTTTGTTTAAATTGCACACATAACTTTGTACAGTGGTAAATTTCTAAAGGCCAGATCTGCATTAAAATGGCTGCCAAAAAACATTTTACCCTTTGGCTCTTCACAAAGGTGTTACATTTTAATGTTGCTTCAGTCTCTATACAGTAGCCCACGGTCATTCTCTGCTACCATTGAAGTCAAAATGAGACGTTAAAAATTAATTTTCATTCAGTTAATACCTGCAGATGTTAACTACCTTTACTAGGTGAGAAGGAACATAATACTCTTTGCAAGTATTATGAAATGTGAAACACATTAAAAAAGATATAAACACATATATATTATTCCACCACTCTCAGCTTCTAAAAATATAATTCCTTCTGTGGGCGGGGGCATGCAAATAAGCTTATGTGCTCATTTAGATGTATAGTATGTATAGTAACAAGACTCCCTATATTGCAAGTGACACCATTTATGCACAGTATATGACAGGGTATATGCTATAAAACTTTAGACAGCACACCATTAGAATGTAGTCTGTTTAATTAAATTAAAGAATTGTCCAGCACCTGTGTACAGAGATACAGGTAGCCCTCAGTTTACGCCGGGGTTAGGTTCCAGGAGGAATGGTTGTAAATCAAAACCGTTGTAAATTGAAACCCAGTTTATAATGTAAGTCAATGGGAAGTGAGGGAGTTAGGTTCCAGGCCCCTCTCAAAATTGACATAAGTAACACCTAATACATTATTTTTAAAGCTTTGAAATAAAGACTTTAAATGCTAAACAGCATTATAAGCCTAATAATATAGATTGTATCATCATCAAACTAAGTTTAATGAACAAAAACATTTGCTAACAGCACCTAATTAAATAATCACACAACAGACTGCATCATCATCAAACTAAGTTTAATGAACAAAAACTTTTTTTTACTTGCATTTTTCTGCAATCAGTTCTCTGCATTGTTAGCATGTTAGATAATATTGGGTCTGCACCTATTCTATGTATTTCAATCTGCATTGATAAATAGGCAGTTAGGTACCCTCACCTCAAGCTGCTGGACAGGAAGATAATAGGGAAGTGGCTGCTCGATAGTTAATGTTTGTTCTGTGTACACAGATCAATTTCAGACCTGTTAAGTTGCATAACTTTGCTGCAAAACAAGCGGACAGCTCCACCTACTGGCTTTTTTAACTAGTGCATTGCTTTCCAAAGCTTTTCAATAGCAGTCACATGACTGAAAAAAATGGTTGTTATTCTGAAACGGCGCAAATTGAACCGGCGTAAACCGAGGGCCACCTGTATAGGGTGCAATACTGCTAAGGGTTCAATGAAAGGAGGACCTGAACAAAATAGGAAAATACGTAGGAATTGCAGTAGACTAATTGATTACGAGACACAGAGCAAAGTCCTTAAAGACAGATTTAAAGACAAAATGTATCCTCAGCATATTATTAATAGTGGCTATAAAAGAGCAAGAAACGATGATAGAAACCTATATTTTCAAAAAAAGAAAGTTAATAGACAAACTCAGGATAGCATTAGTAATTGTACTATGTTCATCACGGAATATAATTGTAATCATAACCTGATTAAACAAATTATCAACAAACATTGGAATATTCTTATGAAGGATTCAATATTGGGCCAATTGTTGGATAAAAACCAACTATCGTTTATAAAAAGGCGCCGAATTTGAAAAGAATTCTGGCACCTAGTAAAATTGTTAGAAATAAGAGTAATCTGACTATAAATTTGGCCACCACTAATAAGGAAGCTAAAAACAACTTTCTCCAACATTGGTGTGTCCGGTCCACGGCGTCATCCTTACTTGTGGGATATTCTCTTCCCCAACAGGAAATGGCAAAGAGTCCCAGCAAAGCTGGTCACATGATCCCTCCTAGGCTCCGCCCACCCCAGTCATTCTCTTTGCCGTTGCACAGGCAACATCTCCACGGAGATGGTTAAGAGTTTTTTTGGTGTTTAAATGTAGTTTTTATTCTTCTATCAAGTGTTTGTTATTTTAAAATAGTGCTGGTATGTACTATTTACTCTGAAACAGAAAAGGATGAAGATTTCTGTTTGTAAGAGGAAGATGATTTTAGCAGGCAGTAACTAAAATCGATTGCTGTTTCCACACAGGACTGTTGAGATGAAGTAACTTCAGTTGGGGGAAACAGTTAGCAGACCTTTCTGCTTAAGGTATGACTAGCCATATTTCTAACAAGACCATGTAATGCTGGAAGGCTGTCATTTCCCCTCATGGGGACCGGTAAGCCATTTTCTTAGTCAAATATAAAAGAATAAAGGGCTTAAAAAAGGGCTTAAAAACTGGTAGACATTTTTAGGGGCTAAAACGATTGCTTTATTGGGGCATATTATGCAGATTGTAGCTTATAATTGGCATTATAATCTTGGGGAACGTTTAAAAAACGGCAGGCACTGTGTTGGACACCTTTTTTAGTCTGGGGGCCTTTCTAGTTATAGACTCAGCCTCATTTTTGCGCCATTACTGCGCAGTTGTTTTTGGAGAGCAAGGCATGCAGATGCATGTGTGAGGATCTAAGAATCACTAAAAAAGCTTCTAGAAGGCGTCATTTGGTATCGTATTCCCCTCTGGGCTTGGTTGGGTCTCAGCAAAGCATATAGCTGGGACTGTATAGGGGTTAAATTTAAAAACGGCTCCGGTTCCGTTAATTTAAGGGTTAAAGCTCTGAAATTTGGTGTGCAATACTTTTAATGCTTTAAGACACTGTGGTGAAATTTTGGTGAATTTTGAACAATTCCTTCATACTTTTTCACATATTCAGTAATAAAGTGTTATCAGTTTGAAATTTAAAGTGACAGTAACGGTTTTATTTTAAAACGTTTTTTGTGCTTTGTTGACAAGTTTAAGCCTGTTTAACATGTCTGTACCATCAGATAAGCTATGTTCTATATGTATGAAAGCTAATGTGTCTCCCCATTTAAATTTATGTGATAATTGGGCCATAGTGTCCAAACAAAGTAAGGACAGTAATGCCACAGATAATGATATTGCCCAAGATGATTCCTCAAATGAGGGGAGTAAACATGATACTACATCATCCCCTACTGTGTCTACACCAGTTATGCCCACACAGGAGGCCCCTAGTACATCTAGTGCGCCAATACTTATTACCATTCAACAATTAACGGCTGTAATGGATAGCTCCATAGCAAATCTTTTATCCAAAATGCCTACTTATCAGAGAAAGCGCGATTGCTCTGTTTTAAACACTGAAGAGCAAGAGGACGCTGATAATAACTGTTCTGACATACCCTCACACCAATCTCAAGGGGCCATGAGGGAGGTTTTGTCTGATGGAGAAATCTCAGATTCAGGAAAAATTTCTCATCAAGCTGAACCTGATGTTGTGACATTTAAATTTAAATTAGAACATCTCCGCGCACTGCTTAAGGAGGTGTTATCTACTCTGGATGATTGTGACAATTTGGTCATTCCAGAGAAATTATGTAAGATGGACAAGTTCCTAGAGGTTCCTGTGCCCCCCGACGCTTTTCCTATACCCAAGCGGGTGGCGGACATAGTAAATAAAGAGTGGGAAAGGCCCGGCATACCTTTTGTTCCCCCCCCTATATTTAAGAAATTATTTCCTATAGTCGACCCAAGAAAGGACTTATGGCAGACAGTCCCCAAGGTCGAGGGGGCGGTTTCTACTCTAAACAAACGCACTACTATTCCTATCGAAGATAGTTGTGCTTTCAAAGATCCTATGGATAAGAAATTAGAGGGTTTGCTTAAAAAGATTTTTGTACAGCAAGGTTACCTTCTACAACCAATTTCATGCATTGTTCCTGTCACTACGGCAGCGTGTTTCTGGTTCGAAGAACTAGAAAAGTCACTCAGTAAAGAATCTTTGTATGAGGAGGTTATGGACAGAGTTCAAGCACTTAAATTGGCTAACTCTTTTTTATTTTTAGATGCCGCTTTGCAATTAGCTAGATTAGCGGCGAAAAATTCAGGGTTTGCTATCGTGGTGCGCAGAGCGCTTTGGCTAAAGTCTTGATCAGCGGATGTGTCTTCCAAGACAAAATTGCTTAACATTCCTTTCAAAGGTAAAACATTATTTGGACCTGATTTGAAAGAGATTATTTCAGACATCACTGGGGGAAAGGGCCACGCCCTCCCACAGGATAGGTCTTTTAAGGCTAAAAATAAGCTTAATTTTCGTCCCTTTCGCAGAAACGGACCAGCCTCTAATTCTGTATCCTCTAAGCAAGAGGGTAATACTTCACAACCCAAACCAGCCTGGAAACCAATGCAAGGCTGGAACAAGGGTAAGCAGGCCAAGAAGCCTACCACTGCTACCAAAACAGCATGAAGGGATAGCCCCCGATCCGGGACCGGATCTAGTGGGGGGCAGACTTTCTCTCTTTGCTCAGGCTTGGGCAAGAGATGTTCAGGATCCTTGGGCGCTAGAAATAGTTTCTCAAGGTTATCTCCTGGAATTCAAGGAACTACCCCCAAGGGGAAGGTTCCACAGTTCTCAATTATCTTCAAACCAAATAAAGAGACAGGCATTCTTACATTGTGTAGAAGACCTGTTAAAGATGGGAGTGATACATCCAGTTCCAATAAGAGAACAAAGAATGGGATTTTATTCCAATCTGTTCATAGTTCCCAAAAAAGAGGGAACATTCAGACCAATTTTGGATCTAAAGATCCTAAACAAATTTCTCAGGGTAGCATCGTTCAAAATGGAAACTATTCGAACGATCCTACCTACTATCCAGGAAAATCAATTTATGACTGCCGTGGATTTAAAGGATGCGTACCTACATATTCCTATCCACAAGGAACATCATCAGTTCCTAAGGTTCGTTTTTCTGGACAAGCATTACCAGTTTGTGGCACTTCCATTCGGATTAGCCACTGCTCCAAGGATTTTCACAAAGGTACTAGGGTCCCTTCTAGCGGTTCTAAGACCAAGGGGCATTGCAGTAGTACCTTACTTGGACGACATCCTGATTCAAGCGTCGTCCCTGTCAAAAGCAAAGGCTCATACGGACATCGTCCTAGCCTTTCTCAGATCTCACGGATGGAAGGTGAACAAAGAAAAAAGTTCTCTGTCCCCGTCAACAAGAGTTCCCTTCTTGGGAACAATAATAGATTCCTTAGAAATGAGGATTTTTCTGACAGAGGTCAGAAAATCAAAACTTCTAAGCTCTTGTCAAGTACTTCATTCTGTTCCTCGTCCTTCCATAGCGCAGTGCATGGAAGTAATAGGATTGATGGTTGCAACAATGGACATAGTTCCTTTTGCACGAATTCATCTAAGACCATTACAACTGTGCATGCTCAGACAGTGGAATGGGGATTATACAGACTTGTCTCCGACGATTCAAGTAGATCAAAAGACCAGAGATTCACTCCGTTGGTGGCTGACCCTGGACAATCTGTCACAGGGAATGAGCTTCCGCAGACCAGAGTGGGTCATTGTCACGACCGACGCCAGCCTAGTGGGCTGGGGTGCGGTCTGGGAATCCCTGAAAGCTCAGGGTCTATGGTCTTGGGAAGAGTCTCTTCTCCCGATAAACATTCTGGAACTGAGAGCGATATTCAATGCTCTCAGAGCTTGGCCTCAACTAGCAAAGGCCAAATTCATAAGGTTTCAGTCAGACAACATGACGACCGTTGCATATATCAATCATCAGGGGGGAACAAGGAGTTCCCTGGCGATGAAAGAAGTGACCAAGATAATTCAATGGGCGGAGGATCACTCCTGCCACTTGTCTGTGATCCACATCCCAGGAGTGGAAAATTAAGAAGCGGATTTTCTGAGTCGTCAGACATTCCATCCGGGGGAGTGGGAACTCCATCCGGAAATCTTTGCCCAAATAACTCAATTATGGGGCATTCCAGACATGGATCTGATGGCGTCTCGTCAGAACTTCAAGGTTCCTTGCTACGGGTCCAGATCCAGGGATCCCAAGGCGACTCTAGTAGATGCACTAGTAGCACCTTGGACCTTCAACCTAGCTTATGTATTCCCACCGTTTCCTCTCATCCCCAGGCTGGTAGCCAGGATCAATCAGGAGAGGGCCTCGGTGATCTTGATAGCTCCTGCGTGGCCACGCAGGACTTGGTATGCAGACCTGGTGAATATGTCATCGGCTCCACCATGGAAGCTACCTTTGAGACAGGACCTTCTTGTTCAGGGTCCATTCGAACATCCGAATCTGGTTTCCCTCCAACTGACGGCTTGGAGATTGAACGCTTGATTTTATGAAAGCGTGGGTTTTCAGATTCTGTAATAGATACTCTGATTCAGGCTAGAAAGCCTGTAACTAGAAAAATTTACCATAAAATATGGAAAAAATATATCTGTTGGTGTGAATCTAAAGGATTCCCATGGAACAAGATAAAAATTCCTAAGATTCTATCCTTTCTACAAGAAGGTTTGGAGAAAGGATTATCTGCAAGTTCTCTGAAGGGACAGATCTCTGCTTTATCTGTTTTACTTCACAAAAGACTGGCAGCCGTGCCAGATGTTCAAGCATTTGTTCAGGCTCTGGTTAGGATCAAGCCTGTTTACAGACCTTTGACTCCTCCCTGGAGTCTAAATCTAGTTCTTTCAGTTCTTCAAGGGGTTCCGTTTGAACCCTTACATTCCGTAGATATTAAGTTACTATCTTGGAAAGTTTTGTTTTTGGTTGCAATTTCTTCTGCTAGAAGAGTTTCAGAGTTATCTGCTCTGCAGTGTTCTCCGCCCTATCTGGTGTTCCATGCAGATAAGGTGGTTTTGCGTACTAAGCCTGGTTTTCTTCCGAAAGTTGTTTCCAACAAAAATATTAACCAGGAGATAGTTGTACCTTCTTTGTGTCCGAATCCAGTTTCAAAGAAGGAACGTTTGTTACACAATTTGGACGTAGTCCGTGCTCTAAAATTCTATTTAGAGGCTACTAAAGATTTCAGACAAACATCTTCCTTGTTTGTTGTTTATTCTGGTAAAAGGAGAGGTCAAAAAGCGACTTCTACCTCTCTTTCCTTTTGGCTTAAAAGCATTATCCGATTGGCTTATGAGACTGCCGGACGGCAGCCTCCTGAAAGAATCACAGCTCACTCCACTAGGGCTGTGGCTTCCACATGGGCCTTCAAGAACGAGGCTTCTGTTGACCAGATATGTAAGGCAGTGACTTGGTCTTCACTGCACACTTTTGCCAAATTTTACAAATTTGATACTTTTGCTTCTTCGGAGGCTATTTTTGGGAGAAAGGTTTTGCAAGCCGTGGTGCCTTCCATTTAGGTGACCTGATTTGCTCCCTCCCTTCATCCGTGTCCTAAAGCTTTGGTATTGGTTCCCACAAGTAAGGATGACGCCGTGGACCGGACACACCAATGTTGGAGAAAACAGAATTTATGCTTACCTGATAAATTACTTTCTCCAACGGTGTGTCCGGTCCACGGCCCGCCCTGGTTTTTTAATCAGGTCTGATTAATTATTTTCTCTAACTACAGTCACCACGGTATCATATGGTTTCTCCTATATATATTTCCTCCTGTCCGTCGGTCGAATGACTGGGGTGGGCGGAGCCTAGGAGGGATCATGTGACCAGCTTTGCTGGGACTCTTTGCCATTTCCTGTTGGGGAAGAGAATATCCCACAAGTAAGGATGACGCCGTGGACCGGACACACCGTTGGAGAAAGTAATTTATCAGGTAAGCATAAATTCTGTTTTTTAAATAAAAATAACAGTAATATTATACATAAGACACAAAGAAAAGGTAGTTTTAAATGTAATAACAAAAAATGTAAAATGTGTGATCATATTACACATAATGTTAATATTTTCCAATCCAATGTCACTCAAAAAACATATAGGATGGGAAGTCGAATGACTTGTGCATCCAACTATGTAATAACATTGCATCCATTAGGTCTCAATATGATTATTGATCTTGCAGCCTTTCAATAACAGCTATAGGAGTTATCATATTAGGATTGACTTTTATCTTATATTTTATATTTTATTTTTATTTTTATTTTTTGGATGCTTTTTATTAATTTTGAGTAGCCATATTATGATAGATTTTAAGTAATTTTTAATATAGTTAATAGAAATACTGGTGAGCCCTTACCATCCATCTTGCAATTTAAGTCCATGAATGGCTAAATAATTACAAGCCTGGAATTAATCTTCAGATAATCCATCTCGATTGGGCCAGGGCATTGGTTTCTGACATTAGTTTTTTAACAATATAGTTATGATAGTTTTAATGTTAATTACTAACTAAAATAATCATAGATTGATTGGAAAGTTCATTATAATCATGATGTTTTTTAGCATAGTGCATAACATATATATGTATTTACATTTAGAATGTTAATAGCATTGTGGAATAATATGATATCTGGTAGGAACATGTTTGCATATCTTTGTACTCAGCATGTTCGCCAAAGGAGGCACCCGAGGATAATATTATCAAATTCTTTTTATAAAAAATATTTTTTATATATTTATTATTATAATTTATTCAATACACCCCCATAATGTTTTGATAACTAAAGTTACTCTAAGTTTATATATACCCTTTAGACGCATTAATTATATAGAATTGTTCAATATAATATATTTACAAACAGACCCCGCATTGTATTCATATAATAGAACAAAATATGCAAACATAGGGACAAGTATTTAATAGTCAAATGTGATGCATGCTGAGTGCAAAGGTAAATATTTGTTTTTTTAAGATGATTGTTTTTTTTAAGGTGATTGTATTTTTAAACAAAGGTGTATATATCACTATTGGTTAAGGTAATGATGTGTAGCAGCCCCATAAAGGGTTTGTCAATGAAAAATATGATTTGATTGGTTTGAGGAGGTACATAAGCAGCAGGTTTGTTTGAGTTAGTATTACAGCCTGATGAAATGGCTCTGTGTAGCCTAGAAACGCGTTGCTGGTTTTAAGCATTTTAATAAATTTGTTATATTTGTATCCTGCTGGAGCTGGTCTCCCCTCTTTCCACAAACTGTTTATCCAATTTTTGAGCGATCGTAATTTGGTTTATCGATCATCGCTATCACCCACCCTCTCACTATCATCCTGACGATTGGAGTATAGAGAGGAAGGTGTGGACGCAGATTGGATCCTGATTGGTTGCACTAATCATGTGCTCTGCTGGGAACTGCTGTTGCCTTGTTGGTCTACCGGGTGACTGTGAGGTCCCGACTTGCGATTTTAGGCATGCCAAAGTGCCGCCTTCTTTGTGAGTATCACTCTCATCACCCCAGTATACTGAACTTTATCAACGATATTACCCTATTTTGGCGCCTTCTTGTCTCCTGTTTAAGGTCTCTCCACTTTTTCTTTATTAATATATATATATTTTAATTACATTCCAGTTTACTGCCCCTTTATGCAAGGACTTTCCAGATCCAAGGAGGCATTTTAGCTAAGATTTTTACATCTGCATAAAATGTTATACTCTCAGACTAAGATTGCTCATTGTTTGAAATGAGACAGGTTAACTTAACACTGTTCAGTTTACAATACAGCTGACTTAATTTTAAAATACATACAAACAAGCCTAAATCCTGCATTTAACTAGATCTAATAGTATGAGACTGAATACTACAGCTTATGGTTCCACCAAGACCATATAGACTACAGCATTTTCAAAATCCATAAGTACAGCTTACAGATGGGAAAATTTGTACACCATATTTGAAGTGGTGCTCTTGGTTGGGGAAAATGGGGGGAAAAAAAACAAACATATGGCAACCTTTCAAAAGTACTTTTCTTCATCTAGCCATCTACCCAGATCATTAATGTACAATTTTGAATTCACAGAATTATTTTTGTTTGCACATTTACAAATATGCGGCTAGATTACGAGTTGTTCGTTAGGGTTAAAAAGCAGCGTTGGCCGGTCCCAACGCTGCTTTTTAACACCCGCTGGTATTACGAGTCTTGCAGGTACAGGTGTACCGCTCACTTTTTTGGCCAGACTCGGAAATACAGCAAATCCACTTACGTCAGTTGCGTATCCTATATTTTCAATGGGACTTGCATAGCGCCGGTATTACAAGTCTGCCAAAAAGTGAGCGGTACACCCTCTACTGTCAAGACTGTTACCGCATTTAAAAGTCAGTAGTTAAGAGTTTTACACTACAACGCCGTAGCATAAAACTCTCTACTAAAGTGCTAAAAAGTACACTAACACCCATAAACTACCTATTAACCCCTAAACTGAGGCCCCCCCCACATCGCAAACACTAAAATAAAATTTGTAACCCCTAATCTGCTGAACGGGACATCGCTGCCACTATAATATACATATTAACCACTAAACCGCTGCACTCCCGCATCGCAAACACTAGTTAAATATTATTAACCCCTAATCTGCCGTCCATAACATCGCCGCCACCTACCTACATTTATTAACCCCTAATCTGCCAATAGTTATTAAATAGTTATTAACTATTTAATAACTACCTAGTTAAAATAAAGACAATTTTACCTGTAAAATAAAACCTAACCTAAGTTACAATTACACCTAACACTACACTATAATTAAGTTAAATTAATTACCTAAATTAAATTCAATTAATTACAATTAAAAAAAATTATCTAAAGCACAAAAAAAAAAAAACACTATGTAATGGGAACTGGTGAGTGTTGGAGCTCAACTGCAGATATAACCCTAGATGTATACTTTATGGATTTATATTATTTGTATCAACACCTGTAATGATTGCACTATGGTGTTAAAGTGCTATCAGAGAGATAGGGGGTGGAGTTAGTCAGTATACTAGCTTAGTGGAGAGAAACTGTTGCCAGTATGGGTTAACTGAATCTTTCAATGAGAGAGATCAGTATACAGCAAGATATAGATGCTTAATATACAGTCTGGTCTGTTTGTTTATTGACCGGAGTTCACCAGTTACGATTTTCATCCACTTAGATGATTGACACTGAAGTACGACAATCCTTGCTAAGATGATGTTACAGGCACTGGACTGACCTTAGGAAGGAGTAATCCCCTGAATGGTAATCATCTGCTGGTTGCAATCAGACCCTGAACGGAACTGCTCACTGCTCTCTTCAGAGCGAAACGGACAAGCAGGCTGCCGATAGTAAACGGAGCATAGGGGAGGAGTTTTCCTCAAATTACGTCTTCGGCTGCTCACAGTGTTTTAGGCACTTCACTTGGTAAAACCCGAAGTCCGGATTTAACAAAGGCAAAGTAGTAGGAAGCAGAATGCTGAATATAGAAGTTATGAGATGGTAGTACTAGTAGAAGTTTTCCAGCATAGACAATCAAACTTCTCACTGTTGCGGTTTGTAGCGTGTACGCTGAATCAAGCTGAAAGCAATTAGAATATGCAACAATGTTGCGAGATAGACACAAAAGGTATTCAGACAGATGAATCTCAAATAAACAGGAACAAGATACTTTTGTAATCCAAAATGGTAAAGAGGTCAGTGGTGCAGCTGCTAACTAGTAGCAAACAAAATAGTAAGCAGTGTGTGTTGGGTAACTCAGGTGATTTATTAACTTGGTGGGCAGGGTGAAATGAGTCATAACTGAAATTAAAGATACAGAGAAAAACAGGGAATAACCCTGACATCACCCCCTCCTGAAGCGAGCTGTCCCACAGCTCGAGGTTTAGGTCGATCAGGGTTTCGTCGATGAAAGAGCGAAACAAGTCTAGGTGCAGTTATGTTAGAAGCCGGCTCCCAGGAATCATCATCAGGGGAGTAATTTTTCCAATGGATAAGAAATTCCAAAATGGATCCTCGCCAACGGGAATCAAGTATCGAGTGTACCTCATAAATGTCTGTATCTCCAGATGTCAACGTTGGAGGAAGAACTGGATCAGTTACCCTAGTGGACAGATATGGTTTAACCAAAGAAACATGGAAAGTCGGATGTACCCTTAAGGTGGAGGGTAGATCTAGTGTGATAGCGTTGTCATTAATCACTTTTATCACCGAAAAAGGTCCAATGAACCT
The DNA here is from genome assembly GCF_027579735.1 of Bombina bombina. Classification (NCBI taxonomy): domain Eukaryota; kingdom Metazoa; phylum Chordata; class Amphibia; order Anura; family Bombinatoridae; genus Bombina; species Bombina bombina. The sequence goes on along the minus strand of NC_069499.1, from coordinate 1,515,905,180 downwards.
ATGTGTGAGTTTTTTGGAGGGTACTTGTATCCGTATATTTTTCGTAGAAAGCCAAACTTTGTCCCCAACGGAGTAGTGAGGGGGAGGTCTTCTTCTAAGGTCATAAAACCGTTTATGGGTTTCCTGTGCTTTTTGGATGTTTTGTTTGATCTTGGAGAAATTGACAGTTAATGACCTACTAAAATCATCCAGCTGGGGAGAATCAGAGGTGGCATCTGAATTCAGAAAGAATGACGGGTGATAACCGTAGTTTGCAAAAAACGGTGAAGATTGGGTAGAAGAATTTGTTAAGCTGTTATAGGCATATTCTGCCATGGGTAGAAAGTCCAAACACTGGTCCTGCTGTTGGCAGCAAAAACAACGTAGATATTCCTCCAGCCACTGATTAATCCATTCAGTTTGACCATTGGTCTGGGGGTGGAAAGAGGTGCTGTGACGGTGATCGATTTGCATTATAGAGCAAAGCTTTGTCCAAAACCGTGAGGTAAACTGTGTACCTCTATCTGTGATAATCCTGGTAGGTGTACCATGAAGTCTTATTACATTGTTGAGAAAAAGTTTAGCTGTTTCAGAAGATGTTGGCAATTTCTGATAGGGGATGAAATGTCCCATCTTGGTGAACATATCTACGACCACTAAGATTGTATTGTGTCCTTGTGATAAAGGCAATTCAACGATAAAGTCCATGGAGACTTGTTCCCAAGGTCTACTTGGGATAGGAAGAGGCATTAGTAGTCCGTATGGTCGGTTTCTCTCAGTTTTAGTGCATACAATGCAGGATTTAATGTAGTTCAATACAGTTTGCTTCATTCTTGGCCACCAAAAATTTCTTTGTAATAGGTCTGTTGTTCGGTTCACCCCAGGATGTCCCGGCATGGGAGAATCATGATGATACTTTAGAAGCATTGATCTTAAGCTGAGAGGTACATATATCCTCTTGTTGTGATAGTAAATTCCATCTCTCTCTATTACAAGTTTCTGGGGGAGGTCCATATCAACTCGTGAGGTCGTTTTTTTCTCCGATAAGAGTTGTGATGTAAGACCAATGAAGCGTTCTCTGGGAATTATAGGAGTCGATTCAGTATCCTGTGGAGGTTTTGTATATAACCTTGATAGAGCGTCAGCCTTTCCATTTTTACTAGCAGGATGGTAGAGTATGTGAAAATCAAATCTGGTGAAGAAAAGACACCAGCGAACCTGCCTTGCTGAAAGGGTTTTATTACTCTGTAAATATTGAAGATTTTTATGATCCGTATATATAGTTATGGGAAATTTAGCTCCTTCCAAAAGGTGTCTCCAGTTCTCAAGTGCTCTGTGAATGGCAAGAAGCTCCTTATCTCCAATAGAGTAGTTCATCTCTGCTGGACTCTTTGAGAAAAAAGATACAGGGTGTAAGGGTTCAGTAAGAGATTGTCTCTGTGATAAGACAGCTCCAATGGCGAAATCTGAGGAATCAACTTTAAGTATGAATTGTATATTTGGATTAGGATATTGTAAAATGGGAGCTGTAGAAAAACTGGGTTTTTAGGAAATTGAAAGCAGAAGAGGCCTCCTTGGTCCAGGTAAATGGTTTTGAAGCAGTGGTGAGCTGTGTGAGGGGTTTTGCTACTTTGGAGAAACCCTTGATGAACTTCCGGTAATAGTTTGAGAATCCAAGGAACCTCTGAAGTTCTTTTTTAGTAGTTGGTTCAGGCCATTCCAAAACAGTCTCAACTTTCTTATGTTGCATACTTATTCCATTAGGAGAAATGTCATAACCTAGAAATGATATGTGATTACAATGAAACTGACATTTCTCTAGCTTAGCATATAGCTTGTGTATTCGTAATCTAGACAGGACCCATCGGACATGCTTCTTATGTTCGTTAAGGTTATTGGAAAAAATGAGAATGTCATCGAGATAGACCACTAAACAGATATCAAGCAAATCCAGAAAATGTCATTGATAAAATGTTGGAAAGTGGCAGGGGCATTGCATAACCTGAACGGCATTACTAGATATTCAAATAAGCCATATCTCGTCCGGAATGCAGTGGGACACTCGTCTCCCTCACGAATACGAACCAGATTATATGCCCCTCTGAGATCAAGTTTGGTATAAATGGTTGCATCAGATAGTCGTTCAATCAACTCAGGTATCAATGGCAGAGGGTAGCGGTTTTTTATCGTTCTCTTATTTAGCTCTCGATAGTCAATTATAGGATGAAGAGAATCGTCCTTGTTCTTTACAAAGAACATACCCGCTCCAGCAGGTAGGTCTTAAGATGTTTCAATTCAGGTTGACTGAGAGGGTATACATGCCCGAATGGAATGGTGGCACCTGGTTGAAATTGGATAGGGCAGTCATAAGGATGATGTGGAGGTAGACTCTCTGCTTCAGACTTACTAAAAACATCTTTCCTTATACTCTTCTGGTAATATTAATGGATCTGCAGTAGATTGGACTAAACACTGTTGAGGAAAACAGGTGCTATGACAGTAAGCTGAATCAAAACCTACCCGAGAGGAAGACCAGGATATTGTGGTTTAATGTAGCTGCAGCCAGGAAATGCCTAAAACAACTGAAAAATGAGGTGAAGGTAAGACATCAAAAGATATATATTCTGTGTGACCATTTTTTGACACAACTAACAACGATACTGTATGGTGTGTGATAGGTCCATTGGAAATGGTAGAACCATCAATAACTCTAATGACCAGAGGATTTTTTTTCAACACAAGTGGTATTTTATTAGTGGTTACAATCTGGAGATCTATGAAATTTCCGAATGCTCCGGAGTTGATAATGGCATCAGTGTGTAGCCTTTTGTAATCCCACTGCAATAAGAGAGATAATTTACAGTAAGTTATTTTATCTTGGTATATATGAGTTGAGTGAATAGATGTAGACTTATGTTTCTTATTTCTTAGTAGGACAGGACAGTCAGAGACGGTATGCAGAGGGTCTGCACAGTACATACACAAATTCTTGGTCTTTCTCCGGAACCTCTCCTCTGAGGTTATTGGACCTCTTACTACTCCGATCTACATTGGAGTAGATGATGGAGTTGAAGTAGTTGGAGGAATACGGATGTTAGGAGTAGTAGACCTTAAGGATGAATCAGAATGGTACCTTTCGGATCTCCTTTCTTGGAGTCTCCTATCAATCTGGGTGGAGACTCTCATTAAGGCCTCTAAAGTGGGTGGAAGATCTATACGTGCCAGCTCATCCTTTAAAGTTTCTGCAAGGCCAATCCTAAATTGGTTGCAGAGTACAATAGGGCTCCATAGGGAATCTGAGGTGTACAATTTAAACTCGGTAATATAGTCCTCTACTGGTCTCTTGCCTTGCTTAAGATCCCTCATCATGGCTTCAGCTGACAGTTGAATGTCCTTATCTAGGTATAATTCATCCATGTTATAAAAAAAACACCAAGAGAGGCTATAATAGGATCCTGATGTTCGCAGAGGTTATCCGCCCATACTCTAGGTTCACCTTTGAGGAAGGAGATGACTGTAAGAACTTTGATTCTCTCCATAGGGTAACTGCGTGGTCTCAGATTAAAGAGTAAGTGGCAGGCATTTTTAAATTGCCTATACAACTTTCTGTTTCCTGAGAACGTTTCAGGTAGTGAGACTTGTGGTTCAGGTGTAGTGTCATGGGTGGCCTTGACGGCTATAGAATCCTTTATAATATCTCTGAGAGATTGGTTCTCAACCTGAAAGTCTCTCACAGCCTGGGCAATCTGATCCACCCTCTGTGTGAGATTATAAACCAGCTGAGGAATATCCGCTGGCTCCATGTGTGATGGGCTTAGTATTATGTAATGGGAACTTGTGAGTGTTGGAGCTCACCTGCAGATATAACCCTAGCCTAGATGTATACTTGATGGATTTATATTATTTGTATCACCACCTGTAATGATTGCACTATGGTGTTAAAGTGCTATCAGAGAGATAGGGGTGGAGTTAGTCAGTGTACTAGCTTAGTGGAGAGAAACTGTTGTCAGTATGGGTTAACTGAATCTTTCAATGAGAGAGATCAGTATACAGCAAGATATAGATGCCTAATATACAGTCTGGTCTGTTTGTTTATTGACTGGAGTTCACCAGTTACGATTTTCACCCACTTAGATGATTGACACTGAAGTATGACAATCCTTGCTAAGATGATTTTACAGGCACCGGACTGACCTTTGGAAGGAGTAATCCCCTGAATGGTAATCATCTGCTGGTCGTAATCAGACCCTGAACGGAACTGCTCACTGCTCTCTTCAGAGCAAAACGGACAAGCAGGCTGCCGATAGTAAACAGAGCATAGTGGAGGAGTTTTCCTCAAATTACGTCTTCGGCTGCTCACAGTGTTTTAGGCTCTTCACTCGGTAAAACCCGAAGTCAAGATTTAACAAAGGCAGAGTAGTAGGAAGCAGAATGCTGAATATAGAAGTTATGAGATGGTAGTACTAGTAGACGTTTTCCAGCATAGACAATCAAACTTCTCACTGTTGTGGTTTGTAGTGTGTACGCTGAATCAAGATGAAAGCAATTAGAATATGCAACAATGTTGCAAGAGAGACACAAAAGGTATTCAGACAGATGAATCCCAAATAAACAGGAACAAGATACGTTTGTAATCCAAAATGGTAAAGAACTCAGTGGTGCAGCTGCTATCTAGTAGCTAACAAAATACTAAGCAGTGTGTGTTGGGTAACTCAGGTGATTTATTAACTTGGTGGGCAGGGCAAAATGAGTCATAACTGGAATTAAAGGTACAGAGAAAAACAGGGAATAACCCTGACACACTAAATTACAGAAAATAATAAAGAAATTACAAGATATTTAAACTAATTACACCTACTCTAATCCCCCTAACAAAATAAAAAAAAAACGCAAAATAAAAAAAAGCCAAGCCCTACACTAAATTACAAATAGCCCTTAAAAGGGCCTTTTGCGGGGCATTGCCCCAAAGTAATCAGCTCTTTTACCTGTAAAATACCCCCCCAACATTAAAACCCCCCACCCACACAACCAACCCTACTCTAAAACCCACACAATCCCCCCTTAAAAAAACCTAACACTAACCCCTTGAAGATCACCCTACCTTGAGAAGTCTTCACCCAACCATACAGAAGTCCTCAACGTATCCGGCAGAAGTGGTCCTCCAGACGGGCAGAAGTCTTCATCCAACCGGGCAGAAGTGGTCCTCCAGAAGGGCAGAAGTGGTCTTTCAGATGGGCAGAAGTGGTCCTCCAGACGGGAAGAAGTCTTCATCCAGACGGCATCTTCTATCTTCATCCAGACGGCATCTTCTATCATCATCCATCCGGCGCGGACCGGGTCCATCTTCAAGATATCCGACGCGGAGCATCCTCTTCATCCAACGGCCGACGACTAAATGAAGGTTCCTTTAAATGACATCATCCAAGATGGCGTCCCTTCAATTCTGATTGGCTGATAGAATTCTATCAGCCAATCGGAATTAAGGTAGAAAAAATCCTATTGGCTGATGCAATCCTTTAAATGACGCCATCTTGGATGACGTCATTTAAAGGAACCTTCATTCAGTCATCGGTCGTCGGATGTACAGGATGCTCCGCATCGGATATCTTGAAGATGGAGCCGCTCCGCGCCGGATGGATGAAGATAGAAGATGCCGCCTGGATGAAGACTTCTGCCTGTCTGGAGGACCACTTCTACCCGGTTGGATGAAGACTTCTGCCCGTCTGGAGGACCACTTCTGCCGGATTCGTTGAGGACTTCTGCCTGGTTGGGTGAAGACTTCTCAAGGTAGGGTGATCTTCAAGGGGTTAGTGTTAGGTTTTTATTTAGGGGGGATTGGGTGGGTTTTTAGAGTAGGGTTGGCTGTGTGGGTGGTGAGTTTTAATGTTGAGGGGTATTTGTACTTTTTTTAACAGTTAAAAGAGCTGATTACTTTGGGGCAATGCCCCGCAAAAGGCCCTTTTAAGGGCTATTTGTAATTTAGTGTAGGGTAGGGCTTTTTTTATTTTGGGGGGCTTTTTTATTTTGTTAGGGGGATTAGATTAGGTGTAGTTAGTTTAAAAATCTTGTAATTTCTTTATTATTTTCTGTAATTTAGTGGGGGGGGTTTCGTACTTTAGATAATTTTATTTAATTGTAATTAATTGTATTTAATTTAGGTAATTATTTTAGTTATAGTGTAGTATTAGGTGTAATTGTAACTTAGGTTAGGTTTTATTTTACAGGTAAATTTGTCTTTATTTTAACTAGGTAGTTATTAAATAGTTAATATAACTATTGTACCTAGTTAAAATAAATACAAAGTTGCCTGTAAAATAAAAATAAACCCTAAGCTAGATACAATGTAACTATTAGTTATATTGTAGCTAGCTTATGTTTTTTTTTATAGGTAAGTATTTAGTTTTAAATAGGAATTATTTAGTTAATTGTAGTAATTTTATTTAGATTTATTTAAATTATATTTAAGTTAGGGGATGTTAGGGTTAGACTTAGGTTTAGGGGTTAATAACTTTATTATAGTGGCATCAACGTTGGGGCGGCAGATTAGGGGTTATAAATGTAGGTAGGTTGCGGCAACATAGGGGGCGGCAGATTAGGGGTTAATAAATAAAATGTAGGTGTCTGCGATGTTGGGGGCGGCAGGGTGTTTAGACTTGGGGTTCATGTTAGGGTGTTAGGTGTAGACATAACTTTTTTTTTGTTTAAATAGTTTTTATTGGGTGTTACAATTTTACAACATAGAGATAATTCTCTAAACAGCAAAATAACAATTAAATATATGTACACAATAAAACAATATTGACCCATTATTTTCTAAATTAAGGGGAGGGGTGGGGGCGGGAGGGGGTAAGGATGAGGGGGATATGGGGAAGGAAAGTAAGATCCTATCGCATGTACAGCTTTTCAAGTTTCCATCGAGCTGGATTAATATAACCGAACTGAGCTTTATATTGCATAGCATAATATACATATGTTCATCAAACACAGCGAAATAGTCAGTTGCCTGGGTGAGAAAGATACAGAGGGAGGGGTTACCTAGCTGTCAGTTGTGGGTTCGGGGTCTCTGTTCCCATAGGAATAGTACATTGACTATAAAATCTTGTTTCCCAGTATACGAATAGTGCATCTTTTCAAGGGTCAGAACATGGTCTACTTCCAGAATCCATTTAGAAATGGAGGGTATCTCTCGGGTTTTCCATAATCTGGGAATCAGTCTTTTAGCACATGTCAGCATTAATAGAAATAGTTTTTTACGGTATGCACAGGGAATCTGGGGAACCTGGTTTAGAAGAACGGAGCATGCATTCAGGCAAATGTTAGTACCCAACACCTGGTTCATGTACTGCTCAATTTGCGGCCAAAAGCCAGCCAGACCAGGACAAGACCACCAAATGTGGGTCATAGAGCCTACCTCTCCATACCTCCTCCAGCAACTAGAAGAGGCGTTAGGGTAGATGGCACGTAGGCGCTGGGGTGTCAGGTACCAGCGGGCCATAATTTTATAGTTCGCTTCAGCCATAGTTAGGGAAGTGGACGATGTGTGTATATAATGGAAGCAGTGCTTCCAATCGTCATCAGATAAATTGTTTAGCAATTCCTCATTCCACCTCGCCAGGTATGCGGGACGTTGTTCTGGGAAGGAGCCCCGTAGGATATTATACGATCTAGACAGGTGTGCTTTTTTGATCTGGGGGTTGGTGCAAAGTTGTTCGAACTGTGTCAGTGGTCTTTGTATATCTGGTTTGAAGGGGCTACTATGAATCGCATGTCTGATTTGAAAGTACGCGTACCAGTTTTGAAAGGGAGACCCCAGCTCTTCATAGAGCAAGGCTCTTTCCTTAATGCCAGCCGGGCCTAGGACTAAATATATACGTAGATTTTGTAACAATGTATTTGCGCTGGTGTGGGTGAATAGGTCGTGCTGCAAGAATAGATGGTTACCTAATAGCGGAGTCAGAGGGGATACTGAGGAGGATACTCCTCTGAAATGTGTAAGGACATAGTCCCATGTATCAAGAGTAGCTTTAATGTAGTTATTGAGGTATGGTGTCTGAGGTCTGGAATGTTTCGGTAGCCAGGCTAAGTCTCTCATGTTTTTAACTCTAGAAAGATAGCACTCTATCTGAATCCATACTTTATCCGGGGGAGAGTGGTTCCAAGAAAGTATTCTCGATAAGTGAGCTGCTCTATAATAATTAGTAAGATTAGGGACATTAAGACCACCGTCATCTCTACATAGGCCCAAGGTATGTTGTGCTATTCTAGGTCTCTTATAGGCCCAAATGAATGAATTTATCATTTTCCCTAGCGCTCTGAGATAAGTATTAGGCAAGGCCATCGGTAGGGTCTGAAAAAGATAGAGAAATTTAGGGACAATCATCATTTTGATGGTATTGATCCTGCCTATCCAAGATAGATGCCCCTGTCTGTGCCAGGAGTCTAACGATCTTTTAACCTTTTCTTGGAGTGCTATGTAATTGTCTGAGAATAGTTTGCGGGTGTCTTTCGGAATCACCAAACCCAGGTATTTAAGTTTATTAGTGACAGTGAATTTTGTGAGTTGTGTTATGGCTTCTACTCCCAGTGGTGGTAAGTTAAGTGGGATTAGGCCAGATTTCCCCATATTAATGGTGAAGTTTGAAACTTGTTTATACCCCTCAAGTGTTTCAATTAGGGCCGGTAGTGTCGTCTCTGGGGACTGTAGAGTGAGGATCACATTGTCTGCGAATAACAAGCACTTCTGGGTAACATTGCCAAAATCCAGACCTATGATTGCTACATTGTGTCTGATTTGTATTGCAAGAATTTCCACTGTTAGGGCGAATAGTAAGGGTGATAAAGGGCAGCCCTGGCGTGTGCCATTAGAAATGGGAAATGAATGAGAGATGGTATCATTTATTTTAATTTTGGCGCTTGGATTATGGTATAGGGCCTGGATTCTATTGATAAATGAATTTGGGAGGCCGAATTTCGACAGGGCTTTCCACATAAATTGCCAGTCCACCCTGTCGAAAGCCTTCTCCGCGTCTGTGGAGAGTAAGACTAATGGAATGTGGTAGTCATGGGCGTATTGTAAGGAGTGTAGCAATCTAGTTGTGTTGTCCTTGGCTTCTCGTCCCCTGATAAAGCCAACCTGGTCAGGATGAATGATTTTTGGTAGTATGTTATTTAACCTGTTTGCAAGGATCTTAGCATAGATCTTCATATCTATATTAATAAGGGAAATTGGTCTATAATTTCCCACAAGATCAGTTGCTTTATCTGGTTTGGGTATGACTGTAATTAAAGCCTCAAGCAGTGATTCTGGAAAAGTTATGTCCTGGTCTACGTCAGTGAACAATGTGAGAAGTTGTGGACTTATGTGCTCTAGTAGTAACTGGTAGAATTTGGCCGTAAGGCCATCAGGGCCGGGGGATTTGCCATTGGGTAGTGCCTGGATAGTAGTGATGATTTCTTGTAGAGTAATTGGGGAGTCTACAAATTCCTTATCGTCATCTGTTATAGATGGCGTGTCTGTGGTTGCTAAGTATGAGTCTATGAGTTGTGATCTGTCTGGGGATGTCGAGGTTCTCAAGTTATATAGTTTGGAGTAATAGGAGATAAAGGAATTCGCAATCTCGTCATTATTACTAACAGTCACTCCCGGGGATTGCGTGATAGATCTGATGAAATTAGCATACCTTTGTTTCTTAAGTGATCTGGCCAACAAACGGCCTGCTTTATTATTCTCTATAAAAAATTTGGCTTTGGTGGTTAGGGCTCTCATATGTGCATTCCGTATAAGGAAATTATTAAGGGTGTCCCTTGCCTCCATGAGAGTAGCTAGTTTTGTGGGGGAGGTTGGGTCTAGTTTATGAATAGACTCCTGCTTAGTAAGGTCATCTGTCAGTGACGTGAACTGGGCCGATCTAAGTTTGCGCTGTTTGGCATTGTGCTTAATCAAAACCCCACGTATGAAACATTTATAAGCTTCCCAATTGGTTGAGGCAGAAGTGTCCTCCGGTTTATTGAAGGAGAAATATTCCTCTGAAAGCTTTTTTAGTTCGTCAATGGTTTCTTGATTAGTGAGAATAGTGTAATTTAGTCTCCAGAGAGAGGTACCCTGAGAAGCTTTATACCATTTGAACTTGGTGGTAACCATACTGTGATCTGACCAGGGTGTATGTGATATTTTAGAGTAAATAAGATTTGTCAAGAGTGCTTGGCTACATAAAATGTAGTCTAATCTAGAGTATGAATGTTGGGGGTGGGAAAAGAAGGTAAAATCTTTCCTACTTGTATGCGCTACTCTCCAGGAGTCAAACAGGTTAACACTCTGAAGAGCTGCACAATTATTTTTCAAGGAGTGGTTACGCAGGTAAGACTTCCCAGTAGATGTGTCAATGGAGGGGTTCAGAGGGAAGTTGAGGTCGCCCCCCAGAATTATCGGGCCTTTAGATATATCAAGTAGGGTGTTGGCCAGAGACCTAAAAAAGTTTGGGGTGGGTCTGTTTGGTGCATACACATTAACCAAGGTGACAGGGATCCCATAACATAGACCAACTAAGATCAGAATCCTGCCCTCTTTATCAGAGTGTTTTTGTAGCAACTCAAAGGGGATGTTGCGCTTGATAGATATGCACACTCCGTTCTTCTTGTGTGGGCCGGAATTACAAAAGTGTTTGTCATAATATCTTGTCGAGAGTGTGGGTTCGGCATGTTTTTTAAAATGGGTTTCTTGGAGCATAACTATATCCAAATTTTTCTTATAAAAATCATGAAAGGCAATAGACCTTTTTTCAGCTGACAAGAATCCTTTTACATTTTGGGTTGCTAATACTAACATGCCTTTTTCTTTGCTTGCTGGCATTTTTATGTTGAGCTAGTAGTTCCTAAAAAGGATGAATGGCCTAATCCAGTAAAAGCTATATAGGATATCAAGTTGAACAGGTAAGGGGGGAATGTGGATAAGAGGGAGAAAGGAGGTAAAAGGGAGGCAGTAGGTTGTTACGAACAATTCAGGGAGGATTGATTATAAATAGAATTTTCCAGAGACTGTTGCAGTACAATATCCGCACAGCTCTTTGCTATCTGTGAGTGAACTTGGGAGCTTTGGTACAAGCCGGGTATTCGTCAGCTATTGAAGTCATGAGCGGCCTAGGCCGCCAGTTGTCCCAGACATCATGATAAGTGAGTCATTGTCTGATACAGTCAGTCTGTGAGGGCAGTATGGTGAAGTCACAAGCTAACGATGTAACAACGGTAGTCGTAAAAGTAATGGGCCTTAACCTGTACTGTTGCATAAATTACAATGTGCATTATTCAGAGTGCAAACATATTAGAGATCTATTCTGTTCCATACATGTGTAGGTAACTAGGTGCTATTGTAACTCAAACAATATCTATGGTATACTTTCAGAACATTAACATAAAAAACATGGTATGAGCAATACATCACAACTACTTAAACTCAGGGTGTTATGGCGTAATGTAGTAGGAAAACAAACTTAACAAGATCATTAAGAAAATAAATTAAGGCAGTTTACTTCGGTGGTATAAATGCCATACTAAATGCAGATAACAGAGAGCCTGGTAATCGTTAGTCATTTCTAAGCTATAACTTAAGACATATCGTTAATGTTACCCTCCTGCCATAGTATAGGCGGGCTCATCAGCTTCAGTTTGATTCGGAACCTGCAAAAAAAAAAAACAACAGATATTGTTTTGTCTCTTTAAGTCTTTTTAGAAAGTTCTCTTTAGAAGGCGTAGAATTAGGGCTATATCATATAACCCTAATAACTCAGAGGACGGTGCTCCACATAGGCCATCAAAGAAGTTCATCCTGGGACCTCTTTTTCTATATCATCAGTAGGGGATGAAGTGGTCTGTCTACGTTTATGTTGCGGAGTTGGCAGCTCCGGGCCTTGGCGCCTTTGAGACCTTGGATTATTTTGCTCACCCGAAAGCCCCTGGTAGGGCTGGGGGACGTTTTTATCAGGCAGAGAGATGTTTAACAAGTTGCAGAATTTCCCCACGTCAGACATTGACGTGCATTCAATCTTTTTCCCATTCTTTGTGGTGATAATTGACTTAGGGAATCCCCATCTGTAAGGAATGTGTAAGGCACTTAAGTGAGTAGTCAAAAACAGAAAGTCTCTCCTCTTTTGGAGGGTTCTTATTGATAGATCTTGGTAGACCTGAATCCTGTGTCCTCTGAATGACAGTGCTTGCTGCTTTCTAGCGATGTTATATAGTTCCTCCTTTTGTTTGTAATGTTGGAAATGAACAATAATGTCTCTAGGAGGAGCATCATCGGCTGGTCTAGGGCGTAGAGCCCTGTGTGCTCTATCCAGTGGTATAGCCGGACTCTCTTCTTCAGGGATTGCCATCATCTCTGCAAAAAGGGCTTGCAAGTAGTCTTCAAGATCATTGTTCAACACCGTCTCCGGAATTCCCCGGAATCGGAGATTACCTCGTCTAGAGCGATTCTCTAAATCATCGATTTTATCTTCTAACGCCATTACCAGTTGAGTCTGCTGAGATTGCTTGGATGACAGACTGGCTACTTTTTGTGACATAATATATTCATGCTCCTCAAGGGAGTCAACTCTGCACCCCAGGTCATTAATCTCTTTCTTTAAGTCTGCACATTCATCCTTAATGCAGGATTTAACCTGCTCTATGAGCGCTTCCATTGCCTTATAGGTAATCGGGGAGTCCTCTTTACTCATCTGTGCTGGTGGAGAAGGGCAGCTAGAGTTATCAGTCATGTCACATTGAATCTCCTCCATATGTACCTGTTGGGTTCCTGAGTCTTTTTTGTTTACAATCTGATCTGTGTGCCTAAAAAAGGTGTTAACAGTACTCTGTGTATTTGATGACAGTTTTTGACCTTTTTCACCTTTTTGAGCTCTCCTTTGAGACATCATAAGAGATAAGCCACAGCCTCAAAATTAGCAGAAGTATTTTATCACAGGTCTTGCGAACACGGTTGGTAAATGTGCCCCTAGAACAACATAACCCCCGGGGAGTTTATCCTCACAGGGTGATCACGGCAAAGGGTGAAGGTGATATGACCTGCTGCTACATGGAGCAGCAGGAAAGGGGAGAGGGCTATGAGCTCCGGTGGGATAGCAAGCAATGGCGTTTAAATAAACCAGGGTGTTAATCCATATCTGTAAATCCAGTGTGTGGTATTTTATCTGCTAGGGGATGCAGGGAGACAAAAAAAAAGTCTATTTGTGAGGTCTTTAACAGTTGTACAGACTATAGGTTAGTAGACTTATATTTATGTACTCTGGAACTGCGGGGATTGGAGTTGTTTTTTTCCTTTTTTTCTTTTCTTTTATGTCTCTCGGGCCCTTCTCCCCTGGTATTGTCTCAGGTTAGGATTGAAGTTTTTACTGGCTCTATCTGGGTATAACAAGCTGAGTTGGTGATGTCGGCTCTATAAGTCAGATCTGGGATATATCATTGCTCTTCACATTGCATACATTGTCAGTGTTAGAGTTTGCGTGTCAGCATTGTACTCACATTATGCAGTTCCACGTGGCAGTCCGTTTTCAACAGCCCTCATTCCAGTAAAGGATGTTGTGCATCGCCACTTGTTTATGTGAGACAATCTATCTTTTATTGTAGTCCGCCTCAGTACACAATTGGCGGTCAGTGTTAGACTGCGACACCGGGTAGGGCAGCTGGTGATCCGTTGTAATTGCCCGCTGCATTAGAGTAGGCCTAGTCAGGAGAATGTGCGCAGCAGCATAGGCGCCGTTTCGTTTAGGCCTCAGTCCTGATCACCAGCGGTAGCGATGTTCTGGTCAGTTAGGAGATCCAGTGACAGCTCAAGTTGTGTACCAGAGCTTTACAACTGCATCGCATATCTTAAAGAGAGGTCTTGGGAGGAATTAGGTAGTTTTGCTGAGTGGAACATCCGACTTGCTCACGGAGCCTCAGTTTGTTGCGACCATCTTGGTCGGTCGCTCGCTCCGCCCCCTTGTGTAGACATAACTTTTATTTCCCATTAGGAATCAATGGGGCTGCGTTAGGAGCTAAACGCTGCTTTTTTTGCAGGTGTTAGGTTTTTTTTTCAGCCGGCTCTCCCCCATTGATTCCTATGGGGAAATTGTGCACGAGCACATTTTACCTGCTCACCGCTAACGTAAGCAGCGCTGGTATTGAGGTTAGATGTGGAGCAAAATTTTGCTCTTTGCTCACTTTTTTGCTGCTAACGCCGGGTTTGTAAAAGCCCGTAATACCAGCGCTGTCTGTAAGTGAGCGGTGAGCATAAACTGCTCGTTAGCACCGCACAGCCTCTAACGCAAAACTTGTAATCTAGGTGATGATTCTTTAAAAATGTATTTCTTAATTTCTGCATTTATTTATCATGAATGTCACACACTGTTGATTTAGGCAGTGCAATGTGCAGAAATTTTACCTCCTATGAGTGTTTCTGAGTGTGTCTGTTTTTATGTCTTTGTGCGTTTGTTTGTGTCTCTATGAGTGTGTATGTATTTTTTTTTCTGTGGGTCTCTCTGTGAGGGTGGGTGTGTATGTCTTTGTGCATTTTCTGTGGATGTCTGTGAGGGTCTGTGCGTATGTCTTTTTGCTCTTTCTATGGGTGTCTCTGTGAGGGTTTGTGTATGCATGTCCTTGTGTATTTTCTCTGGATGCCTCTGTGAGGGTGGGTGTGTATGTCTTTGTGTGTTTTCTGTGGATGTCTCTGTGAGGGTGTGTGTGTGTATGTATGTCTGTTTTCTGTGGATGTCTCTGTGAAGGTGTGTGCGTATGTCTGTGTGTTTTCTGTGGGTGTTTCAGTAAGGGTGTGTGTATGTCTGTGCATTTTCTGTGGGTCTCTCTGTGACAGTGTGTTTATGTCTTTGTGTGTTTTCTGTGGATGTCTCAGTGAGGGTGTGTGTGTATGTATGTCTTTGTGTGTTTTATGTGGTTGTCTCTCTGTGTGTGTATGTCTTTGTGTGTTTTCTGTGGGTGTCTCTCTGTGTGTGTGTGTGTGTGTGTGTGTGTATGTCTTTGTGTGTTTTCTGAGGCTGTCTCTGTCGGTGTTTCCTTGGGTATATGTGCAAGTTTGTGTTTGAGTTTGTGTGTGTGTGTGTCCATTGTCTGTTCCGTTTTAGGACATTTTGACCTTACTACTGATTATTCACAGACTTTGAGACTAATGAGACCTTTCCGGAAGTCACCAATTCCCAATTTAACCTTTCAATTATTGTTTAGGCAGTTCAGGGCCCTTCCTTTCAGCCACTGCATGCTGTTGTCATCTTTTAGTTGGAATCTTCCTTGACAGAAAGATATTTTGCTTTATAAATCTCCTTTTTAAAAAACTGTAGTCTACCACATTACTTGTCAGGTCAATGTAAACAAGTGTCTGGGTGTTTGTGTCTGAGTGTTTTTGTGTGTTTCTTTACATGTCTGCTAGAGTGTCTATATGTGAATCCTTATGTGTGAGTGTGTGTTTCAGTGTATGAGTGTGTCTGTGTGTTTCTTTGTTTGTGTGTTACTACCTTTACAACATTTCCAAATTTGACTACACTTAAGAATAAAGTGCATATACGTTTTAGTCACTTGGTCAAAAATTGCACATGTCAAAGGGGGAGGGGGGCCCTGATCAATGGTTAAGTCAGGGGCCCCAAAATTTCTAGTGGCGGCCCTGGCCATAGAGCAAGCTAATTAAGCTCTTGTTCGTTCCCAGGTAGAGTGCTTCTCTCTTTTTGTATATTTAATGAAAGGAGGACCTGAGCAAAAAATAAAGATAAGGAATTTAGCTTTTCAAGAAGAAGATATCCCCCTCCTCAATAAACACAAGGAATGGAACGTAAGTAGAGGTTTTACACAATATACATTTATGTTTTATCAAGTAAGTAGTACAGCTTGTGAAATAAAAATTGCTGCTTTTTCATGATCTTCAAATTCTATGCAACCTGTCTATAAAAGCAGAACACTAATTCTTTACACAGGAACCAGCAAAACCATATGCTGGCTGATAATGGCCTGACCTTTCAGATACTAGAAAGCTGTCTGCTCTTGCATCTGTGTGTATAAGAGGTAAGCAAAAGTGCATTCAGCCTATTTCAAAGGACAAGCCACAAACTGGAGCTTTGAAGGTTTTTTTTTTATTAACTCATTCGTCATCAGAGTGACTTGTAAACTCTAATCATGGCTCTACTAAAGCACAAAGAAAGTTTTTTTTAGTCTTTTATATTATATATTTTACTTGACAGATGTATTTATTAAAGGGACAGTTAAAATGAAACTTTCATGCTTCAGATAGAGTATGCAATTTTAAACAACTTTCTAATTTACTTTTATCATCAAATTTGCTTTGTTCTCTTGGTTTTCTTTACTGAAAGCTAAATCTAGGTAGGCTTTGTGATGAGAGCAGGAAGTGACGTCACCAGATTGGGGGCGGGGCTTAGGTCATTTTGTCTGTGTCGCAGCTAGTTAGTGAGATCAATGCTAAAAGATGTATGTTTCCATGCTCTACAATAAAATAGAGTTGTACCATCCTTGCTGTGTCCTGCATGTGTCCTGCATCTCATGACATGGTGACAGAAGTTCTTGCCTGTACTTCTGTTCCTGATCGATGACGATGTCAAAGTTTACCCCACCTGAGCCTTTTGACTTTTCTCAGCCTGCAGCTTGGCCCAGATTGGCGTCAGCGGTTTCAGCGCTTCATGATTGCTTCCAAGCTGGACAAGAAGAGTGGTGAAGTACAAGTTAATTCTCTTTTATACTCTATGGGGAAAGAGGTGGAGCCAGTGTTCAATGCTTTTACTTTCCAAAAAGGGGAAGAATTTGATTTGAAATAGTTATGAATAAACTCAGTGCCCACTTTGTGCCCAAAAGAAATGTTATTCATGAGAGGGCTTGATTTCACAAACGTGCTCAGCGCATGGGAGAATCTGTGGAGTCATTTATGCGCAGCCTGTATGAACTAGCTGAATTCTGTGAGTTTGGTGTTGCTAAAGAAGAGCAAATCAGAGACAGAATAGTTATTGGAATTGCAGATGCTCACTGAAGCTGCAGTTAGAGTCTGATTTAACATTAGATGGGGCTATTAGGATGGCCCGCCAGAGTGAACTGGTGAAAAAGCAAAGTGATGATCTGAGGCCTGAAAGTATTGTGGATGAAGTGCAGCAGTTCAGGAAAACTGCTGGTGAAAGGAACAGTGTGTGCTGTAGACCAAGGGCAGCAGATAGGCCCAGAAGTGGATGGGCGCAGCATGCCCATGATCAGAGTGTCATATGCCCTGCTAAAGACAAAAGATGTAGAAAATGTAACAGGATGGGCCATTATGAAGTGGTGTGTAAGACTGAATATATTAAGGAGATGCAGGTGGATAGCGACCAGGAGGGTCAAGAAGTGTCCTTTGTGGGGTCTGTTGTTGAACGGCCGGGTTCAGAAGATGATTGGAGGGTTAACCTTACTGTAATGGGAGCCAAAGTTGCCTTTAAGATTGACACAAGGGCAAACATCACTGTAATGTCTCTTGCAGTGTTCATAAAACTGCCCCGACAGCCGCAGCTGGCAAAAGTTACAACAAAAGTCCATAGTCCTTGTGGCCGTATTGATTGTGCGGGGAAATTTCTTGCCAGCTGTGAGTACAAGCAAAGGAAATTCACCATGTGGGTGCATGTGATTAGAGGTCAGTGTGTTAACAACTTATTGAGCAGAAAAGCAGCCTGTGGTTTGGGCCTAGTGGCCAGAGTGAATGCGATCACAGAAGATAAGTTTGGCGAATTGGGCCTACTGAATTGCAACCCAGTCCGTATATCACTTAAAGGTGACGCAGTCCCATACAGCATTACCACTCCCCGTAGAATTCTGTTCCCGCTCATGCCTCAAGTGGAGAAGGAGCTTCTCCGTATGAAGAATATGGGGGTTATTGAAGAGGTTGTTGAAGCAACTGACTGGTGTGCCCCCATTGTGCCCATTGCAAAGAAGAACGGGAAGGTACGCATCTGTGTAGACTTGAAAAGGCTGCATGAGGCGGTGAAGAGAGAGATATGTGCTGCCAACACTTGAAGACATAGTTCCGAAATTGGCGGGGGCGAAGTTCTTCTCTACATTGGATGCTTCTAGCTGCTTCTGGCCGATACCTCTAAATACAAAGTGCCGCAAACTGACTACCTTCATTACACCAGTAATATGTGTGCTATTGAACAGATGAAAAATCCTTCTGATGTACAAGAGCCAAATATTGGGCCTTGTAAATTATGTGGGCAGGTTCCTTCCAGATTTATCCACAATACTACACCCTATCACAGAGTTGCTAAAGAAAGATTTTGCCTGGGTCTGGGGACCTTCACATGCAGAATCTTTTATGCAGGTCAAGTCCCTGCTGGGGTTTGCCCCAGTGTTGGGGTTCTACGACCCTTCCAAAAAGACTGTGGTTAGTGCTGATGCGAGCAGTTATGGGTTAGGGGCTGCCCTCCTGCAGCTGAATGAAAACAAACTACAGCCCATTGCCTACTGTTCCGTACACTGACAGTTGCTGAGTAAAAATACGCCCAAATTGAGAAAGAGTGCCTGGCTGCAGTAGGGGACTGTGAGCGCTTTCAGCGTTACCTAGTGGGTTTAGAGAAATTTAGTCTGGAGACTGATCATAAACCGCTAGTCCCTCTAATAAATTCCTATGATATTGAAAAAACACCCCTAAGATGCCAGAGACTTTTAATGAGGCTGCTCCGATTCAACGTTCAGGCAGTGCATGTGCTGGGGAAACAACTGGTTGTGGCAGATACACTGTCCAGGCTCCCGCTGGCTGCTACTGAACAGTCTTCCACGGAATCAGATGTAAAAGTGTATGTAGATTCAGTTCTGGCCTTCAAATCCATTTCTTCAGGGAAGCTAGAACAAATAAATAAAGAGAAATATTTAGATACAGACCTTCAAGAAGTTATAAAGTACATAAAAGAAGGTTGGCCCGAGAGTTGGGCAGCCTGGATGTCTTTAAGTTCTTACCAGTCAGAGAGGTCGCAGCTCACGGAGCTGGATGGGTTGGTGCTGTTCCAGGACTGTATTGTTATTCCTGTCAGCATGAGGCAGGAGATGTTAAACAGGATTCAGGATGGCCACTTAGGCATTACAAAGTGTAGAGAAAGGACAGCTACGACTGTATGGTGGCCTGGAATCAGTTCCGACATTGCAAGTCATGTATCTAAATGTGCCTTTTGCCAGGAACGCCGGCCTACTCAGAAAAGGGAGCCCTTGATTTCTACTCCGCTGCCTGCAGGCCTGTGGCAGAAAATAGCTGCTGATTTGTGCAAACTGCATGGGGAAAAGTTCTTAGTCGTGATCGACTACTATTCCAGGTATTTGGAAATTGCACCTTTGAATGAAATTACAAGTCAAGCCGTTATCACTCGTCTCAAGAGCTTGTTCGCCCGGTGGGGCATACCAATGGAGCTGGTGAGTGATAACGGAATGCAGGTCGCTTCCACAGAGTTCAGTTCTTTCAGCAGGGAATATGATTTTATACATTCCACGTCAAGTCCACATTACCTGCAGGCCAACGGAATGGCTGAAAGGGCAGTTCAAACAACAAAATTCATTTTAAAGCAATCTGAGCCGTACCTGGCCCTCTTGTCCTATAGGGCGACTCCCATTCAAGCCACAGGGTTTAGCCCGGCACAGCTGATGTTAGGATGCCAAATTTGCACCACCTTACCCTCTGTGGGTGTCTTCCAGCCTACTAGCTCTATTCCTCGGGACGAAGAGGCAAAAAGGGGCTATCAATTCTTCTACGACAGGAGACATTCTGTGAGGCCCTTGCAGGAGCTGAATGTGGGGCAAAGTGTCAGAATTAAACTGGATGATGAGAAGAAATGGAAGACGCCTACTACGATAATTGGATGCACTCCAGAACCAAGGTCTTATGTAGTCCTTACTGATGGGGGGACAGTTACACGCTGTAACTGAAAACATCTTAAGCCTGTACCTGAGAGTTTATAACTGGATGCCTCAGTACCAACACCGGTGGGATCCCCTGTTTTAAAAGGGGTGCTTTCCCCTCAGCAAGATCACAGCGGGGATATGTCTTTGCCTCCAGCGGACTCTCAATCACCTTCTTCTCTATCAGAGGATAGTTCATGTAGAGTTACATCAAGCGGAAGAGTGGTGAAACTTCCGGCCCAATATCGGGATTAACTTTAGTTAGAACAGTGACTGGAAGTATGGGCAGAATAATCCCATGGTCACTGTGGACTAGGGTAGTCTACCCCGATGTTCAAGTCAGGATGTGATTCATGTCGTTTATATTTTCTGTAACTTGTTATTTGTTATATTCTATACAAAGTGTTGTTGTATACCTTGTTATTTGTTATATTCAAATAAAAAAAAAATGTATGCTTTATCCTTTGAAAAGGGGGGAGATGTGATGAGAGCAGGAAGTGATGTCACCAGATTGGGGGAAGGACTAAGGTCCGTTTGTCTGTGTCGCAGTTAGTTAGTGAGGTCAATGCTACCAGATGTATGTTTCCATGCTCTACAATAAAATAGAGTTGTACCATCCTTGCTGTTTCCTGCATGTGTCCTGCATCTTATGACAGGCTTATAAACTGATTTTTTAGCCGTTGAAACTGCCTATTATCTCAGTGCATTTTGACAGTTTTTCACATGTAGACACTTCTAGTTCATGTGTGCAATATAGATAATACTGTGCTCACTCCCTTGGAGTTAATTATGATTTAGAACTTATTGGCTACATTGCAAGTCTGTCAATAGAAATAAGATAAAGGGGGCAGTCTGCAAAGGCTTAGATGCAAGGTAATCACAGAGGTAAAAAGTTAATTAATACAACACTGTTGGTTATGCAAAGCTGGGGAATAGGTAATAAAGGGAGTATCTTTTTTTATACAATAAAAAACTCAAGTAGACTTTCCCTTTAATTCAAGATGCGTATAATACAAATTTGTAATTTAAATGAAAAATAAAGGGTTAAAATAGTAGCATTATTTAAAAATCAGTGAATATATAGAAATGCAATTACTAATTTTACAAAAGATGCTCAGCATCTGTCACTTGCAGAAATGTCCTAGAATAATCAACCAACTTTAATTGTATCATTGCTAATGTGATATTATTTCTGTTAGCTTGCCAAAGAGAGTTATCCTCTTTAAATGCCATTCTGTTGTTTATTTTGTTGCAAATCATTCATTTTCTAAATAACTTTCTCAACCATTTCTTGGAACCACATTTTTACAGAATATGAAAAGTATAGGACCTAAAAGGTTCTTAAGACAATTAGCCCAATGTTCTTTTTTATGATATACAAGATATCCACAAAAGTATATTTATCAATCTTTCAACAGTCTTTCTGTGGTCTGTGGCATGAGAGCAATCGTGATTTATGCTAGTAAGATTACCGAGTCCTAAGAGATCTGGTTAAAGGGACACTGCTGAACCCAAATGTCTTTCGTGATTCAGATAGAGCATGACATTTTAAGCAAGTTTCTAATTTACTCCTATTATCAAATTTTTTTCATTCTCTTTGTATCTTTATTTGAAATGCATGAATGTAAGTTCAGATGCCGGCCCATTTTTGGTGAACAACCTGGGTTGTTCTTGCTGATTGGTGGATAAATTCATCCACCAATAAAAAAGTGCTGTCCAGAGTCTGAACTAAAAAAGAACTTAGTCGTCTTTTTTTTTAAATAAAGATAGCAAGAGAACGAAGAAAAATTGATAATAGGAGTAAATTAGAAAGTTGTTAAAAATTGCATGCTCTATCTGAATCACAAAAGAAAAAATGGGGTTCAGTATCCCTTTAACTGTTTCACAAAGCAAAAAAGTGTGGCAAAATACATCAAAAATACATCACAAAGTGCAGTTACACTCATAGTAACACTATCTAATAAATATTATTTTTTTCAAAATTTCACAAAATTTTTATAAGGGCTCAAAGATATGAGGTCTCAGGTGCTTTAACATAGATAAACTTTCACATACATGTCTAAATATGTATATGTATGTGTGCATATATACTGTATATATATATATATATATATATATATATATATATATATATATATATATATATATATATATATATATATATATATATATATATATATATATATTGTATATACATACACATACATATACATATTTTCACATTTTTGTAAATATTTTATTATATCTTTTCATCTGACAACACTGAAGAAATTACACTTTGCTACAATGTAAAGTAGTGAGTGTACAGCCTGTATAACAGTGTAAATTTGCTGTCCCATCAAAATAACTCAACACACAGCCATTAATGTCTAAACTGTTGGCAACAAAAGTGAGTACACCCCTAAGTGGAAATGTCCAATTTGGGCCCAATTAGCCATTTTCCCTCCCGGTGTCATGTGACGACTCGTTAGTGTGACAAGGTCTCAGGTGTGAATGGGAAGCAGGTCTGTTAAATTTGGTCTCTCATACTGGTTACTGGAAGTTGAACATGGCACCTCATGGCAAAGAACTCTCTGAGTATCTGAAAAAAAGAATTGTTGCTCTACATAAAGATGGCCTAGGCTATAATAAGATTGCCAAGACCCTGAAACTGAGCTACAGCACGGTGGGCAAGAACATACAGCGGTTTTACAGGACAGGTTCCACTCAGAACAGGCCTCGCCATGGTCGACCAAAGAAGTCGAGTGCACATGCTCAGCATCATATCCAGTGATGTCCTGAAGAAATTGGATAAAATTACAGTAGAGCAAGATTTACTTTTAGTAACTCTTGATGTGGAGTCCCTGTACTCCTCTATCCCCCACCAAGAAGGTTTAAAAGCATCCAGATATTTTCTGGAGTTGAGGGGAGAGGAGTACAGGAAAAACACTGAATGGATCCTTTGCCTGTTAGAATTTGTTTTGAAGAACAATATTTTTTGTTTTGACGGCAAGCTATTCAGGCAATTGAGAGGAACAGCCATGTGTGCAACATGCGCACCAACGTACGCTTGTTTGCACCTAGGTTTTTGGGAAACTAAGTATATCTTCAGCGAACTCTCGGAATGGGTTGATAGGCATATCATACTCTGGTTGAGGTTCGTGGACGACATACTTGTTCTCTGGAGGGGAGATGAACAGTCAGTTCATGATTTTGTCAATATCCTGAATAAAAATGACCTTAACTTATTCCTCACATATAACATCAGCACAGAAAGTGCAATTTTTCTTGATTTAAAAATAACAAAACAAGATAACATACTACATACCAATATTCATCGCAAACAAACAGCAACAAATAGTTTGCTGCAGGCGAATAGCCATCACCCTGAGCATCAAAAAAGAGGCGTGCCTGTAGGCCAATTTTTGAGGCTCAAAAGATGCTGTTCTTCAACAAAAGTATTTGAAGAACAGGAAAAAATAATTGCAGACAGATTTCTAGCAAGGGGCTACTCTCGAAAAATAGTGACAAAAGCATGGGTGAGAGCAAGGAAAACATGTAGAACTGACCTCTTATATTCCAAAAAGAAATCAAATAGTGACACACAAGTGAGATTAATTACGGAATACAATTCACATTGGAGGAAGTTAAAACATATCCTTAATAACCATTGGCACCTATTATCTGATGATGCATCACTTCGGGGATGCATATCAGAGTATCCATTATTAACGGCTAGAAGGGCTCCAAGCATAAAGGACATGTTAGTACACAGCGAATTTAAAAAAGAGGAAACCAAAAACTGGTTAACAGCGTCACAACATAAAGCAGGTAGTGTACCATGTGGACACTGTGTGTATTGTCCATTTGTCAAAAGATCTGCCACATTTAGCACCCCAACCAGGGGTAAGGTGTATTATGTAAGAGAGAGGATATCATGCACCTCTAAAAATGTAATATATCTACTTAACTGTTCATGTCCCAGATTCTATGTAGGGAAAACTACTAGAGAGTTCAAAAGTAGAATTCGAGAGCATAGAGACAACATTAAAAATGAGGACACAGACAGCCCAGTAGCAAGGCATTTTAAACTCTATCATAACTCAGATCATACAAAGTTGCAAATTATGGGCATTGAACAGTTAAAACAGAAAAGACGGGGTGGCCACCTAGATAGAATAATCTTACAGCATGAGTCAAGGTGGATTTTTAGGTTAAATACCTTAAGTCCAATTGGCTTAAATGAAAAAAAAGAGTATGTACATTTTCTATAAAAAACTCCCTTTATTTAAAGTGCTTAGAAGCAAATAGGGTTAACTTTGGATTAACATGTGTATATGGTAAAAAGAAAGTAGTGATATTCAAGATGTACTATAGTCTTTCATTCTACATAACAATGCAGGCTTTTAATTTATCAATAGACAGTCTTTTCCAACTTAAAAAGATTATAATGGTAATATAACCATAACTAGAATCTGTAAATGTAGCTAAAAAGCAATGGATCTAGCTGTGGAAGTGCATCTATTAATATGTCACTATAAAACTGTAAGGATCCGAGATATGTTGCAATTTAATTCTCTGTTTGCATAAGCCATATATAGCTGTTTGTACATAACGTAAATAACAATGATCAGTTCCTTTTTGTGCGGTTTTGACACCGATTAGAAAACACGGTTTTGTTTTGAAGCTGTGTAGGTATGATTGTGCTATGGAAGAGAGGGGGAGGTATTAGTAACCAATGGCAATATAAAGCCTGATACACACCTCCTAAGAAACACATCTGATGAGGCCCCGACAATCAGCCCTATGTGGGAGGGGAGAAACGCGTCATGATTAAGTGAAGCACGACAGGTGAACAGCTAAGAACAGAGCCAGCAGCATTTGGATTTCACAGAGAAACGCTGAAGGGTACATGGCGGTAAGCAAGTGAAGCAGCCCCATTGCAGTAACAAAGACTCTTTTATCGCCTAACTGCAAAACAGGTACTGAATAAATAGTCCTTTGTATTGGCTTTGAAGTCTTGCGGCTGACAGCCGGGTCTGTCCCGCCAGGGTACATTGTGCATTTATCTTCAGAAGAGACCGCATGCATATCACTCACAAGTTTGTTCACAAAATGAAAAAACAAGTATGAACCTTGCAATCAAGTTGTTATACTGTGTAAAAGTAAAGAAATCGTGTCCAGAACCAGAGCGTGTACATTCACTAAAGAGCCTGGAAACTGAACATTTACTTTGTTTATAACAGTAACACTTTGGGGCCCCGTTATAATATACGGACTTTTCATGATAAAAAGTTTCCATCTCTCTTTTTTTCCCCCTCTTAACTTCAATTGCAGTTAAAGGTGATACAATGTATATGGTGCATGTGAGTGTGATAGGTATAATTATTATATTATAAGCTGGCCAGCCTGTTCTAATACCTGTGTATTTTTATTTGGTGTGTATTCCGGTATCATAAAGGAATAGGGTGGAGGGTAGATGTTCAGATTCTTGGTTGTTCAGGGCTATATAGTAAATAAAACTCTGTTTAACTAAGTGCGGCCTGTGTCCCTCTTTGATTGACAGTTCATTTTTTGTTCAATCCTTCTTTCTCAAGTATTGTATATATATACTAGTCCTAAAGCCTGTGTACACGGGCCATTTTTTGCAGTAAAGCGGTCCCACCCCTTGTTCTCTATCTCCCTCTCTCTTTTTCTCTCTCTCCCCCCTCTTTGTCTCTCTCTCCTCCCTCTCTTTTGCGTTCTCTCTCTCCCCCTCTCTTTTGCTCTCTCTCTCTCTCCCCCCTCTATTTTTCTCTCTCTCTCCCCCCTCTATTTTTCTTTCTCTCCCCCCTCTCTTTTGCTCCCTCTTTCCCCTCTCTTTTGCTCTCTCTCTCTCCCCTCTCTTTTGCTATCTCTCTCCCCCCTCTTTTTTGCTCTCTCTCTCCCCTCTCTTTTGCTCTCTCTCCCCCTCTCTTTTGCTCTCTCTCCCTTCTCTTTTGCTCTCTCTCCCTTCTCTTTTGCTCTCTCTCCCCCTCTCTTTTGCTCTCTCTCCCCCCTCTATGACTCTCTCCCCCCTTTCTTTTGCACTCTCCCCCCTCTCTTTTGTTCTCTCTCCCCCCTATTTGGCTCTCTCCACCCTTTCTTTTGTTCTCTCTCCCCCCTCTTTGGCTCTCTCACCCCTTTATTTTGCTCTCTCTCCCCCACTTTGGCTCTCCCCCCCCCCTTTCTTTTGCTCTCTCTCCCCCCTATTTGGCTCTCTCCCCCCTTTCTTTTGTTCTCTCTCCCCCCTCTTTGGCTCTCTCACCTCTTTCTTTTGCTCTCTCTCCCCCCTCTTTGGCTCTCTCCCCCTTCTCTTTTGTGCTCTCTCTCCCCCCTCTCATTTGCTATCTCTCTCTCCCCCCTCTTTTTTGCTCTCTCTCTCCCTGCTCTATATTGCTATCTCTATCCCCCCCATTTTTGCTCTCTCTTCCCCTCTCTTTTGCTATCTCTCCCCCCTCTGTTCTGCTCTCTCTCTCTCTCTCCCCCCTCTCTTTTGCTCTCTCTCCCCCTCTCTTTTACTCTCTCGCCCTTCTCTTTTGCTCTCTCTTCCAGTCTCTTTTGCTCTCTCTCCCCCTCTCTTTTCTCTCTCTCCCCCCTCTTTGGCTCTCTCTCCTCTCTCTTTTGTTCTCTCTCCCCCCTCTCTTTTGTTCTCTCTCCCCTCTTTCTTTTGGTCTCTCCCTCGTCTTTGGCTCTCTTCCCTCCTCTCTTTTGCTCTCTCTCTTATGGGTGTTAGTGTACTTTTTAGCACTTTAGTTATGAGTTTTATGTTACAGCTTTGTAGCGCAAAACTCATAACTACTGACTTTCAGTTATTGTTATGGATCTTGATGGTATTGGCTGTTCCGCTTACTTTTGGCCTCCCAGGCAGACTTGTAATACCGGCGCTATGGAAGTCCCATTGAAAAAGGCCTTTTTGAAAGCTGCAGTAATTATGTTGCATTACGGACAAAAAAGTGTGCGATGCAGCTAAACATGCAAAACTCGTAATATCAGCGGTAGTGAAAAAGCAGCGTTATGAGCCTTAACGCTGCTTTTTCACCCATACCGCAAAACTCGTAATCTAGCCGATTATTTGAAATTTAAATATTAAATGAGTAATGCTTCACAATTTGCAATTTATCTTGCTCTGAAGAATAATATAGTTACACTATATACAAATAGTAGTATGAATAAACACAGACATATGAAATACAACATTGGTTTAAATAAAAAGAAATTGAGGGACATGTAAATATGTTTGATAAAAATTACAGACATAACACATATATCATCTATCTATCTATCATCTATCTATCATCTATCTATCTATCTATCTATCTATCTATCTATCTATCTATCTATCTATCTATCTATCTATCTATCTATCTATCTATCTATCTATCTATCTATCTATCTATCATATCTATCAAATGTATATTGCATCTATTGATCTATCTATCTATCTATCTATCTATCTATCTATCTATCTATCTATCTATCTATCTATCTTGCATGATTAAGGACTATGTATGTCCGAAATATCGCTTGTATGGTACTGTATCTGAATAAAATAATTTTTCACCTTTAAAATCATTGTGGTGCTGTCGAATTGATGTATGGAGGCCTACTTATCAAGCTGTCAACTGTGCTGCATTCGCTAGAACCAATACGCTCGCCTGACATCGCCTAACATTGCGGCCGTGTACCTGAATATGCTCTCCATATTTATTAAAAAAGCTATCAAAAAGTCACGCACCAAGTACGGGGCGATGAGCAGCGGACTGTTGTTAACTAACAGTCATTGATCTCGCTGCTATTCAGCTTTTTCCTAGCTTTATTTATACCCTGTCACTAAACACCGCCACTATACTAAAATGTTTAACCCCTATCTTGCTGCTCCTGGACCCCGCCGCAACTAAATAAAGTTACTAACCCCTATCCCGCTGCTCCCGGAGCCCACCGCAACTCTAATAAGTTATTAACCCCTATTCCGCCACTCCCCAACACCGCCGCAACTAACTAAATGTATTAACCCCTATCCCTCCGCTTCCGGAGCCCACCACAACTCTAATAAAGTTATTAACCCCTATCCCTCCGCTCCTGGAGCCCACCGCAACTAAATAAATGTATTAACCCCTAAATCCCTGCCCTCCCACATCACCACCACTTACTAAACCTATTAACCCCTAAACCACCAGCCACCCACATTGCCATAAACTAAATTAACCTATTAACCCCTAAACCTAACAACCTGCTAACTGTACATTAAAATTACATCATCCCTATCTTATAATACATTTAAACTTACCTTTAGAATTTAATTAAACTATATTAAACTATTAATTAATCTACCCTAAATATTATACTACAATTATATCAAACTACAGTGGGGCAAAAAAGTATTTAGTCAGCCACCAATTGGGCAAGTTCTCCCACTTAAGAAGATGAGAGAGGCCTGTAATTATCATTATAGGTATACCTCAACTATGAGAGACAAAATGTAGAAACAAATCCAGACAATCACATTGTCTGATTTGGAAAGAATTTATTTGCAAATTATGGTGGAAAATAAGTATTTGTTCAATATCAAAAGTTCATCTCAATACTTTGTTATATATCCTTTGTTCAAACGTTTTCTGTAAGTCTTCACAAGGTTGTCACACACTGTTGCTGGTATGTTGGCCCATTCCTGCATGCAGATCTCCTCTAGAGCAATGATGTGTTGGGGCTGTCGCTGGGCAACACAGACTTTCAACTCCCTCCAAAGGTTTTCTATGGGGTTGAGATCTGGAGACTGGCTAGACCACTCCAGGACCTTGAAATGCTTCTTACAAAGCCACTCCTTCATTGCCCAGGTGGTGTGTTTGGGATGATTGTCATGCTGAAAGACCCAGCCACGTTTCATCTTCAATACCCTTGCTGATGGAAGGAGGTTTGCACTCAAAATCTCACGATACATGGCCCCATTCATTCTTTCATGTACACGGATCAGTCGTCCTATTCCCTTTGCAGAGAAACAGCCCCAAAGCAAGATGTTGCCACCCCTTGCTTCACAGTAGGTATGGTGTTCTTTGGTTGCAACTCAGCATTCTCTCTCCTCCAAACACGACGAGTTGTGTTTCTACCAAACAGTTCTACTTTGGTTTCATCTGACCATATGACATTCTCCCAATCCGCTTCTGGATCATCCAAATGCTCTCTAGCATACTTCATATGGGCCCGGACATGTACTGGCGGCGTAGTGTGTTACTGATGGTAGCCTTTGTTACGTTGGTCCCAGCTCTCTGCAGGTCATTCACTAGGTCCCCCCGTGTGGTTCTGGGATTTTTGCTCACCGTTCTTGTGATCATTTTAACCCCACGGGGTGAGATCTTGCGTTAAACCCCAGATCGAGGGAGATTATCAGTGGTCTTGCATGTCTTCCATTTTCTAATTATTGCTCCCACAGTTGATTTCTTCACACCAAGCTGCTTGCCTATTGCAGATTCAGTCTTCCCAGCCTGGTGCAGGTCTACAATTTTGTTTCTGGTGTCCTTCGACAGCTCTTTGGTCTTCACCATAGTGGAGTTTGGAGTGTGACAGTTTGAGGTTGTGGACAGGTGTCTTTTATACTGATAACAAGTTCAAACAGGTGCCATTAATACAGGTAATGAGTGGATGAAAGAGGAGCCTCTTAAAGAAGAAGATACAGGTCTGTGAGAGCCAGAAATCTTGCTTGTTTGTAGGTGACCAAATACTTATTTTCCCCCATAATATGCAAATAAATTATTTCCAAATCAGACAATGTGATTGTCTGGATTTGTTTCCACATTTTGTCTCTCATAGTTGAGGTATACTATATGATGAAAATTACAGGCCTCTCTCATCTTCTTAAGTGGGAGAACTTGCACAATTGGTGGCTGACTAAATACTTTTTTGCCCCACTGTATATTAAACTATTAATTAATTAATCTACCCTATTATACTATACTAAAATTACAATAAACTATATTAAACTAATAATTAACCTACCCTAACTGTTATACTAAAATTACAAATTAAATTAACTATATTATAAATGTAAAAACCTAACCCTACTCAAGTTATTTAAATCTACTATTAAAAATTGCAAAGTTACAAACAACTAACAACTAAGTTACACAAAATAAAAAACACTAAGTTACAAAAAAATAAACACTAAGTTACAAAAAAAATATACACTAAATTACACAAAATAAAAAATAAATTATTAAATATTTAAACTAATTACACCTAATCTAAGAGCCCTATGAAAATAAAAAGCCCACCAAAAATAAAAAAAAACCTAGCCTTAAAAGGACATTTTGCGGGGCATTGCCCCAAAAAATTAGATCTTTTACCTGTAAAAAAAAATAACCCCCCAAATAAAATTCTATCTAAAAAACCTAAGCTCCCCATTGCCCTGAAAAGGGCATTTGGATGGGCATTGCCCTTAACGGCATTTAGCTCTTTTTCCTCCCAAAGTCCCTAATCTAAAATTAAAACCCACCCAATAAACCCTTAAAAAAAACCTAAAACTAACCCCCGAAGATCCACTTACAATTTTTAAAGACCCGACATCCATCCACAACGAAGCGGCAGAAGTCCTCGCCTGACATCGCCTAACATTGCGGCCGTGTACCTGAATATGCTCTCCATATTTATTAAAAAAGCTATAAAAAAGTCACGCACCAAGTACGGGGCGATGAGCAGCGGACTGTTGTTAACTAACAGTCATTGATCTCGCTGCTATTCAGCTTTTTCCTAGCTTTATTTATACCCTGTCACTAAACACCGCCACTATACTAAAATGTTTAACCCCTATCTTGCTGCTCCTGGACCCCGCCGCAACTAAATAAAGTTACTAACCCCTATCCCGCTGCTCCCGGAGCCCACCGCAACTCTAATAAGTTATTAACCCCTATTCCGCCACTCCCCAACACCGCCGCAACTAACTAAATGTATTAACCCCTATCCCTCCGCTTCCGGAGCCCACCACAACTCTAATAAAGTTATTAACCCCTATCCCTCCGCTCCTGGAGCCCACCGCAACTAAATAAATGTATTAACCCCTAAATCCCTGCCCTCCCACATCACCACCACTTACTAAACCTATTAACCCCTAAACCACCAGCCCCCCACATTGCCATAAACTAAATTAACCTATTAACCCCTAAACCTAACAACCTGCTAACTGTACATTAAAATTACATCATCCCTATCTTTTAATACATTTAAACTTACCTTTAGAATTTAATTAAACTATATTAAACTATTAATTAATCTACCCTAAATATTATACTACAATTATATCAAACTACAGTGGGGCAAAAAAGTATTTAGTCAGCCACCAATTGGGCAAGTTCTCCCACTTAAGAAGATGAGAGAGGCCTGTAATTATCATTATAGGTATACCTCAACTATGAGAGACAAAATGTAGAAACAAATCCAGACAATCACATTGTCTGATTTGGAAAGAATTTATTTGCAAATTATGGTGGAAAATAAGTATTTGTTCAATATCAAAAGTTCATCTCAATACTTTGTTATATATCCTTTGTTGGCAATGACAGAGGTCAAACGTTTTCTGTAAGTCTTCACAAGGTTGTCACACACTGTTGCTGGTATGTTGGCCCATTCCTGCATGCAGATCTCCTCTAGAGCAATGATGTGTTGGGGCTGTCGCTGGGCAACACAGACTTTCAACTCCCTCCAAAGGTTTTCTATGGGGTTGAGATCTGGAGACTGGCTAGACCACTCCAGGACCTTGAAATGCTTCTTACAAAGCCACTCCTTCATTGCCCAGGTGGTGTGTTTGGGATGATTGTCATGCTGAAAGACCCAGCCACGTTTCATCTTCAATACCCTTGCTGATGGAAGGAGGTTTGCACTCAAAATCTCACGATACATGGCCCCATTCATTCTTTCATGTACACGGATCAGTCGTCCTATTCCCTTTGCAGAGAAACAGCCCCAAAGCAAGATGTTGCCACCCCTTGCTTCACAGTAGGTATGGTGTTCTTTGGTTGCAACTCAGCATTCTCTCTCCTCCAAACACGACGAGTTGTGTTTCTACCAAACAGTTCTACTTTGGTTTCATCTGACCATATGACATTCTCCCAATCCGCTTCTGGATCATCCAAATGCTCTCTAGCATACTTCATATGGGCCCGGACATGTACTGGCGGCGTAGTGTGTTACTGATGGTAGCCTTTGTTACGTTGGTCCCGGCTCTCTGCAGGTCATTCACTAGGTCCCCCCGTGTGGTTCTGGGATTTTTGCTCACCGTTCTTGTGATCATTTTAACCCCACGGGGTGAGATCTTGCGTTAAACCCCAGATCGAGGGAGATTATCAGTGGTCTTGCATGTCTTCCATTTTCTAATTATTGCTCCCACAGTTGATTTCTTCACACCAAGCTGCTTGCCTATTGCAGATTCAGTCTTCCCAGCCTGGTGCAGGTCTACAATTTTGTTTCTGGTGTCCTTCGACAGCTCTTTGGTCTTCACCATAGTGGAGTTTGGAGTGTGACAGTTTGAGGTTGTGGACAGGTGTCTTTTATACTGATAACAAGTTCAAACAGGTGCCATTAATACAGGTAATGAGTGGATGAAAGAGGAGCCTCTTAAAGAAGAAGATACAGGTCTGTGAGAGCCAGAAATCTTGCTTGTTTGTAGGTGACCAAATACTTATTTTCCCCCATAATATGCAAATAAATTATTTCCAAATCAGACAATGTGATTGTCTGGATTTGTTTCCACATTTTGTCTCTCATAGTTGAGGTATACTATATGATGAAAATTACAGGCCTCTCTCATCTTCTTAAGTGGGAGAACTTGCACAATTGGTGGCTGACTAAATACTTTTTTGCCCCACTGTATATTAAACTATTAATTAATTAATCTACCCTATTATACTATACTAAAATTACAATAAACTATATTAAACTAATAATTAACCTACCCTAACTGTTATACTAAAATTACAAATTAAATTAACTATATTATAAATGTAAAAACCTAACCCTACTCAAGTTATTTAAATCTACTATTAAAAATTGCAAAGTTACAAACAACTAACAACTAAGTTACACAAAATAAAAAACACTAAGTTACAAAAAAATAAACACTAAGTTACAAAAAAAATATACACTAAATTACACAAAATAAAAAATAAATTATTAAATATTTAAACTAATTACACCTAATCTAAGAGCCCTATGAAAATAAAAAGCCCACCAAAAATAAAAAAAAACCTAGCCTTAAAAGGACATTTTGCGGGGCATTGCCCCCAAAAATTAGATCTTTTACCTGTAAAAAAAAATAACCCCCCAAATAAAATTCTATCTAAAAAACCTAAGCTCCCCATTGCCCTGAAAAGGGCATTTGGATGGGCATTGCCCTTAAGGGCATTTAGCTCTTTTTCCTCCCAAAGTCCCTAATCTAAAATTAAAACCCACCCAATAAACCCTTTAAAAATTGTAAGTGGATCTTCGGGGGTTAGTTTTAGGTTTTTTTAAGACCCGACATCCATCCACAACGAAGCGGCAGAAGTCCTCATCAAAGCCGGCAGAAG
Organism: Bombina bombina; assembly: GCF_027579735.1. Taxonomy (NCBI): domain Eukaryota; kingdom Metazoa; phylum Chordata; class Amphibia; order Anura; family Bombinatoridae; genus Bombina; species Bombina bombina. The sequence continues at coordinate 1,515,871,764 of NC_069499.1, read as the reverse complement.
TCTTCATCCAAGCGGGCCGAAGTATTCATCCAAGCCGGCAGAAGTCTTCATCCAGACGGCATCTTCTATCTTCATCCATCTGGTGCAGAGCGGCTCCATCTTGAAGACATCAGCCGCGGAGCATCCTCTTCTTCCGACGTCTTCTGGAACAATGAATTCTATCAGCCAATCGGAATGTAAGGGATGCCATCTTGTATGACATAATTTAAAGGGAAACTTCATTGATCCAGAAGACATCGGAAAAAGAGGATGCTCCGTGCCAGATGTTTTGAAGATGGAGCTGAAGATGGCACACTAAGTAACAAAAAAATAAACACTAAATTACACAAAATAAAAAATAAATGATCAAATATTTAAACTAATTACACCCAAGAGCCCTATGAAAATAAAAAAAGCCCCCTAAAATAAAAAAAATAAATAAACCTTAGCCTACAATAAACTACCAATGGACCTTAAAAGGGCCTTTTGCGGGGCATTGCCCCAAAGAAATCAGCTCTTTTACCTGTAAAAAATAAAAAAACACCCCTCCCAACAGTAAAACTCACCACCCACACAACCAACCCCCCCAAATAAAATTCTATCTAAAAAACCTAAGCTCTCCATTGCCCTGAAAAGGGCATTTGGATGGGCATTGCCCTTAAAAGGTCATTTAGCTCTTTTCCACCCAAAATTAAAACCCACCCAAAAAATTCTTAAAAAAACCTAACACTAACTCCCGAAGATCCACTTACAGTTTTTGAAGACTGACATCCATCCTCCATAAAGCAGCAGAAGTCCTCATCAAAGCCAGCAGAAGTCTTCATCCAAGTGGGCCAAAGTCTTCATCCAACTGGGCATACGTCTTCTTCCAGACGGCATCTTCTATCTTCATCCATCCGGCGTTATTAACCCCTATTTATTGTAATTTTAGTATAATAGTTAGGGTAGATTAATTAATAGTTTAATATAGTTTATTGTAATTTTATTATAATAGTTAGGATAGGTTAATTAATAGTTTAATATAGTTTAATGTAATTTTAGTATAATAGTTAGGGTAGGTTAATTAATAGTTTAATATAGTTTATTTTAATTCTAAAGGTAAGTTTAAATTTATTATAAGATAGGGATGATGTAATTTTAATGTACAGTTAGCAGGTTGTTAGGTTTATGGGTTAATAGGTTAATTTAGTTTATGGCGATGTGGGGGGCTGGCAGTTTAGGGGTTAATAGGTTTAGTAAGTGGTAGTTATGTGGGAGGCCAGGGGTTTATGGGTTAATAACTTTATTTAGTTGCAGCGGGGTCCGGGAGCGGCGGGATAGCGGTTAATAACATTATGTAGGTTGCGGCGATGTCAGGGAGCGGCGGAATAGGGGTTAATAACATTATGTAGGTTGCGGCGATGTTGGGAGTGGTGGAATAGGGGTTAATAATATTATGTAGGTAGCAGCGATGTCGGGTGCGGCAGATTAGCGGTGTTTAGACTCGGGGTACATGTTAGGGTGTTATGTGTAAACATAACTTTTATTCTCCCATAGAAATCAAAGGGATATCAGACAGCAGCGAACATAAGCTTTCGCTGCTTTCAGACTCCCATTGATTCCTATGGCATCCATGACCTCCAGGGCAGCGGATTGAAAAGCAGGTACGCTGGGCCGGAATAGCGGCGAGTGTACCTGTTAGAAATGTGATAACTTGCAAAAGTTGTCAGATAGTGCCGAATTTGTATTCGGAACATCTGTAATGACGTAAACATTGATCTGTGTCGGATTGAGACTGGCAGATCGTATGTTACATCACAGATTTCAACTTTTGCCGGTCTGTAGGCTTTGATAAATGAGGCAAACCAGGCTCGCCATAATTACGCTGCGGAATTCCAGTGTATTTGCGGTTGACGGCTTGATAAATAGGCCTCAATGACTGCATTTTTTGAAGGTTTTGCGGAAACTCCACTGTGACAGGCACACATTGGATAACTTTATGTGAGTTTAGTGCTGGACTCAACTTGTTTAATTGTTTTATATATATATATATATATATATATATATATATATATATATATATATATATATATATATAGTGATGTCGCAAACTTAAAATTTTCCGTTCGCGAACGGCGAATAAGAACGTCCGCAAAAGTTTGCAAAAGGGTGATGTGAACCGGGCGAACCTCCATAGACTTCAATAGGCAGGCGAACTTTAAAACCCACAGGGACTCTTTCTGGCCACAATAGTGATGGAAAAGTTGTTTCAAGGGGACTAACATAGTTGATGCAGAGTCTGTTTTTAAGTCATAAAGGGCATAAATCACCTAACATTCCAAAATTGTTTGGAATAACATGCTTTAAAACATCAGGTATGATGTTGTATCGATCAGGTAGTGTAAGGGTTATGCCCGCTTCACAGTGACAGACCAAACTCCCCGTTTAACGCACCGCAAACAGTCCATTTGCACAACGGCAAACTCCCCATTTGCACAAGGTTGGATACCAAGCTAGCCATGTCTCGTTCCTTGTCCTCACTGATGTCATTGAATGTCTTTTCCTTCACCCAGCCACGTACAACACCAAGGGTCCCCAAAAGGTGACAACAAGCCCCCTGGGATGCCTGCTGTGTTTGGTCTTCTACCTCCTCAAAGCCACCTTCCTCCTCTGACTCCTCTTCTTCAGACTCCTCTCTCTGCATTGACTCTCTCTGCATTATTATAAGGTGTGTTAAGTAGTACTATTCCTATCAGTTTAATCCCTGTTATGTCCCCTATCAGGGGACGTGTATATGGCATGGATTTTAGGAACCGGGAGATGGAAAAAGATGCTTGGTCGGTCCTCCTACTTCAAATTTGGGGCACTGCGCGTGCAATCTAATGTGCAACCAGATAGGAGTGGTGTGTTAAGTAGTACTATTCCTATCAGTTTAATCCCTGTTATGTGCCTTTTTTATTGGTTTGGTTTTTGAAGCCACAGTGCTGCACCAGAGGCCAGAAAAATTAGGCATGTACACATGCCTCAAAAAATTAGGTATTGTTGCAGCCGCTGCTGTAGCAGCGGCCAGAAAAATTGATGTTTGTTTCCCAGGCAGAAAGTGCCCTAAAACATTGCAGCTTGAACCCTAGTTGGTGGCGGATAAGTCATGCAAGTCATCCGGCATTCGAAGATAAAATACAGCAACGTGTGGACCATTTTTAGCCCAAGGCAGCTCATCTAGTTAGGCTTTTTTACTTGAATGTATCGCCCAATGTCAGACCCTTCGGGATCCATCCCTCATTCATCTTAATAAAGGTGAGGTAATCTAGACTTTTTGACCTAGGCGACTTCTCTTCTCAGTGACAATACCTCCTGCTGCACTGAAGGTCCTTTCTGACAGGACACTTGAAGCGGGGCAGGCCAGAAGTTCTATTGCAAATTGGGATAGCTCAGGCCACAGGTCAAGCCTGCACACCCTGTAGTCAAGGGGTTCATTGCTCCTCAGAGTGTCTAGATCTGCAGTTAAGGCGAAGAAGTCTGCTACCTGTCGGTCGAGTCGTTCTTTTCTGAGGGTAGACCCCGAAGGGCTGTGGCGATGCATAGGAGTTAAAAAGCTCTGCATGTCCTCCATCAACAACACGTCTGTAAAGCGTCCTGTGCTTGCCGGCGTGGTCATGGGAGTCGTAGGATTACTTTCACTTCTTCCCCTGTTAGATTCACGTTATGCTGTGACATCACCCTTATACGCTGTATAAAGCATAGTTTTTAATTTATTTTGGAACTGCTGCATCTTTTCCGACTTGTGGTAAATAGGTAACATTTCAGGCACTTTATGCTTATACCGGGGGTCTAGTAGCGTGGACACCCAATACAGGTTGTTCTCCTTCAGCTTTTTTATACGAGGGTCCCTCAACAGGCACGACAACATGAAGACCCCATTTGCACAAGGTTGGATGCCGAGCTACTCATGTCCCGTTCCTCATCCTCAGTGTTCTCACTGAAGGTATCTTCTTCCCCCCAGCCACGTACAACACCACGGGTATCAGATAGGTGACAATGAGCACCCTGGGATGCCTGTTGTGGTTGGTCTTCCTCCTCCTCCTCAAATCCACATTCCTCCTCTGACTCCTCTTCCTCACAATCCTCTTCCAGCGTTGCCGCTGGTCCAGCAAGCGATGCTGATAAGGCTGTTTCTGGAGGTGATGGTGACCACAACTCTTCCTCTTCACGCTCATCTATGGCCTGATCCAGCACTCTTCACAGGGCACGCTCCAGGAATAAAACAAATGGTATGATGTCGCTGATGGTGCCTTCGGTGCGACTGACTAGGTTTGTCACCTCCTCAAAATGATGCATGAGCCTACAGGCATTGTGCATGAGCGCCCAGTAACGTGGCAAAAAATTCCCAGCTCCGCAGAGGCTGTCCTAGCACCCCGGTCATACAAATACTCGTTAACAGCTTTTTCTTGTTGGAGCAGGCGGTCGAACATTAGGAGTGCTGAATTCCAACGTGTCGGGCTGTCGCAAATCAAGCACCTCACTGGCATGTTGTTTCACCGCTGGATATCGGAAAAGTGCGCCATGGCCGTGTAGGAACGCCTCAAATGGCCACACACCTTCCTGGCCTGCTTCAGGACGTCCTGTAAGCCTGGGTACTTATGCACAAAGCGTTGTACGATCAGATTACACACATGTGCCATGCACGGCACGTGTCAACTTGCCCAAATTACTTCCATTGTCAGAAACCCCTTTGCCGATCTCCAGTTGGTGCGGAGTCAGCCACTGATCCACCTGTGCGTTCAGGGCGGACAGGAGTGCTGGTCCGGTGTGACTCTCTGCTTTCAGGCTAGTCAACCCCAAGACGGCGTGACACTGCCATATCCGGGATGTGGAATATTACCTGGGGAGCTGGGGGGTGCCATTGATGTGGAGCAAGACGCAGCAGCAGAAGAGGACTCAGCCGAGGGGGTTATGGAAGAGGATGGAGTAGGAGGAGTAGAGGAGGTGGCAGCAGGCCTGCCTGCAAGTCGTGGCGGTGTCACCAACTCCTCCTCTGCAGTGCCATGCATTCCATGCTTGGCAGCCATCAGTAGGTTTACCCAATGCGCAGTGTAGGTGATATACCTGCCCTGACCATGCTTTGCAGACCAGCTATCAGTGGTCATATGGACCCTTGCCCCAACACTGTGTGCCCGACATAACATTACTTCCTTTTGTGCAAAAAGGATTGCCTTTTGTGCAAAGAAATTTCGGCCGGGTAGCTTCCACTGTGGTGTCCCAATAGCTACAAATTTTTTGAACGCCTCAGACTCCACCAGCTTGTATGGTAAAAGCTGCCGGGCTAAGAGTTCAGACAAGCCAGCTGTCAGACGCCGGGCAAGGGGGTGACTTTGTGACATTGGCTTCTTACGCTCAAACATGTCCTTGACAGACACCTGACTGTGGGCAGATGAGCAGGAACTGCTCCAGAAGAGAGACGGAGTGGCGGATGGTTGAGAGGGGGCAAGGAGGACAGCAGTGGTTGATGTGGCTGAAGATGCTGGACCAGGAGGAGGATGGCGGCTTTGAGTTTGTGTGCTGCTTCTACTCATGTGTTAATCCCATAGGCGTTTGTGATGTGTGATCATGTGCCTTCGCAAAGCAGTTGTACCTAGGTGGGTGTTGGACTTCCCACGACTTTTGGCACAGGTTGAAAATGGCATCGCTGTTGTCAGAGGCAGACACAAAAAAAAATGCCACACTGCTGAGCTCTGCAATGACGGCATTCTGGTGGTGGAAACAGCATGCTTTGATTGGCGTGCTGTCTGGCTGACCCCGGGTGCCGATGCATGCTGTCTGACTGTGCCACTAGCTCCTTGCGACGACCTCCCCCTGGTTCCAACACGTCTCCTCCTCCTCCTCTGTTATGGAGTTATTATGCAAATAATGTGACTCTGTTTGTTTATGGTAATATTGCATTGCCTTATACTTCCTGTTTCCTGTTCCTACCTCTGACCTGGATGTAGTTCTTTAGTTCAATATGATTCCTCACACTAACTGCTTGTAGTGTCTTTATTTCTATACATGAAACATCCTCCTCCTCTCTGTCTCCCCATCTGAACTTTCCCCCTGTTCTTCTTCTCTTCTAGCGGGCACCCACGTGACATCCACGGACGCATCGTCATCATCAACCGCTTCACTTGTATCTGACAAATCAACAAAGGAAGCAGCAGCGGGTACAACATCATCATCATCACACCGTACGTCCATGTCTGTAATGCTGCCTGACTGAGACATATCACTGTTATCTACATCCTCTGTCAATGATGGTTGCACATCACTCATTTCTTCCAACTGATGTGTAAAAAACTCCTCTGACAGATCAAATGAAGCGTCTCTGGTGCTAGTGTTGGTGGTGGCGGCAGGCGGGCGAGTGGTAACTTGAGAGGTGCCCGAAGATAAGCTGGAGGAGGATGGTGCGTCAAGGTTCGGAGCGGAAGCTATAGAAGATTGGGTGTCCTGTGTTATAAAGTCAACTATGTACTCCTCAGAACTTTTCGAGTTCATGGGACGTGGCCTCTGAACACTGGGCATTATTCTAGTGCCAAAGGGAATCACAGCACCACGACCACGACGGCACCTGCGGGGTGGCCTGCCTCTGCCTGTCATTTTTTTTTAAATGTACACTTACACTACTATTAAACAAGATATGAGTGGTGGCACTGGGCAAGTGGGCCCAGTATAAGCTGTAAACCTGAAACAAAAAAGCAGACTGATGTTTCACAGTCCAAACAGTTTTTTTTTGTTTTGAAATGTACACTTACACTACTATTAAACAAGATATGAGTGGTGGCACTGGGCAAGTGGGCACAGTATATGCTGTGAGCCTGACACAAAAAAGCAGACTGATGTTTCACAGTCCAAAAAGTTTTTTGTTTTTAAATTTACACTACTGTTACACCAGATATGAGTGGTGGCACTGGGCAAGTGGGCAGAGTATACGCTGTGAGCGGGCACACACGCTGGCAGGCAGGCAACTGCAATTAGATTACACAAGCAGACTGATGTTTCACAGTCAAAAAAGTTTATTTTTTTTAATTTACACTACTGTTACACCAGATATGAGTGGGGGCACTGGGCAAGTGGGCACAGTATACGCTGTGAGCCTGGCACACACGCTGGCAGGCAGGCAACTGCAATTAGATTACACTAGCAGACTGATGTTTCACAGTCAAAAAAGTTTTTTTTTTTTTAATTTACACTACTGTTACACCAGATATGAGTGGTGGCACTGGGCAAGTGGGCCTGGCACACACGCTGGCAGGCAGGCAACTGCAATTAGATTACACAAGCAGACTGATGTTTCACAGTCAAAAAAGTTTTGTTTTTTTTCATTTACACTACTGTTACACCAGATATGAGTGGTGGCACTGGGCAAGTGGGCCTGGCACACACGCTGGCAGGCAGGCAACTGCAATTAGATTACACTAGCAGACTGATGTTTCAAAGTCAAAAAAGGTTGTTTTTTTTAAATTTATACTACTGTTACACCAGATATGAGTGGTGGCACTGGGCAAGTGGGCCTGGCACACACGCTGGCAGGCAGGCAACTGCAATTAGATTACACTAGCAGACTGATGTTTCACAGTCAAAAAAGTTTTTTTTATTCATTTACACTACTGTTACACCAGATATGAGTGGTGTGGCACTGGGCAAGTGGGTCTGGCACACACGCTGGCAGGCAGGCAACTGCAATTAGATTACACTAGCAGACTGATGTTTCACAGTCAAAAAAGTTTTTTTTTTTTAATTTACACTACTGTTACACCAGATATGAGTGGTGTGGCACTGGGCAAGTGGGTCTGGCACACACGCTGGCAGGCAGGCAACTGCAATTAGATTACACTAGCAGACTGATGTTTCACAGTACAAAAAGTTTTTTTTTTTAATTTAAACTACTGTTACACCAGATATGAGTGGTGTGGCACTGGGCAAGTGGGTCTGGCACACACGCTGGCAGGCAGGCAACTGCAATTAGATTACACTAGCAGACTGATGTTTCACAGTACAAAATTTTTTTTTTTTTAATTTACACTACTGTTACACCAGATATGAGTGGTGTGGCACTGGGCAAGTGGGCCTGGCACACACGCTGGCAGGCAGACAACTGCAATTAGATTACACTAGCAGACTGATGTTTCACAGTCAAAAAAGTTTTTTTTTAAATTTACACTACTGTTACACCAGATATGAGTGGTGGCACTGGGGAAGTGGGCCTGGCACACACGCTGGCAGGCAGGCAACTGCAATTAGATTACACTAGCAGACTGATGTTTCACAGTCAAAAAAGTTTTTGTTTTTTTAAATTTACACTACTGTTACACCAGATATGAGCGGTAGCACTGGGCAAGTGGCTTGGTAGGCAGGCAACTGCAATTAGATTACACAGGAAAAATTTTTTTTTAAAAAAAATGATGTTCTAGCCCTAAAAAGGGCTTTTTGGGGTGCTGTGCTTACAGCAGAGATCAGATGAGTCCTTCAGGACTGTAGTGGACACTGAATACACTGGCCTAGCTATCAATTTCCCTATTAAATCACCAGCAGCTACACTGTCCCTCCTCTCACTAACAATGCAGCTTCTGAATGAATCTAAAATGGCTGCTGTTCAGGAGCTGGGAGGGTCTGGGAGGGAGGGTCTGATGATGATTGGCTGGAATGTGTCTGCAGACTGTGAGATACAGAGTCAAAGTTTACTCAATGATGAAGAATAGGGGGCTGATCGAACATCGCATATGTCGCCCGCAGCGGCGAACGCGAACATGCTATGTTCGCCAGGAACTATTCGCCGGCGAACTATTCGCAACATCACTATATGTAAAATATATATATATATATATGTATATATATATACACACAAGTATGTGTAAAGATATATGTAAACATTCTAGCATTAATGAGCCTTTTTTAAAAAAAAAAAAAAAAAAGGTGATGAGATAAGCATATAATGATTTTTAGAAATAAAAATACACATTATTTGATATAAAAATATCATATACTAGTCCTAAAGCCAGTGTACACAGGTAATTTTTTGCAGTTTAGCGGTCCCACCCCTTGCTCTCTCTTTCTGTCCCCCTCTCTTTTGTGCTCTCTCTCTCTGTCCCTCCCTCTTTTATGCTCTCTCTCTCTGCCCCCTCTTGTTTGTGATCTCTCTCTGTCCCCCTCTCTTTTGTGCTCTCTCTCTTCCCCCCTCTCTTTTGTGCTCTCTCTCTCCCCCTCTCTTTTGTGCTTTCTCTCTGTCCCCCTCTCTTTTGTGCTCTCTGTCTCTCCCCCCTCTCTTTTGTGCTCTCTCTCTCTGCCCCCTCTTGTTTGTGCTCTCTCTCTGTCCCCCTCTCTTTTGTGCTCTCTCTCTTCCCCCCTCTCTTTTGTGCTCTCACTCTCCCCCTCTCTTTTGTGCTTTCTCTATGTCCCCCTCTCTTTTGTGCTCTCTCTCCCCCTCTCTTTTGTGCTCTCTCTCCCCCCTCTCTTTTGTGCTCTCTCTCTCTCTTTCTCTCTCTCTCTCACTTTTTGTGCTCCCTCTCTCTCTCCCCCCTCGTTTGTGCTCTCTCTCCCCCTCTCTTTTGTGCTCTCTCTCCCCCCTCTCTTTTGTGCTCTCTCCCCCCCTCTTTTGGGCTTTCTCTCCCCCCTCTCTTTTGTGCTCTCTCTCCCCTCTTTTTTGTGCTCTCTCTCCCCTCTTTCTTTTGTGCTTTTTGACCCCCCTCTCCTTTGTGCTCTTTCTCCCCCTCTCTTTTGTGCTCTTTCTTCCACCTCTTTTTTGTGCTCTTTCTCCCCCTCTCTTTTGTGCTTTTTCTCCCCCCTCTCCTTTGTGCTCTTTCTCCCCCTCTCCTTTGTGCTTTTTCTCCCCCTCTCTTTTGTGCTCTTTCTTCCCCCTCTGTTTTGTGCTATTTCTGCCCCCTCTCTTTGCGCACTCTCTCTACAGATCACGCCCCCGCCACTCCGGCTCTGCCCTGGCACATCCGCACCATGCATGCCCGGCCCTGCTCACTCCCTCTGGACAGCATATCAGGTTAGTTTGTGTAAGGCCAGGTGTGTTTGTCCTTGCGCTGTCTCTACTGCGCATGACAGCTTCGGACAAACACACTTGGCCTTTTATATAATAGAATAAGATTTAAAAACAAAAAAATACATTTCTATGAGATATTATTTGTTCAGGTATAAATCTAGCTATTTCAAGGACATTAACAGATAAAAAATAAAATATTAGCTTTAGAGAAGTGTGCTTGTTTATGGACAGGAATGAAAAGGTATAAATAAAGTTGAAAAAAGAAGACAAAACTGTCTTCATTTGATGGACATTCAGGGTATATCATTTGATAAATAAGGATATCCGCAACATTGATGACTTTTATTTGTCAGCAGTCAGATGTTATTTGCGCAGGACTTGATGCGCGTGTATTTGACAGACGTGTTGATAAATAAGATCGTTGAATGTAGATTTGCATCAGCGATGTCTGGCGAGCGTATTGACTCCAGCTGATGTGCTCAGATTGACGCTCTGATAAATCGGCCCCCATGAAGGAGCCTGGGCTACACATTAAATTGTGGGAGATTACAGAAAATTTCGCTCGGGTGCGACCAATCTCTACGTCACAAACTAGAGAAAAGAGGAAAAGGAAGGGAGAGGAAGGACACAATAACAGTAAGATACATTTTACAAGCTAGGATTAAAATAAAATAAAAAATTGTGATCATTACTCATAGGACTCGTTGGCTGCAAGCCAGGTTAATGGCATTTTATTTTTTTACTTTTTTTAACAATCTCAATCAAGCTATTTATAAATGGAAGAAGAAAAGGGAAGCTCTGTTCCTCCTTCCAAAAAATGGAACCTGCTGATTTTACATGAATACCTTTTGAGTGCAGTAAATATTTGTTCTTGCATGCAGTTTATTGGGGAGACACAAACATACAATTAGGGGAACAGAAAAGCCAGATTAAAAGGAACTGGCTCCCAAGGCTGTAATCTAGTTAAGAGATGGTCGACATATTTTTTTTCTATTAACCAAACTCTCTTACTGCAAATGGGGCTAATCCTGTGAACAAGAGAGCTTCCATATACAAGTACAACATAATTCCTATAATGTATTCAAAAAAGCATTTGAAAGTACTAATCAGATTAAAAAAGATTATACCTATATACTACTTAATGATATGAAAATAAATCAAAGCAGATCTCTAGTAAGGCTATTTTATTTTCAGCAAAAGTGTTACTTTAATATTTATTTTAGCATGATCTGTTTTATCTAGGATTATATTCATTATTATTTTGTTTTGATGTGAGAATTGCCTAAGTGGTATTGCTTTTCAAAGTAAATGTAGCTAGCATAATTGTCAACTACAGATATGCCTTCTTATTCCATAAAATAAAAGATAGCATAAATTAATGGTTCGTAAAATTTAGCAGATAGTAAGACAGGGGGTGAGTCTAAAAGTTTGGGTAGGTTGATGTGAGATGCTCAGTAAATTCAATAATCTTCATAAATCATCTAAGGCTGTGTAAGTAAAACAAGATTTCTTTTTAGGCTGGGTAGCCTGACAGATAGGTTAAAGTTTCACAATGAAATCCACCACAAAAAAGACTGTGCTGTCAAAACAATCACATTCTTCTCTACTCATAAGAAAATATATGCCACTGCCTTGATCTATAGTGGACTTCTTGTACCTGATATCTTATATTGGCAAATGTCTCCTTGTTGCCTGAAGACGTTTTTACTGGTAAATTTTGAATTTAATATGAAGTAGAGTCAGTCAAACTTCTATGAGTTATAGAAATTTGTTAGACTATTGGACCTCTAACTGAGATCATAGCCCTTGGACATACTGATCTACCATGGTAGCACGCCATCCTAATGTGCTGGCCTCTCCTGATAATGAATTGCCATTGTCGTTCTACCAAAGATTTTCTGTTCTGCCATTTTGGTTATTTCTGCATTAACTTAAGGCCTGAAAAATGTGTTTTTGTTATACAGCACTTCATTTTTGTAATGTTTATAATTTTACTTCATTCTTATTTATGTTATGCTTCATTCTTCTTAATATGTGTTTGGATTATTTTGTGTTTGAACTAATATATATGCAATTGCAATATATATTACCTTTTGCTGATCAGAGTTATAGAGTCTCGAACTATAAGCGTTTTTAATTATTTTATAAGCTAGTAATTATTCTTTAGATTACATTTATGTAGCCTGTATAATATTGGTTTTAAGGTTCCTCCTTAAGAACTAATATTTGCGCTGGTATTACCAGTCAATCGCAATGCGAACGCAACCTCGCATTTGCATTGCCTGGAATTTTTGCGCTCACGAGAGCACGCTTCCATAAGCTCCAATAGGAGCCCCATTCTCATGCCGTGAGACACAGCAAAGAACCTAGAGCAACACATGAGGTAAGTTGCGCAGCGTTGGACAGAAAATTAAGAATATATACTGTATGTACAATATATGAATATATACATAAATATTTATGTATTTATATGTGTATATACACATATTAACACATAAATATATATGTATATAATTTAAAGTAAAAAAACACAGTCCCCATAGACTTCAATGTAAAGGCACATCCCCTCACTTTAACTCCTTATAACTGATTCATGCAGTTATTTAAAATAAAATAGATTGTCATATTTTTATTTTAAGAAAGGAACTGTCCACTTTATTTGGGGGCAATAGGGTCTGACCTCTGGTTAATTGTGCTAAGCGCCAGTGGCGTCACTAGGGGGGGCTAGGGGGGACAAATGCCCCCCCCTAGAAAATGGCTTGCCCCCCTGCCAGCCCAGGCACTTTCATAATTCTTCAGGGACCAGGAGGAGGGAGGAGTCAGGGCTATGTGTGAGAGAGTATTTTTAAATTGTGTTTTAACTTTTGTGAATTTAAACTGGTGTTGTTTTTTATTTTGACTTATGCATATTGCTGAGAGATCATAATAAGAGATGACTAGGCTAAGGGTATATTGCACAGCGATAGCGCGCCTCCCAGTCCCTGACCGTGACCGACCGGCGACCCCTGTTGTGTTCTAAACTTCTGTTCAATTTGCCTTTTGGTCTCACACGCACCAGCAGCAGCACAGCACTCAGCACATGCCTCAAGCCTGCTCTGCACGCAGCACCACGGGCAGCACTCCTCCTCCAATTACCCCATACAATGCTTGCTGCTGCTGGTGCTATTTGTTCCTCCTCCTGAGTCTTCCAGATCAGTTCCAGTGCCAGTCATGTTCCTTCACAGGCCCAGCACAAGGAACTCACGACCGGAGATTCTGGGAAGAGGGAGGAGCAAGCCAGCAGGTGATGCGTGCAGCGTGTGCACTGTGCAGATTCTGCAGAAGCGCGGGGGAAGGAGCTCCTGGCACTGACTGGCTTTCTTCGTGTTGTGGATAAGGTTGCCAACCAGCCTGTATTTTACCAACACAACCGGTATTTTTAAGGTTCATGTCAATGTAGAAAATAAAGAATAAATATTGAAAGAAAGCCCCTGTCAAAGTGAAACTTCTTCTGAGTGTTATGAATACCATTTATAAACAAATGAGCATTTTAAATCAGACATATCTGCTTTAGTTTTTGTGTTATGCTCTTTAATTATTTATGCAAATGTATGTTAATTAGCATGGCCGGTATTTTCTTCCAAGAAAGGTGGCAACCCTACTTGTGGACTGACTGCACTGCTGTGGCTGAGTGTGGGTGGCGCATTGTAAAGACCGGTCTCACGGTCTGTGACGCGTCGTCCCCGATCCAAAGGAGAGAGCTGATTCTGGGGTAGCCAAAATTATAAAGTCTTTTAAAGTGAATGTAAATTTTGATGCTAAAGTGCCCGGTTTTTAAAACTTCGATTAAAAACAGGGGCACTTTAATTCATCAAAATTTACATTTCACTCCTGTTGTGAAAAAAAAATTACCTTTTAAACTTCACAGCAGCTCCAGCTTCCTCCAGTCTCACAAGCCATTTCTGATGTCAGAAATGATTGATAGGTCATCCTCCAATCACAGCTTCCCCCCCGGGGGAATCAGTGTCTGATTCAACGCTGTGATTGGAGGAAGCCAGATGCCTCATTTTAGACCCAGGAAGAGGCTTTGAAAGGGATTGAAGAAGCTGGAGCTGCTGTGAAGATTAAGGTAAGTTTTTTTTCACAACAGGAGTGAAATGTAAATTTTGATGAATTAAAGAGCCCCTGTTTTTAATCGAAGTTTTAAAAACCGGGCACTTTAGCATCAAAATTTACATTCACTTTAAGGAAGTTAAAATATGTAAAGATAGCCTTTTCATTTATGGTATGCTTTGATTTCATTGGATTAAAATTTGTATATAAGCTTTACATTTGTATGAAGCTATTGTTATCTGCTGCCTTCAGATCTCAAGGTATGTATTAATCTTGTTGTGATTAATAAATGATTTATGTCAACTAATATTTGATAAATATGAGTATTAATTTACTCTGTTAGATAACCCAGATTGAATATTTGTCTATAGTTAGGGCTTTTTTGTCTAATCAAGGCATATAAAAGTCATATTAAGAATAATTCTTACAAGCATCTTTTTTTAAATCCTCTTTTGCGAGAATCATACATATATATCTGTTGCTAAACACTCATTTAGTGACAGCCCTAAGACTGAAGTATATGACAGGGTACAGAAAGATCATACTGTTACTGTTACATGAATGTTAAATCCCCAAATTTGTTACTTAGTACCATACCAACTAACTAGAACTTACCATACAACTATACCAACTTTTTTATCTGCTTCCTGCTTGGTAATTTGGGTCTGCAAGTTAACTTGAGCAGGTCAATCATTAAAAAAATAATAAAAAAAAAAATCAATAAAAAAACCCAGAAGAAAATGCATGATGATGATAGATTGATTGATTGATTGATGGATGATTCACTGTGCTGACTGAACGTTCTAAAAAATCCCCAAATTTATACTGTTAGTTACAAACTTTATATATCTTCTTGGTAAAATATTTGTGTGTGCAAGACAGTTGACCTTTTTTTTTTTTTTTTTTTTTTTTACAGAAATTTTACTAGAGTTCAGGATGCTAATATTAAATTGTGTATAAAAATAAACAAAGAAAAAAAAATACTTCTGATATAGCACTTTATTTCCTCCTTATAGTTTGCATTCATATTATGGTAGACAATTCATATTGCTACAAACATTTGAAAATATTGCTGCTATAGTGTTCAATACACATGCACACTTCTGAGTCTACCTCAGTATGCTCTCTTGGATACTAAGAGAAGAAATAGGTAAATTGAAGTAAGCAATTATTTTATATATTTTGTATTGTATCTGCTGTCTGAATCAGGAAAGTTTATTTCTTTTACTCCCATGCCTCTTTAAAGAATAAAACTATGAGCAATCTGAGATCTTTTCATATCCAAACCTTATTCAGACACTAAGACATCCTCATATGATGGCATGGCTCTGGCCTGCACCCTTAAAGCTCACGGGAGCAATAACCAGAAACTTGCAATGGCTGATTATTTATTTTGTTACAGGCGCATGTTAAAATAGCGCTCCTCTTGCTATCTAGCCCAAAGAGTCTAATCAGGGTGCCAAAAAGTGCAAAACACACTAACACTTTTGTGTAACTTTTCCATCACTATTGTGGCCAGAAAGAGTCCCTGTTGGTTTTAAAATTCGCCTGCCTATTGAAGTCAAAGGCGGTTCGCCCGGTTCGCGAACAGTTGCGAAAGTTCGAGTCCGCCGTTCGCGAACCAAAATTTTTAGGTTTGCGACATCACTAGTCTTGCACAGGTAAAAGCTGAATAATTGTGAGTGGTTGACTTAAAGGCCTATTTCACAAAGGTCTGTCTGACCTGATCCAACAGACCTCGCTGAATGCAGAGAGCAATACGCTCTCCGTATTCAGCATTTCACCAGTAGTGATGTCGCGAACAGTTCTGCCGCAAATAGTTTGCAGCGAACATAGCATGTTCGCGTTCGCAGCGGACGGCGAACATATGCGATGTTCGATCCGCCCCCTATTCGTCATCATTGAGTAAACTTTGACCCTGTAGCTCACAGTCACAAGACACATTCCAGCCAATCAGCAGCAGACACTCCCTCCCAGACCCTCCCACCTCCTGAACATCATCCATTTTAGATTCATTCGGAGCCTGCATTCTTAGTGAGAGGAGGGACAGTGTAGCTGCTGCTGATTTAATAGGGAAATCGATAGCTAGGCTAGTGTATTCAGTGTCCACTACAGTCCTGAAGGACTCATCTGGGGCTTGATCCGATAAAAATCGTCGCCCGCAAAAGCTGGCGACGCCAATATTTGCGCTGGTTTGGTATCACATATACGGCGTAACCTAGAAGTTACGCGCATATATTTCTGCCGTCGCCCGTAGTTTTTTGGGCCATAGGCAGGTATCCAATATACAGCGTAAGGACTTACGTGGTGAAAAGGGAGAAATCTTACTCCATTTTCACCTCGCCACAAAAAGCAGCCGTAAGAAGCCTTACGCTGACTATTGGAGCCCCGTAACTCCCTAAAATAGCTGCTAAATAAACCTAACGCATGCGCAATGTCTATCTACCTGTCAACCACAATCCCCCGCCGCAATCCCTAATAAAGTATTTAACCCCTAAACCGCCGCCATCTACATAAACTAACCCCCTACTGTGAGCCCCTAAAACCGCCACCATCTAACTGATCTATCCCCTAATGTGAGCCCCTAAAACCGCCACCATCTAACTGATCTATCCCCTAATGTGAGCCCCTAAAACCGCCACCATCTAACTGATCTATCCCCTAATGTGAACCCCTAAAACCGCCGCCATCTACCTGATCTATCCCCTAATCTGACCCTTTACACCGCCGCCAGCTATATTTATATTATTAAACCCTAATCTAATATCCATAAAGTAATAAGCTCTATTACCAGCCCTTAAAGGGGCCTTTTGCGGGGCTTTGCCCCAAAGTTAACAGCTCTTTTGCCCTATAACCTGCCCTCCCTACACCGCCGCCACCTATATTAATGGTATTAACCCCTAATGTAAGCCCCTTACACCGCCGCCATCTATATTAAAATTATTAACCCCTAATTTAATCTACCTACCCCGCAGCCAGCTATATTATCTATATTAACCCTAAGTATATTATAGTTAATATAGTTATTACATTATATATATTAACTATATTAACCCTAATTATATTAGGGTTAATATAGTTAATATAGTTACTATAGTATTTATATTAACTATATTAACTCTTTCTAACCCTAACACCCCTAACTAAATTCTTATTAAATAAATCTAATTTATATTATAAACTAAAATATTCCTATTTAAATCTAAATACTTACCTATAAAATAAACCCTATGATAGCTACAATATAATTAATAATTACATTGTAGCTATGTTAGGGTTTATATTTATTTTACAGGTAAATTGTTAATTATTTTAACTAGGTATAATAGCTATTAAATAGTTATTAACTATTTAATAGCTACCTAGTTAAAATAATTACCCAATTCCCTGTAAAATAAATCCTAACCTAAGTTACAAATACACCTACACTATCAATAAATTAAATAAACTACACATATCTATCTAAAAATACAATTAAATAAACTAAACTAAATTACAAAAACAAACAAACACTAAATTACAAAAAATAAAAAAAAGATTACAAGATTTTTAAGCTAATTACACCTATTCTAAGCCCCCTAATAAAATAATTAAGCCCCCCAAAATAAAAAAAATTCCCTACCCTATTCTAAATTACCGCCAGCTATATTAAATACATTAACCCCTAATCTAATCCCCCAACACCGCCGCCAGCTATATTAACTAGATTAACCCTAATTATATTAGGGTTAATATAGTTAATATAATTATAATATTATATATATTAACTATATTAACCCTAATTATATTAGGGTTAATATAGTTAATATCGTTATTATATTATATATATATTAAGTATAATAACCCTATCTAACTCTAACATCCCTAACTAAACTCTTATTAAAATAAATCTAATATTAATACCAATCAGCCAATCAGATTGAACTTGAATCTGATTGGCTGATTCAATCAGCCAATCAGATTTTTCTACCTTAATTCCGATTGGCTGATAGAATCCTATCAGCCAATCGGAATTCGACGGACGCCATCTTGGATGACGTCATTTAAAGTTACCTCATTCGTCGTTCAGTCGTCGGCCGGGATGGATGCTCCGCGTCGGAGGAGCGACGAATGAAGATTGAAGATGCCGTTTGATGGAAGATGCTGCCGGATGGAAGAAGACTTTGCTGCCGGTTGGATAAAGACATCGCCCGGATCGGATGAGGAGTTTGACCCGGTGTTAGTGAAGACAAGGTAGGGAGATCTTCAAGGGGGTAGTGTTAGGTTTATTTAAGGGGGGTTTGGATTAGATTAGGGGTATGTGGGTGGTGGGTTGTAATGTTGGGGGGTGGTATTGTGTTTTTTTTTTTCAGGCAAAAGAGCAGTTTTCTTTGGGGCATGCCCCCACAAAAGGCCCTTTTAAGGGCTGGTAAGGTAAAAGAGCTTTGAACTTTTTTTAATTTAGAATAGGGTAGGGAATTTTTTTTATTTTGGGGGCTTTATTATTTTATTAGGGGGCTTAGAATAGGTGTAAGTAGCTTACAAATCTTGTAATCTTTTTTTTATTTTTTGTAATTTAGTGTTTTTTGTTTTTTTGTAATTTAGTTTAGTTTATTTAATTGTATTTTTAGATAGATATGTGTAGTTTATTTAATTTATTGATAGTGTAGGTGTATTTGTAACTTAGGTTAGGATTTATTTTACAGGTAATTGGGTAATTATTTTAACTAGGTAGCTATTAAATAGTTAATAACTATTTAATAGCTATTATACCTAGTTAAAATAATTAACAATTTACCTGTAAAATAAATATAAACCTTAACATAGCTACAATGTAATTATTAATTATATTGTAGCTATCTTAGGGTTTATTTTATAGGTAAGTATTTAGATTTAAATAGGAATATTTTAATTAATAATATTAATATTAGATTTATTTTAATAAGAGTTTAGTTAGGGATGTTAGAGTTAGATAGGGTTATTATACTTAATATATATATAATATAATAACGATATTAACTATATTAACCCTAATATAATTAGGGTTAATATAGTTAATATATATAATATTATAATTATATTAACTATATTAACCCTAATATAATTAGGGTTAATCTAGTTAATATAGCCGGCGGCGGTGTAGGGGGATTAGATTAGGGGTTAATGTATTTAATATAGCTGGCGGAGGTGTAGGGGGATTAGATTAGGGGTTAATGTATTTAATATAGCTGGCGGCGGTGTAGGGGGATTAGATTAGGGGTTAATACATTTATTATAGCTGGCGGCGGTGTAGGGGGATTTAGATTAGATGCAAAAGAGCTGATTACTTTGTGACAAAGCCCCGCCAAAAGTAAAAGAGCAGTTTTCTTTGGGGCATGCCCCGCAAAAAGCCCTTTTAAGGGCTGGCAAAAGAGCTGTTTACTTTGGGGTAATGCCACGCAAAAAGCTCTTTTCGGGGCTATTTGTAGGGTTAGGCTTAGGTTTAGTGGTAGGGATAGTTTATTATTTTAGGGGTTAAATAATTTAATATAGATGGCGGCGGGGTAGGGGGATTAGATTAGAGGTTAATAATTTTAAAATAGATGGCGGCCGGGTAGGGGCTCACTTTAAGGGGTTATAGATTTAATATAGCTGGCGGGGGGTCCGGGAGCGGTTTAGGGGTTAATACATATTTTATTGTTAGGCTAGTGAGGGGGGATAGCGGATAAAGGGTTAGACGTGTCTGGCTATATTAGGGAGGCGTGTTAGACAGTGCGGGTGATTTAATACTTTAGTCAGGTTTTGTAGGCGCGGCAGTTTCTAACGTGGCGCAAATCACTGGCGACGCCAGAAATTTGTACTTGCGCAGATTTCTGGACATCGCTGGTTTATCCGACTTACGGCACGTTAGCAACTGACAGTGCCGTATATTGGATAGCTCGAGTTGCGAACTGAAACTGCGGGCGACGCGGGTTCCCTCGCTTGCGCCGCAAACTACGCCGTATATCGGATCGCGCCCCTGATCTCTGCTGTAAGGACAGCACAACAAAAAGCTCTTTTTAGGGCTAGAACATCAGTCTGCTTTTTTTTTTCCCCTGTGTAATCTAATTGCAGCCTTCCTGCCAGCTCAGGCTCACAGCGTATACTGTGCCCACTTGCCCAGTGCCACCACTCATATCTGGTGTAACAGTAGTGTACATTTAAAAAAAACAAAAAACTTTTTTTAATTTGAAATAATAGCAGTCATTTTCCTTCACACATGTGCGTTTGAGGTCCTGCCAGGGCACAGTGTGACACCAGTGCAAGTCATATCTGATAAAAAAAGTAGTGTACATTTAAAATAAAAAAACAACTTTTTTTAATTTGAAATAATAGCAGTCATTTTCCTTCACATGTGTGCGTTTGAGGTCCTGCCAGGGCACAGTGTGACACCAGTGCAAGTCATATCTGCTAAAACAGTAGTGTACATACATTTAAAAAAAAAAACTTTTTTATTGTGAAATAATAGCAGTCAGTTTCCTTCACACGTGTGTGCTCCAGGTCCTGCCAGGGCACAGTGTCACACCAGTGCAAGTCATATCTACTAAAACAGTAGTGTACATACATTTAAAAAAAAAACAAAAAACCTTTTTTTACTGTGAAATAATAGCAGTCAGTTTCCCTCACACGTGTGTGTTCCAGGTCCTGCCAGGGCACAGTGTCACCCCAGTGCAAGTCATATCTACTAAAACAGTAGTGTACATACATTTAAAAAAAACAAACCTTTTTTTACTGTGAAATAATAGCAGTCAGTTTCCCTCACACGTGTGCGTTCCAGGTCCTGCCAGGGCACAGTGTCACACCAGTGCAAGTCATATCTGCTAAAACAGTAGTGTACATGCATTTAAAAAAAATCAACCTTTTTTATTGAGAAATAATAGCAGTCAGTTTCCCTCACGTGTGTGAGCTCCAGGTCCTGCCAGGGCACAGTGTCACACCAGTGCAAGTCATATCTACTAAAACAGTAGTGTACATACATTTTAAAAAAAACAAACCTTTTTTTACTGTGAAATAATAGCAGTCAGTTTCCTTCACACGTGTGCGTTCCAGGTCCTGCCAGGGCACAGTGTCACACCAGTGCAAGTCATATCTGCTAAAACAGTAGTGTACATGCATTTAAAAAAAACCAACCTTTTTTATTGTGAAATAATAGCAGTCAGTTTCCCTCACACGTGTGCGCTCCAGGTCCTGCCAGGGCACAGTGTCACACCAGTGCAAGTCATATCTGCTAAAACAGTAGTGTACATTTTTTAAAAAAAAACCTTACACTACCTGAACAAGACAACATCATACCTGATGTTTTAAAGCACGTTATTCCAAACAATTTAGGAATGTTAGGTGATTTATGCCCTTTATGGATTAAAACCAGACTCTGCATCAACTATGTAATTTTCCATGGGAGTTTGCCATGGATCCCCCTCCGGCATACCACAGTCCAGGTGTTAGTCCCCTTGAAACAACTTTTCCATCACTTTTGTGGCCAGAAAGAGTCCCTGTGGGTTTTAAAACTCGCCTGCCTCTTGAAGTCTATGGCGGTTCGCCCGGTTCGCCGGTTCGCAAACTTTTACGGAAGTTCGCGTTCGCCGTTCGCGAACGCAAAATTTTAGGCTCGCAACATCAGTATTCACCAGCAGCTCTTGTGAGCTACTGGTGAAACGCCGCCCCCTGCAGACTCGCCAGAGCAGGCGGACAGGTTATGGAACAGTCTGAAGACTCGCCAGAAACATGGGCCCTCAAGCTTCATTCAGAGCTTGATAAATGGTCCTCTTAGACTTGTGTTAGAATTGAGCATCCATAACAATAAATGTATCATGTTGCTCTTATTATTATATATTTTTTTATATAATTGCTCATTTGGTAGATAATGTAGCCTAGACACATTTTTTTTGCTTGTCAAATGTCAGAGGATCCTGATCCCCTCCACAAACCCCTTTGCTGGTTCTTACTGTGTACTGCCCAATGCTAATTTCATTTTTTCTAAAAGTTCTTTTTTGTATCAACCTTGCTCTTGGGCACTTCATGCATTACAACACTGCTCCTTACCTGCATTTGTCCAGATACCTTCGCCAGAATTGTATTTTTATTTTATTTTTTTAACTTTGACTGGCCATTATATTGTGTTTTTTCTGCATTTATTCTACCTACAATCTATCAAGCAGCTTTTTGCTGGGGTGTTAGAAAAAAATGTCACTGAAAAGTGCCTTTTCATTGCGGTAACTGTGATTTCACTGGAAATATACAGTGCCCTCCACTAATATTGGCACCCTTAGTAAATATGAGCAAAGAAGGCTATGAAAAATTGTCTTTATTGTTTAACATTTTGATCTTTTGTTCAAAAAGTACACACAAATACTCTGCTCTTATGGATATCAAACAATTGCAACAACAAACCCAGGTTTATACAAAATTATTTATACAATTAATTATTTGTTAAATATATACAGTATGTGCCACAGTTATTGGCACCATTTTAGTCAATACTTTGTGCTACCTCCCTCTGCCAAGATAACAGCTCTGAGTCTTCTCCTATAATGCCTGATGAGGTTGGAGAATGCATGGCAAGAGATCTGAGACCATTCCTCCATACAGTATCTCTCCAGATCCTTCAAATTTTGAGGTTGAGGCTGGTGGACTTTCCTCTTCAGTTCACCCCATTTGTTAATTATGGTGTTCAAGTCAGCAGACTGGGATGGCCATGGCAGGACATCGATTTTGTGGTCAGTAAACCTTTCTGTGTTGATTTTGATGTATGTTTTGGATCAATGTCCTGCTGGAATATCCAACCATGGCCCATGATGCTATGGCCTCTATTTATCAAAGGTCTTGCAGACCTGATCCGACAGTGGAGATCAGGTCCGAAAGACCTCGCTAAATGCGGAGAGCAATACGCTCTCCGCATTTAACATTGCACCAGAAGCTCACAAGAGGAGGTGTCAGCAGGGAGGTGTCAATCAACCCGATGGTACTCGATCGGGTTGATTTCCGGCGATGTCTGTCCGTCTGCTCAGAGCAGGAGAACAGGGTTATGAAGCAGCGGTCTTTAGACCGCTGCTTCATAACTGGTGTTTCTGGCGAGTCTGAAGACTCGCTAGAAACACGGACCTTCAAGCTCCGTGTTTCCTAACAAATGTGTCCTAACAAAATGTCTAGGTCCTCTGTCAGAAAAAAAATCCCCAAAACATTAAAGACTCACCACCACATTTAACCGTGGGCATGAGGTACTTTTCCATATCGCTACCTCTGTGTGTGCGCCAAACCCAATTCTGGTGAGTCTTGCCAAAAAGCTCTATTTTGTTTTCATCTGACCATAGAACTCGATCCCATTTGATGTTCCAGTAGTGTCTGGCAAGCTGAAGACGCTTGAGTTTGGTTTTGGATGAGAGCAGAGGCTTTTTTCTTAAAACCCTTCCAAACAACTTGTAGTGACTTAGGTGATGTTGGATTGTAATATTGGAGACTTTCTGACCCCAAGATGCAAATAACTTCTGCAATTTTCCAGCTGTGATTCTTGGAGATATTTTGGCCATTTGAACCATCCTCTTCACAGTGCGTTGAGACAATGTAGACACACATTCTCTTCCAGGTTGATTCATAACATTTCCAATTGACTGGAACTTCTTAATTATTGCTTCTTAATTATAGCCACAACAACCTTTTTGCCACACATCACAGCAATATTCCTTGATCTTACACATTGTGATGAATGACTAAGGGAATTTGGCCTATGTGTTACCTCATATTTATACCCCTGTGAAACAGGAAGTCATGGTTAAACAATTATCTGTACCTATTCACCCAGGTATACTAAACATGTTAAATATCAATGGGAATATACTTCAAATATATTTTTCTCATATTAATTCATAGGGGTGTTAATAATTGAGGCACACATATATTTAACAAAGATTTTTTTTGTTTAGATAAACCTGTGTTGTGTTTACAATTGTCTGATATTCATGAGAGCAGAGTATTTTTGTGTACTGTTTGAACAAAATATCAAAAGGTTAATCAATAAAGATAGTTTTTCACAGCCTTCTTTGCTCATATTTGCCAATTTGTATTTTGGGGGGCAATTTGGGTACCTTTTTAAAATGATCCAGAGGTCTGACCCCTGGTTAATTTTCAAAGGCTTATAACCAACCACTTGTCTTCATTTTCTTGGTATCTTTTGTTTAATAGCATGGAGATAAGCTCAGGAGCATGCATGTGGAACACTATATGGCAGCAGTTTTTCTACAATGTTATTCATCCGCAAGCGCACTAGATGGTAGCACAACATAGAATACCATGGGAACTAAGTAAATTTGATAATCAAAGTAAATTGGAATTTTTTTTTAAATTGAATGCTCTTTTTGAATCACAAAAGAAGATTTCTGGCTTTCAAATCCTTTAAAGGGACAGTCTACTCCAAAATGTGTATTCTTTAAAAAGATAGATAATGCCTTTACTACCCATTCTGACATTTTACATTACCAACACGGTTATATTAATATACTTTTTACCTCTGAGATTGCCTTGTATCTAAGCATTTTCTGACAGCCTCCTGATCACATGGCTTTTTATTTATTATCTATTGATTTGGCATTTTATCCAATTAGTGAAGTGTCTGCCACAACCCACTGGCGTAAGCACCATGTTATCTATATTGCTCACAGGAACTAGCAGTCCCCTGTTGGGAAAAGCAAATAAAATAGCATGTGATAAGAGGCTGTCTTTAGTGGCTTAGAAACAGGCAGAAATTTAGAGGTTTAAAGGGGCAGTAAACTTACATACTATTGTTATATAATTCTACACATAGTGCAGAATTATATAACATTAGCTTACAGCAGATGTATACTTTCAATTATTTCAGAGAAATTGTATGTAAAAACCTAATTTTACCAGAACGCCGCTCCTTGCTCTACTGAGTGGGTCTGGTTTTTACACAGCGCATCGCGCCAACACTGTCTATTCACAGTGTGCCCGGTTGCGCCATTAAAATTAATGTAGCTTGCTCCCGCTCTGGTCTAGAAGCGGGAGCGTGCTTCATTTATTTTTAAGGCGTGACCGGGCACACTGTGACTAGACAGTGTTGGCGCGATGCGCTGTGTAAAAACCAGACCCGCTCAGTAGAGCAAGGAGCGGCATTCTGGTAAAATGAGGTTTTACATACAATTTCTCTGAAATAATTGAAAGTATACATCTGCCGGTAAGCTAATGTTATATAATTCTGCACTATGTGTAGAATTATATAACAATAGTATGTAAGTTTACTGCCCCTTTAAAGGTTATAAAGTATATTACTATAACAATGTAGGTTGTGCAAAGCCGAGGATTGGGTAGTAAAGGTATTATCTATCTTTTTAAACAATAACAATTCTGGTGCAGACTGTCCCTTTAATTATCACCACAAACGTATGCTTTTCTAGTTGGAGTGAAGCCCATATTTTATTCTTTTTTTTTTTAACAATTTTTTAATTGGTAAATTATAAATCAATCATGGTCAAAGATTGAATAAAAATGGCACCCTTTTCTTATTAGGTCCATAGGGTGGACTTCCATATGGGTCAAGGAATCACATACGGCTAGATTTAGAGTTCTGCGGCCAATGGGGTGCGTTAGCTACACGTGCTTTTTTCCCCCCGCACCTTTTAAATACCGCTGGTATTTAGAGTTCACAGAAGGGCTGCGTTAGGCTCCAAAAAGGGAGCGTAGATGCATATTTACCGCCACCGCAACTCTAAATACCAGCGGTGCTTACGGACGCGGCCAGCTTCAAAAACGTGCTCGTGCACAATTTCCCCATAGGAAACAATGGGGCAGTTTGAGCTGAAAAAAAACCTAACACCTGCAAAAAAGCAGCGTTCAGCTCCTAACGCAGCCCCATTGTTTCCTATGGGGAAACACTTCCTAAGTCTGCACCTAACATGAACCCCGAGTCTAAACACCCCTAACCTTACACTTATTAACCCATAACCTGCCGCCCCCACTATCGCTGACCCCTGCATATTTTTTTTAACACCTAATCTGCCGCTCCGTACACCGCCGCAACATATATTATCCCTATGTACCCATAATCTGCTGCCCCTAACACCGCCGACCCCTATATTATATTTATTAACCCCTAATCTGCCGTCCCCAACGTCGCCACCACCTACCTACAATTATTAACCCCTAATCTGCTGACCGGACCTTTACCGCTACTATAATAAATGTATTAACCCCTAATCCGCCTCACTCCCACCTCAAAAACCCTATAATAAATAGTATTAACCCCTAATCTGCCCTCCCTAACATCACCGACACCTAACTTCAAGTATTAACCCCTAATCTGCCGACCGGACCTCACCGCTACTCTAATAAATGTATTAACCCCTAAAGCTAAGTCTAACCCTAACCCTAACACCCCCCTAAATTAAATATAATTTAAATCTAACGAAATAAAATAAATCTTATTAAATAAATTATTCCTATTTAAATCTAAATACTTACCTGTAAAATAAACCCTAATATAGCTACAATATAAATAATAATTATATTGTAGCTATTTTAGGATTAATATTTATTTTACAGGCAACTTTGTATTTATTTTAACTAGGTAGAATAGTTATTAAATAGTTAATAACTATTTAATAGCTACCTAGTTAAAATAAATACAAAATTACCTGTAAAATAAATCCTAACCTAAGTTACAATTAAACCTAAAACTACACTATCATTAAATAAATTAAATAAATTAAATACAAATACCTACAAATAAATACAAATAAATACACTAACTAAAGTACAAAAAATTAAAAAAGAACTAAGTTACAAAAAATAAAAAACTAATTTACAAACATTATAAAAATATTACAACAATTTTAAGATAATTACACCTACTCTAAGCCCCCTAATAAAATAACAAAGCCCCCCAAAATAAAAAAATGCCCTACCCTATTCTAAAATACAAATTGTAAAGCTCTTTTACCTTACCAGCCCTTAAAAGGGCCTTTTGCGGGGCATGCCCCCAAAGAATTCTGCTCTTTTGCCTGTAAAAAAAAACATAACCAATATTACAACCCACCACCCATACATCCTTACTCTAACCCACCCAAACCCCCCTTAAAAAAACCTAACACTACCCCCCTGAAGATCTTCCTACCTTGAGTCGTCGAATTTTTCATCCAATCCGGGCGATGTCTTCATCCAAGCGGGGGCTGAAGAGGTCCATCATCCGGCTAAAGTCTTCATCCAAGCGGGGCTGAAGAGGTCCATCATCCGGCTGAAATCTTCATCCAACCGGGGGCTGAAGAGGTATTCCATCCGGCTGAGGTCTTCTATCAAGCGGCATCTTCAATCTTCTTTCTTCCGGCTCCATCTTCATCCCGCCGATGCAGAACATCCTTCCTCCACGACAAACTCCCGATGAATGAAGGTTCCTTTAAATGACGTCATCCAAGATGGCGTCCCTCGAATTCCGATTGGCTGATAGGATTCTATCAGCCAATCGGAATTAAGGTAGGAATAATCTGATTGGCTGATGGAATCATCCAATCAGATTCAAGTTCAATCCGATTTGCTGATCCAATCAGCCGATCAGATTGAGCTTGCATTCTATTGGCTGTTCCGATCAGCCAATAGAATGCGAGCTCAATCTGATTGGCTGATTGGATCAGCCAATCCGATTGAACTTGAATCTAATTGGCTGATTGAATCAGCCAATCAGATTTTTCCTACCTTAATTCCGATTGGCTGATAGAATCCTTTGGACCCTCTGGAGGAGCTCTTCTTGCCAGATACGATGAAGACTTCGGACCCTTTTCTGGACGGATCGGTGATACCCGGCGTGGTGAAGACAAGGTAGGGAGATCTTCAGGGGCTTAGTGTTAGGTTTATTTAAGGGGGGTTTGGGTTAGATTAGGGGTATGTGGGTGGTGGGTTGTAATGTTGGGGGGGTATTGTATGTTTTATTTTACAGGCAAAAGAGCAGAATTCTTTGGGGCATGCCCCGCAAAAGGCCCTTTTAAGGGCTGGTAAGGTAAAAGAGCTGTTAAATTTTTATTTTAGAATAGGGTAGGGCATTTTTTTATTTTGGGGGGCTTTGTTATTTTTTTAGGGGGCTTAGAGTAGGTGTAATTAGTTTAAAATTCTTGTAATCTTTTTGTATTTTTTGTAATTTAGTGTTAATTGTAACTTAGGGTAGGATTTATTTTACAGGTAATTTTGTATTTATTTTAACTAGGTAGCTATTAAATAGTTATTAACTATTTAATAGCTATTGTGCCTGGTTAAAATAAATACAAAGTTGCCTGTAAAATAAATATTAATCCTAAAATAGCTACAATATAATTATTATTTATATTGTAGCTATATTAGGGTTTATTTTACAGGTAAGTATTTAGCTTTAAATAGGAATAATTTATTTAATAAGATTTAATTTATTTCGTTAGATTAAAATTATATTTAACTTAGGGGGTGTTAGGGTTAGGTTTAGACTTAGCTTTAGGGGTTAATACATTTATTATAGTAGCGGTGAGTTCCGGTCGGCAGATTAGGGGTTAATAATTGTAGGTAGGCAGCGGCAACGTTGGGGGGGGGGCAGATTAGGGGTTAATAAATATTATGTAGGGGTCGGCAATGTTAGGGGCAGCAGATTAGGGGTACATAGGGATAATGTAGGTGGCGGCGGTGTGTGGTCGGCAGATTAGGGGTTAAAAAATTTTAATAGAGTGGCGGCGATGTGGGGGGGGGGCATCGGTTTAGGGGTACATAGGTAGTTTATGGGTGTTAGTGTACTTTAGAGCACAGTAGTTAATAGCTTTATGAACCTGCGTTAGCCCAGAAAGCTCTTAACCCCTGGCTTTTCTCTGCGGCTGGAGTTTTGTCGTTAGATTTCTAACGCTCACTTTAGCCAAGACTCTAAATACCAGCGTTAGGAAGATCCCATTGAAAAGATAGGATACGCAATTGGCGTAGGGGGATCTGCGGTATGGAAAATTTGCGGCTGGAAAGTGAGCGTTAGACCCTTTCCTGACTGACTCTAAATACCAGCGGCAGATTAGGGGTTAATAATTGTAGGTAGGTAGCGGCGACGTTGGGGGGGCAGATTAGGGGTTAATAAATATTATGTAGGGGTCGGCGATGTTTATGGGTGTTAGTGTACTTTAGAGCACAAGAAACAATCAGTAACACTAAGGGTGTGTTACTACTAGGGGGCGCACAGGACCTTATATGATTATTATGTAAATAGGCTAAGAGAGAAGAGAACAAGATATTACATATAATAACTATAATAAAATATACTATACGGAATAATGTAAACAAAAGTGAAACAATTCTTATAAATATGGGACTATGAGAAACATAGGATACAACACAAATAATAACAAATACAGTAATAAGAAATTCCTGAAAGGTTCTTATCTGGAAATGCTGTCTTCTTCTGCAATGTTATATAGATGGTAAATGTCCCAATTGGGGTGGGTATAGTCCCAAATGATGAATGTGATCAAATACCAGGATGATCAATGATCAGGAACACAGATGATGACTGGAGTCAGCTGCTTTGTCAGGGAAATCAGGATCTAAGAGCAAGTTTTCTCTGTGAAAAAAATCACAAAAAGACAAAGGCGCCTCCTAGTGTAATACAGTTGGTGAAAGAGATTTGATAGGTAATCAAAAAGGTACTCACAAGTGGAGCAGCACCCAATTGTGCTAAATCAAACAGACTGGGATCTCACAGTGTCCCAGCTCACTGACACTGCAAGGAAACTGGTTTCTCCAATGTCTTGCCGGACTGACAGAGCTCAGACTCTCACAAAGAGGTTTACATAAAACCAAATTTTATTAATAAAATAAAAATCTCAGTGTCTCATTAGAGCACAGTAGTTAAGAGCTTTTTGAACCGGCGTTAGCCCAGAAAGCTCTTAACCCCTGGCTTTTCTCTGCGGCTGGAGTTTTGTCGTTAGATTTCTAACGCTCACTTCAGCCAAGACTCTAAATACTGGCGTTAGGAAGATCCCATTGAAAAGATAGGATACGCAATTGGCGTAGGGGGATCTGCGGTATGGAAAATTTGCGGCTGGATAGTGAGCGTTAGACCCTTTCCTGACTGACTCTAAATACCAGCGGCGGTAAAAACCAGCATTAGGAGTCTCTAACGCTGGTTTGGACGGCTAACGCAGAACTCTAAATCTAGGCGATAGATAACCTTATCATATAAGAGCCATTCCATTTTGAAAGGTTATTTTTTTCATTTCTATGTGAGTGAAAACATTCAAAGAATTATTGTGTTTTTATAATAATTTCAGTAATAATTAAAGAAAGATGTAATGACTGGTAACCAAGAAAAATATATATGAAAAATAAATCCTTAAAACTAGACAGTATTGTGCTTTTAAGTATTTGTACCATATTTTTTCAAGGCTCTTAACAAACTGTTTGTGATTGAATTTAAGTTTTCTGAATCCATTCTTAACAGTTGTCATACAAAAGGTTTTTTTTTAAATACCATTTCTATAAACTATATAAGAGCTTTTGAGTCTGAATAGTCTTTTTTGAATATATATTCAAATCTATTCACCTAATATTGGTTTAATTATGTCTTCAATTATTCACTTTAAGAATATGAAGGTCAAGAAGCACTATTCTACATTTGAAGTTCTTTCAAATGAGAATTGGGAGGTGTACACATCACGATGAAAAGAGAATTGCTATGAATGAAAGATTAAAATGAAATTAAATTGGGATTTAAAGGGACATTAAAGTCAAAATTAAAGTCATGATTCAGAAAGTGCTTTCAATTCTTCAGTCTCCAGGGATCCTTTGTTGAAGAGGATCAGGCGCAACAATACACATCTGGTAAACCAATGATAAGAGGCCTATATGTGTAAACCACCAATCCCAGCAGAGCATTGCTGACCCTAAGCTTAGGTATTCTTTTCAAAAAGGATACAAAGAGAACAAAGCAAAATATATAATAAAAGTAAATGGGAAAATTGTTGTAAAATTGCGTGCTCTATCTGAATCTTAAGGCCATGACAGCCCTGCTGGTGAGCCACGACCTGCACTCTGACAGGCCCAACGGTCCCCACATTAGGAATACTACAACAATGTGTGTATATATATATATGTGATTTAAGCATCCAATCATAATACGACTGTGCATGCACAGTAGCATTGAGAGATCTGGTGCCATTGTAAAGTAAACAGTGATTCCATTATACTATTTCACCGTCTACAGTTGCAGTCATGGAGGCAGGCTTAGTCCTCAGACAAAATCAAGCATGTCAGTCAAGATGAGGTACCTAACTTGAGAAAGCAATACAGGATTGACTTGGAAACCTCCTAAACCGATTATGTGGATTTGTCTTTTTCTTCTGTAACGAAGGAAGAACAAGGTGGACACACGCCACATTAATCCCTTTTCGAAGCCACAATTATTCTTGTGAAAGTGCAACACAGTGAGATCTGGCTGCACATATGTCAATGTATTGCACTTTTACAAGATTATTTGCAGCTCCAAAAAGAGCCGAATGCGGCTTGAGGCCGCCTAGTTCCGCATTTGTTACCGAATGCAAAAAAAACAGAATGCACATATCTAGATGGGCTTCACCACACATTGTTTATAAATAATATGAAAGAGCTCATTTTTGGACCTGATAAAACAGTAAATATGATTATTATTCATAGTATAAC
Source organism: Bombina bombina (assembly GCF_027579735.1). Taxonomy (NCBI): domain Eukaryota; kingdom Metazoa; phylum Chordata; class Amphibia; order Anura; family Bombinatoridae; genus Bombina; species Bombina bombina. The sequence continues at coordinate 1,515,840,038 of NC_069499.1, read as the reverse complement.
TGGGCTGGAAATGAAAATTAGTTAGACTAAGCTAATATTGTAAGTGACTCAACAGGGATGTATAAGAAGAACCCAGTAAAATTCATATAGCAAACATACTTAGTAAGGGGTTTATGTAAGTAAAAAGGTTAAAGGGGCATTAAACACTAAAGAATTGCTAGATAGAGTGATGCATTCAAAGAAAAGATTAATTTGAGAATAACATGTAGATTTTTTTTTTTTTAGGTCTCAGCAGCTATTTAAATATTGACAAAATAAGTGTAAAGTTTTAGAGATAGATTTAAGAAGCAGCGGGTGCTGCTTTTTACGCCCATCATTTCTGGTCCGCCAGAAATGGAAGTTAAGAAGTAGGTGGTGGACTGAAATCATCCCAATACGATCGGGATGATTCACAGCCCCTACTAGCAGCCGATTGGCTGCCGGTGAGCAGGGGGCGGCATTACATAAATGCTGTCAGCATTTAGGGATGTTGAGCGGACATGATTCCCTATAGCAAATCATGTCCAGCTCGCCATTTGTTAAATCTACCCCATGTGTTAAAATAATGGAAGCTGCCATGTTGTAACTTAGGTCACCTTCTCAGCTGTGGCAAATTAGGGACAATTATAAATAGGTCACTAGAGTGTGCAGCCAATGGCTCTGTGGAATATAACAGTGTTCTGCACTTCCATTTCTAACAGGAACAGAAAAACTCACGATCGTCAGAAGGAAATTACAGGAAAAGAGGAAAAAATAAGTATTGAAAGTACAGTATATTGCAGAGATTTTTTAATTTATACAATTTATAATTTTATATTACCATCTCAGAGTGTTTAATGTCCTTTTAAACTATGTGGAACTCCTAAAAACTAAAAAAACAACAACTATGTGGAACACCTATATGACAAATAGTACATAGTACATATAGGTATACAAATATATTTTACCAGAAAACATTTTATATATATATATATATATATATATATATATATATATATATATATACAGTATATATATATATATTTATGAGTAAATAGAACATATTTTTCTATTGGAATGTGAAATATTAATATTTCTTGTTGGGTTAGTGCACTTGAGAAAACGCGATCGGGTTTGCAACTTTTTACATTCAACTTGTAATACGTGCCCAAAGCCTGCTAGCGGGGTTAACAAATGAGCACAAACTATGTCTCCACTCGTAATCTGGCCCGTAATGGCCGGTGAAAGTGAAGGTGGGTCCCAAAAACGTAAATATCAGAACTAGTAGAGACTTGAGCTAACTATAATACAAAAATGAACTGTTAGCCTAATATCTATTCTGATTAACACACCAGCTAATTCCATGAGCGCGGGGGGAAAGCAGGAGCTCAATTTAGATCCTAAAGCAGCATAATTCTATGTAAACAAAAGGCTAATAGAGGGACTATCAACCACAATTTTGATTAAATATGAACAATAAAATCATGTGACTATTGGTAAGATATCTTTATATAATAATGCTCAATCTGGCACTTATGGAGAAGTGCTTCAGTCATTTGTCATTGTAATGGCCAAGATTCACCTCATAGCCCCAGAAAAAAATAGATCAAAAGCACTTTAGACCAAATGAAAACATTTTAGAGCAGTGATTTAGCCAACTCCAACTCTCAGACCAAACTTTCAAAGTGGCCATCTGTGCACAGCAATATAAGTTGAGGTTGCAACTGAAACTGATATTAACTGGAAAGGTAGACATACCTATACAAAGTGGGGCCTTCCTGTTCTGCTACCCAGAGCACTATCTTCAAGAACTTCTGATGCTCCCCGTCATCAGAGTACACACCACTCTTTAGCTCCAGTAGGTAAAGATCTTGCAGGCCATCTTGAGGTAGAAAGGTGCTAACATTCAACTAGATTACGAGTTTTCAGCGCTATAGGGAAATAAACGACTGCCACAAAAGCAGCGTTATTTCACCTCCCTATAGCGCTGCTATTAAAGGTTTTGAAAAAGCAGGCTTGTGCAGGCGATGTGGTTGCATTGAGCTCCATACCGCACTGAAATACAAGCACTGCTTTGACGTGCTCCTGCACGATTTCCCCACAGACATCAATGGGGAGAGACGGCAAAAAAGAAGCCTAACACCTGCGATCGCGGAAACAAAAGCTCCGTAACGCAGCCCCATTGATGTCTATGGGGAAAGAAAAAGTTATGTTTAAACCTAACACCCTAACATAAAAACCATGTCTAAAAACCCCTAATCTGCCGCCCCCGACATCGCCGCCACCTACATAATGTTATTAACCCCTAATCTGCCTCCCTTAACATTGCCACCACTTAAATAAAACTATTAACCCCTAATCTGCCACTCCCGATATTGCCGCCACCTACATACAGTTATTAACCCCTAATCTGCTGCCCCTAATATCGCCACCACCTAAATACACTTATTTACCCCTAATCTGCCGCCCTTAACATCGCCGCCACCTACATTACAGATTGCAACAGCCAATAGGATTTTTTCCCATTTAATTCCTTTTGGCTGATAGAAATCTTTCAGCTAATAGGAATGTAAGGGATGCTATCTTGGATGTTGTCACTTAAAAGGAACCTTCATTTTCCAGTGATGACCGTAAGAAGAGGATGATCCGCGCCAGATGTCTTGAAGATGGACTCGCTCCTGGCCAGATGGATGAAGATAGAAGATGTCGTCTGGATGAAGACTTCTTCTCGCTTGGATGAGGACTTTGCCGGATGGATGAAGATTGAAGAGGCCTCCTGGATGAAGACTTCTTTCTGCTTGGATGAGGACTTCGCCGGATGGATGAGGATGGATGTCCGGACTTCCATAACTAAAATGGATTGTCAGGGTTAGTGTTAGGTTTTTTAAGGGTTTTTTGGGGGGGTTATTTTTTTAGCTTAAGGTTTGGGCAATCTAAAAGAAATAAATGCCCTTTTAAGGGCAATGCCCATCCAAATGCCCTTTTCAGGGTATTGTTTAGCTTTGGTTTATTTATTTGGGGGGGGATTGGTTGGTTGGGTGGTGGGTTTTACTCTTGGGGGTGTTTGTATTTTTTTTTTACAGGTAAAAGAGCTGATTTCTTTGGGGCAATGCCCCTCAAAAGGCCCTTTTAATGGCCATTGGCAGTTTAGTGTAGGCTAGGGGTATTTTTTATTGGGGGGAGGGGGCTTTTTTATTTTGATAAGGCTATATTAGATTAGGAGTAATTCATTTTTATTTTTGATCATTTTGTTTTTTATTTTTTGTAATTTAGTGTTTATTTTTTTGTAATTTTGTAAATTGTATTTTTTTATTTTAATGCAATTTATTTTATTGTAATGTTAGTTTTTAGTGTAAGGCAGGTTAGGTTTTATTTTACAGATAACTTTGTATTTATTTTAACTAAGTAGCTAGTAATTAGTTAATAACTATTTACTAACTAGTCTGCATAGTTAAAATAAATACAAACTTAACTGTGAAATAAAAATAAAACCTAAGATAGCTACAATATAACTATTAGTTATTTTGTAGCTAGCTTACGGCTAGATTTAGAGTTTGGCGTTAGCCATCAAAACCAGCGCTAGAGGCTCCTAACGCTGGCTTTGGGCTACCGCTGGTATTTAGAGCCAGTCAGGAAAGGGTCTAACGCTCACTTTGCAGCCGCGACTTTTCCATACCGCAGATCCCCCTACGCCAATTGTGTATCCTATCTTTTCAATGGGATCTTTCTAACGCCGGTATTTAGAGTCTTGGCTGAAGTGAGCAATAGAAATCTACCGACAAAACTCCAGCCGCAGAAAAAAAACAGGAGTTAAGAGCTTTCTGGGCTAACGCCGGTTCATAAAACTCTTAACTACTGTGCTATAAAGTACACTAACACCCATAAACTACCTATGCACCCCTAAACTGAGGTCCCCCCACATCGCCGCCACTCTATTAAAAATTTTTAACCCCTAATCTGCCGACCGCACACCGCCGCAACCTACGTTATCCCTATGAACCCCTAATCTGCCGCCCCCAACGTCGCCTCCACCTACCTATAATTATTAACCCCTAATCTGCCGACCGGACCTCACCGCTACTATAATAAATTTATTAACCCCTAACCCGCCTCACTCCCGCCTCAATAACTCTATAATAAATAGTATTAACCCCTAATCTGCCCTCCCTAACATCGCCGACACCTAACTTCAAGTATTAACCCCTAATCTGCCGACCGGACCTCACCGCTACTATAATAAATTTATTAACCCCTAAAGCTAAGTCTAACCTTAACACTAACACCCCCCTAAGTTAAATATAATTTAAATCTAATGAAATAAATTAACTCATTAAATAAATTATTCCTATTTAAAGCTAAATACTTACCTGTAAAATAAACCCTAATATAGCTACAGTATAAATTATAATTATATTGTAGCTATTTTAGGATTAATATTTATTTTACAGGCAACTTTATATTTATTTTAACTAGGTACAATAGCTATTAAATAATAGTTACCTAGTTAAAATAATTACAAAATTACCTGTAAAAAAATCCTAACCTAAGTTACAATTAAACCTAACACTACACTATCAATAAATTAATTAAATAAACTACCTACAATTATCTACAATTAAACCTAACACTACACTATCAATACATTAATTAAATACAATACCTACAAATAAATACAATTAAATAAACTAACTAAAGTACAAAAAATAAAAAAGAACTAAGTTACAAAAAATAAAAAAAATATTTACAGACATTAGAAAAATATTATAACAATTTTAAGCTAATTACACCTACTCTAAGCCCCCTAATAAAATAACAAAGCCCCCCAAAATAAAAAAAATGCCCTACCCTATTCTAAAATACAAATAGAAAAGCTCTTTTACCTTACCAGCCCTTAAAAGTGCCTTTTGCGGGGCATGCCCCAAAGAATTCAGCTCTTTTGTCTGTAAAAAAAAACATACAATAGCCGCCTCCCAACATTACAACCCACCACCCACATACCCCACATACCATCTAACCCAAACCCCCCTTAAATAAACCTAACACTAAGCCCCTGAAGATCTTCCTACCTTGTCTTCACCACACCGGGTATCACTGATCCGTCCAGGCTCCGATGTCTTGATCCAGCGAATCGGAATTCGAGGGACGCCATCTTGGATGACGTCCCTTAAAGGAACCTTTATTCTGTGTTAGGACATCGGAAGAAGAGGATGGATCTGCGCCGGAGGTCTTGATGATGGAGCCGCTCGTCGATGGATGGAAGAAGATAGAAGATGCCGCTTGGATGAAGATGTCTACCGGTCCGGATCTCCTCTTCTGCCCGGATAGGATGAAGACTTCTACCCGATGATGGACTTCTTCAGCCACCGCTTGGATCAAGACTTCAGCTGGAGGATGGACGTCTTCAGCCCCCGCTTGGGCTTGGATCAAGACATCGGAGCCTGGACGGATCGGTGATACCCGGTGTGGTGAAGACAAGGTAGGAAGATCTTCAGGGGCTTAGTGTTAGGTTTATTTAAGGGGGGTTTGGGTTAGATTAGGGGTATGTGGGTGGTGGGGGGGGAGTATTGTATGTTTTTTTTTACAGGCAAAAGAGCTGAAGTCTTTGGGGCATTCCCTGCAAAAGGCCCTTTTAAGGGCTGGTAAGGTAAAAGAGCTTTTCTATTTGTATTTTAGAACAGGGTATAGCATTTTTTTTATTTTGGGGGGGCTTTGTTATTTTATTAGGGGGCTTAGAGTAGGTGTAATTAGCTTAAAATTGTTATAATATTTTTCTAATGTCTGTAAATATTTTTTTATTTTTTGTAACTTAGTTCTTTTTTATTTTTTGTACTTTAGTTAGTTTATTTAATTGTATTTATTTGTAGGTATTGTATGTAATTAATGTATTGATAGTGTAGTGCTAGGTTTAATTGTAGATAATTGTAGGTATTTTATTTAATTAATTTATTGATAGTGTAGTGTTAGATTTAATTGTAACTTAGGTTAGGATTTATTTTACATGTAATTTTGTAATTATTTTAACTAGGTAACTATTAAATAGTTATTAACTATTTAATAGCTATTGTACCTAGTTAAAATAAATACAAAGTTGCCTGTAAAATAAATATTAATCCTAAAATCGCTACAATATAATTATAATTAATATTGTAGCTATATTAGGGTTTATTTTACAGGTAAGTATTTAGCTTTAAATATGAATAATTTATTTAATAAGAGTTCATTTATTTTGTTAGATTTAAATTATATTTAATTTAGGGGGGTGTTAGTGTTAAGGTTAGACTTAGCTTTAGGGGTTAATAAATTTATTATAGTAGCGGTGAGGTCCGGTCGGCAGATTAGGGGTTAATACTTGAAGTTAGGTGTCGGCGATGTTAGGGAGGGCAGATTAGGGGTTAATACTATTTATTATAGGGTTATTGAGGCGGGAGTGAGGCGGATTAGGGGTTAATACATTTATTATAGTAGCGGCGAGGTCCGGTCGGCAGATTAGGGGTTAATAATTGTAGGTAGGTGGAGGCGAAGTTGGGGGCGGCAGATTAGGGGTTAATAAATATAATATAGGGGTCAACGGTGTTAGGGGCAGCAGATTAGGGGTACATAGGGATAACGTAGGTTGCGGCGGTGTACGGAGAGGCAGATTAGGGGTTAAAAAAAATATGCGGGTGTCAGCGATAGTGGGGGCGGCAGATTAGGGGTTAATAAGTGTAAAGTTAGGGATGTTTAGACTCGGGGTACATGTTAGGGTGTTAGGTGCAGACATAGGAAGTGTTTCCCCATAGGAAACAATGGGGCCGCGTTAGGAGCTGAACGCTGCTTTTTTTCAGCTCAAAATGCCCCATTGTTTCCTATGGGGGAATCGTGCACGTTTACCGCTGGTATTGAGAGTTGCAGTGGCGGTAAATATGCTTTACGCTCCCTTTTTGGAGCCTAACGCAGCCATTCTATGAACTCTAAATACCAGCGGTATTTAAAAGGTGCAGGGGAAAAAAAGCCAGCGTTAGATACGCGGGTCGTTACTGACAAAACTCTAAATCTAGCCGTTAGGTTTTATTTTACAGGTAAGTATGTATTTAGTTTTAAATAGAAATTGTTTAGTTAATAATTGTAAGGTTTATTTAGCTTTATTTTAATTATATCTAAGTTAGGGGGTGTTAGGCTTAGGGTTAGACTTAGGGTTAGGGTTACGTTAGGTTTAGGGGTTAATATATTTATGTAGAGGTAGTGATGTGGGAGGTCAGAGGTTTAGGGGTTAATAATTTATTTTAGTATATTACAATGTGGGGGGCTTGCGGTTTAGTGGTTAATAGGTAGTTTATGGGTGTTAGTGTACTTTTTAACACTTTAGTTATGAGTTTTATAGTAGAGCTTTGTAACGTAAAACTCATAACTACTGACTTTATATGGCGGTATGGATCTTGTGGTTATAGGGTGTACCGCTCACTTTTTGGCCTCCCAGGCAAACTCGTAATACCGGCACTATGGAAGTCCCATTGAAAAAGGACTTTTTTTAAAGTGCGGTACTGACGTTGCATGACGGCCAAAAAGGTGTGCGGTACACCTATACCTACAAGACTTGTAATATCGGCCTTAGGGAAAAAGCAGAGTTATGAAGCATAACAATGCTTTTTCACTCATAATGCAAAACTCGTAATCTAGCTGATTATCTTTTTTTTAAAATGTCGCCACAATGAAAGCCTCAACACTACCCTGTGCCCCCTCACCAGCAGCCAAATTCCATGTCAAGATTATGCATTTGTGTAATTGCAAAAAGTAATACTTTAAGCCTTTTGCAGATCATTTTTTTAAAATGTTTGTTTAGTAAGTCCCTGACGGTAGATGCTTCCTTTATAAAGTAAGTCATTCCTCCTGCATACACTGGATTCAACTGTGGAATATTCCAGTTTACTTAGGCAGCTTATAATGAATCTCAAGAGTGAAGTCAGGTGTTCTGACATTCAACCCCAATCACTGGGACTATAGCTGCAGGCCTGATTTGCAATGACAGTAAAGCTAGCTAGAATGTTCCTGAACACAGGGCTTTCCAGACACACCACAAAGACTCTCAATGTCTTCAGCATGCAATACTGATATCAATCATTCAAGTTATATTGATGGATGTCTATCTTAAGATGCTTGAAAGATTAGAGCTGTAAGTAGTGGAGCCATAAATGTCAGTAGCCGAACATGTCCATCAACCTCAACGCTGTAATGTTCGTGGGATATGTCCCTATCAGACCCAACTTGGCCAGTATTCTTCTTATCCTGGCATCAAGTTGAAGGATAAGGAAATATCCCAGAACAAAGTGAGTTTAAGAAATGAGTTAAGCAGTACTCATGGTAGACAGGATAGTCCTTCACGGCAATAAGGGTAAGGCAGAGAATGGTCAGAGACAGGAAGAGTTTGGTTAGTAGAATGGTTACCATATGATGCTCAGAAGGAGGGAGGTCCACAGCAAAATCCATTGCTATGTGTGTCCAGGGTTATTTGGGAGTAGACAATGGTTAGAGTAGGCCATTGGGCAAGGATCGGGGAGCTGCCAGTACCCAAGATGGCAGCAAATAGGTAGCGGGGGAGGGTTAGAGAGCTGTTTGGGAGGGATCAGGGAGGTTGGGGGCTAAGGGGGGGTCCATCACAGCTGAACAGATATATATATATATATTTTTTTAATTAAAAAAAAACCCTTTTATTTTAGTAATGGCAGACTTTCTGCCAGTATTTAAGATGGCGGGGACAATTGTGGGGTGGGGGAAGGAAGACAGATGTTTGGGAGGGATCAGGGGGTGGGATGTGTCAGGTGGGAGGCTGATCTCTACACTAAAGCTAAAATTAACCCTTCAAGCTCCCTTCAAGCTACCTAATTAACCCTGTCACTGCTGGGCATAATGCAAGTGTGGTGCACAGCGGTATTTAGCGGCCTTCTAATTACCAGAAAGCAATACCAAAGCCATATATGTCTGCTATTTCTGAACAAAGGGGATCCCATAGAAGCATTTACAACAATTTATGCCATAATTGCACAAGCTGTCTCTAAATAATTTCAGTGAGAAACCCAAAGTTAGTGAAAAAGTGAACGATTTATTTTTATTTGATCGCATTTGGCAGTGAAATGGTGGCATGAAATATACCAAAATGGGCCTAGATCAATACTCTGTGTTGTCTACTAAAATATATATATATACATGTCAAGGGATATTCAGGGATTCCTGACAGATATCAGTGTTCCAATGTAACTATAGTTAATTTTGAAAAAAAAAATAGTTTGGAAACTGCTACTTGTATTTATTGCCCTATAACTTGCAAAAAAAAGCAAAGAACATGTAAACATTGGGTATTTCTAAACTCAGGACAAAATTTAGAAACTATTTAGCATGATTGTTTTTTGGTGGTTGTAGATGTGTAACAGATTTTGGGGGTCAAAGTTAGAAAGTGTGTTTTTTTCCATTTTTTCATATTTTATATATATATATATATTTTTTTTTATGCTAAATTATAAGATATGCTGAAAATAATGGTATCTTTAGAAAGTCCATTTATTGGTGAGAAAAACAGTATATAATATGTGTGGGTATAGTAAATGAGTAAGAGCTAAACACAAACATTGCAGAAATGTAATAATAGCCCTGGTCCTTAAAGGGACACTGTACCCAATTTTTTTCTTTTGTGATTCAGATAGACCATGACATTTTAAGCAATTTTCTAATTTACTCCTATTATCAAATTTTCTTCATTCTCTTGGTATCTTTATTTGAACTGCAAGAATGTAAGTTTAGATGCCGGCCCATTTTTGGTGAACAACCTGGGTTGTCCTTGCTGATTGGTGGATAAATTCATCCACCAATAAAAAAGTGTTGTCCAGAGTACTGAAACAAAAAAAAAAAACTTAGATGCCTTCTTTTTCAAATAAAGATAGCAAGAGAACAAATAAAAATTGCTAATAGGAGTAAATTAGAAAGTTGCTTAAAATTGCATGCTCTTTCTGAATCACAAAAGAAAAAAATTGGGTTCAGTGTCCCTTTAAGGGAAAGAAATTGAAAAATGACCTTGTCCTTAAGGGGTTAAAAGGGACTTTTGTAGGGCATTGCCCTTAGTTAAACAGCTCTTTTACCTGTAAAAAAAAACAAAGTCCCCAAAACAGTAGAACCCACCACCCACCCAACCAACCCCCAAAAATAAAAAACCTAATTCTAAAAAAAAAACCTAAGCTACTCATTGCCCCTAAAGGGGCATTTGTATGTACATTGCCCTTAAAACGGCATTTAGCTCTTTTTCAAATTGTCCAAACTCTAATCTAAAAAAAAACCCCACCCCAATAAATAAAAAAAATACCTAACACTAACCCCAGAATATCTACTCACGGTTCCTGAAGTCCGGACATCCATCTCCATCCAGGTGTCAAGAAGTCTTCATCCAGGCGACGAATTCTTCATCCATCGCTGGGGCGTCTTCTATCTTTATCCCAACGCACAGAGCGGAGCGGCGAAGCAAAGACATCCAGAGTGCAGCGTCCTCTTCATATGCCGTACACTGCAGCTTCAATGCAAGGTAGCCGTTTTAAAATGGCGTACCTTGTATTCCTATTGGCTGATTTGATTCTTCAAATTCAAATCAGTCAATAGGATGAGAGCGACTGAAATCATATTGGCTGTTCAAATCAACCAATAGGGTTTCATTAGCTCTCATCCTATTGGCTGTTTTGAACAGCCAATAGGATTTCAGTCACTCTCATTCTATTGGCTGATTTAAATTTGAAGAATCAAATCAGGCAATAGGAATGCAAGGTACACCATTTTGAAATGGCTACCTTGTATTGAAGCTTCAGTGTACGGCGGGGACCGTATGAAGAGGACGCTCCTCGCTGGATGTTTTCCACGCCACTGGGATGAAGATAGAAGACACCCTCACGATGGATAAAGATGTCACCACCTGGATGATGTGAGTAATTATCCTGGGGTTAGTGTTAGGGGTTTTTTTTGTTTTTTTTTTGGGATGTTTTTTTTCAGATGAGGGTTTGGGCAAATTGAAAAAGAGCTAAATGCCATTTTAAAGGCAATGAAAAAGAGCTGAATGCCATTTTAATGGCAATGCCCATACAAATGCCCCTTTAGGGGAAATGGGTAGCTTAGGGGTTATTTAGAGTTAGTTTTTTTATTTTGGGGGGTTGGTTGGGTGGTGGGTTTTACTGTTGGGGGGACTTTGTATTTGTTTACAGGTAAAATAGCTGTTTAACTTAGGGCAATGCCCTACAAAAGGCCCTTTTAAGGGCTATTGGTAGTGTATTGTAGGCTAGGGGGTGTTTTTATTTTGGGGGGCTTTTTATTTTTATAGGGCTATTAGATTAGGTGTAATTGCTTTTATTTTTAATAATTTTGTTTATTATTTTTTGCAAGCTTAATGTTTTTTATATTTCGTAATTTAGTGTTTATTATTTTTTGTAATTTTAGATTTTTTTATTTTTTTCTCGTAGTGTTAGGTTTTTTAAATTTGTAATTTAGATTTTTTTAATTGGTAGTATTTTTTATTTTATTATAATAGTAATGTTAGGTTAATTTATAGTTTAATGTTAGGTTTATTTTTATTTCACAGTTAAGTTTTTATTTATTTAAATATAGTTATATTGTAATTTTAATACAAAGTTAGGGGGGTGTTAGGTTTAGGTGTTAATAGTTTAATTTAGTGTTTTGCAACGTGGGGGACCGGCGGTTTAGGGGTTAATATGGTTATTTAGTTGCAGAGATGTGGGAGGCCGGAGGTAGAGGGGTTAATAACTTTATTATAGTGTAGGCGATGCCAGGGAGCAGCGGATTTGGGGTTAATAGCTTTATTATAGTGCCGGCGATGTCGGGGATGGCAGATTAGTGGTTAATACATTTATTTAATAGTAGCGATGTAGGTGGGTGGTGGATTATGGATTAATAAGTTTAATATAGTATTTGTGACGCAGGAGGATGGCGGTTTAGGGGTTAATAGGTAGTTTATGGGTGTTAGTGTACTTTTTAACATTTTAGTTATGAGTTTTGCAAAACATTTTTGTTACACAAAATCCATAACTACTGGTCTCAGATGGAGGTATGGATCATGTCGGTAAAGGCTGTAACGCAAGTATTTTAGCCGGATCGCACAACCTGTAATACCGGCACTATGAAAATCCCCCACAAAAAAGTATTTTTTTGAGTGCGGAATGGACGTTGCGTTACAGGCTAAAATGCTTGTGGTATAGCTATACCGATGCGACTCGCAATATTACATTATTGCCATTATGCTGAAATTGCCATTTTTTCAGCGTTAAAACTCGTAATCTACCTGAAAGTTTTTAGTTTATACACAAATAATCTACACAATATAGCACCTTTTTTCTTCTGCTCTTTCTTTTAGAAATCTGGTGGTAGAGTTAAATCATATCAAAGGCAGAGTTGGTTGTGAATTGTTATGAGCTTATCGTAGGGGGCTCTCAGTAAAATAAGACTTTTATAAGATTCTAGTGACAACAAACAGAGCTTACAAACTGTCTCACTCATAGATACTGGGACACAGTTGGGAATCTACTCTAGCTCAGGCCCGGATTCACAGCCCAGATGCCTGTAGGCAACAAAATCTAAAACACCCCCACATGCTCCCGGTTCACATGTAAACCAACCCCCACACACTTACTCTCAAGCCGCTCTAGCTACTCTGTCTGCATTCACTGGAGAAACGGACTGGACCAGCCAGTGTGGCAGCCATCTTTGTTTTGGGCAAAGTTATTATCTACTATGGTGAGTGAGGGCAGAGCTGCAGAGGACTGCAGAAAAGGCATTTGGAGCAGAGAGACAGGCGCCCCTCTATGGAAGGCGCCTGTAGGCACCTGCCTACTCTGCCTAATGGTAAATCCGGTCCTGCTCAAGGTCCCTTTTTATTATGAAATTTTAGCTCACATTGATATTTGCTACATTGTTACTTGTAAATAGAAATAATTAAAAATACAAAGGGCTTCATGAATGAAGCAGTGTAAGTTGCTCCGGAGCCCCTACAGGCAGGTTCAAACATGTGGCAAAGAGAAATCAACACGAACTCGCTCGCTCAGGTTGATTGACAGATCTTATATCTTTCTGTCACACGATTGGCCACGTGAGAGAAGGAGCAGGCATTACACACTCATCGGAGTGTGTAATGGTGCATACGGGCCAGCGGACGAACAGATCCACTGCCCGTATGCAGCGATGGCGTGCAGACAACTTTGCAAGCTGAGAAGCTTGTCCTCACACCACTTGAGACATGGGGCCTATAATCTTCAATGTGCATTTTTCACTTTATCTTTTATTTCAATAGATATTATCAAATAATGTAAATGCTCTTGTAAATAAGAAAATAGACCATGCTTGCATGAGGTGTAATTTATTTCTTCTAGTTTAAAATGTGCTTCTATTTTTTGTTTTGTTTTTATAATTGCAGTGAGTAGCAGAGAAAAGCTCAATACATCTATCATGTTTAATTTTTTTCAACACCAGGGAACTAACTATTCATGTATTTTTTTAGAAAAATATGCACCAAATCAACCATATATATGACTGTCATACCACATTAATAAATGCTAACGTATTAACACAATAGTTTTACCATTTTAATTCATCTTGGGCTCTCTGACTTGTGGGTGAACCATTCACTTATTTTAAAAATTCTGGCATAGGATTATATATGAATACTGATATGAAAAGTATCAATTTCCATCCAACAATCCTGGAAAACGAGAGTACGGGAAATTGCATAAATAAACTGTAGGGAATTGCAACTGCGTTATTCATTAGTGCTCATTGCTATATGCAGGATTCCTGCATAGTACACATTCATAAAATATTGAATTTAATCTTCTTCATGCGGTGTACAAACTGGCAAAAAAAGCATTACTTTTCCTGCATCTACAATAGGACAGATGGTAATTGGAAATACAGTTAAATAATTAATATGCTATAAATAAGACTTTGTACTATCTGAGAATGTGTACAATACAAACCTTAAGCTACATAGACTTGCTTAATTACTTAAAGGGATAGTAAATACCAAAAATGTTATTGTTTAAAAAGATAGATAATCCCTTTATTTCCCATTCCCCAGTTTTGCACAACCAACACTGTTATAGAAATATACTTTTTACCTCTATAATTACCTTGTATCTAAACTTCTGCTGACTGCCCCCTTATCTCAGATCTTTTGACAGAATTGCATTACAGGCAATTAGTGCTGACTCTTAAATAATTCCATATGTACAAGCACAATGTTATTTATATTAAACACATAAACTAATGCCCTCTAGCTGTGAAAAACTGTCAAATGCATTCAGATGAGAGGCGGCCTTCAAGGGCTTAGAAATGAGCATATGAGCCTACCTAGGTTTATCTTTCAACTAAGAATACAAAGAGAACAAAGAAAATGTGATAATATAAATAAATTAGAAAGTTGTTTAAAATTGCATGCCCTATCTGAAACATGAAAGTTTCATTTGGACTGTACTATCCCTTTAACTATTATACTTTTGTTTATAAATGAATTCATAAATGAATTTATGTATTTCTTTACCTATTTATTTATTTTTGGTGGTTAAACACTGTACTAAAAGCCTTAAGAAGTTAATACAGGCAGTTAAAACCATATTCGGTATCAATGAAATTAAACATTTACAGAAATCAATTAGTTCTCTGTCTGGCTGGCATTTATTTATTTTAATACCGGCCGCTGCTCAGGTTTTTGGCATACTGCTATATACATGATTAATGGGTAACTTGCAAAATATTCTTTTCTTTTTGATTTGGTCACTAGAGTATTTGTTAAGAAAGAGAAGTATATGAAAAAAAATGCACACACAGAAAATTCCCATGTGCTATACAAAATAAAATATATTACAGCAATAGGTTGTAAAAGCGCAGAATGTTTGTGTCCTATGCAAGATTTTATAAATGTGGCAAACATTAAACAAGTAGAAGAAGTGGGAATTCTTTAATGAGACACAAAGCAAAAAAACGCAAATATGTTTTATAATGACGTTAAACTTGTGCATATGAAAAAACAATATTTATTCATGTTGCAAACTATTTTGCATGTAAAAATTGTATTAAAGTAAGCCGTACAAATTAACCTGTGCAGAGAATGGTACAATGTTGTTCTCTACACCAAGGTCACATTGCAGAACTCAATATTTTGCTGTCTTCCTGGATAAAAGTGGTGAGGTATGAGGGCTATTACAGAGCCCCTATTTCTCCCTCTGATTTTATTAGAGGGAAAAGGGAACCCTAATGTGAAAAGGGGAATTACCCCTTTTTAAAAGGAAGGCTCAAGCCATGGAAATGTGCACTGTTTAATTAATTTTATTTACTAGAGATTTGCATTTGTCCGAATTTTGCTGATTCATATAGTCATCTGATAGCCCAATACATTATTCTATGAATCATTTAAAGAACAAATGATTGCTTGAAAAAAACACTTTGTTCATTCATTTGTTCTTTTTAGCACCAAATTAGGTGCAGGAATAGAGGGGGGGCTTCTTTGTAATGATGTACAGGGGTCAGAATATTCATGTGCCTGTCATCCCCTGTCCAATCCTGCCATAGTATTATTAATGACTGATGTTAGGGACAGCTAGTCAGGCACTAAATACTGCATTTTAGTCATACAGGCTGGTCCCATCAAGCTTTAAAGGGACACTGAACCCAATTTTTTTTTCTTTTGTGATTCAGATAGAGCATGCAATTTTAAGCAACTTTCTAATTTACTCCTATTATCAAATTTTCTTCATTCTCTTTGTATTTTTATTTGAAAAGCAAGAATGTAAGTTTAAATGCCGGCCCATTTTTATGAACAACCTGGGTTGTCCTTGCAGATTGGACAGCGCCAATAAACAAATGCTGTCCATGGTTCTGTACCAAAAATTGGCTGTCTCCTTAGCTTAGATGCCTTCTTTTTCAAATAAAAATAGCAAGAGAACAAAAAAAAAAGTATAATAGGAGTAAATTCGAAAGTTGCTTAAAATTGCATGCTCTCATAAAATCGCCACTCTACTCTCAATTAATGTTAGAGCTTCTTATTATCTACCCTTTTTGGGAAATCCTAAATTTGTAGCAGGCCTAAATTCTCCTGTTTTTAAGGGTTGGCATAATGCCGGCCTGAGTAAAGCTTGTCAGCTGCTGGATAGAGATAGGGGGTGCATCAAAACGTTCCAGGAACTAAAAACAGAATTTAGTTTATCTAATATAGACTTTTTTGCCTATTTACAGGCAAGACACTTTGTCCTGGAATTAACCAAAGAAAGAGGCTGGAACTGGGGATTGGGTAAATTAGAGAACTGGCTTGTTTTAGCCAGAAATGGGTGCCAGTCAATTGCTTTCTGTTATCACCTTTTGGGCACCAACAAAGGTCTTCCAATCTTAGCCAAAATGGTAGCAGATTGGAATGTACTAATACCTCAAAGTAGTGTCGAGCCTAAGACGCTTCAAATATCAATGAATAAGGTTGCCCAAACCACACTCTCTTCCACTTGGCGTGAGTCACAGGTTAAGATTCTACATAGAGCTTATTTTACCCCTAGGAGAGGCCTCAGATGTGGCAATCTGGGTTTTAATGAATGTCCTAAATGTTCTTTCTATGCAGCAGATTTAATGCACATGTTTTGGTCATGCCCAAAAATAAGGAACTTCTGGTTCAAACTAGAATACTGGTTAAAAAATGTATTAAAAATAGCCTTTGTGCCCCTATCATTTTTTCAGATAATATTCTGTGTAAATACAACCCTTGGTAAGTATAGCAATGAAAAAATAGTAATTTCCTCTATTCTTGCTGCTAGATATCTAATATGTAAAAAATGGAAAAGCAGAGCTCTTCCAAGTATCACTGAAGTTAAGAACTGTATGAAAAAACAATGCATACTTGAGCAAAGGGATACAAACATAGATAATGAACAGGATATCAGGAAATTTTTTGATAAGTGGGCAACTTTTCTAAAGATATTTTCCACCACGGAAATAAATCTTATAATTTTTCCATTTCAAAATTCAGAAATAGTTTTACTAGGTAACTGGTAGGTACCTGGAGGGAGTGGAGGAGGGGGGATGGATGAGAGGGGGTTCCTCCCCCATTATTCCTTATTTCCCTTTTTTTTTTTTTTTTTTTTCTTGTACGTTGTTGTTTGTTTTTTGGAACAAGTCGGAGGGAACTAAAAATAAAAAAAAAACCAACAGAGTAAAGGTATAACACCAATAGAGGGGTTTCTTTTTTTTTTTTCTCTTTACCTTGGTTTCTGCTGTTGTCCTATTGGAGTTAAATAGAGACTTGTGGGTTTTATATTTTTTTTTTTGCATTAATATGAACATTTACTGTATAATGATGTGATGGAAAAGCCAATACTATTGTTTGTATATTGTATTTAAAAAAATTGCATGCTCTATATGAATCACACAAGAACAAATTTGGGTTCAGTGTCCCTTTAATCTAGCATAGGGAGGTGTCAGACTAGAGGAAGCAAACATTTTGAATCACTATGAGTTATTGGAACATGCAGTTGGGTGACTTCTGTGCCTCTGCGCTAGTCATTGGGGTCTGAATTATCAAGCTCTGAATGGAGCTTGATGCCCTTGTTTCCGAGCGAGCCTTTAGGCTCGCCTGAAACAGCAGTTATGAAGCAGCGGTCTTTAAGACTTTAAGCTGCGGACATCAATCTGATTGACATCAATCTGATTGACCGCAAATTTGCAGGGGGCGGCATTGCACAATTTAATCAGAGCGTGCTCTGTAAATACTGAAAGATAGATTATTTTAATTGTTAGAATCCTATAGAGTAAGATTTTGTTAATATTTTAGTTTTTTATATTTGCTTTTCCCTTTCGAAATAATAGTAACTGTAATATAAATAGTGGGAAATAATGAACATAACTTAATTATAAATGTATCCTTGTATTGTAAATAACAATATACTTTAAAAAAAATAAAAAGGTTTGCATGAGCTTTATCTATGCTGGCGAGATTTAGTAGCAACAATTATCAGTTGCTCATTATAGAATAAAATTGAAGACCTGTTTTGTTAGCCCTACATAAGCATTAATGACATTATTGAAAGAAGTAAAATCCTTTTGTAAGTAAATAAGAGCGACATACAGGTATAACTTTATTGGATACAACTGAAAGCTTTGAGGACACTGAGGTCCCTTCCTTAGGTATTCTAATAAGGCCTGACAAGGGACCTCAGTGTCCTGAAACTTAAGCTTTCAGTTGTATCCCCTATTAGCTATTAAACATGTCACCTGTTTGTCACTCTTCTTATGTCTATCTTCTACCCCCACAAACAATTTTGTCACACTTTAAGCCATCCCACCAGTCTACATATTAACCCATATAACCCATACGGTGCCAAGCATTTTTTCTCCCAGCCAGCACATAACATGCGAGCCCCCTGCGACCAATGGCCCCCGCCCCCCCCCCTCAGCCTGAGCTTACCCTGGCTGCCACTAGAGATGTCTCTCTCGTCTCTCCACAGCTTCTCACTCACTGAGTCACTTTTGCCACCACCACCACACTAGCAGACTCAACGACAACTCTTACTGACTGCATGTGCAGTCACTAGATACATATGCACCAGGCTGGGAAGACTGAATCTGCAATAGGCAAGCAGCTTGGTGTGAAGAAATCAGCTGTGAGAGCAATAATTAGAAAATGGAAGACATACAAGACCACTCGATCTAGGGCTCCACACAAGATCTCACCCGTGGGGTCAAAATGATCACAAGAACGGTGAGCAAACATCCTAGAACCACATGGGGACCTAGTGAATGACCTGCAGAGAGCTATGACCAACGTAACAAAGGCTACCATCAGTAACACACTACGCTGCCAGGGACTCAGATCCTGCAGTGCCAGACGTGTCCCCCTGCTAAGCCAGTACATGTCCTGGCCCATCTGAAGTATGCTAGAGAGCATTTGGATGATCCAGAAGTGGATTGGGAGAATGTCATATGGTCAGATGAAAACAAAGTAGAACTGTTTGGTAGAAACACAACTCGTCGTGTTTGGAGGAGGGAGAAAAAATGCTGAGTTGCAACCAAAGAACAGCATACCTACTGTGAAGCATGGGGGTGGCAACATCATGCTTTGGGGCTGTTTCTCTGCAAAGGGAACAGGACGACTGATCTGTGTACAAGAAAGAATGAATGGGGCCATGTATCGTGAGATTTTGAGTGCAAACCTCCTTCCATCAGCAAGGACATTGAAGATGAAACGTGGCTGGGTCTTTCAGCATGACAATGATCCCACACACACCGCCCGGGCAATGAAGGAGTGGCTTCGTAAGAAGCATTTCAAGGTCCTGGAGTGACCTAGCCAGTTTCCAGATCTCAACCCCATAGAAAACCTTTGGAGGGAGTTGAAAGTCCATGTTGCCCAGCAACAGCCCCAAAACATCACTGCTCTAGAGGAGATCTGCATGCAGGAATGGGCCAACATACCAGCAAAAGTGTGTGACAACCTTGTGAAGACTTACAGAAAACGTTTGACCTCTGTCATTGCCAACAAAGGATATATAACAAAGTATTGAGATGAACTTTTGATATTGACCAAATACTTATTTTCCACCATAATATGCAAATACATTCTTTCCAAATTAGACAATGTGATTGTCTGGATTTGTTTCCACATTTTGTCTCTCATAGTTGAGGTATACCTATGATGAAAATTACAGGCCTCTCTCATCTTCTTAAGTAGGAGAACTTGCACAGTTGGTGGCTGACTAAATACTTTTTTGCCCCACTGTAGATGACCTGTTTTTTGTATGGACTGACACCATGGACAAACTGTCTAAGTTTAGTAAGTTGAATAGATTCCCTCGAAAATCAGATTTACTATGAATGTGAGCTACACTCATTGTGAGGTTTTTCTGGTTTTGTTATGTCCTGTACCTTTAAGTTATTCACTTTCAGTAACACTTCCCCCTACTTAAGGTCCCTCCTTTCATTTTACCATTGCTAATGCTTGGTAATTTGCAATTGATCTCAGGTGTATCCTGAGTCCTCCGTGAAGACACCTTGCCGTTTTCACCTCTGCTGTGGAATTCCCTATAGTTTGTCTACAGCTACTTACTTGCTGATCATCGACCTTTCAGCCTTGTGTTCTAAAGAATTCAGCTTGTTACTGTTTCCTCAGCATTCTCTGCATCAACCAGCGTAACTCTCTTCAGACAGTGTGACGTCACTGCTGCCGCTTCTACGGATCTCACCGCCAGTTCTCTGGCAAGCAGGTTCCTTTCATTACGGTTATCCTGTGAAGTACTGTTACTCTACAACCTAAGCATCTGGAATCTGGTAACATAGAATCTATACCCATTCCACTTGTATTTGAACTACCGCTGTCATGAACTGTAAAACTGTATGCATGGAATCCAGGCTGTATTACCTTTAACTCTCGCATAGCAAGTAACGCCTCAGCTGGTATTAACCCCATATCAAGTAACGCCCCAGCTGGTATTAACCGCATATCAAGTAACATCTCAGCTGGTATTAACTGCCAATCACCTAGATTTAGAGTTTTGCGGCCAAAGGGGTGCGTTAGCTATGCATGTTTTTTTTCCCCCGCACCTTTTAAACAACGCTGGTATTTAGAGTTCTCAGAAGGGCTGCGTTACGCTCCAAAAATGGAGCATACAGGCATATTTACCGCCACTGCAACTCTAAATACCAGCGTTGCTTACGGACACGGCCAGCTTCAAAAACGTGCTCATGCAGGATTCCCCCATAGGAAACAATGGGGCAGTTTGAGCTGAAAAAAACCTAACACCTGCAAAAAAGCAGCGTCCTAACGCATCCCCATTGTTTCCTATGGAGAAACACTTCCTAAGTCTGCACCTAACACCCTAACATGTACCCCGAGTCAAACACCCCTAACCTTACACTTATTAACCCCTAATCTGCCGACCCCTCTATCGCTGACCCTTGCATATTATTTTTAACCCCTAATCTGCCGCTCCGTACACCGCCGCAACCTACGTTATCCCTATGTACCCCTAATATGCTGCCCCTAACACCGCAGACCCCTATATTTATTAACCCCTAATCTGCCCCCCCCCCAACGTCGCCACTACCTACCTACAATTGTTAACCCCTAATCTGCCGACCGGACCTCACCGCTACTATAATAAATGTATTAACCCCTAATCCACCTCACACCCGCCTCAAAAACCCTATAATAAATAGTATTAACCCCTAATCTGCCCTCCCTAACATCGCCGACACCTAACTTCAAGTATTAACCCCTAATCTGCTGACCCGACCTCGCCGCTACTCTAATAAATGTATTAACCCCTAAAGCTAACCCTAACCCTAACACTAACACCCCCCTAAGTTAAATATAATTTAAATCTAACGAAATAAAATAAATCTTATTAAATAAATTATTCCTATTTAAAGCTAAATACTTACCTGTAAAATAAACCCTAATAAAGCTACAATATAAATAATAATTATATTGTAGCTATTTTAGGATTAAAATTTATTTTACAGGCAACTTTGTATTTATTTTAACCAGATACAATAGCTATTAAATAGTTAATAACTATTTAAGAGTTACCTAGTTAAAATAATTACAAAATTACCTGTAAAATAAATCCTAACTTAAGTTACAATTAAACCTAACACTACACTATCAATAAATTAATTAAATAAACTATCTACAATTATCTATAATTAAATCAACTAAAATAAATTACAAAAACAAACAAATACTAAATTACAAAAACAAACACTAAATTACAAAAAATAAAAAAAGATTACAAGAATTTTAAACTAATTACACCTACTCTAAGCCCCCTAAAAAAATAACAAAGCCCCCCAAAATAAAAAAATGCCCTACCCTATTCTAAAATAAATATTTTACAGCTCTTTTACCTTACCAGCCCTTAAAAGGGCCTTTTGTGGGGCATGCCCCAAAGAATTCTGCTCTTTTGCCTGTAAAAAACATACAATACCCCCCCCCACATTACTACCCGCAACCCACATACCCCTAATCTAACCCAAACCCACCTTAAAAAACCTAACACTAAGCCCCTAAAGATCTTCCTACCTTATCTTCACCACGCCAGGTATCACCGATCCGTCCAGAAGAGGGTCCGAAGTCTTCATCCTATCCAGCAAGAAGAGGTCCAGAAGAGGGTCCAAAGTCTTCATTCTATCCGGTAAGAAGAGGGCATCCGGACCGGTAGACATCTTCATCCAGACGGCATCTTCTATCTTCTTCCATCCGGCACGGAGTGGGACCATCTTGAAGCAGCCAACGCGGATCCATCCTCTTCTAACGACGTCCTAAGTCCGAATGAAGGTTCCTTTAAATGAATCAGCCAATCAGATTCAAGTTCAATCCGATTGGCTGATCCAATCAGCCAATCAGATTGAGCTTGCATTCTATTGGCTGATCGGGGTATTGTATGTTTTTTTACAGGCAAAAGAGCAGAATTCTTTGGGGCATGCCCCGCAAAAGGACCTTTTAAGGGCTGGTAAGGTAAAAGAGCTGTAAAATATTTATTTTAGAATAGGGTAGGGCATTTTTTTATTTTGGGGGGCTTTGTTATTTTTTTAGGGGGCTTAGAGTAGGTGTAATTAGTTTAAAATTCTTGTAATCTTTTTTTATTTTTTGTAATTTAGTGTTTGTTTTTTTTTGTAATTTAGTGTTTGTTTTTTTGTGTAATTTAGTTTAGTTGATTTAATTGTAGATAATTGTAGATAGTTTATTTAATTCATTTATTGATAGTGTAGTGTTAGGTTTAATTGTAATTTAGGTTAGGATTTATTTTACAGGTAATTTTGTAATTATTTTAACTAGGTAACTATTAAATAGTTATTAACTTTTTAATAGCTATTGTACCTGGTTAAAATAAATACAAAGTTGCCTGTAAAATAAATATTAATCCTAAAATAGCTACAATATAATTATTATTTATATTGTAGCTATATTAAGGTTTATTTCACAGGTAAGTATTTAGCTTTAAATAGGAATAATTTATTTAATAAGATTTATTTTATTTCGTTAGATTTAAATTATATTTAATTTAGGGGGGTGTTAGTGTTTGGGTTAGCTTTAGGGGTTAATACATTTATTAGAGTAGCGGCGAGGTCCGGTCGGCAGATTAGGGGTTAATACTTGAAGTTAGGTGTCGGCGATGTTAGGGAGGGCAGATTAGGGGTTAATACTATTTATTATAGGGTTTTTGAGGCGGGAGTGAGGCGGATTAGGTGTTAATACATTTATTATAGTAGCGGTGAGGTCCGGTCGGCAGATTAGGGGTTAATAATTGTAGGTAGGTATCGGCGACGTTGGGGGGGCCGATTAGGGGTTAATAAATATTATGTAGGGGTCAGCGATGTTAGGGGCAGCAGATTAGAGGTACATAGGGATAATGTAGGTTGCGGCGGTGTGCGGTCGGCAGATTAGGGGTTAAAAAAATTTAATAGAGTGGCGGCGATGTGGGGGGGCCTCGGTTTAGGGATGCATAGGTAGTTAGTGTACTTTAGAGCACAGTAGTTAAGAGCTTTATGAACCGGCATTAGCCCAGAAAGCTCTTAACTCCTGGCTTTTTTCTGCGGCTAGAGTCTTGTCGTTAGATTTCTAACACTCACTTCAGCCAAGACTCTAAATACCGGCTTTAGAAAGAGCCCATTGAAAATATAGGATATGCAATTGACGTAAGGGGATCTGCGGTATGGAAAAGTCGTGGCTGGAAAGTGAGCGTTAGACCCTTTCCTGACTGACTCTACCAGCGGGCGGCCAAAACCATCAAGAGGAGAAACAGCCTTCCTGTACTCACTACACTAGCCCAGCAAGCTTAAAGATCCACATGGACTCCCTTTGTAGTAGGCGTTTTGCCCTATCATCCCCTCTTGCACTCCTGGGCACATGATCAATAATGATGTACCTCAAGTCGGATACCCCATGCTTATTAGTACAAAAAATACCCACCCCTGCAGAGGAACAATTACTATAGAAATGTCTCAAGTTCATACCTACAACCCATGCTGATGATTTTTCCTTGAATGTTGACCTCTTCAAATTTCAAGATCATTGAGATTGAAAGAATTCTTTGGTGGGTCTGATGAAGCCATTGAGGGTTTCTGCAGGAAGGGGAGGTTTGACCCCAAGAGCAATAACCCTAGTATTACTACGTTTTCAAGGATGGTCAAGAGGGATATGACTGAAGATATCCATATGAAGAGGAATGAGATATGTAACAACCTGACTAAAGAAAAGAGACAAGCACTCAAAAGCTTACGATTAAATAAAGATCTGATTATCCGCGAGGCGGACAAAGGTGGGGCTTTGGTCCTCCAGCATGATGGCTGATACTGGTACCTACAGAGATTACCGGGGGATCCCACTAAGTCGTTCAAATCAAGGATCGATGCTTATTTGAATTGCTTGTTGCAACAGGATATCATATCTAAGGCATTGAAGGAATATCTGCAAGTGGACCATCCTGTAATACCCATCATCTACACCTTACCAAAGGTTCATAATAACCCGATAACACCACCAGGCAGGCCGATTATTTCGGCACGGGGTTCTATCCTGCAACCCTATGGTCAAATTCTATAAAAGGTATATAGATGACCTGTTGGTCATATGGGGTGGTACCCCTAAAGAGCTTCTAGCATGGTTTGCTGATCTGAATAAGGTCAACACTCAAGTATGCTTCAAATTAACATTTAATTTTGAGACCATCGACTTTTTGGATCTTAGGATCTACAATAGGAACAAGATGTTGTGTACAACATTGTTCCATAAGGAGAGGGACAGAAATTCACGAGGAAATTGAAGGAACATTGGAAGATTCTATCTAGTGATGATGCCTTACCATTTGCAAGTATGGAAACACCTATGGTGGGGTTCAAGAGAGGAAGATCTCTGAAGGACTTACTGTTAAGACCTGACAATTGTGATAGTTACATGCCGACTACATGGTTGAGTACCACCAAGATGGGTTGTTTCCGGTGTAGTGGATGCACTACCTGTGGTGGCTTGACACAGAGTAATACATTTATCCATCCTTGGTCCAACAAGAGGTTCTATATTCAGCATAGGCTTACTTGTACCACAAAGTTTATTATATACTTGCTTCACTGTCCTTGTGGCAGGTTTTACGTTAGTAAGACCCAAGATGATCTTACGACAAGAATGGCGAACCATCGATCTGCAATACGCAAAGCCATCAAGGATGGTGACTCAGATCAACCTGTGGCCAGGCATTTTTGTACTAATAAGCATGGGTTATTTACTTGAGGTACATCATTATTGATCATGTGCCCAGGAGTGCAAGAGGGGGTGATAGGGCAAAACGCCTACAACAAAGGGAGTCCATGTGGATCTTTAACTTGGACACAATGTACCCTAAGGGCTTAAATGTACATTTGGATTATTCTTGCTTTTTGTAGTAGCTAGGTTGCCCATCAACCTTTGTCTAAATGATTTAAGGTGATGGTTATAGCTTGGGTAGCAACAGTTTGGGGGTCTGGTATTTGATCTTCTGTGGTTTAACCTGTGTTGGCATTTGCTGAGTGTGTGGGTTAAATATGGTACGACACTGAAGAAGATAGATGACAGGTCTATGCATGGTGTTTCTTGCTACCCAGTGTATGTATGTGTGACTGAGGTGTAGCAGTCTGAATGTTTTAGTAGATTAGTATGATTGGTGTTAATAGCTATAAGAAATGACTAGGTTTATCTGGTTATAGCTCTAGAGAATCAGGATGGTGTATCCTTGTACTATATGGTGTAAGATAATACTTGTTAAGCTTGCTGGGCTAGTGTAGTGAGTACAGGAAGGCTGTTTCTCCTCTTGATGAACTGTTTAATTTGTGGTCTCTTTGCTATAGTTGGTTTCACAATGTAGATAATCACGATGTATTTACATTTTGCTTTACAGCAATTTTGTCTGGCTTGGCTTTCCATAGCGAGGCTTGCGCATGCGCAGTTGTGCTGGACCAACGCAATGGGAGCTGACGCTGTCTCACTATGGTGGAGTGGGTAAGGTGTTGTTAAATAGTTTGTGTTTTTATGTCAATGTAAATAGGTCTGAGGACGGGGAGACCCCGAAAACGTTAACCTAATAAAACTTTGCTTTGTAATACGGCGAGTGCCTTCTTTCATGTTAATATTTGTATGCTGTTTTGGAAGTGCACCCCGGAGGCTGGGTTTGTGATACGTGTGCTGGCTCCTTATTTTGACTTGTGTATATATATATATATATATATATATATATATATATATATATATATATATTGTTTTAGCGCCAAACATACCTTTTGGAATGATGGCCAAAAAGTTCAACCTTGGTTTCATCAGACCATTACACCTTTTTCCACATGCTTTTGGTAGACTTCAGATGTGTTTTTGCAAAATTTAGCTGGGCTTCCGTCTTGCCACTCTACCCCATTGCCCAGACATTTGAAGAATACTGGAGATTGTTGTAACATGTTGTCACATGTACCACACAGCCAGTACTTGCCAGATATTCCTGCAGCTCCTTTAATGTTGCGGTGGGCCTCTTGGCAGCCTCCAAGACCAGTTTTCTTTTCGTCTTGTCATCAATTTTGAAGGGATATCCAGTTCTTGGTAATGTCACTGTTGCACCATATTTTCTCCACTTGATGCTGACTGCCTTCACTGTGTTCCATGATATATCTAATGCCTTGGGAATTCTTTTGTACCCTTCATCTGACTGATACCTTTTAACAATGAGATCCCTCTGATGCTTTGGAAGACCATGGCTTTTAAGGTAGCATGCGACTAAGAAAATATCCAGAAAGATCTACTAGAACAGCTGAACTTTATTTGGGGTTATTCAGAGGCACTTTAAATGATGGCAGGTGTGTACTGACTCCTATTTAACATGATTTTGAATGTGATTGCTTAATTCTGAACAGGTTTTTTTGTTTACTTCCCTCCACCTAAAAGATTTCAGATTATTTTTTTAATTGAGTTGTACAGTTTATATTTCACATTAAAGATGGAAACAGTTCTGAAATGATTTATCTTTATCTTATTTTCTTACATCACAGAAACATGACATTTTAACAGGGGTGTGTAGACTTTTTATATCTACTGTTTGCACACATTCACACATATGTACATGAACACATATTCACACACATATACACACATGTACACACACATGCACATACACACACATGTACACGTGCACACATATACATATACACTCCAACAGTTATGGAAATGCAGGGCCCTTAGCCAGCAATGAAATTAAGGGTTAAGTCCCATACTGAGTGCAAGGTGCTGTGTCTATGTAACATTGTTGCAAATGTGTGGGGGTGGCCTACTTTCTGGCTTAAGAAAGGGAGTCATTAAAAACCTGGCCTCTTCTTGCTCCCTGGTCCGAAGGTGCCACTAAAGAAGTTTCAGAGGGATGATGAAGCCACTTCTGTGATGAGACCTACAAGAGTGATAAGTGTCAGGGACGGGGGCAAGGTGATTTTCCCACCCCTGGGGCTTTCTCAGAGGTTTGCTTCCATGGCATTGGTTTGACGACTCCCCCTTCTCCTGCGTAGCCTTCTAATGTGGTGGGTTTTCGTTTGTGTATTTCCAATCCAGGGACCTTGGGTATGATGTCCTCACCTCATCAGAATGTAATAATGCGTGCTCTGGCATGATGTTTGGTGAGCATGGGGCCTCCTTGTTGTTTGGGCCTCCAGGATCAGTGGACAGGGCAACTTTGGTGGGCAGTGCGGTGCAAGCGACTTTGGTGGTGGGGGCCCAGAGGTGCCTTACCTGCCTCTGGAGACCATGGCATCCATTGTTACTGTGTTGCTCCTTTCCCTGTTTTATCTTTGTAGGGTGCCGTGGCCAGTGAGGAGATGGGGATGCTTGAGGTGTCGGCTGCTGGTTTGGTTTCAGGACCACACAAGGAGACTGTTTCAAATGCTGGAACTCCTATTTCCCATTGCCCATCTTTTCTTTGGCAGATAGCAGTTCCTGGCATTCCCTCCTCTATTTAATCCAAGTTTCTCTGGCCCCATCTATATTACTGTCTTGTGTTTAACACTGGATTTAGTGGGAGAGCTTTTGTGGATCGTCTGGTGTATTACCTGGGGACAGATCTGGAATGGTTAGTGGTACTAAGGGCTTAAGAATTCAGTAAAGGAGCAGTATAAAGTAGGTTGTGGTCTTTATTTTTCTTCAGTAAACTTTATAGGCTACCTGATTACAGTAATTCCTTTTTGATCAGGCAAGTCTTGGAGGAATGGGCTTGCACTGATGTCAAGGTGTCCGAGCCAAGGGAGCTAATCACATTACTTTAATTAAGGTCATTGATGGGTGTCCTTGGCTGAGGTATGTACATATGTTATTTGAGTTCCCTAGTTTGTTGGCCGCAAGAGCCCCTTGTAAGTATGAGGGGTCTCTTGCGGTGGTTTGTCTGGACCCTGGCTGTAATGGCCATTGAAGAGGGAGCAATGTTCCCAGGTGTGTGTCTGGGGGTACTCTTTCGGGTTGAGGTGGGCAGAAGAGCTTATGGAAATTAAAAAAGGAAAAAGAACAGGGGTACTAATGTCACTACTGATGTAAAAGGGTAAGGATGCTCATCTTAGTCATCTAATGTTAGTCTAAAAATTATAGACACAATATATAGCAATATATTATGAGCTGGGGTGATGTGTACTGAGTATACAAAACACAAATAAATCAGTCTAGGACTGACAATTATGTACACTTGGGTAGCACACACATTCTTTAAAGGCCTTTAAGGAATGTGAGTGCTACACAAGTGTACATTATTGTCAGTCCTAGACTGATTTATTTGTGCTTATGGAAATTACCCTGTCATTTGAATCATTTTATAGCTAGACTCCGCCCCTTTTGAGACTGGGCCCAACTATGTTAGCAGGGATTATAGAATTAGGGCCTAATTGACGCCAACTAAATTATGACTTTAGGTTTAAGTAAATGATGTTTGGAAGCTGTTAATACATTTGAACTATACAATCTTTACCCAACTCTTTAATGGTGCAGTGAATTTAATACCTTATGGAAACGCAGGGCCCTTAGCCAAAAATGGGATTAAGGGTTAAGACCCTTACTGAGTGCAAGTTGATGTACCCATGCAACATTATTGTAAATGTATGATGGAGGCCTACTTACCAGTATAAGGGAGGGAGTCACATAGACACTGGCCTCCTACTACTTCCTTGTCCTTGGAGGATTTTCCCACCCGCCTTCCTAGTGTGATGGCTGGCAATCAGGATTCACAGCTACCACTCTAGTGGCTCAGTAGTTTTGCTCCCATATGGTTATTTGACCTAAAGAAAGGGTAAGTCCCCACTGGTAGTTTTATACGTCCCTCTTTATAGTCATGCTGTACAATTCAATAAACATGGGATCCTTAAAGTTTAAAGTGGATGGCGACATCCTAGCTAAGCGGTTGGTCTTGGCCCTGGTTGAACCCGTGTAAAAAGAAAGTGACGGCCATTGTGGAAGGAGCAATGTTTTAAGGTAAGTGCCGGGGGCCAAAACGCTTGCAGAAATGCCCCTGTCAATTTAATGATGTTGTAGCTACGCTCCGCCCCTTTAGACCCTGGGCTCTGACTTTCTTAATAGGGATTATAGAATTAGGGTTCGATTGCCCTCAAGTTATGATTTTAATTTAATTTGTTGTTTGGAAGCTGTTTGACCTATACAGGCTTTACCCAACTCCTATCTGTGTTCTATTATATGTTTGGTTATTATTCTGACTGTCAGCAACAAATTATATAGGACTTTTGACATTTTTTTGATAGTCAAGATGATTTGCGAATTTTTATAACTATGGATAGTGTTGTGGAAATCAAATCCAGAAGCATATGTGTTAATCTGACTGTGGTAACATGTTCCAAAGCAAAAATAGTAAAATAGTAATGTAATTAATAAAAGTCAGATAATGTCAAACAAACCTCTATGTCAAATGTTCACAATAGAAAAGGGCATCTGTCCAAGGTCAAGCTCTTACGAAAAATGCTAAAGAATAAACAATTGAAAGCACTTTTGCATCTAAAAGAAGATTCATTTTAAAAATAGTAGCTTCTTAAAAATCTTGACTCACCCCAAGTATTAAAACAAATTTATAGAATCAATTTCAATTACATTAAAACTAATAATAAAATGAATACTCATGCTACTAATATTAACAATAGATTTCAAATAAAAACTTTTCTTAATCTCTTTTTTCCCCCAAATTTAATAAAATAAATAAACCCATGATATTTAATATAGACATTTAGGGCTAGATTACAAGTGAAGCGCTAATTTAACGTGAGTCCATAAAGGGGCAGTTTATGGGCGCACATTAAATAACCATCCATTACAAGTGGCTGGTTAATGCTACTGCAAGCACGTGGTAGCACTTTGTGTTAAACAAAATTAACCAGAGGTCAGCCCTCTGGTTAATATAAAAAATGTTCCCCAATTGCCCTGATAATAGTGTTCAGTTCCATTTTAAAAAATAAAAAATTATGAGCATCTTTTTTTTTGGGGGGGGGGAAATGTATGAAAGGTGTTAAAGGGAGAGGATGTGGGGTGTTGGGGAAAAAACGGCACTGAAAAGTGCCTTTACATAGCAGTATATGGGGACTGTGTTTTCTCTATAAATATATATGTAAATTTTAGATGCTTATATACATATATAGTTATGTGTTAATATGTGAATATATTCATATGCATATACTGTATTTTTTAAATATGCTGCCCAACGCTGCGGGACCCCCTGTGCTGCGCTAGGTTCTCTGCCTTGTCTATCTTCATCAGACCGAGGCTCCCATTGGTGCCTATGAAAGCGCACTCTCGTTAGCCAAAGCTTCCATACAATGCAAATGCGAGGTTGTGTTCACATTGCGCTTCATTTAGAATACCAGCACACTTATTTTATTAAATAGTGGAGCGCAAATATCACGCTTGCGAAAGTGCAATTTTGCACTCCACTCATAATCTAGACCTAAATTTATATTTTGTTGTATTTCAAAATGTAAAACAAAAAAAATTAAAGATTAAATATTTAGTTCCATGAACAATTTTTGACTGGGTTGTGAAATCCCCAAATTTCAAACATGAATTTAAAAATAAAGCTATTAGACATGTAAAATGATTATTTATGCCCCAAATGGACATTAGAGCCAGGATTGACAGTAATTTAAAGGGACAGTCAAGTCCAAAAAAACATTCATGTTTTAAATAGGGCATGCAATTTTAAACAACTTCCCAATTTACTTTTATCACCAATTTTGCTTTGTTCTCTTGGTATTCTTAGTTGAAAGCTAAAACTAGGAGGTTCATATGCTAATTTTTTAGACCTTGAAGACTGCCTCTAATCTGAATACATTTTGACCACTAGAGGGCATTATTTCACATGTTTCATATAGATAACATTGAGCTCAGGCACGTAAAGTAACCTAGGACTGAGCACTGATTGGCTAAACTGCATGTCTGTCAAAAGAACTGAAATAAGGGGGCAGTCAGCAGAAGCTTAGATACAAGATAATTACAGAGGTAAAACGTGTATTATTATAACTGTGTTGGTTATGCAAAACTGGGGAATGGGTAATAAAGGGATTATCTTTCTTTTTAAACAACAAAAATTCTGGTGTTGACTGTCCCTTTAACAATTTATTTTATAAATATTATATTATTTATATAATATATGTTTTTGGTGATTCATTCAGTATTCACTGCTTTCTGAGATCCCAACTAGTGTGACAAAGTTAAACAAATTGGTCTCTCTCATCAACAACTAATATTACTGTTGAAATTCTTAATGGGACAGTTTATGATTCCGATAGGGCATGCAATTTACTTTTATCATAAAATATGCATTTTACTCTTGGTATTTTTTGTTGAAAGTTAAACCTAGGTAGGCTTATATGATAATTTCTAAACCCTTGAACGCCGACTCTTATCTCAGTGCATTTTTAAAAGTTTTTAACAGCTAGACACCAAAGATAAACGGGATTACTTTAAAGACCATCCTGGCAGGGCCAAACTGAGAATTTAAAGCAACCCTGGAGACCAGCAAACCCCATTTTTCTCATAGGAGATTACTGGGATATTCCTTCCCCCAATATTTTGTTTCAGAATTATTTTATACTAGTTTGTATTAAAAAAAAAAAAAGTTCCAGATTGTTGTTAAATGCACTCTTAAGCCAAATTGAATCCATTAATCACCCCTTTAAATTGTAGCTTACCAGCCCTGCAGCCCATTGGGAAATCTCTGGGTATCCTATTAAGCCAATTGAGCTTCATTTGATGATCATCAAACTACTTTAGAAGTCATTTGCACATCATCAGGCTTGTAAAGTCATCAGCTAAGGTAAAAAAGTTGGGTCATGACTTCAGAATGATTAGCAGATTACCTTACTGATTACTTCATAAGCATGAACAGCCAGTGAATGCCTCTAGAGTCATCTCATTTAAATATTTTGGCCTGTGTACATACTATAGAATGGCTTCTAAAGACTGGAGTTACTACAGAACGACTCCAGGAAAATCATCCTTTGTAACTAGGGCAGTGCTAGTTCATGTTTGCCATTTAGATAACATTGTGCTCACTCCTGCACTGATTGGCTAAAATGCAAGTTTGTCAAAAGAACTGAAATAAGGGGCAGTCTGCAGAGGCTTAGATACAAGGTAATCACGGAGATAAAAAGTGTATTTAAATAACAGTGTTGGTTGTGCAAAACTGGGGAATGGTACATAAAGGGATTATCCATATTTTTAAAAAAAATGCTGTAGTAGACTGTCCCTTTAATACTTTTGGAAACTGAAACATGTTTTTCAGATTACATGGATAAAAAAAATACATTGGTAAACTTCAGTGTGTTTATATTATTACTATTATTCACGATAAACACATTCTCAGGAAGTGTGGATATGCCTGAAACATGCAGGAAAACTCTGCTTGAACACCTTGTAATACTTTTTATACATGGGTTCTTGTGTACATGTTTTTTAAGTAAAGTTTGAATATTATTTATATAATTTATGCAATACACTTTAATTATTTTTATCTTGTCTCTTTTTCCTGTAATTCCATTCTGATATTGTGAGCTTTTCAGTTCCTGATAGCAATGGAAGTGCAGGACACTGTTATATTCCACACAGCCATTGGCTGCACACTCTAGTGGCCTATTTATAACTGTCCCTAATTGGTCACAGCAGACAAGGTAACCTAGGTTACAACATGGCAGCTTCCATTGATTTATAGACACTACAATTTTATATTTAATGTTAATTAAACTTTAAAAAATACAGCTACATGTTATTCTTATACTACTCTTTTCTTTGAATGCTTCTTTTTTTCTATCTATTGTTTATTTAGGGCTAGATTACAAGCTCGCTTTAGCATTTCTGGGAAACATTGAACTTACAAAAGCATGCATCCATAGGCTCCAATTGGAGCCTCATTTCCATGCCGTATATTTATATATATATATATATATATATATATATATATATATATATATAAAAGCATATACATATATATTTACATGGAACACTCAGACCGCAATGTAAAGGCACTCTTCATTGCCGTTTTTTTTTTCTAACACCCCACACCCGACAACTTTAAACCCTCAGAATTGCTTTTTGCAGTTATGTTATGCTACCATCTTTATTTTTTAATAAAATATATTGCACTGTATTTTGGAGGCATTTGGTGGACAATTATAAAATTAATCTGATCCCCAGTTAATTTTATAAGCGCTACTTGCTACTGCGAGCATGTGGTAGCAATAGCCAGCCAATTGTAATGACTGGTTATTTATCATGCGCTCGCAAATGGGCAATAAATTAGCAATCCACTTGTAATCTAGCCCTTAGTGTTTAATGTCCCTTTAAGGCACCCAAAAGGACACGTGGCAATTCAATAGAGGGTCTTCCAGGTCTCCTCTCAAATGAAAGGTTGTGTGTCCCTTTATGATGCAGATTATTTCTATAAATACAACCTCAAGCACTATGGAGACTTTGGTGAATAAAATATAGACCCTAACCATTTATCCTCTATACCAGCTAAAAGGGATCGGTCCCTCATCTTCACAATGTGAAACTTAGATGAGACAGATCTACAGTAGTGCCTCATGTGCCAAACTTAATGCTATATTGCATGGAGACAGATGTCATTTTGGTCACATTATCCTGAGCACTAGATCCATGGATATAAAGCTTTAAAGCTGTATTAACATGCACCATCAGACCAATCACCTCCATGCAGAGGGAAAGGGTAGTAGAAGTGGCCTTCTGACTCTTACGTTTTCCAGAGAAAACAACAAACAGGGCAGAAGATTGCTGAAAATTCTTTGTAGCTTGTAGGTAAAATTTAAGAGCACACACAACATCCAAGTTATGCAAAAGAAGTTCCTTATTAGAAGAAGGATTAAGACAAAAAGAAGGAACAACAATTTCCTGATTGTTTCGATCTGACACCACCTTAGGGAGAAACCCCAATTTAGCAAGAAAGACCACCTTATCTGCATGAAAAATAAGGTACGGGGAAATCACACTGCAGAGCTGAAAGCTCAGACACTCTGCAAGCGGAAGAAATAGCAAGGAGAAACAAAGTCTTCCAAGATAACAACATGCATCGGCTCAAATGGAGCCTGCTGCAAAACTTTAAGAACTAGGTTAAGACTCCAAGGAGGAACAACAGGTTTAAATACAGGCCTGATTCTGACCAGGGCCTGAACAAAAGCTTGAACATCTGGTAAATCTGCCAGACTTTTGTGCAAAAGAATAGACGGTGCAGAAATCTGACCTTACAGAGTACTGACTGACAAACCTTTCTCCAGGCCATCCTGAAGAAAAGATAAAATTTGGGGAATCCTCACCGACTCCAGGAAAAACCCTTAGCTTCGCACCAAAATAGTTATTTACACCATACCTTATGGTAAATCCTGGGCGTAACAGGTTTAGGAGCCTGAAGCATAGTATCAATGACCGTTTCCGAAAAACCATGTCTAGACAGGACTAGGCGTTCAATCTCCAAGCAGTGAGCTTCAGAGAATCTAGATTTGGATGGAGGAATGGACCCTGAATTAGAAAGTCCTTTCTCAGAGGTAATCTCCAAGGTGGAAGAGATGACATCTTCACCATATCCACAAACCAGATCCTGCGAGGCCAGGCAGGAGCTATTAGAAATACATATGCTCTCTCCTGCTTGATACGAGCAATGACTTTTGGAAGGAGAGCAAACGGAGGAAACAGGTATGCTAGACCAAAATCCCAAGGAACTGCCAGAGCATCTTATAGAGCGGCCTGAGGATCTCTTGACCTTGATCCATACTTTGGAAGATTGGCGTTTTGATGAGACGCCATCAGATCCAAATCCGGAACCCCCACCTGAGGGTTATCCTTGAGAACACTTCCGGATGGAGAGCCCACTCCCCAGAAAGAAATGTCTGTCTCCTCTGTGTCCACCACACAATTGTCCACTCCTGAAATGTGAATGGCAGATAGGAGACAATCATGAGCTTCCGCCTACTGCAGAAAGCGAGTCACCTCCTTCATGGCCAAGGAACTCTGAGTTCCTACCTGGTGGTTGATGTAAGCCACTGAGGAGATGTTTTCCTACTGGAATCTGATAAACCGGACTAAAGATAATTGAGGCCAAGCTGTCAAGGTATTGAAGATCGCTCTCAACTCCAAGATATTTATGGGAAGAGAAGATTCTTCCCTAGACCACAGGCCCTGAGTTTTTAGTGAACCCTAAACAGCTCACCAGCCTAACAGGCTGGCGTCCATAGTCACAATCACACAGGAAGGTCTCAGGAAGCACGTGCCCAAGACAGATGTTTCTGTGAAATCCACCATGAGACAGAGTTTCTTGTTAGGGGGTCCAGATTTATCCTCTGCAATAATTCTGAATGATCTATGTTCCATTGACTGAGCATGCAAAGCTGCAGCGGTCACAGATGGAACCGAGAGAAAGGAAAGATGTTCATGGAAGCCACCATCAGACCAATCACCTCCATGCATTGAGCCACTGATGGACAAATAGCAGACTGGATAGAAAGGCAAGAAGCAAGAAGTTTGGATTTTCTGACATCCGTCAGGAAAGTCTTCATGGACAGGGAATCTATAATTGTCCCTAGGAAACACACTCTTGTAGGTGGAAATAGAGAACTCTTTTCCAGATTCACTTTCCACCCATGGGAACGTAGAAAAGACAACAACATCTCTGTATGAGATTTTGCTAGTTGAAAAGATGACGCCTGAACCAAGATGTCATTTAGATAAGGCACCACGGCAATTCCCCGCGATCTGATCACTGCCAAAAGAGCTCCCAGAACCTTTGTGAATATTTTGCGAGCTGTGGCAAGACCAAACGGAAGTGCAACAAACTGGAAATGCTTGTCCAGAAAAGCAAATCTTAGAAACTGATGATCCCTGTGAACAGGAACATGTAAATATGCATCCTTCAGGTCTATATTCGTCATGAACTGACCTTCCTGAACCAATTAAATAATGGAAAGAATAGTTTCCATCTTCAAGGACGGAACCCTGAGGAATTTGTTGAGACACTTTAGGTCTAGGATGGGACAGAAAGTTCCCTCCTTTTGGGAACCACAAATAGATTTAAATAGAATCCTTGACCTTGTTCCTCTAGAGGGACTGGTACAATAACTCCCAGGGAGGATAGGTCTATGCAATTTAAGAAGGCCCCCCTCTTTACCTGGTTTGAGGATAGTCTTGATAGGAGAAATCTGCCCCTTGGAGGGCAAGATTTGATTCTTATTTTGTAACCCTGGGATTCTATGTCCACAGCCTATGGAACTGGGGACATCGTGTAACCAAGCCTGTTGAAAAAGGAAAGCCTGCCCCCCCACTTGATCCAAAATTGAATCGGGGGCAAACCCTTAATGCTGGTTTAGAATGAGCGGAAGGCTCCTTATTTTGCTTTCCCTTATTCCAAGGCTGGCTGGATTTCCAAGAGGAACTGGATTCGTCTGGTTTGGAAGAATAGGAGGAAGACTTCTGTCATTTAAAGTTGTGAAAGGAACGAAAATTAGAAGTCTATCGACCCTTAGATCTATTCTTCTTGTCCTGAGGTAGGAAAGATCCCTTTCCACCCGTAATCTCTGAAATGATTTCTGCCAGACCAGGCCCAAATAGGGTTTTACCCTTATAAGGTAAAGCCAAAAGCATTGCCTTTGAAGATACATCAGCTGACCAATATTTTAACCACAGAGCTCTACGAGCTAGGACAGTGAAGCTAGACAACTTAGCTCCCAGTCTAATAACCTGCATGTTGGCATTGCAGATAAAGGTATTGGCTAATTTAAGACCCTTGATCCTATCCTGGATCTCCTCAATCGTAGTGTCCTCTGATATCAGATGAGATAGGGCATTGCACCAATAAGATGCTGCACCCACAAATGTAGCAATACTTGCCACAGGTTGCCACTGTAGTCCTTGATGAATGTACATCTTCTTTAAGTAAGCCTCTAGCTTCTTATCCATGGGATCCTTAAAGGAACAACTAAATGAATAGTAGTTATTTTAGCTAGAGTAGCAATAGCTCCTTTTACTTTAGGCACAGTGCGCCATGAGTCACGAATGAAGTCAGCAACAGGAAACATCTTTTTTAAAAACAGGGGAAGGGGGAAAAGGAACCTCTGGCTTATACCATTCCTGAGCTATAATTTCAGACATCTTGTCTGGAACAGGAAAAACATGCTCAGAAGAAGGAGAATCATAAACTATATTAAGTTTGGAAGACTTTTTAGGGTTGACAGCAACCGAAGGTTCAGAGTCATCCAAAGTAGCTAGAACCTCCTTCAGTAGTAACCGGAGATGTTCAAGCTTAAATCTGACATTAACTTCTTCAGATTCACAAGATTTTTCCCCCATAGTATCAGAGTCTGAGATTTCACCTTCAGAAGCAACTGAAGTATCTTCCTCATCAGACAACTTGGAAAGGTTGGCCAACGCAGATTTAGAGGGTTCAGAAACCTTACTAGAAGAAATATGTTGAGATTTCCTCTTACGCTTACCCGAAGAAGGAAAAGCAGATAAAGCTGAGACACTGCAGAGGTTATCTAAGCAGCAAAATCTCCTCGCAAATATACACCCCCAAGAGGTTGAGAGTAATCACAGGGCACTGCATGTGAAATCATTAAGGCTTGAGGAGAAAGCTGTGGCATATCCTGAACAGCATTATCCGGAGACACAATTGGCTCAGAAGGGAGTCATTAATCTTTGAATTTTAGTCTTAGCTAAGCATGCGGAACAAAATTGCATAGGCAAAACAATTTGGGCCTCTAAACATAATACACATTTATCCAGAGAAACAGTCTTGGTCTAGGTCCATAGTTGAAAAGTTCCCAATAATAATTGAGGAAATAAAAATAACCGGTATGTCACTTTAAGAGAAAGTAACCGTTATGTCACTTTAAGACAGGAGAATCCAATAAAGCATATAATGCAGAAAAATAAATATCTATCTCAGAATATATTAATAAAAATCCCTAACACCTCTATACCACATCAAGCTGAGGATTCTTACCACACTGGACTGGAGTTGTACTGGTAAATGCAGGGAGAATCACATGCAGATAAATCCGCTGTCAGAAACGTAATGCTGTCAGACCAGGAACGCTTCAGAGAAAACTGAGAGAAAAAATAGCAGAGCCATAACTAACCTTTGTGTGTGTCCTCACTAAGACACACACACTGCCTTTCACTCCGCTCAGAATAAGGAAGAGTGGAGAGCGGAGGTCACGTGACCGGACCTCAGAAAAGAAACTGCACCACTAAAAGACGTGCATTTCTGTCTCTCAGATAAAGTACAAAAATAACCGGTGTACATTGGAACCCTTTCTTTTAGTCAAAATAACACTGGAAGACAAAGTTCATAGACCCTCCTTCTGATCCCCTTTAGCCAGTCTCTCTATGAAAGGGGAAAAAATTAACCCCTTAAATGGACACTGAACCCAAATTGTTTCTTTCGTGATTCAGATAGAGCATGACATTTTAAGCAACTTTCTAATTTACTCCTATTATCAAATTTTCTTCATTCTCTTGGTATCTTTATTTGAAATGCAAGAATGTAAGTTTAGATGCCGGCTCATTTTTGGTGAACAACCTGGGGTGTTCTTGCTGACTGGTGGATAAATTCATCCACCAATAAAAAAAAAAGTGCTGTCCAGAGTACTGAACCAAAAAATAAAATAAAAAGCTTAGATGCCTTCTTT
The DNA here is from genome assembly GCF_027579735.1 of Bombina bombina. Classification (NCBI taxonomy): domain Eukaryota; kingdom Metazoa; phylum Chordata; class Amphibia; order Anura; family Bombinatoridae; genus Bombina; species Bombina bombina. The sequence goes on along the minus strand of NC_069499.1, from coordinate 1,515,800,867 downwards.
TTAAAATAAAGATAGCAAGAGAATGAAGAAAAATTGATAATAGGAGTAAATTAGAAAGTTGCTTAAAATTGCATGCTCTATCTGAATCACGAAAGAAAAAAATTGGGTTCAGTGTCCCTTTAACCCCTTAATGACCGAGGACGTGCAGGGTACGTCCTCAAAAAAAAGGCAGTTAACGCCTGAGGACGTACCCTGCACGTCCTCGGTGTGGAAAGCAGCTGGAAGCGATCCTGCTCGCTTCCAGCTGCTTTCCGGTTATTGCAGTGATGCCTCGATATGGAGGCATCCTGCAATAACCATACATGGCCATCCGATGCAGAGAGAGCCACTCTGTGGCCCTCTCTGCACCGGACATCGATGGCCGGTATCGTTGGTGGGTGGGAGCCGAATTGGGAGGCGGGTGGGCGGCCATCGGTGTCGCGCGTGACGTCACGGGGGGCGGGATCGGGATCGGGATCGTGATCGTTGGGGGCGCGCACGGGCGCGCGCGCGTGCACGGGGGGTGGCGGGCGGGCGCGTGCACGGGGCGGGAGCGGGTGGGAACCGCTACACTACAGAAAAGTAGAAAAGGAAAAGTAAAAAAAAAAATAAATAAACTTTTTTTAAAAAACATCTAAGGGATCTGGAAGGGGTGGGGGGTTGGTCTTGGGGGGGGGGGGAAAGCTACACTACAGAAAAGGGACATATTTTATTAAAAAAAAAGCATTTTTTTTCACTAAACTGGGTACTGGCAGACAGCTGCCAGTACCCAAGATGGCGCACATTAAGTCAGAGGGGGAGGGTTAGAGAGCTATTTAGTGGGGGATCAGTGAGGTTGGGGGCTAAGGGGGATCCCTACACAGAAGCATATTTACATATGCTAACAAAAAATGCACAAAAAAGCCCAAATATACCTTTTATTTTAGTACTGGCAGAGTTTCTGCCAGTACTTAAGATGGCGGGGACATTTGTGGGGTAGGGGAGGGAAGAGAGATGTTTGGGAGGGATCAGGGGGTCTGATGTTTCAGGTGGGAGGCTGATCTTTACACTAAAGCTAAAATTAACCCTGCAAGCTCCCTACAAGCTACCTAATTAACCCCTTCACTGCTAGCCATAATACACGTGTGATGCGCAGCGCCATTTAGCAGCATTCTAATTACCAAAAAGCAACTCCAAAGTCATATATGTCTGCTATTTCTGAACAAAGGGGATCCCAGAGAAGCATTTACAACCATTTGTGCCATAATTGCACAAGCTGTTTGTAAATTATTTCAGTGAGAAACCTAAAATTGTGAAAAATTTTACGTTTTTTTTAATTTGATCGCATTTGGCGGTGAAATGGTGGCATGAAATATACCAAAATGGGCCTAGATCAATACTTGGGGTTGTCTACTACACTACACTAAAGCTAAAATTACCCCAAAAAGCTCCTTACATGCTCCCTAATTAACCCCTTCACTGCTGGGCATAATACACGTGTGGTGCGCAGTGGCATTTAGCGGCCTTCTAATTACCAAAAAGCAATGCCAAAGCCATATATGTCTGCTATTTCTGAACAAAGGGGATCCCAGAGAAGAATTTACAACCATTTATGCCATAATTGCACAAGCTGTTAGTAAATAATTTCAGTGAGAAACTGAAAGTTTGTGAAAAAATTTGTGAAAAAGTGAACAATTTTTTGTATTTGATCGCATTTGGCGGTGAAATGGTGGCATGAAATATACCAAAATGGGCCTAGATCAATAATTTGGGATGTCTTCTAAAAAAAAATATATACATGTCAATGGATATTCAGGGATTCCTGAAAGATATTAGTGTTCTAATGTAACTAGCGCTAATTTTGAAAAATAATGGTTTGGAAATAGCAAAGTGCTACTTGTATTTATGGCCCTATAAGTTACAAAAAAAGCAAAGAAGATGTAAACATTGGGTATTTCTAAACTCAGGACAAAATTTAGAAACAATTTAGCATGGGTGTTTTTTGGTGGTTGTAGATGTGTAACAGATTTTGGGGTTCAAAGTTAGAAAAAGTGTGTTTTTTTCCATTTTTCCTCATATTTTATAATTTTTTTTATAGTAAATGATAAGATATGATTAAAATAATGGTATTTTTAGAAAGTCCATTTAATGGCGAGAAAAACGGTATATAATATGTGTGGGTACAGTAAATGAGTAAGAGGAAAATTTCAGCTAAACACAAACACCGCAGAAATGTAAAAATAGCCTTGGTCCCAAACGGACAGAAAATGGAAAAGTGCTCTGGTCACTAAGGGGTTAAGTTCCACACACGTCAGTTCCTGCCAAACTGCCCCACTGATAACCCCTTAAGGAGATTACATGTCCCAGATGATGATCCACAAGAGGAATTAATCTCCAAAGTGCTGTCCTTCAGTACCTAGATGGCAAAGGCACTTACCTGTGGATCCAACTGCAGGGCAGGAACAGCTTTTTAGGTGTGATAGACACTTCACTCTCTATCAGAGACCTGAAGAAAAAGAAAGAGCAGAGTAACCAACCCTGGCTTTCTATAACTATAAAGTAATCTTTGTTTGAATTGAGATAACAAGGGAGGGCCGCTGGTGATTAAGAGAGCTAAGATGCATTGACGAGCCAGAATGATGCAAAGAATAAGGATAGGGTGTGTGGTATCACTTCTCCCCTCCCATGTGAACAGAAGAACTGCCCTCAAGTCAAGAATTAAATCAAAATGTAGTGTAATTCTAATCCAGTATTGCACTTGGCCCCAAAAGCGTTTAACCAGTGGGCAGTCAAAAAAATAATGGCCAATTGTAGATTTAGGCAAACTACATTTGATGCAACGGTTCGGGTATGTGGAATTCCAATGTGCTAAACGTGCTGGGGTGATGTAATCACCATGAAGTACTCTAATCTGCATCTCCCTATGTGGAACCGCCATACTAGAAAGAGCAGAGTAACCAACCCTGGCTTTCTATAAGGGGTAGCAATAAAGTTAGAAATAAAGCAAAGAAAAAACTTGACGCTTTCTAACTGCTATTAGCCACCATTACTCTTACTAAAGAGATTAACATGGACACAGCATAGCCCCTAATCCTTGCTTGCAGGGCAAAGTACCCATAAAAGGATTAAATATCTTCAGACACCATCTTCGCACATCCTCCATTGACAAAGGCAAAGAGAATTATAGTTATAAACACCTAGCGCCTGCTAGCAAGGAGACCCTTGTGCTCTGGAGAATTGACACAAAGCTGTCAACTGGAATATTCTAATGTTAGGAGTATGGCCAAAGCGCCTACCTGACGGAGGCCGGGTCTTAATAATAGCAATCTGTTTGAAACTTCAACAATTTATTAGTTTTATAATATAAAACATAATCATGGATCCATGTATTAAATAATTTTTCTTAAACAATGATTTCTAAAACAATAACCATATAAACATATAGATGTATCATTGTTTTACATTCAGAATGTTCATCCTGTTCATTGCCAAACATTACAAATGTGTAGCAAATAAAGTTACAAATGTGTAGCAAATAAAGTTACAAATGTGTAGCAAATAAAGTTAATGAAAAACAATTGTATCCTTATGTCTAAAAAGTAATTAAGTCCAGCATATGTGTCCTGAAAATTCGTGAAATTCAAATATTGCGCAGCAAAAAAAAATGTGCAGGAAAATGATGGTGTGCAGCAAAGTAGAATGCGTGGCAAATAAATTGTTTATGTGCAGAAAAAGATCAGGGTTAAATCCAAAAAGTGCTCCAAAAAACTATTCCATGAAAGAATGTGTAATAGCCAGTGAAGAAAATTGATGAAAAATGAAGAAAAATGAAAATCTGCAATTTACATCTCCAACTGAGCAATGTTGAGCTCCGTTCCTCCTCACTAAGTTCCAGTTACTTAAGCAGCAATGTTGTGCTGAAATGAGAGTAGAAGACTAAAATGGATTTAAGCAATTAGTGTGTAGTAAGGCTTCCTATGTGGTGTGTCGATGGTGTTCAATTCCCTTGATGAGAGTGTGAAGAAATTCCATGATTTGGTTCTTCTATAAAAAGAAAGATACAATAGTGTAGACAGTTTTAAAAATAGATTGTAAATTAAAATAGGCTTACCAGTTTGTAAATTAAAATAGGCTTACCAGTTTGTCTTTTTTATAAAAGGACCAACATTGCTCAGTTGGAGATATAAATTGCAGATTTTCATTTTTCTTCATTTTACGTCAATTTTCTTCACTGGCTATTACACATTTTTTGATGGAATAGTTTTTTTTGGAGCACTTTTTAGATTTAAACCAGATCTTTTTCTGCACATAAACAATTTTTTTTGCTGCACAATATTTGAATTTCACAACTTTTCAGGACACATATGCTGGACTTAATTTTTTTTCAGACATAAGGATACAATTGTTTTTCATTAACTTTATTTGCCACAAATTTTAACTTCATTTGCTACACATTTGTAACGTTTGGGAACGAACAGGATGAACATTCTGAATATATAACAATGGTACATGTATACGTTTATACGTTTATATGGTCATTGTTTTGGAAATCATTGTTGAGAATTATTTTACTATTGTTTTTTTTTAATTCTTTTTATTATTTGGGTTCGCAGGAGAAAATGAAACATAACAATTATGCATAGATATCATGAGTAAATGGCTCACGCAGGAGTCAAAAGTTGGAAGTCTTTAAGAGCGTAGCCATTTACATATGGGGAACATGTTCCATTGATGAGTTAGCAAGCAAAGAAATAGTCTATGCAACATCCCAAAAACCACTTTGCATTTTCACATTTTCTAAATACAAATTAACATAAACCTTACAACATCGTCTTACAACTAACATTAACTAAGTACAGCAACAAAGTGAAAAGGGGTAAAGAGAAGAGAGAACAGGAGAAGGAGGGTGGAAAAAAAAAAAAGAGTTCTTGCCACCTCCCCAATCCAGACCCCTCTTTACCTCTTTATATAATGCTACTATTAGTTCTCAATTAACACTTCTTCCCAACCATAGGACTGTGTGTGTCTTTCATGTTCAAAGTTTAAAGCACTCCAATCTTCCCTGAGTGACATCTCCAAGAATATCTTGTGTTGTGAAAATGGGCGTAGGATGTGGGTCTGTAGGGGGGATGGAGAACTTTTATGAAACACTGTCACTTTTTAAGGAATGGTTTAAGTCTGCGCTTTATGTCTAGTTTGGTATCAAGTTGTTCTATAAAAAGTTGTTTAAGTAATCTTTGTTTGAATTGAGATAACAAGAGAGGGCCGCTGGTGATCCAGAGAGCTAAGATGCATTGACGAGCCAGAATGATGCAAAGAATAAGGATAGGACAGAAGAACCGCCCTCAAGTCAAGAATTAAATCAAAATGTAGTGTAATTCTAATCCAGTATTGTACTTGGCCCCAAAAGCGTTTAACCAGTGGGCAGTCAAAACATTAATGGCCAATTGTAGGTTTAGGCAAACTACCTTTGATGCAACGGTTCGGGTATGTGGAATTCCAATGTGCTAAACGTGCTGGGGTGATGTAATCACCATGAAGTACTGTAATCTGCATCTCCCTATGTGGGACCACCATACTAGCCTTTTTTGTCAAAACTAGACTATGTTTAATGACGTCAGTAGTAATGTCACTCATACCAGTATTTCTCATTCTGGTTGCAATGTTAGCAATAGTAGGTTCTGCAGTATGCCTGAGCAGTTTCTGATAAATTGGGGATAATAAGAAGCGGCTCAGTTTAAACGCTGTGTGTATGACAGTAAAAGGAGAGAGATTGCAGAAGCCAGGATCAATGTATTTACATACGGCTAGATTTAGAGTTTTGTCGGTAACGACCCGCGTAGCTAATGCTGGCTTTTTTCTGGCCGCACCTTTTAAATAACTCTGGTATTGAGAGTTCACAGAATGGCTGCGTTAGGCTCCAAAAAAGGAGCATAGAGCATATTTAACGCAACTTCAACTCTCGATACGAGAGTTGCTTACGGACGCGGCCAGCTTCAAAAATGTGCTCGTGCACGATTCCCCCATAGAAAACAATGGGGCTGTTTGAGCTGAAAAAAAACCTAACACCTGCAAAAAAGCCGCGTTCAGCTCCTAACGCAGCCCCATTGTTTGCTATGGGGAAACACTTCCTACGTCTGCACCTAACACTCTAACATGTACCCCGAGTCTAAACACCCCTAACCTTACACTTATTAACCCCTAATCTGCTGCCCCCGCTATCGCTGACCCCTGCATATTATTATTATTAACCCCTAATCTGCCGCTCCGTAAACCGCCGCTACTTACATTATCCCTATGTACCCCTAATCTGATGCCCCTATATTATATTTATTAACCCCTAATCTGCCCCCCACAACGTCGCCTCCACCTGCCTACACTTATTAACCCCTAATCTGCCGAGCGGACCGCACCGCTATTATAATAAAGTTATTAACCCCTAATCCGCCTCACTAACCCTATAATAAATAGTATTAACCCCTAATCTGCCCTCCCTAACATCGCCGACACCTAACTTCAAACATTAACCCCTAATCTGCCGACTGGAGCTCACCGCTATTCTAATAAATGTATTAACCCCTAAAGCTAAGTCTAACCCTAACACTAACACCCCCCTAAGTTAAATATAATTTAAATATAACGAAATTAATTAACTCTTATTAAATAAATTATTCCTATTTAAAGCTAAATACTTACCTGTAAAATAAATCCTAATATAGCTACAATATAAATTATAATTATATTATAGCTATTTTAGGATTTATATTTATTTTACAGGTAACTTTGTATTTATTTTAACCAGGTACAATAGCTATTAAATAGTTAAGAACTATTTAATAGCTAAAATAGTTAAAATAATTACAAAATTACCTGTAAAATAAATCCTAACCTAAGTTACAATTAAACCTAACACTACACTATCAATAAATAAATTAAATAAAATATCTACAATTACCTACAATTAAACCTAACACTACACTATCAATAAATTAATTAAATACAATATCTACAAATAATACAATTAAATAAACTAACTAAAGTACAAAAAATAAAAAAGAACTAAGTTACAAAAAATAAAAAAATATTTACAAACATTAGAAAAATATTACAACAATTTTAAACTAATTACACCTACTCTAAGCCCCCTAATAAAATAACAAAGCCCCCCAAAATAAAAAAATGCCCTACCCTATTCTAAATTACAAAAGTTCAAAGCTCTTTTACCTTACCAGCCCTGAACAGGGCCCTTTGCGGGGCATGCCCCAAGAAATTCAGCTCTTTTGCCTGTAAAAAAACACATACAATACCCCCCCCAACATTACAACCCACCACCCACATACCCCTAATCTAACCCAAACCCCCCTTAAATAAACCTAACACTAAGCCCCTGAAGATCTTCCTACCTTGTCTTCACCTCACCGGGTATCACACCGATCCGTCCTGGCTCCGATATCTCCATCCAACCCAAGCGGGGGCTAGACATCCATCATCCGACGGCTGAAGAAGTCCAGAAGAGGGTCCAAAGTCTTCATCCTATCCGGGAAGAAGAGTAGATCCGGACCGACAACCATCTTCTTCCAAGCGGCATCTTCTATCTTCATCCGATGAGGACCGGCTCCATCGTGAAGACCTCCAGCGCGGACCCATCTTCTTCCGACGACGTCCAACTGAAGAATGACGGTTCCTTTAAGGGATGTCATCAAAGATGGCGTCCCTCGAATTTCGATTGGCTGATAGGATTCTATCAGCCAATCGGAATTAAGGTAGGAAAATTCTGATTGGCTGATGGAATCAGCCAATCAGAATCAAGTTCAATCCGATTGGCTGATCCGATCAGCCAATCAGATTGAGCTCGCATTCTATTGGCTGTTCCGATCAGCCAATCAGAATTTTCCTACCGTAGATCCGGACCGGCAACCATCTTCTTCCAAGCGGCATCTTCTATCTTCATCCGATGAGGACCGGCTCCATCGTGAAGACCTCCAGCGCGGACCCATCTTCTTCCGACGACGTCCAACTGAAGAATGACGGTTTCTTTAAGGGACGTCATCAAAGATGGCGTCCCTCGAATTTCGATTGGCTGATAGGATTCTATCAGCCAATCGGAATTAAGGTAGGAAAATTCTGATTGGCTGATGGAATCAGCCAATCAGAATCAAGTTCAATCCGATTGGCTGATCCGATCAGCCAATCAGATTGAGCTCGCATTCTATTGGCTGTTCCAAGTAAGTATTTAGATTTAAATAGGAATAATTTATTTAATAAGAGTTAATTTATTTCGTTAGATTTAAATTATATTTAATTTAGGGGGGTGTTAGGGTTAGGGTTAGACTTAGCTTTAGGGGTTAATCCATTTATTACAGTAGCGGCGAGATTCGGTCGGCAGATTAGGGGTTAATAATTGAAGTTAGGTGTCGGCGATGTTAGGGAGGGCAGATTAGGGGTTAATACTATTTATTATAGGGTTATTGAGGCGGGAGTGAGGCGGATTAGGGATTAATAACTTTATTATAGTAGCGGTGCGGTCCGCTCGGCAGATTAGGGGTTAATAAGTGTAGGCAGGTGGAGGCGACGTTGAGGGGGCAGATTAGGGGTTAATAAATATAATATAGGGGTCGGAGGTGTTAGGGGCAGCAGATTAGGGGTACATAAGTATAACGTAGGTGGCGGTCGGCAGATTAGGGTTTAAAAAAATTTAATCGAGTGGCGGCGATGTGGGGGGACCACGGTTTAGGGGTACATAGGTAGTTTATGGGTGTTAGTGTACTTTAGAGCACAGTAGTTAAGAGCTTTATAAACCGGCGTTAGCCCAGAAAGCTCTTAACTACTGACTTTTTTCTGCGGCTGGAGTTTTGTCGTTAGATTTCTAACGCTCACTTCAGACACGACTCTAAATACCGGAGTTAGAAAGATCCCATTAAAAACATAGGATACGCAATTGACGTAAGGGGATCTGCGGTATGGAAAAGTCACGGCTGAAAAGTGAGCGTTAGACCCTTTCCTGACTGACTCCAAATACCGGCGGTAGCCTAAAACCAGCGTTAGGAGCCTCTAACGCTGGTTTTCATGGCTACCGCCAAACTCTAAATCTAGGCCATAGTGTCTACATTGCAGGTATGCATAAAAGTGGGCGTTAGGTAAGTCAAATCTATTCTTCAGGTCTTGAAACGTCCTGGTGGCATGTAATAATGGGTCTAGTAGTGTGCCAACAGTATCAATGCCTGTCTCGTTTGCTGCTGGGAAGTCTCTGTTACCAGTCAAAGGAATATATTTCGGAGAAGGACCTTTCCTGCCTAAGTATCTCAAAGCCAACCACCAAGCCTTCAATATATCTTTGTACATTGAGTTATATTTAAGTTCAGGCGGTTGATCTCGAGGAGGAATATAAGGTAGAAACGCCAAAGAGTGCGGCCACACAATAGCCTCTTCCAGGGAAACATCGGTAAAGTGTTCAGTACGAAGTTGCCAGTCTAATGTTAGATGTAGAAGAGCTGCCCAATTATACCATTTTAAATTTGGAAGTGCCAGGCCGCCATTGAGATAGGGTTGTTGTAATTTTAAGGCTGCTATACGAGTTTTCTTCCCCCTCCAAATAAACAATTGTATTGCTTTATTGGTCATTAATAAGTCTCCTTTAGTGAGGAGAAAGGGCAACATCAGAAGTGGGTATAATAATTTAGGCAGAATAGACATTTTTACAAGGTTAATACGACCAGATAAGCCAAGATGGAGTTTAATCCAGGTTCTTAATTGAGATTGTAATTGCATACATTGTTTTGTAATGTTTAGTTCATATATTTTGTTTGGGTTCCGATGTAGTTCGATTCCCAAGTAAGTCAGGGAGTTAGATTGAACAGTAAAGGGGAATTTTGATTTGTCAAATTTATGATCAGTTAGCCATAAGATTTCCGATTTACTCATATTGATTTTATATCCCGCAAAGTCTCAGAAAGTGTGTAGAACGTCTATGATTCTGGGAATATGCAGAGAGGGGTTTGCAATAAAGAGAAGCATGTCATCTGCATACAAAGCCATGTGCAGTGCATGATCATTTAGAGACATCCCTGGATATGTTTGTTTCAACTTAAGGGCCAGGGGTTCCAAGTCCAAATAAAAAAGTGGAGGGTATAATGGGAAACCCTGACGGGTGCCCCTCTGCAAGGTGAAGGAGGGGGAAAGAAGGCCATTGACCAGAATATTTGCAGTGGGGGAGGAATACATTTTACCTAGAAATTTAAGAAAAGGGCCTTCGAAATGATACTGTCTAATGGTATTAAATAAATGTGGCCACTCCACTCTATCGAAGGCCTTCTCTGCATCAAGTGATAACAGGAAGGCTTCCTGGTTCCCCCTTCGTTGCTGGATCTCTGTCAATGACCAAAAATAGTTGATGGCATGCAGAACCTTACGAATATTAACTACAGATGTTCTACCCGCCACAAAACCAGTCTGATCAGAGTACAATAGAGATGGAATAAACTTCTTAAGTCTGTTAGCAAGAATTTTCATGAGGATCTTATAATCGGTGTTTAGCAGGGAGATGGGGCAATACGATTCTGGGAGGGAGTGGTCTTTCCCAGGTTTGGGAATTAAGGTGATATGTGCTGAAACAAATGAGTTGGAGGGAAGGGTGTCTTCTAAGAAAACCGCATTATAAACCCTTGAAAGTATGGGGGACACCTGAGGGGATAGAAGTCTAAAAAATTCCACTGGAAGTCCGTCTGGGCCTGGTGTCTTCCCTAACGATATGGATTTGATGGTAAATTGAATCTTCTCAGAAGATATAGGGGAATTCAGGACCTCCATTTGCTCTGCAGAGAGGTGAGGTAAAGCAATGGATCCCCAAAAGTTAGTATGTGAATTTGGGTCTGTTGGTGGTTGGCTGGTATACAAGTGTGTATAATATGTCATCATACAGCGCGCAAGATCCTCGGGTGTAGTATAGGTTTTCCCCTTAAATCTAAGTGCTGCTATATCCTTCTTAGCGCAATGGGTTTTCACTAAAGTATCTAAGAGTCTGCCCACCTAATTGCCAAAACGGTAGAACTTACTTGCGGTCTTTAAAAGACTGGATGCTGTCTTTTGTCTAACAAAGGTGTCTAGCTCCACTTTGGCCGCAATGTAGGAATCATATAAGGTACGTGTTTTATGAGTGCAGTAGGCCAAATAAGTCTGACATAGTGTATTCTGCAAAGAGTTATATGTATATTGGGTTTTACGTTTAAGGTCCGCTACATAAGATATTATATGTCCCGTGAGTACTGCTTTGGCTGTCTCCCAAAACAATTGAGGGTTGTCTAAGTGTACTAGATTTTCTGTATAATAGTCACTCCATACATGTGAGAGAGTTTTCTGAAATGGCTCAGAGGTGACCAAATATGAGGGAAATCGGAGGCAGTTCCTGTCAGGACGCCCCTGAGAACTCCCTAAATTAATCTCTATCGGGGCATGATCTGAGATCATGATGTCATGGATGGTCTCCGCGGCCACCTGTACAACAAGAGCCTCCGCTACCAAAAAAAGATTGATACGGGATAATGAAGAGTTAGCTTTGGACAAGCAAGTATAATCTCTACTCTCTGGGTGTCTCCTGCGCCAGATGTCAACCACTGCTAGTGAATAAGTTAGTAAGTCAAAATTTTTACCCTTAAATCTCCCCTTGTAATTTCGTAACCTCATTGCAGCAGGCACTTCCTGCACCCAAGTTCTATCCAGTAGAGGTTGTGGGGCTAAGTTAAAATCACCTCCAACCAATAGGTTTGAACCCACAAATGGAATTAAGTTTTGTGTTAAGGTTTCCCAGAAGGTCAGTACTTTAAGGTTGGGTGCATAGATATTGCACAGCGTGTAATTGTTTGCATCTACAGAAATTTGTGCTACAATGAATCTGCCCTCTGGATCAACAACGGTCCCGTGAACCTCAACCTGCAAGCATTTGCCAAACAATATTGCTAAACCTCTACTAGAGGAGCTATATGACAAGTATAATATTTTACCCACCAAATCACTTTTCAGTTTTTAATGTTCTCCATCCTCTAGGTGTGTTTCCTGTAAAAAGGCTATATCAGCCTTTAGTTTGCGTAGATGTGTTAGGATTGATTTGCGCTTTATAGGGGAATTGATACCACCCACATTCCAGGAAAGCAATTTAAGTACCATGATCAGGTGTGGCTAGGGACCCAAAAGGGGGTGGAAAAGCGTGAGGGGAGGAGGAGAGAGAAAGGCGAGAGAAAAAAAAAAAAAAAAATCAAAGGAATCCTGTATCTGAAAGGCAACAGTGTTATAAAATGCATTCAAGAGCTTAATTGTCCGGTCATTAACCTTTTGCCTAGTTTGTAGTAGGGAAGGCCGTCTATGAGATGATAAGCAGCAATGGACATTGGGCCTCTGTAAGGGAGAAGTAGTATGCAATACAGTCATGTATATTACTAGCCGGTCACCTATCCCCTGCCTACCTAGTGTTAGAGAGGGCAGCCCAGAAAGTGATGGGCAGCTGTAGGTATTGTGTTTCTGAACTGTACGAAAGCTAATATGTAGAGATATATATGTCAACTGAACAAAAACTCTATCTATATGGTGCTTTAGGAGGTAGGCTATCCAGTCACAATATTGAAACACAAGTGTGTCAGTTTTAGGCTGTCGTATATAGGTCTGAATAGAAAAATGCATTTCACCATACTATATTGAGGAAATTGTAAATTGCCACGGACTACCATATGTAATAGGAATGTGCACAAAAATAAGAAGTCAATTAAAAGACTAGGGCCTAGATTTAGAGTTGGGCGGTAGCCGTCAAAACCAGCGTTAGAGGCTCCTAACGCTGGTTTTAGGCTACCGCCGGTATTTGGAGTTAGTCAGGAAAGGGTCTAACGCTCACTTTCCAGCCGCGACTTTTCCATACCGCAGATCCCCTTATGTCATTTGCGTATCCTATCTTTTCAATGGGATCTTTCTAACGCCGGTATTTAGAATCGTGGCTGAAGTGAGCGTTAGAAATCTAACAACAAAACTCCAGCCGCAGAAAAAAGTCATTAGTTAAGAGCTTTATGGGCTAACGCCGGTTTATAAAGCTCTTAACTACTGTGCTCTAAAGTACACTAACACCCATAAACTACCTATGTACCCCTAAACCGAGGTCCCCCCACATCGCCGCCACTATATTTAAATTTTTTAACCCCTAATCTTCCGCTCCGTACACTGCCGCCAACTACGTTATCCCTATGTACCCCTAATCTGCTGCCCCTAACACCGCCGACCCCTATATTATATTTATTAACCCCTAATCTGCCGCCCCCGCTATCGCTGACCACTGCATATTATTATTAACCCCTAATCTGCCGCTCCGTACACCACCGCCACTAACATTATAGCTATGTACCCCTAATCTGCTGCCCCTAACACCGCCGACCCCTATATTATATTTATTAACCCCTAATCTGCCTCCCTCAACATCGCCTCCACCTGCCTACACTTATTTACCCCTAATCTGCCGAGCGGACCGCACCCCTACTATAATAAAGTTATTAACCCCTAATCCGCCTCACTCCCGCCTCAATAACCCTATAATAAATAGTATTAACCCCTAATCTGCCCTCCCTAACATCGCCGACACCTAACTTCAATTATTAACCTCTAATCTGCCAACCTAATCTCGCAGCTACTGTAATAAATGTATTAACCGCTAAAGCTAAGTCTAACCCTAACACTAACACCCCCCTAAATTAAATATAATTTAAATCTAACGAAATAAATTAACTCTTATTAAATAAATTATTCCTATTTAAAGCTAAATACTTACCTGTAAAATAAACCCTAATATAGCTACAATATAAATTATAATTATATTATAGCTATTTTAGGATTTATTTTTATTTTAAAGGCAACTTTGTATTTATTTTAACTAGGTACAATAGCTATTAAATAGTTAAGAACTATTTAATAGCTAAAATAGTTAAAATAATTACAAATTTACCTGTAAAATAAATCCTAACCTAAGTTACAATTAAACCTAACACTACGCTATCAATAAATGAATTAAATACAATACCTACAAATAACTACAATTAAATAAACTAACTAAAGTACAAAAAATAAAAAAGAACTAAGTTACAAAAAATAAAAAAATATTTACAAACATTAGAAAAATATTACAACAATTTTAAACTAATTACACCTACTCTAAGCCCCCTAATAAAATAACAAAGCCCCCCAAAATAAAAAAATGCCCTACCCAATTCTAAATTAAAAAAGTTCAAAGCTCTTTTACCTTACCAGCCCTGAACAGGGCCCTTTGTGGGGCATGCCCCAATAAATTCAGCTCTTTTGCCTGTAAAAAAACACATACAGTACCCCCCCCCAACATTACAACCCACCACCCACATACCCCTAATCTAACCCAAACCCCCCTTAAATAAACCTAACACTAAGCCCCTGAATATCTTCCTACCTTATCTTCACCTCACCGGGTATCACCGATCGGTCCTGGCTCCAAAATCTTCATCCAACCCAAGCGGGGGCTGGCGATCTATAATCCTGCGGCTGAAGAGGTCCAGAAGAGGCTCCAAAGTCTTCATCCTATCTGGGAAGAAGAGGCGATTCAGACCTGCAACCATCTTGATCCAAGCGGCATCTTCTATCTTAATCCGATGAGGAACGGCTCCATCGTGAAGACCTCCAGCGCAGATCAATCTTCTTCCGACGACGTCCAACTGAAGAATGACGGTTCCTTTAAGGGACGTCATCCAAGATGGCGTCCCTCGAATTCCGATTGGCTGATAGGATTCTATCAGCCAATCGGAATTAAGGTAGGAAAATTCTGATTGGCCATCTTGGATGACGTCCCTTAAAGGAACCGTCATTCTTCAGTTGGATGTCGTCGGAAGAAGATTGATCCGCGCTGGAGGTCTTCACGATGGAGCCGTTCCTCATTGGATGAAGATAGAAGATGCCGCTTGGATCAAGATGGTTGCCGGTCTGGATCGCCTCTTCTTCCCGGATAGGATGAAGACTTTGGAGCCTCTTCTGGACCTCTTCAGCCGCAGGATTATGGATCGCCAGCCCCCACTTGGGTTGGATGAAGATTTTGGAGCCAGGACGGATCGGTGTGATACCCGGCGAGGTGAAGATAAGGTAGGAAAATCTTCAGGGGCTTAGTGTTAGGTTTATTTAAGGGGGGTTTGGGTTAGATTAGGGGTATGTGGGTGGTGGGTTGTAATGTTGGGGGGGGTATTGTATGTGTTTTTTTACAGGGTAAAGAGCTGAATTCTTTGGGGCATGCCCCCCAAAGGGCCCTGTTCAGGGCTGGTAAGGTAAAAGAGCTTTGAACTTTTGTAATTTAGAATAGGGTAGGGCATTTTTTTATTTTGGGGGTCTTTGTTATTTTATTAGGGGGCTTAGAGTAGGTGTAATTAGTTTAAAATTGTTGTAATATTTTTCTAATGTTTGTAAATATTTTTTTATTTTTTGTAACTTAGTTCTTTTTTATTTTTTGTACTTTAGTTAGTTTATTTAATTGTAGTTTTTTGTAGGTATTGTATTTAATTCATTTATTGATAGTGTAGTGTTAGGTTTAATTGTAACTTAGGTTAGGATTTATTTTACAGGTAAATTTGTAATTATTTTAACTATTTTAGCTATTAAATAGTTCTTAACTATTTAATAGCTATTGTACCTGGTTAAAATAAATACAAAGTTAACTTTAAAATAAATATAAATCCTAAAATAGCTATAATATAATAATAATTTATATTGTAGCTATATTAGGATTTATTTTACAGGTAAGTATTTAGCTTTAAATAGGAATAATTTATTTAATAAGAGTTAATTTATTTCGTTAGATTTAAATTATATTTAACTTAGGGGGGTGTTAGTGTTAGACTTAGCGTTAGGGGTTAATACATTTATTAGAATAGCGGTGAGCTCCAGTCGGCAGATTAGGGGTTAATGTTTGAAGTTAGGTGTCGACGATGTTAGGGAGGGCAGATTAGGGGTTAATACTATATATTATAGGGTTATTGAGGCGGGAGTGAGGCGGATTAGGGGTTAATAACTTTATTATAATAGCGGTGCGGTCCGCTCGGCAGATTAGGGGTTAATAAGTGTAGGCAGGTGGAGGCGACGTTGTGGGGGGCAGATTAGGGGATAATAAATATAATATAGGGGTCGGCGGCGTTAGGGGCAGCAGATTAGGGGTACATAGGGATAATGTAAGTAGCGGCGGGTTTACGGAGCGGCAGATTAGGGGTTAAAAAAATATGCAGGGGTCAGCGATAGCGGGGGCGGCAGATTAGGGGTTAATAAGTGTAAGGTTAGGGGTGTTTAGACTCGGGGTACATGTTAGAGTGTTAGGTGCAGACATAGGAAGTGTTTCCCCATAGCAAACAATGGGGCTGCGTTAGGAGCTGAACGCGGCTTTTTTGCAGGTGTTAGGTTTTTTTTCAGCTCAAACAGCCCCATTGTTTTCTATGGGGGAATCGTGCACAAGCACGTTTTTGATGCTGGCCGCGTCCGTAAGCACCGCTGGTATCGAGAGTTAATGTTGCGGTAAATATGCTATACGCTCCTTTTTTGGAGCCTAACGCAGCCATTCTGTGAACTCTAAATACCAGCGGTATTTAAAAGGTGCAGCCAGAAAAAAGCCAGCGTAGCTAACGCACCCCTTTGGCCGCAGAACTCTAAATCTAGGCGTAAGTTTCAAACAGATTGCTATTATTAAGACCCAGCCTCCGTCAGGTAGGCGCTTTGGCCATACTCCTAACAAAGGCAAAGAGAATGACTGAGGATTATGGGTAAGGAAAGTTACACTTAACAGCTTTGCTGGGGTGCACTTTGCCCCCTCCTGCTGGCCAAGAGTTGAATTCC
This sequence comes from Bombina bombina, assembly GCF_027579735.1. Taxonomy (NCBI): domain Eukaryota; kingdom Metazoa; phylum Chordata; class Amphibia; order Anura; family Bombinatoridae; genus Bombina; species Bombina bombina. The sequence continues at coordinate 1,515,784,049 of NC_069499.1, read as the reverse complement.
CACTAGTAATTGTAATGATGTTGTGGACTCTCCATGCCATAGGAAAGAAAACTGCTTTGTATATTACATCGTCACTTTTGCATCACTGACTCCAGTAGTTTGCAGCTTGAGTCCAAGACTTTACCTATGTGTTTAAAGGGACATTTACTGTAAAAATTTCTACCCTTTCATGTGTCCTCCAATGATACATTTTATCTGCAGGAGTATTTTCTTTTCTTTTGCATTTTGCTTATTTACCTTACAGCCACAATCATTTTTAAATACACTGTCTTAAGACCGCTGCTTCTTAACTGTTGTTTCCAGTGAGCCTGAAGGCGCGCACAGAAACAGCTGCATTGGGGCCGATTGACAGCTTGCTAAATTGACCCCAATGCAACTGTTGCCGTGTGAGCCTTCAGGCTCACCGGAAATAGCAGTTAAGAAACAGAGGTCTTAAGACTGCTACTCCTTAACTCGTACGCCTCCTCTGAGGCTGCGGACATCAATCTGCGCGATCGTATACAGTCGGATTGATTGACACCCTCTGCTAGTGGCTGCAAATCTGCAGGGGGCGGCATTGCACAAGCAGTTCACCAGAACTGCATGTGCAATATTAAATGCAGACAGCATATGCTGTCGGCATTCAGCGATGTCTGTTGGACATGATCCGCTGAGCGGATCATGTCGGACAGACACTTGATAAATCGGTCCCCATGTTTGTGCTTAGCATGGAGGCACGACTCCTATAAAAACCTGATCATGCAGGCACAACCTCTTTTGAAGGTCTCCTAGGCAGATACAATGTTACAGAGGGGTTACACTTTACAGTTTCAGTTATGTTAAAGGGATATGAAGCAAAACATTTTTAGTTTTAGCCAGAGCAGGCGGACAGGTTATGGAGCAGCGGTCTTTAGAAAGCACGTGGCATCAAGCTTCGTACGGAGCTTGATAAATTGACCCCATAGCATACAATTTCTAATAACTTTTCAATTTACTTATATAATAAAATTAGCTTTTTCTGTTGGTATCCTTTGTTGAAGGAGCTGCAATGTACTAGTAGGATATAGCTGAACAAATTAAGGATTAGATTACAAATGTATCGTGCTAACTGTTGCAGATGAGGGAAAGAGGTTTATTGAGGACTTTTGCTCACAAATTGGAAGTAGGGTTCTGATTTGAGTTGAAAGTAAACGTGTTCACTTGAGCAAAATAAAATTTAATGCACGTCCGTATGGCAAGACATCAGAGCTCTGGTTAACTGCTAGTTGAGACAAAAAAGTTGCACAAAACACATCAAAAATACATTTAAAAGTGCAGCTACTTTCATAATAACACTATCTAATAAAAAAAATTGAAATAAAAAGTTATAAGAACTCAAAGAATTGAGGTCTCAGGTGTTAGAAAAAAAGCCAGGCAAAGGACTTTAATGTAGATATGTACAGTATGCATGTCTAGGAATGTGTATATATATATATATATATATATATATATATATATATATATATATATATATATATATATATATATATATATATATATATATATATACGTTTATATGTGTGAACTTATGTATTTATAATTGTATATATGTATTTACAAACATATATACACATATAAACACATAAATACATATGCATACATACATTTATAGACATAGATATGAGTGCATTGGAGAACTTTACAAGTAGCTGAAAACATGTAAAAGCATATTTATGCAATATTCCTATTTAACAAAGTGTTTAACTATGTATTTAATGTAAATAGTTCACATTCCAATGTTCTACTCTTTCCTCAAACCCTAAACGACTCTTATCCACCTTTAACTCTCTCCTCTACCCACCTGCTCCCCTCCCGCCCCCCCCCCCATCTGTCTTCAGAGCTCAAGTCCTGGCAGACTACTTTTTACACAGAACACGTACTATCCGAAGCAACATCCCAACACCAACCTGCAATATTCCAACAATAGGCCGAGTTATTCCCTCTGCCACCCTCTGCATCTTCCATCCAGCCAATGAGAATGAAGTTTCTTCCTTACTATCTTCCTCACGTCTCACTACCTGCCCGCTCGACCCTATCCCTTCCCATCTAATACCCTCATTCCTGCTCTTAACCGATCTCTCTCTATTGGGAATTCCCATCTTCTTTCAAACATGCAAAAGTCACTCTCATAATCAAAAAACCCTCCCTCGACCCTAATGCTCCTGAAAGCTATTGCCCCATATCACTGCTTCCACTAACATCAAAACTCCTTGGAAAACTAGTTTACAATCACCTAACCCACTTCCTGACCACCAACACCTTGCATGACCCCCTGCAATCTGGATTCCGCCCCAAACACTCAACTGAGACTATACAAAAACAGGAGGAGAGTAGCACGGACAAGATTCAAATGCAGAGTACCAGTTTAATAATAAAACACACATAAATAACAAACTCACAAGATAGATGATAAAACGAGCACATTGACTGCAAATGCCATCATAGACTCCACAATTTGGATACAATCCAGTACAAGTATCCACTGGCCGTTGTATCTGTGGTCCGTGAGAAAAGTAACTCCAAGCAAAGTAGTTTGTAGGTGTTATCCGGTAAAGTTCTTTACCGCTTGCCGCTCATAGAGATTCCGCTCTGGAAGTTGGAAAGAACGCGCCCTCGGCTAGGCCAATCGGAAACCTCTATGCAGCGAGGATCTATAATTGCCTCATAGGGACAAAAATGCTGTGCAAAGACTTCTACGCGTTTTGTCCCGATCGACGGGACTTTGTCAAGAAATTATCTTGTTGTGGGCATTCTGGAATAATCCATAATAAGAGGAGCTGCAGGACTGCATAGATTCACCTATATGTCCAATTGGAGTGAGTATTGGATTCTTACCAACAGCAGACTTATTCTATTCACATATGCCCTATTGATGGACTATATACATTGAGCCCTGGTTTTGTTATTATTGTTTTTTTTTATACACTGGATGCTCATATGTAGTAGTGTGTATTGTTGTAATCTTCTATATTTGTATTTGTGCACTTTTGACTATATTCTAGCACTCAGAGCGCTACTTTTTGTGTGTTTACATATAACCTATTTTATACACTCAACTCAGACTGCCCTTACCAAGGTTACTAATGATCTTCTCTCTGCTAAAAATATTGGCCACTATCTATACTCATTTTACTTGACCTCTCAGCTGCCTTTTACACAGTTAACCACCCCCTCCTCCTACAGACCCTTAGCTCTTTTGGCCTCTGTGACACTTCTCTTTCTTGGATTCACTCTTATCTTTCTCACAGGTCTTTTTCTGTGACATTTGCCAGGAACTCCCCCTCTTCAATGCCTGTTCGAGTACCTCAAGGATCTGTTCTGGGTCCTCTACTCTTCCGCATTTATACATCTTTAAACGTATCAACAGTTATGGCTTCAAATATCACCTCTATGTTGATGACACCCAGATCTACCTCTCCACTCCTGCTCTCTCTCCCTCTGTCCTTTCTCATGTCAATGACTGCTTATCTGGTATTTTTTCCTTGATGGCCTCTCACCACCTAAAGATTAACATGTCCAAGACTGAGCTCCTTCTAATCCCCCCTCCAAGCTCTATGCCGACTTCTGACTTCTCTATCCCTGTCGGCGGCATCACCATTTCCCTATCGCTCCAACTCCGCTGCCTCTGAGTTACACTTTACTCAAATCTATCCTTCGTCCCCCACATCCAATCGCTTTCTACATCCTGCCACAACCACCTATGCAATATTTCCAAGATTTGTCATTTTCTGAGCACTAACACCACAAAGCAAATAATCCACTCCCTTTTATTTCTCCAGCCTGCCCACTAAGATTTAACAATGATCTTCTCCTTGCATCTTTGACTATCACCTCTTGCAATTATAGACTGCAGGACTTCTGTGCAGCACCTACCCTCTGGAACACTTTTCCTTGTGCTGTCAGGCTTTGCCCTAATCTTTCTTCCTTTAAATGCTCCCTGAAGATTTTTTTGTTCAGAGAAGCCTACCACTCAAATCAATAATAAATTAATTTCACTTACCTAACAACATTTCCCACATCTAACTCTGCATTAACATCTTTCTCAATCTAGCAGACTTCTACTCCTGTTTCTCAACCTCCTACCCTTCTAGATTGTAAGTTCCCATGGGAATAGGGCCCTCAATTCCTCCTGTATGTGTTTGTGAATTTTGTCCTGTCTCTTACAAGTTTTATATTGTTTTATTTACATGTATTGTACCCATGGACAGTGCTGCGGAATATGTTGGCGAATCATAAATAAAGTATAATAATAAGTATTTATAAAAACATATTCCTATATATACAGTATATATCTGTTTATTTCTATACCTATATATAATCATCTATAGATATATGTATAGAAATATATTGTACCAAAATGCCATCAGACTTATGTAGAAATATGTATTTATGAATAAATAGAACATATTCCTCTATGTGAAGAACATTGGAATGTGACATATAAATATTTCATGTTGGGTTAGCTCAATTGAGAAAACGTGATCAGGTTTGCATGACTTGTTGATTGTTAGACCCCCCCCCCATTTTTCACGCTCCATTGAAGTCTATGGGGTAATACATTAATGCGGTTGCAAATTTGCAATATTCAAAGTTCAGCTTTTTGTGCTTGTCGGTCTAGCCCTCATGCAAAAACTTTTTACTTTCATCTTGTAATATGCTAGTTTCCAGACGAGTGCAAAAAGCCGAACTTTTAGTGGAGTTAATACCCAAGCGGGAGCGCAAACTACTGTGCCACTCATAATTTAGCTCTATGTGAGCCAATGACAAGAGACATATATGTGCAGCCACCAATCACCAACTAGTTCCCAGTATGCATTGCTGCTCCTGAGCCTACCTAAGTAACCTTTTCTACAAAGAGAATAAAACAAATTCGATCATTTGAATAAAGTGGAGAGTTGTTTAAATTTGCATGTTTTTAAAGTTTAATTTTGACTGACAGGTGCTCAGCCTGAAAAGATAGGTGAAATGAGCCTTAATGAATTTTGAACCTGTTCCTGAAGAATACAAGAATAAAGACATAACTTTGATAACAGAATTAAATTGGATTGTACTCTCTACTAAAATCATAAAAGATTAATTGCTGCTCCTACATATGATAACAATTTATGAGTACAATATCCATTTAAGCCTTTAAGTATTTTACTTGCAGAACTCTGTCTATTCCAATAAATTCATTGCAAAGGATAAAGTTATTAATGCTAATAAAGTTAAATTAAACTAATTACAGGAAGAAGAAATTATTGTGATGAACAATAGAATTTGTTTAGAAATTTGAGCTTGCAGATTTTTATTAGCAAGCAGCAAGGTCTTTATCTGTCATGTAAATTCATTTTGTAGCTGTCTGCAGAGAGAAAAATTGTTTTAGTTCTACCAATGTCTTTTTAACAATTAAAACAATCCTCTATTTTGTAAAAATGTAAAATGTTCTTATCTTTTTCATTGTTTTCATTGAATTGTTAATGGAATAATAATTTAGTCTACATTTACTTAAAGTGGCAGACATTTCTAAATTAATCTTTCGTGGTTCAGAGTATGCAATTTTAAATAACTTTCCAATTCTATTATCAGATTTGCATTGTTATATTTCTATCCTTTGTTAAACATTACTGGAATATAGGAAGCATATAGACTATGAGCCAGATTACAAGTGGAGCGCAAAATATCACTTACGCATGTGCGATATTTGCAAATGTGCAATGGTATTACAAGTTAGGTGCAATGCGAACAGGCACAGAAGCATTGCGCTCATGAGAACGCACTTCCATAGGCTCCGATGGGAGCCTCGTTCTCCTGTCATGAGACACGGCATGAGAACCTAGCTCAGTGAAAGGTGTAAGTCGCATGATGGGCATCAAATTTAAATATCTATGTTTATGAATATATACATACTGTATATATTTATTTGTTTATATGTGTATATATATATATATATATATGTATTAACACATAAATATATATGTATATAAGCAGTATATAAGGTATATATTTATAGAGAACACACAGTTCCCCACAGAGCACGATGTAAAGGCACTTTTGAGTGCCGTTTTTTCCTAACACCCCACACCTGCTCACTTTAACCCTAACTGCTTTGTGCAGTTTCTTTTTATTTAAAAAAAATGCTACCATTTTTTCTTTAATAAAATTAACAATAGACTTAAATTTGGGGCAAATTTTGAAAATCAATCAGAGATCTGATCTCTGGTTAATTTTTGGAGTGCTAATTGCTACCTCGAGCTCGTGGTAGCAATAACCAACCACTTGTCTATTTTCCCGTTTATGGGCGCGCAATAAATTAGCGTTCCATTTGTAATCTAGCCTTATATAACCAAAAGTATGTGGAAACCCCTGCTAGTTATTGTGTTCAGGTGTCTGGTCACGCCCATTTCTAGCAGGTGCATAAAATAAAAACACATAGCCATGAAATATCTATAGACAAACACTGGCAGTAAAATGGGACAAACAGTTCAGGGTGTCATCCTCCTATGTAGGTGCGCTCAGGGAACAAACAAAGGTGGTAATCGACGGCTTCCAAAATCGTAGAAACCAGGCTGCTCTTCCGATATAGACAAGGTAAGTAGTATCTGTAGCGAAGGAAAGAAGGCGCCAAATAGGGTGATATCGCTACAAACAAATATAGTGGCAAAGTAATAAAGAATATTGCTCACAAGCCAAGCGGCACTGAATTGTGCCTTCACAAGCGGACCGGGACCTCAGCGTCGCCCGGAAGACCAACCAAGGCAAAATCCAATCGATGGTCAGGAACACGCTACCGACAGCCAATCAGGGCCCGAGGCGGCAACACACCTTCCTTTCAAAACCTACGGGTCTCTACACTCCCAGCTGGGAATAGATGATACACCGCAGGTGCCGGGAAATAACTCCAGTTCCTTTTTCACAAAATTTGGGTTACCATACTTCTGAAATTCCTGGAAGTGAAGGGGTTAGTTAGCTGGCAAGGGTTGGAGTATTCTAGTGTAAGGATTACCCTCCAAAGTGTCCTGACCATCGATTGGATTTTGCCTTGGTTGGTCTTCCGGGCGACGCTGAGGTCCCGGTCCGCTTGTGAAGGCACAATTCAGTGCCGCTTGGCTTGTGAGTAATATTCTTTATCACTTTGCCACTATATTTGTTTGTAGTGATATCACCCTATTTGGCGCCTTCTTTCCTTCGCTACAGTAAAATGGGAGCTCAGTTCAGTTTAGGATGCCACCTTTGCCACAATAAATTTGTGGAATTTCTGCCCTACTATATCTGCAAGTGCTATTATTGTGAAGGGGAAGCATCTGAGTAGCAACAGCCCAGCCACAAAGTGGTAGACAACGCAAACTCACAGAGTGGTGCTGTGTGTCAGGTAGGGATGAATAAATGTTTTGCAAAAGTTTTGCAACATTCAAAAAATGAATCGAATTTTAATACATTCGTTCATTTCAAATTTCAAATGTTTTTACAACATTCTAACATTCTCTCTAATATAATCGTATTTCTAAGTGTTTTTTTTTAAATTTAATATTTGATTCAAATTATGCAATATTCAAATTTAAAAAAATTGAATCAATATATTTGGAATTGTATTTCTAATGCTATGTTTGAATGTAATATCCGAATTATGCAATATTCAAAATAAAAACATTCTGATATTTTTATATCTATTATGTATCAATTTAATAAATTCCCTACCACATGAACTAATGAACTTCTGAATAGTATTTGTTAAATCGAATGTAACATTCGAAATTTTGAATGTGGATACTCAATCTCATTATGAACATTCAAAAACTAAAGTAACGTTAAAAAAAACGGAAATAACATTTGATTACTGAATTGGATGTATTTTAATTCTTAGCAACATTCGACTGTCCAAAAATAATGTCCACGCGACTATTCGTTTTACCAAATCCCAATTGCCAATCCCTAGGTTCATGAAATGGGTTTCCATTACCGAGTACACAACCCTCACATCAACATGTGCAATGGCAAGCCTTGGCTGGAGTGGTGTAATGCAGTGTTTCTCAACCATCAAGCCAGGTTTTCATTATAGCTGAAGCAGTGCATGGGTGAAGTAATCAGCTGTTACTAAACCTGCTCACACCCATCAGCTGATTATTTCACCTGTGCACTGGTTCAGCTATAATGAAAACCTGGCCTGTTGGGGGTACTTGATCACTATGGTTGAGAAACAATGGTGTAAAAAATGCCACTACTGGACTCTGGAGTGAGGAATCACACTGTACTATCTGGCAGTCTGATGAAATAATCTGGGGGTGCTAAATGCCAAGAAAACACTAACTACAAGAATGGACAGTGCCTATTGAAAAATGGATAATGGTCTGGGGCTGTTTTGTTTAGAGTTGAACTAAGCCCCTTAGTTCCAGTAAAGGGTCATATTAAAGGGACATTAAACATCTCAATATATTAATATAAATGGTTTAATTACATGCAGTAAAACAACTTTGTGGTATACTTTAATTATTTATTTCATTCTTCGTGCCTGTAATTTGTGCATTTTGTGAGTTTTCCAATTCATGTTAAACATAGAAGTGCAGACACATTTAAATTCCACACAGTCATGGGTTGCACACTCTAGAAAGCCATTTCTAACCATTTCTAATTGGCCTCAGCAGAAAAGGTAACAAGTTACAATATGGCGGTAGTAATTAGCTCAAATTAACCATTTCTAAAAGTGCCCCAAATGCCCTCAAAATAGAGGGCATTATGTTTTTTTTTATTTTAAAAAAATAAAAATGTAGCATTTTCTTTTAATGCAAAAAAAACTGCACTAGGCAGTTTTGGGGCATTAAAGTTGGCAGGAGTGGGGTGTTAAGAAAAAAACGGCACTGAAAACTGCCTTTACATTGCGCTCTATGGGGACTATGTGTTTCCAGTAAATATATATGTATATGCCTATATGCATATATATTTAAAAATGCTGCAATCGCTGCACTACTTACCCCCTTTGCTGTGCTTAGGTTCTGATGCGTCCCACTGGAGTCTATGGAAGCACGCTCTTATGAGCGCAATGCTTCCTAACAATACAAACGTGAGCTTGCGCTTGCATTGCATTTAACTTGTAATACCAGCACACATTAGCATGTGCTAGTATTACTCAGTGGAGCGCTAATATATTTAGCGGTCCATTTGTATTCTATCCCTTAGTGTTTAGTGTCTCTTTAATGCTAAGAGATTGGGTGCTTTCAACTTGTGGCAACAGTTTGGGGAAGACCCGTTCCTGTTCCAGCATAAGTTTGCCCCTGTGAGCAAATCAAGGTCCACAAAGACATGATCTGAAAAGGTTTCCATTTTTAAAAAAATGAAATAAAAATGCATTGCACTGGGGTTTTCTTTCAATGGACATCCCAGCCATAATTGAAATCCGCATGCATGCATTTCAGTTTGAATAGAGGCATTTTTGTAATATACATGAAATAATAATAAAATTTTAATACATGAGGATAGAATCAGAATTCTTTGTTGAAGAAATAACAATGCACATGGGTGAGCCAATCACACAAGGCATCTATGTGCAGCCACCAATCAGCAGCTACTGAGCCTATCTAGATATGCTCTTCAGCAAAACTTATCAAGAGAATGAAGCAAATTAGATAATAAAAGTTAATTAGAAAGTTAATTAAATTTGAATCATGAAAAAAAATTGTGTTCAGTGACCCTTTAATCTTAAAAATATAAGTGTAGTATTATTTTTTTAAAAATAAAATAAAATACAGTAGCATCTTAATAACAGCACAAAGCAGTTTTAATGACTTAAAGTGAGGGAATGCGCTCTAATGGAACTGTGTATTCCCTGCAAATATATATGTATATGCTTATATAAAAATATATTTATGTATTTATACACATATAAACACATAAATATATACGTATATGCTTATATAAAATATATTTATGTATTTATACACATATAAACACATAAATATATACGTATATGCTTATATAAAAATATATTTATGTATTTATACACATATAAACACATAAATATATATGTATATGCTTATATAAAAATATATTTATGTATTTATACACATATAAACACATAAATATATATGTATATGCTTATATAAAAATATATTTATGTATTTATACACATATAAACACATAAATATATATGTATATGCTAATATAAATATATATTTATGTATTTATACACATATAAACACATAAATATATATATGTATATGCTAATATAAATATATATTTATGTATTTTTACACATATAAACACATAAATATATATGTATATGCTTATATAAAAATATATTTATGTATTTATACACATATAAACACATAAATATATACGTATATGCTTATATAAAAATATATTTATGTATTTATACACATATAAACACATAAATATATACTTATATGCTTATATAAAAATATATTTATGTATTTATACACATATATATACGTAAATATATATGTATATGCTTATATAAAAATATATTTATGTATTTATACACATATAAACACATAAATATATATGTATATGCTTATATAAAAATATATTTATGTATTTATACACATATAAACATATAAATATATATGTATATGCTTATATAAAAATATATTTATGTATTTATACACATATAAACACATAAATATAAATGTATATGCTAATATAAATATATATTTATGTATTTTTACACATATAAACACATAAATATATATGTATATGCTTATATAAAAATATATTTATGTATTTATACACATATAAACACATAAATATATATGTATATGCTAATATAAAAATATATTTATGTATTTTTACACATATAAACACATAAATATATATGTATATGCTTATATAAAAATATATTTATGTATGTATACACATATAAACACATAAATATATATGTATATGCTCATATACAGTACATATATATTTACCCTTGCTGCCCATTGCTACGCAACTTACCCCCTTCACTGTGTTAGATTCTGTGCCCTGCATGACGGTGTCAGAACGAGCCTCACATTGTAGCCTATGGAAGTGAGCTCTCATGATATTATAATACCAGCACACAATTGCTTGAGCTAGTATTACAAGTGGAGCGTAAATATTGCACTCACAGAAGCACAATTTGGGGCTCCACTCGTAATCTGGCCCAATATCAACAATATTTTTAAAGTAAATTTTGCTCCCACTTTGTGTATAAAAGGGGATGTGTGGAAACTAACATTTGCATTAATGAAAACACAATGAAATTCTGCCTGTGGTTGGCTCTGCAGCAGTCTAAACTTTCCTAAACAAACGTACTATACATAGCAGAGGGGATAATGAAATAGATGCTGACATGCAGACAGTAGAATAAATACTTGAGCTGTGCACCAGCATGTTGACTTACACAGCGCCAATGCCAAACACATCGTGTCTCTTGGCTCCGATTCATACACTTTGCAAGACAGTTTGGGGTCTAAATATATTTGTGCTTCAAACCTACCAAGTAATTAATTATAACTCGCAGTCAGCTCCATTCAGAGATATTGATATAAAAATATAATCTGTTGCTCCTTTTAATATACAATGTTTGCCTGATTTAGCATTGTTCACCCTATATTGCAATTCATTAAAGTCTGCTGTGAAAAAAAACACTTTATGCAGCTTGTATTTTGCTTTGATTTCTATGACATTCAAAAGCATTAGAAGAGATGCTGTTTGAATGAGTTAAAGGGCCATTAAAGTGATAAGATTACATGCCCTAATTCATTAGAGAATATAATTTTATCACTAGCGATACCGCAACACTATGGGCTAGAGGAGCGCAAAAAATGTGGTGGTGTGTTAACAGTTACGCGTGAGCAATAAAGTTTTTTTCGCTCATATTACAAGTTGAAAATAAATGTGATCGCCTGAGCACAATTGAAATTAACGCACGTCAGGTTAGCGCGACCTCAGAGCTCTGGTTGACTGTTTTGCGAAACAAAAAAGTTTTAACAAAACACATCAAAAATTACAAAGTACAGTTACACTCATAATAACTTTAATAAAAATTATTAATAAAAAATTGTAAAAGAAAAGTTATAAGTGCTCAAAGATATGAGATCTCAGGTGTCAAAGGGCTTTAACATAAAGATAGATACATATACATGTCTAAAGATGTATATGTATGTATATATGTATGTGTGTGTGTGTGTGTGAACATACAGTATGTATTTACTTATATATGTATATATGTATTTACAGACATATATATATATATATATAGGCAAAAAATTGGTGTATGCGCACTCTCACCAACGTTCAGCAACTACCAGGGTGCTATACGGTGTATGATAGAAAAGCAAAAAAGAAGCACTCACTGGATTTTCATCAAAAAGTGACCAGAAATTTAATGTAGTTTGTGACGTTTCGGGACAACAACAGAGTCAGAGGAAGGGACTGTTGTTGTCCCGAAACGTCACAAACTACATTAAATTTCTGGTCACTTTTTGATGAAATCCAGTGAGTGCTTCTTTTTTGCTTTTCTATATATATATATATATATATATATATATATATATATATATATATATATATATATATATATATATATATATATATATACACATATAAACACAAAAATACATATGTATACATACATAGGCATATCTAGAAGTGCATTGGAGCATATTGTAATTAAGTAAATTTAAACATGTAAAATCATATTTATGCAATATTAATTTTAAATAAAGGTTTTAACTATGTATTTACTGTAAATATTTCACATTCCAATGTTCTTCACATAGTAGAATATTATTTATAAAAATAAATATTTCTATAAGCACAGTATTGCTAAGGGAGAGCTTTCAGTTCAGCTAGAAAAGAGCTAGCCGTATAAAAGCACAAAACTCTTGAAGGCAAGTAGTATCGGTCCCTACAATCAACAAGGCATGCAGGGATAGTATCCACTTATATCCAACACTTCCAGATAATCTAGCTAACGCTCATTGCGAATGTTTAAAATATTTGCTTCATTTATCTATAGTTTGCTTGAAGGATGCTTGCTATGGTTTTAAAGAATTTGTCCCATGCCGCTTGTACTTCTGTTGAAAATTCGTGTGTGGGAAGTTAGCAGCCATGACCTGCATGATACATTTCCAGCACCTATTTTCAGGTTTGGAGCATGTAGGTAAGTGATATTGACCAAGGCTTCTTCTAGGTCATCCAGATGTTTTGTTGCTTCTCCAATTGCTGCAAGGAGCTTTGCGCTAAGGGAACGGAGATCAGAAGTGCCAGGATTCTGGTCTAAGTCTTTCAAAAGGACCTGGATCTGAGGACAGGACCACCTAAGTCTGTCTAGAGCATCAGCCCCATAAAATGTTAAGTTTTTTAGACAATTTAGCCTAGAGGGACACAATTGCAGTCTTCTCCTCCTCTGTACACTCCATCTTGCTTGTGTGTTGGTTTCAGCTGCACATAGATATATAAATAGATAGATAGATACATTTTTGCAAAAAAATTATCATATATATAGAAAGAGATTTGCATTTATGAATAAATAGAACATATTCTTCTATGTGAAGAACATTGGAATATGATATATTTATATTTTCATGTCGGGTAAACAAACATTTTCCAACATGCGATCGGGTTTGTTCGCGAGTAGGGTGTTAAGGTTTTTTCCACTTTTTTCTGCTGCATTGACAACTATGGAGGGAGTTGGTTATCGTGTGCGCAATATTCTAAGTTCGGCTTTTTATGCTTGACGGGTTAACGTGCAAGTGAAAATAGTTTACCATTAATACGAGCACAACCAGACGCAGAAAAAGAGCTTAGTTCGAGCACAAAAAGCACAAAAAGGCAGCAGCATTTGTCCAAATGAAGTACATTTACTTTAGGGGTGCAGAGAGCAAAAAAACACAACGTTTTGGGATTCAACCATTAATCATGTGAGCATTCTGGGTATTACATGCACACCTACTAATACCCAAAAGGGTAAACAATTACCAGGTGCATACATTTAATGAGTACATACAACCCCCTAAATAAGTTCTCTGGCCCTTAATTAGAATAAAAAACATTATACATATTTTTTTTAGTACTAAAACAACTAAAAACTTTTTTAAAAATACACGTGCATATTATTCTCAGGTTAATATTTGCTTTAAGACATCATTTAATTTATAATTTATTTAGGGCTATTCTGCATGTCAGATACCACGGGTGCACTAAATGCCTCACATAATAAACCACAATGCCGATAGTACACTAAGCAAGTGCTGAGCAAGAAATTGATGTTAAATCAAGGATTTGTAAAGCAGAAGTCCTCTGGACATGAAACTGACTTCCTGCTGCTGGAGCATAGTGAAAGCTAACGCATGTGTCTCCTAGCAACCACTAGCCTTCCAGTAAGACCACAGCCCTCTTGTAGGGCTGTGAAAGGAAGTAACAAGCCATGTACAAATTAATCTAAAAAAAATAAATAAATAAAAGGTAAAATCATTTTAAAATAATGAATAATACATATCGCAAATATTTATATTAAGTATAATGCACTTAGGCCTAGATTTAGAGTTGGGCGGTAGCCGTGAAAACCAGCGTTAGAGGCTCCTAACGCTGGTTTTGGGCTACCGCCGGTATTTAGAGTCAGTCAGGAAAGGGTCTAACGCTCACTTTCCAGCCGCGACTTTTCCATACCGCAGATCCCCTTACGTCATTTGCGTATCCTATCTTTTCAATGGGATCTTTCTAACGCTGGTATTTAGAGTCGTGGCTGAAGTGAGCGTTAGAAATCTAACGACAAAACTCCAGCAGAAAAAAGTCAGTAGTTAAGAGCTTTCTGGGCTAACGCCGGTTCATAAAGCTCTTAACTACTGTGCTCTAAAGTACACTAACACCCATAAACTACCTATGTACCCCTAAACCGAGGTCCCCCCACATCGCCTCCACTCTAATAAAATTTTTTAACCCCTAATCTGCTGACCGCCACCTACGTTATCCTTATGTACCCCTAATCTGCTGCCCCTAACACTGCCGACCCCTATATTATATTTATTAATCCCTAACCTGCCCCCTACAACGTCGCCGCCAGCTACCTACAATAATTAACCCCTAATCTGCCGACCGCAAAGCGCCGCCACCTACGTTATCCTTATGTACCCCTAATCTGCTGCCCCTAACACCGCCGACCCCTATATTATATTTATTAACCCCTAATCTGCCCCCCTCAACGTCGCCTCCACCTGCCTACACTTATTAACCCCTAATCTGCCGAGCGGACCGCACCGCTACTATAATAAAGTTATTAACCACTAATCCGCCTCACTCCCGCCTCAATAACCCTATAATAATAGTATTAACCCCTAATCTGCCCTCCCTAACATCGCCGACACCTAACTTCAATTATTAACCCCTAATCTGCCGACCGAATCTCGCCGCTACTGTAATAAATAGATTAACCCCTAAAGCTAAGTCTAACCCTAACACTAACACCCCCCTAAGTTAAATATAATTTAAATCTAACGAAATTAATTTACTCTTATTAAATAAATTATTCCCATTTAAAGCTAAATACTTACCTGTAAAATAAACCCTAATATAGCTACAATATAAATTATAATTATATTATAGCTATTTCAGGATTTATATTTATTTTACAGGCAACTTTGTAATTATTTTAACCAGGTACAATAGCTATTAAATAGTTAAGAACTATTTAATAGCTAAAATAGTTAAAATAATTACAAAATTACCTGTAAAATAAATCCTAAGCTAAGTCACAATTAAACCTAACACTACACTATCAATAAATTAATTAAATAAAATACCTACAATTACCTACAATTAAACCTAACACTACACTATCAATAAATTAATTAAATACAATATCTGCAAATAAATACAATGAAATACAATGAAAATAAATACAATGAAATAAACTAAAACAATACAATGAAATAAACTAAAGTACAAAAAATAAAAAAGAACTAAGTTACAAAAAATAAAAAAATATTTACAAACATTAGAAAAATATTACAACAATTTTAAACTAATTACACCTACTCTACAAAGACCCCCAAAATAAAAAAATGCCCTACCCTATTCTAAATTACAAAAGTTCAAAGCTCTTTTACCTTACCAGCCCTGAAAAGGGCCCTTTGCGGGGCTGAAGAGTGACGTCCATCCTCGGGCTGAAGTCTGGATCCAAGCGGTGGCTGAAGAAATCCATCATCAGGCTGAAGTCTTGATCCAAGCAGGCGCTGAAGAAGTCCATCATCGGGATGAAGTCTTCTATGAAGCAGCATCTTCAATCTTCTTTCTTCCGGAGCCATCATCTTCCAGCCGACGCGGAACATCCTCTTCTACCGACGCCTACTCGCCAAATGACGGTTCCTTTAAATGACGTCATCCAAGATGGCGTCCGTCGAATTCCGATTGGCTGATAGGATTCTATCAGCCAATAGGAATTAAGGTAGGAAAATTCTGATTGGCTGATGGAATCAGCCAATCAGAATCAAGTTCAATCCGATTGGCTGATCCGATCAGCCAATCAGATTGAGCTCGCATTCTATTGGCTGATCGGAACAGCCAATAGAATGCAAGCTCAATCTGATTGGCTGATCGGATCAGCCAATCGGATTGAACTTGATTCTGATTGGCTGATTCCATCAGCCAATCAGAATTTTCCTACCTTAATTCCGATTGGCTGATAGAATCCTATCAGCCAATCGGAATTCGAGGGACGCCATCTTGGATGACGTCCCTTAAAGGAACCTTCATTCTTCAGTTTGACGTCGAACGAAGAGGATGGATCCGCACCGGAGGTCTTCAAGATCAGCCGCTCGTCATCCGATGGAACAACATAGAAGATGCGGCTTGGATGAAGATGTTTGCCGGTCCGGATGTCCTCTTCTGCCCGGATAGGATGAAGATTTCTTCCTGAAGATGGACTTCTACATTTGCCACTTGGATCCAGACTTCAGCCCGAGGATGGAGGTCACTCTTCAGCCCCCCGCTTGGGCTTGGATCAAGACTTCGGACCCTCTTCTGGACAGATCGCTGAACCCGGTGAGGTGAAGACAAGGTAGGAAGTTCTTCAGGGGCTTAGTGTTAGGTTTATTTAAGGGGGGTTTTGGTTAGATTAGGGGTATGTGGGTGGTGGGTTGTAATGTTGGGGGGGGGGTATTGTATGTTTTTTTTTTACAGGCAAAAGAGCTGAATTCTTTGGGGCATGCCCCGCAAAGGGCCCTTTTAAGGGCTGGTAAGGTAAAAGAGCTTTGAACGTTTGTAATTTAGAATAGGGTAGGGCATTTTTTTATTTTGGGGGTCTTTGTTATTTTATTAGGGGGCTTAGAGTAGGTGTAATTAGTTTAAAATTGTTGTAATATTTTTCTAATGTTTGTAAATATTATTTTATTTTTTGTAACTTAGTTCTTTTTTATTTTTTGTACTTTAGTTAGTTTATTTAATTGTATTTATTTGTAGGAATTGTATTTAATTTATTTATTGATAGTGTAGTGTTAGGTTTAATTGTAGATAATTGTAGGTATTGTATTTAATTAATTTATTGATAGTGTAGTGTTAGGTTTAATATTAACTTAGGTTAGGATTTATTTTACAGGTAATTTTGTAATTATTTTAACTAGGTAGCTATTAAATAGTTATTAACTATTTAATAGCTATTGTACCTGGTTAAAATAATTACAAAGTTGCCTGTAAAATAAATATTAATCCTAAAATAGCTACAATATAATTATAATTTATATTGTAGCTATATTAGGGTTTATTTTACAGGTAAGTATTTAGCTTTAAATAGGAATAATTTATTTAATAAGAGTTAATTTATTTCGTTAGATTTAAATTATATTTAATTTAGGGGGGTGTTAGGGTTAAAGTTAGACTTAGCTTTAGGGGTTAATAAATTTATTAGAGTAGCGGTGAGCTCCTGTCGGCAGATTAGGGGTTAATACTTGAAGTTAGGTGTCGGCAATGTTAGGGAGGGCAGATTAGGGGTTAATACTATTTATTATAGGGTTATTGAGGCGAGAGTAAGGCGGATTAGGGGTTAATACATTTATTATAGTAGCGCTCAGGTCCGGTCGGCAGATTAGGGGTTAATAAGTGTAGTTAGGTGGAGGCGACGTTGGGGGCGGCAGATTAGGGGTTAATACATATAATATAGGGGTCGGCGATGTTAGGGCAGCAGATTAGGGGTACATAGGGATAATGTAGGTGGTGGGTTGTACGGAGCGGCAGATTAGGGGTTAAAAATAATATGCAGGGGTCAGCGATAGCGGGGGCGGCAGATTAGGGGTTAATAAGTGTAAGGTTAGGGGTGTTTAGACTCGGGGTACATATTAGAGTGTTAGGTGCAGACGTAGGAAGTGTTTCCCCATAGGAAACAATGGGGCTGTGTTAGGAGCTGAACGCGGCTTTTTTGCAGGTGTTAGGTTTTTTTTCAGCTCAAACAGCCCCATTGTTTTCTATGGGGGAATCGTGCACGAGCACGTTTTTGAAGCTGGCCGCGTCCGTAAGCACCGCTTGTATCAAGAGTTGAAGTTGCGGTAAATATACTATACGCTCCTTCTTTGGAGCCTAACGCAGCCATTCTGTGAACTCTAAATACCAGCGGTATTTAAAAGGTGCGGCCAGAAAAAAGCATGCGTAGCTAACGCACCCCTTTGGCCGCAAAACTTTAAATCTAGGCGTTACTGTTTCATATCAATTTAAGGTATCTCTTTACTTCATTAATGTTAGAATAGCAAGTGGTAACATTTAAGACATCAACAAAATATCTAGATTGGGCTGTGACCCATTTCTTAAAGGAAAGCAACTCCTTATAATGCGTTATTGTATATGTATAGCATATATCAACAATTAAGTATTGCCGAACATTTATATATGAAAACATGTGAGTAAAAAGCTGTTACTAATGCAGCTGCATAAGTTGTGCACTTATGCTCATTGACTGGTAATTCCTGCTAATTCTCTTTGGCTCTTTCTAACAGGCCCATTTATCTGACTGTGAGCATCTGAACCTAACAGCTAATGAACCTTATGAGGGAGTCCACAACTTTTAGAATTTTATCAGTGTCAAGTAAAAATAGAATGTATCATGTTTAAATTCAGCTTTTTCTTATTAATGATAGCAAATTAAGTACAATGTCCCTTTAATGAAAAATAAAAGCTAAATGATATGTTCTCAGTTTGATAAACTTACCTAAAAAGGACTGGTAATGTTGTCACGGTCATTCATTTTGAGTTCATGTTATCAATCATGATTTATATGAGTCAGCCATACTAATAAGTTGTAATGTTCTGTAATGTTTTATAGAACAGGTGTGAAAATAGATTTGTTACCTAGTATCCACTATAGCAGGACCACTCAGCCTCACACCAAACCTTGGATTCACACAGATTTAACTTACAGGAATCCAGTTATGCTCATTGAACTGAGGGTCACTACTGCAGGGTACAGAGTGAATACGGAGCTGTCACGCAACCAAGATATTATATATCTGTACTTCAACAAATAGGATAGATGTGAAAACTACTAATTAGCAAGTGAGAGTAATTGTGATAGAGTAGACACAAATACAGAGTAAGAGGGATTAGTATCTAATGAGTAATATGGCTGTAGAGAGTTAATCCAAAACCAAGCTTAAGTTAATGTAAGGTAATACAATTGAATCCTTTTCCTCAGATGTTATAGCAGTTATCTTTAGTTAAGCAGCACAAGAAGGGTTAACACAAACTGAACAATAATGTGATTGTTATTTGCTGTTGGTATTTGCTGATAGGAGTTTTATAAGCAAGCTTTAGATTAGAAATAGCAAAACAGTCACTTATTTGAGTTCCGGTTAGGCACAGCATAGATTTTTAAGCAAGCAGCACTTCAAGCACAAAAAGCAATGTTAGAAGCAATTAGAGGTTATTCTTTCAAGTATGGTGATAGGAACAGTCAATGAGAGTTACGTTACTTAATATGCATGAATAGGAGACATACACATATCTCAGAACAACAAGTGAAAATACAGACCAATTCCTGTTGAAATGAATAGGCAAAAAAGTCAGAGGCAGATGAGATCCTTACTGTCTGCTTGTATAATGAGTAGCAGGCAGCACACAGCGCGGTACACACGCTGCAGAGACGCTGAAAAGCCGGGTGTGACGTCACAGCCACCCGGTGTTGCAGTTAGGGGAACAGAATGATGTTCCGTTGGTTCCTAGGCACAGCTGTAAACAGAGTTGTCAGAACTGGCACAGGTAGCAGTGAGACAAAGCAAAGCTCCAATCTTCAGAGTAACAGGTAGGTAAACCCCTCGGATAGAGGAATGGGCAAGGTGTCTTCAGACAGGAGTCACATTAGCAACTAAACCAAATTACCAAGCGAGGAGCACAGAGAGGAGGAGCCTTAAATAGGGGAAGAGGAGTGTGAATTAAAGGGGCAGGATAGAAATAGTGAAATCCCTGACAGGACACCCCCCTCAAGGAGCCGCTCAGCGGATCAAGGACCTGGACGATGAGGATTCCTCCTATGGAATAAAGAAACCAGGCGCGGAGCCATAACATTAGCCGCAGGCTCCCAAGAATCTTCTTCTGGTCCATAACCCTTCCAACTGACCAAATACTGAAGGCGGTTCCGAAAGTATCGAGAATCTTGGATAGAATCAATCTCGTACTCCTTCTCATCTGTCACATGAGTGAAAGAAGCATCCATAGTAGGTGTAGTCCTGATTGAAGTGTAAGGTTTAAGAAGCGATACATGAAATGTTGGATGGATTTTCATAGATGCAGGTAATAGGAGTGTGACAGCATTTATATTAACAATGTTCTTGACCTCAAAAGGACCCAAGTAAAGTGAAGCAAGCTTCTTGGAAGGAACTTGTAATCTAATATTCCTTGTGCTTAACCAAACTTTATCACCCACCTTATATTCAGGAGGTTTAGAACGACGTAGATCGTAAAATCGTTTTTGAGCATTTTGTGCATCATGTAATAATTGTTTTACAGTGGCAAAACCTTTAACTAAGGTATTGATTTTGTCATTAACAACAGGTATAGGGGAGGTTGTTGGAGACTGGATGTCATAGGAAGGATGAAACCCATAGTTAAGAAAAAATGGGGACATTTTAGTAGAGGAATTG
Source organism: Bombina bombina (assembly GCF_027579735.1). Classification (NCBI taxonomy): domain Eukaryota; kingdom Metazoa; phylum Chordata; class Amphibia; order Anura; family Bombinatoridae; genus Bombina; species Bombina bombina. Next base: position 1,515,762,954 of record NC_069499.1, on the reverse strand, counting down.
AGCATGTTATTATGAGCGAATTCAGCAGTGGAAAGGAGAGAATGCCAGTTGTCTTGCTCAAGAGAACAGTAACAACGGAGATACTGTTCTAAGGCTTGATTCGTCCTCTCAGTCTGCCCATTGGTTTGTGGATGGAAGGCTGTACTTAATTTCCTGGAGATGTTGAGAGATTTACAGAGATGATTCCAAAACCTAGAGGTAAACTGTGAACCTCTGTCAGTAGTAATAGAATTCGGTAGACCATGTAATTTGACGACATGATCTATGAAAAGAGTAGCTGTTTCTGAAGCTGTGGGTAGACCTCTATACGGTAGAAAATGGGCCATTTTGGAAAATAGATCAACAACAACCATGATAGTATTGAAGTTAGCAGAAGAAGGCAGATCAACAATAAAGTCCATGGCAATGTCTGCCCAAGGTCTTTCAGGTATTGGAAGAGATAAAAGATAGCCATAGGGACGTTTATGTTGATGTTTTTTAGTAGTGCAAAGGAAACATGAATTGATATATTGCTTGATTGTATCAGACATTTTGGGCCACCAATAATTCCTTGAAAGGATATGAAGGGTCCTATGTACACCAGGATGACCTGCTAAAGTAGAGTCATGAGCCGCTGCCAACACCTGATTCCTGAGAAGCTCGGGTACATACAATTGATTATGATGATAAAACAGCTCATCAGCATGTTTATCTAAGTTGAGGTGCGTTATTGAAGAATCCTCCTTCTGTTGCAGCTTTAGGGTCTCCAAGAATTCATTTGTTAAACAAATAATTCTATCCCCAGGTATTACTGAAGCTGGTGCCAGATGATCTTGTGGCTTAGAAGGTATACGAGAAAGCGTATCAGCCTTAAGATTCTTAGAACCTGGACGATAGGTGATCACGTAATCAAAACGTGAGAAGAAAAGGCTCCAGCGGACTTGACGAGAAGTCAGGGTCTTATTTGTCTTCAAATACTCTAGATTACGATGGTCTGTGTAAATGGTAATAGGGTATTTTGTACCTTCCAGGATATGCCTCCAAAATTCCAATGCGGATTTAATGGCAAGTAATTCCTTATCACCAATGCCATAGTTTATCTTAGCTGAACTCATGACACGCGAATAGAAAGCAACTGGATGTAAGGGCTGTTCTTGGGAGACCCTCTGAGACAGAACAGCGCCTATCGCATATTCAGAAGCATCAACCTCAAGCGTAAAATGACAACTGGGATCTGGGAATTGCAAAATAGGGGCTGAAGTAAATTTATTCTTAAGGGTAGTGAATGCATCTTCAGCTGTACTATCCCATGAAAACCTGAAATGTTTCTTAGTTAGAGTAGTTAATGGTTTAACAATCTGCGAGAAGTCTTTAATGAATTTTCTATAAAAATTCGCAAATCCAAGAAACCTCTGTACATCTTTTTTGCAAGAAGGTACTGGCCAATTAAGTATAGCATCAACTTTACTAGTCTCCATGGTGATCCCAGTAGGAGAGATACAGTAACCCAGAAAAGATATAGAGTTAGTATTAAATATGCACTTTTCTAGTTTGGCGTAGAGATGATGTTGCCTTAGACGAGACAAAACTAGTTTTACATGTTGTAGATGGTCTTCATAAGTATTAGAATAGACTAAAATGTCATCTAAATAGATAACAATACATACATCTAAAAGGTCATGAAAAACATCATTTATGAAGCACTGGAAAGTGGCTGGGGCGTTGCAAAGCCCAAACGGCATTACAGTGTATTCATAAAGTCCGTATCTTGTACAGAAAGCCGTAAGCCACTCATCCCCTGCTCTCATCCTGATCAGATTGTATGCGCCCCTAAGATCGAGCTTGGTGTAGATGGTGGCACCTTGCAGACGTTCAATTAGTTCAGGAATGAGAGGCAGGGGATATCTGTTTTTCTTGGTGCACTTATTTAGTTGTCTGTAATCTATAATGGGGCGTAAACTGCCATCTTTGTTTTTCACAAAAAACATTGCAGCACCCGCAGAGGAGGTAGATGGACGTATAAACCCTTTTTTCAAATTTTCGTCTAAATATTCCTTAAGGTGGACTAATTCCGGCTGAGACAAAGGATAGACATGACCATAAGGGATGGAGCAGTTAGGAATGAGATCAATAGGGCAATCATACCTTCTATGTGGTGGAAGTGTAGCTGCCTCCACCTTATCAAAAACATCAGCATATTCTTTATAGCAATCTGGTAATGTGTCTACAACAATATGACAGAGTGTAGGGGAATCAATGCAGAATTGTTTGCAATAAACAGAATTAAACATTACAGTAGAATCTGTCCAAGAAATATTAGGGTTATGTTTAGACAACCATTGAATACCAAGAATCATAGGGTAAACAGAACTCTGTAAAACATCGAAAGATAACACCTCAGTATGCCCTGAAGCTGTGGTGACACTAAGTGGAACTGTATGGTGTGAAATAGGACCAGAACTAAAAAATGAACCATCAACCAAACGGATGGCAAGTGCAACACTCTTTTTTATTAGTGGTATTTTGTGCTTAACAACAAAAACTAAATCAATGAAATTCCCAGATGCTCCAGAGTCAATTACGGCCTGTACGTCTGTCTTCTGCTGATCCCACTGTAACGAGAGAGGGATTGATAAATGAAGTAAACTATTATTTACCATATTTACAGTGTGCTTAAATGTTACTCTCTTACCCTTCTTTTGACGAAGGAGAGACGGGCAATCCCTTACGCCATGATCCTTTTCGGCACAGTATAGACACAAATTCAGCAGTTTGCGTCTGGCTTTCTCTTCAGGCTTTAATGGCCCTCTAATCACAGCAACATCCATGGGTTCATCAACATTCTTAGTAGAATGGGTCGGAAGGCTTGCATGATACGGAGTGTATTTCCTTGGAGTATTATCAGCAGTGGATCTTTCATACTTCCGTTCCCTGAGTCTTCGGTCAATACCAATACACAGAGTCATGAGATCCTCAAGAACATCTGGAATGATACCTCTAGTAAGTTCATCTTTTAGTGAGTCACTGAGACCCAAACGGAATTGATTTTTTAAAGCTGGATTGTTCCACAAGGTGTCTGGAGCCCACCTTTTGAAGTCCGTTATATATTCCTCTACCATCCTTTTCCCTTGACGTAAAGATCTTAGAGCAGTTTCAGCAGTATTCTGCTTGTTATGATCTTCATATAAAAGGGACATTGCGGTGAAGAAGGAATCAAGAGAATTTAATATGGGATCATCAGTCTCATAGAAGGCGTTGGCCCAAGATCTAGCTTCTCCACGTAAAAAATAAATCACAGTCAAAACACGAATTCTATCAGTAGGATAGGACTTAGGTTTCAAAGTGAACATAAGAGTGCAAGAGTTTCTAAAGTCTCTGAACATAGACCTGTCACCAGAGAATTTTTCTGGCGGACTCACAACAGGCTCAGGTGTAGTCTCAGAAGTAGAAGTTTTATTTGCCATATACTGATTGATAAATTTTCTAATATTCTGGTTCTCAATTTGTATTTCTCTTAATCCCTGTAACATATTATCCATACTTTGGGCTAGTGATCCCACTCTGTTGGAAAGCTCACTCAGCTCCATGATAGTGGAGAAGGTTACTATTTTCCTTTTTTAGGCTTGGTAATATGTAATGTTCTGTAATGTTTTATATAGAACAGGTGTGAAAATAGATTTGTTACCTAGTATCCACTATAGCAGGACCACTCAGCCTCACACCAAACCTTGGATTCACACAGATTTAATTTACAGGAATCCAGTTATGCTCATTGAACTGAGGGTCACTACTGCAGGGTACAGAGTGAATACGGAGCTGTCACGCAACCAAGATATTATATATCTGTACTTCAACAAATAGGATAGATGTGAAAACTACTAATTAGCAAGGGAGAGTAATTGTGATAGAGTAGACACAAATACAGAGTAAGAGGGATTAGTATCTAATGAGTAATATGGCTGTAGAGAGTTAATCCAAAACCAAGCTTAAGTTAATGTAAGGTAATACAATTGAATCCTTTTCCTCAGATGTTATAGCAGTTATCTTTAGTTAAGCAGCACAAGAAGGGTTAACACAAACTGAACAATAATGTGATTGTTATTTGCTGTTGGTATTTGCTGATAGGAGTTTTATAAGCAAGCTTTAGATTAGAAATAGCAAAACAGTCACTTATTTGAGTTCCGGTTAGGCACAGCATAGATTTTTAAGCAAGCAGCACTTCAAGCACAAAAAGCAATGTTAGAAGCAATTAGAGGTTATTCTTTCAAGTATGGTGATAGGAACAGTCAATGAGAGTTACGTTACTTAATATGCATGAATAGGAGACATACACATATCTCAGAACAACAAGTGAAAATACAGACCAATTCCTGTTGAAATGAATAGGCGAAAAAGTCAGAGGCAGATGAGATCCTTACTGTCTGCTTGTATAATGAGTAGCAGGCAGCACACAGCGCGGTACACACGCTGCAGAGACGCTGAAAAGCCGGGAGTGACGTCACAGCCACCCGGTGTTGCAGTTAGGGGAACAGAATGATGTTCTGTTGGTTCCTAGGCACAGCTGTAAACAGAGTTGTCAGAACTGGCACAGGTAGCAGTGAGACAAAGCAAAGCTCCAATCTTCAGAGTAACAGGTAGGTAAACCCCTCGGATAGAGGAATGGGCAAGGTGTCTTCAGACAGGAGTCACATTAGCAACTAAACCAAATTACCAAGCGAGGAGCACAGAGAGGAGGAGCCTTAAATAGGGGAAGAGGAGTGTGAATTAAAGGGGCAGGATAGAAATAGTGAAATCCCTGACATAAGTACATAAATGAGTGCAGTATAAGAGGGAACATCGGATTTGTATCCTGGGTGTAAAGGGTGAGTAGGTCACAATTACAGAACACTTGGTTAATGAAAGCAAATATATCCTTTAAAACAGGCTTGTTAAGAGTGCTTGGAAAATTATTCAAATTAGCAGCTACCATTTAAAATTTGAAGAGAGAGCACAAATGAGGCATTAACTTGAAGCTCTTTAGGCAATGAACTATATGCATTTTTTTTTTTGTAACAAACCCAATCGGATACGATCGGGTTGATTTACACCCCCTGCTAGCGACCGATTGGCCGCAAATCTGCTGGGGGCAGCATTACACCAGCAGTTCACAAGAACTGCTGGTGCAATGATAAATACGTATACGCTATCGGCATTTATCGATGTGCGGCGGACATGATACGCTACTTCGTATCATGTCCGCTCGCACTATGATAAATCTACCCCTTTGTCTTTTATTTCATCTGCATTGTTTTTGTTTCCTTTGCTGAATAGGGATGTGCAATAATTTCATTGTGAAAATGTATATTCTCTTAGGTCTTGTTCAAATTTTGCAGGACAGCTGTTGTCATGGCAACTTTATTAAAAAAAATGTTGACTCAAAAAAACAGAAACAAAAAAACAACATAATGCAGATCCTTTGGCAAGCACCATTCAGTTATGTTTTTTTTGTCACCATGAATGCAGTAAGAATGAAAGTTGTTTCTTTCATATAAATAATGTGTTTTTCCTCTTACTACCAAAATCTTTCTACTGAAATGTCAAGTCAGTGCATCACATTCTAGCACAGTGTCCCATTGTATAAATCATATTAATGGATCATATAGTGTAGCTTGTAATTCAATGTGATTTAACAGGCTAATTCAGGAGAAAACCAAACCAGCTTAACCATTTAGAGACAAAGCAAAAAGCATAATTTAAAGGGGCAGTCTACTTGAAAAGGTTTATTGTTTAAAAAGATAATCTCTTTATTACCCATTCCCCAGCTTTGCATAACCAACACTGTTCTATTAATACACTTTTTAACTCTGTGATTACCTTGTATTTAAGCCTCTGCAAACAACCTCCTTTTCTCCGTTGATTTTACAGACTTGCATTTTAGCCAATAAGTGCAGACACATAAATGACTTCATGGGATTGAGCACAATGTTATTTATATCACTCACATGATCTAGCATTGTATAACTGTGAAACATTGCCACAATGCACTGAGATAAGAGGAGGCCATCAAGGACTTAGAAATTAGCATATTAGCCTACTTAGGTTTAGCTTTCAACAAAAAGCAAATTTGATGATAAAAGTAAATTGGAAAGTTGTTTAAAATTGCATGCACTATCTGAATCATGAAAGTTTATTATATACTAGCCTGTCCCTTCAATATTTTAAATGCTAATTTTAATGCTGGTAATTTTATTGGGGGGGGGGGGGCTATTTCATTTATTTATAAGCTTTGTTTTCTAGCATCTCCATTGGTCTGTAAAATATTCTACTCTATAATATATTTTGGTACAGCCATCAATGAAAATTAACTTTAAAAAATGTAAGTGTTACATATAAAAATGTAAATATTACATTTGATATTCAAATGTTAGGGCTCCATTATCAAGCTGTAGACGCATCTTGGGAGACCTGGTGGTGTAGACTTGGTAATGAAAGCTTACAAATATTAAATTAAAAAGCAGCAGTGAGAGACTTCCGGTGGGCGGGCTGAGAGATAGCAGCAAGAGCTGGGAGCTCCGCATAGAAAGTGCCTTAAAAGTTAAAAATATATGAGATTTCTCCCAGACTTGTGACCCTCCTCACGCCTAATACCCCTTCCTAGGCAGGTCAAGCTGTCCGGAGCTGAGAGGACCTTTTTAGTTATAGGTGCCTCTCTGGGTATAACGGAGCCTACCATCTCTCCACCACCGCAGTCCCGCTGATGATTATAGACGCTGCAGTCTATCTGGAGGAAGTACCGAGCCGTCTGGGGAAAACGGCCTTTCCATATAGAGAACCGGAGCACGGAGATAGTAGTCGCATAGGAGGAGTGACACAGAGCCGCCATTGGAAATAGCGAGACATCGCTCCTGCCGCAGTTACCGTAGCTGGTCAGGATCGCATAGTGACCGACTGCTACAGATGTCCCCCTGCATATCACCCTACCGGTATAACGCTCTCCTTCACTTGGCCTGATTTGGAGGATCCCCGGTCCTGGTCTGACACGGCCCGGCTGAGTGGCGCTGAGGGAGCTTCTTGGCGCGAAAACTGTGATCGCCATCTTGCCGTGCTGCGCATCTGAGGAGACAACTGAACCGAGAGCCCTAGACCTGACAGCCTGGTAAAGTATTTCAGACACTTCTACACAAGTGACCTGTACAACCAGCTCTTTTACACCCTTTGGCAGCTGCTGGGCCACACTTGGACTGTCATACACTGTTTTGTGCTATTTGGCACTTTATATTAGTGACTTCCATGTACATCTCTGTACTCCCTTGGAACTGTACCCTGCGGGCCTGAGTTCATCAATTGCTACCAGCTAAATTGAGACTGCCAGTGGAGATGTATTGAGGAACCGAGCGACAGTACTCACTGCTACCCCCTCACACCTGCCAAGATTTTGTCACAGAGCCCTGTATTACGGATACCTTGAGACTAGCAGTCCCCCTCTAACTTTAATACATATTAATCTCTGGTTCCTCACTGACCCGCTCCTGTAACCTATTCAGAGACAGAGGGGTAAACAGCCCACCACCTGAGAGAGTATAGCGCTATTAAAGCGGCGTTTTACAATTCTGACACAGGGGAACCTGCAGAGCTTTGCTGCGCATTGGAGCACTGTTGTACCCAAGGCATATAAAAGTTGTGAACACTGCCCTTCTTGGTCTCTTTCAGATCATAATACACAGTTTACATTTGCTGATTCAGTGTTCTCTGAGATTTATATTTTGGGCTGCTTAAATGATTCATATGTGAACAGCGGGTATATGTATCTGTATCCCTAACATTTTATATTTTTTGCAGGAACTACTTGGGTGACACCACTGTTCAACTTGGAGGGGAGGAGGGTTTTGTGATTCTGTCTTCTATCTGTAACAAAGGTTTATATGTCTTTTTTATTACCAACATACTACTACAGATAGTGGATGCACTACACAGGCAAGAAGCTAGACTTTACTTGTATGGAGAAATACCTTATTCAGGACCCAATGGCAAACCGCAACAAAAACTCAGAGTGCAGGGCTAAACAGGGACTAGACAGTGCAAGCCAGGGACCCTCTTATGAAATCCAACATGAAGCCTCTGTGCTGGACCCTCACCCCATTGTTAAGCAAATCTCCACACTATTTTTACCCAAGATAGAAAACCTACAAAAGGGGGTGGACACTCTAGCTGAAGAAGTGAAACAGTTCTCCACAAGAGTAACTGAAGTGGAATCAAGGATCTCTGACCTTGAAGACACGCAGATTGTTAATACAAACAAATTAGAGGCTCTGGAAAAACATTCCATGGTCCTACAGCAAAAGATTGATGACTTAGAGAACCGCTCGCGGCGCAACAATGTCCGCCTGTTGGGGCTCCCAGAATCAGTAAAGCCAACAGATATCTTAAAATTTGTAGAAACTACCCTGCCATCACTGCTAGATATTCCAGCTGACAAAATGATAGGTAGTGTTGAGAGAGCCCACAGAGTGGGCCCAGAGAAGCCTGCAATAGACCGTAATGCCCCGCCCCGCCCGCCCCGTCATGATTAGGTTCCTGCACTTCCAGACCAAACTTACTGTCCTGAGGGCGTACAGGAGGGTGGAGGACTTGACTTATGAGGACTCCAGGCTTCTGTTGTTTCAATATTACTCAGTAGATCTAATGAAAAGACGTAGGGAGTTTTCCGCCATATGCTCAAAACTTCATAGAGAGGGCAAACAAGCTTATCTACTATACCCTGCCAAGCTTAAGATTCTTACCCCTAGGGGCCCTAAATTTTTTGACTCCCCTCAGGCAGTTCAGGAGTACCTAGATGCAGAAAACGGCTCCAGGAGCCCTGGTAGAGCTAGAAGAGATGAGGGATGAGGAGGCCTACCTAGCTTGTAATACATATATGTTTCTTATCTCAGGGATTTAAATGGCTTTACTGGCCAGAAACTTGGAGGTGCCACTCGCAATGAGGGCGACACCCCAAAGATTTGACTCTCTTACTTCATATTTATGTTTATTGTTTAAGTTGGGATTTTTTCTTTGTCAAGATTATGCCTATCCTTTTTGTGTACTCTTTGTGTACCCTGAAATCACTAGTAAATGTGAACTACCCTCATGGAGCCTTGTCACAAATACTCAGGGAACACGATTTTCTCAGGTTAAAAAACTGTTAACAAGTTTATTGTTTGTTCTATATAACCTCTGGTTCCTTATATTAACCACTCACCTTTTATTTGGGTTCATGGATCATAATACCTTCTCTAGTTATATAAGGTACCCTGATATTATTAAGCTAATACCCTGCTTTGTGATGCTGTTTTTTCTGTTTCTCTTCAACAGACTGATAAAGCTTGAGGAAGGTTGGGAGGAGAGAGTCTACTGGGAGGTATGTGACAGTGTGAAGAAGAATTTTTTTTTTCTCCTCTCTCTTGAAAAGTGCCCTATTTAAAGCTATAATTTAACATATATACTTGGAATGTGGGGGGTGTCCACTCCCCCATTAAAAGAAAAACAATACTAACCCTATTGAGTAAAAAAAGGGCTGACATTGCATTCCTACAGGAGACGCACCTCTGTGATATTGAACACGCTAAATTGGAAAGGGACTGGGTGGGGAGAGTGGAATAAGTCTCGTACAAGAGTGCCAGCAGAGGTGTGGCAATCCTTTTTGGGAAGAAGCTAGAGCTCACAGACACAATAGTAACAAAAGATACAGACGGACGATACATTATTGTACAGACTACGATAGCCAACAAAAAGTACATTCTATGCAACATATATGCCCCGAACCAAAGGGACAGGACTTTCTGGGAAAATTTGATTTCAGTTCTGACGCCCCTTCTAGGCTCTGCTCTCATCATTGGAGGGGACTTTAACCTGGCTCCTGATCCAAAGTGTGACAGACTTAGACAGGCCTCAGGGGTCAATCCTAGAACGCAGGTTAAGTCTGAGGGTAATTTCGAGTCTGAAGGGTTCCATACCTTGTCCTCTTCATTAGATGTGGTGGATATATGGCGCAAACTAAATCCAAATGGCAGGGACTATACTTGTGTCTCCCGGGCCTTACCCACAATGTCCCGCATCGACTTGTTTCTTACCTCCAATTCCCTGATCCCACGGATCATTGACACTAAGATAGGAGAGGTGGTGGTGTCCGACCATACACCGGTAGGGCTTTTCCTTGAAGCCCTTGACCCACCTGGCAATCGACGGACCCTCAGGTTCCCACAATACCTAGTCACATCCCAGGAATTTCAACAATATATGGTCACTAGCTGGGAAGACTTTTGTTCTACCAACGTGCAACACCTCGCAACGCCAGAACTCTTCTGGCAAACTGCAAAGGTGGTACTTGCGGGGAACATCCTAGCTTTCCTCTCTTGGAAAAAAAAAATGCATGCAGAAACACTAGGCAAGCTCAGAAAAGAGCTTAACACCTCTTATTCAAAATATTGTAATGAGCCCACAAGATTGCACCACCAAACATACATATCTGTTAAAAAAGAATATGATTCGCTACTGGCTTATCAAGCGTCCCAGACTCTCTTAAGGAGTAGAGGTAAATACTACAGGTACGGGGATAAATCGGGTAGGTTATTGGCCTCCCTGGTGAATCTCAAGACCTCGATGTGCTTTGTACCTGCCCTGAGGGATGGCGAGAGGGTAGTCAAAGATCCTAAGGGAATAGCAGAGGCATTTGCCTCATACTACTCTAGACTCTATACCAGTGGTCAAACCTGTTCTGATGAGGTCCTAAAAGACTTTTGGGACTCTATTAATTTACCGCAGATCTCGGAAGACCAATTGAATAAACTGAATGCTCCTATCTCTAAGGAAGAGGTGGATAGGACGATTTCGTCCCTTGCTCTGGGTAAGGCAGCAGGCCCTGATGGGCTACCCATTGAATTTTATAGAATGCTGAAACCCCAAGTGGCTCCAGTGTTGACTGAGCTGTTCACAAAATACTTCTCATCAGCAGACAGGCCATCTAGCTCGTTCTCCACGGCATACATCACCCTTATTCCCAAAGCGGGAAAGGATACTCTTTTCCCTGAATCTTATAGGCCAATATCGCTGCTTAATGCAGACTATAAGATTCTGACGAAACTCCTGGCAGAACGTCTTAAATTTATCTTACCGGAGCTAGTTCATGAGGACCAGACCGGCTTCATGTTCACGAGGTCGTCAGTGGTTAATATCCGCAGAGTACTGCATATGATCCAATACTTCTGGCGGGGAACCACGGCTGATTCAAAGAAACCACTTCCGGAGGCCTTCCTGTTGTCCTTGGACGCAGAGAAGGCCTTCGACAGAGTGGAATGGAGCCACCTGTTCCATACTATGACAAAGTTCAACATCTCAGGCCCGTTTGTATCTTTTCTTACAAACTTATATGCCTCCCCCACCGCCAATATCTGTGTAAACAACATGTTCTCTAGTACTGTGAACCTCGGGCGAGGCACTAGGCAGGGATGCCCTTTGTCCCCGCTACTTTTTAACATGGCACAAGAACCACTGACAATTAAACTACGTCAGGTCTTCCCTGGTATAGATGTCACAGGGGACCCTCAACACTTGGCGCTCTATGCAGACGATATGCTGCTATTTGTGCAAGACCCGAACTTACACATCCCAACCATTTTACGAACACTGCACACCTTTGGCTCCTTTTCGGGGTATAGGGTTAATATGCAGAAATCAGAGATCTTGTGGTTGAATAAGAAAAAAGGAGTTGTGCATGACTACCCGTTTGCGATAGCCTCCCAGAGTTTGACTTACTTGGGAATCCACATTCCGGTCAACCCCAACAAAATATACTCTATGAACTTAACCCCCCTGTGTATCAAGCTTTGCAGCCTGATGAATAGCTGGAGATCTCTCCCTGTGTCACTGTCGGGTAGAATTAGCTTGGTGAAAATGGTGATTCTCCCGCGTCTCTTGTACCCATTACTCATGCTATCCTTGCTACTGACTAAGGCGGATGTAAAAATGCTAAATGCGGCAACCAGTCGCTTTGTCTGGAAAGGGGGCAAACCCCGAATATCTGCGGACAAGTTATCCATGCCTTACCTCAAGGGGGGTCTCTCTTTGCCTGACTTTAAACTCTACAACTGCGCGGCATTGATCCGGCTAGTGGTAGACTGGCAGGTTGGTACTAGACATTTTTATAAATCCAGTTTGGAGAATGCGGCCTTGGAGAAAGTCTCCCTGGCGTATTTGCCACATATGACCAAGACTGGAGCGGCTAAATTGGTAGGTTTGAACCTCTTATACCGAGATCCCCTAAAAGCCTGGCAACAGGCTCATAAGTTCCTGAAGAAGAGCTGTCATAGTTCTGTTTTCCTCCCATTACATAACAACCCAGAGTTCCCAGCTGGAATTGATCTGAAACCCTTTGACCTCTGGGATAAGTTGGGTCTTCGCTCGGTAGGGGCTTTACTGGAACCCCTGACACGATCTATAAAATCCTTTCCTGCACTACAAAGGGAGTTTAAACTTCCGAAGGCCCACTTTTACGCCTATCTCCAGGCGCGTCATTATGTAAACACGCTGCTTAAAAACAACTCAAATTTTTGGGATGGATCGCCTTTTTGGTTAACACAGTCGCTCTTTAAGATGGGTAATTTCTCCCTCTCTGGAATCTATCAAGTCTTCTTGAAGGACAGAATGCTGAAGGTGCAATCCCTGGCTATAGATGGATGGGAAAGAGAGGGAATTGGTGGGATCACGGTGGAGGGAGCTCGGGGAGCACTGGAAAAAGTCAGAAAAGCTACTCTTTCTGCAACCCTTAGAGAAACTCAGATAAAATTCCTGCATAGAGCCTACTTGACCCCTGACAGACTGGCTAAATGGGTACCGTATCACCCTAATAAATGCTCTAAATGTTCAGCTGAGGCCCCTGGTCTGATGCACTGCATATGGTAATGCATGGTGATAAGACAATTCTGGCATCAAATACAATATTGGATCAATAGAAAACTGAAAGTCCCAATTTCCCTGGAACCCACTGATGTCCTGTTCCTTACCTGGGACACCCAACATAGACAATGTGACTCAGAACTGACAATAACCGTTTTACTTGCACGAAAGTGCATTCTTAAACACTGGACTAAGAGGACAAAACCGACTATAGCATACTTTCGTAATCTTCTTCAAACGCAACTATTTATAGAACAAATAGACACCAGAGTGGACGTTGGCAACAGACTTAACCTGTTCCTAAAGAAATGTCGCAGATTAATACTAACCTTTGAATTGCAAATTCAGAGGCAGATATTATTGCCTTTTCGCCACACTGAGATATTCCTAGAAAGCTCCCTGAGGGGGGAGTGGACACATGTATTCCCTTTAACGGACTCATAAAGGAGATGGAAAGACTGAGAAAGAGGAGTGAGAGCTTTGTTCAGAGAGGAGCTCCTGACAGAGAGAGAGGAGAGACCCTCTTTTTTTTTTTTTTTTTTTTTCTCTTCACACTGGGCATTAACCAGAGGCGTAACAGATAAATGTGAAGGACTTTAAGTCCTAGTTTGAAGGATGTGGGAGGGAACGGGGTTTTGTTATTTCAAGTTGGGAAAGTTGGGTGGGCGGTTCGGGGTGGGTTTATAAATTCAAAAGCAAGAGTTAGCTATTGGTGAACACTGCTGATATTTCATGTATACTAAAGACATCTAAATTGCTGTTTTGATGAGAAATGCTTAATGACATTGCTCCCAACTGCGATTGGGTTTGACCTGTATCTAATAGATGTGAATATTGTTCTTCACCTATGTTGCTCTTAATAAAAAGAATAAAAAAAAAAAAAGCAGCAGTGATAAGACCACGGCTTCATAACCTCTTCACTACCTGAAAGGTAGCAGTTTAATTATCCAGGGTGATTGGTTATACCAGAAAAGGTAGCAAGACCACACAAGTTTTTGTGCTATGTTAAATGTGGGCATCAAATGCTGCTCGTTTACCCTAAACATGGGCAGATAGGTTCCATAGCTGGGAACATTGCCCTCCTCAAACTTGATAAACTGAGCTGTTAACCCATTAAGGGCCAGGAATTTTAGAGAAAAACTTGCCCATAGTAACAGAGAATGTTTAGCATTTTGGTATCACTCCATTTAAAGAGAAACAGAATCTTATTTTTTTTATTTTCCTATCAAAACTATATATATATATTTAGTGGACAACCCAAGGTATTGATCTAGGACCATTTTGTACATTTCATGCCACCGTTTCACCACGAAAGGCGATCATATTAAAAAAAATTGTTAACTTTATCACAGACTTTGGGTTTCTCACTGAATATATTTACGTATAACTAATCCAGTCATAGGGAAAATGGTTATAAAAGCTTTTCTGGGTTCCCCTTTGTTCCGAAATTGAAGAAATGCATGGCTTTGCCATTGTTTTCCGGTAATTAGAAGGCGACTAATTGCAGCTGTGTACCACACTTGTGGAATTCCAGGCAGTAAAGGGATTAATAAACTGGTAGGGTTAAGAGCCTTTTAATCCTCCCAAGTGACACCTCCCACCTCCCTGATCCCTACCCAATCCTTCCCAAACAGCTCTCTCCCCCCACCCTCCCAAACAGGTCTAACCCTACAGTGACTATAATCATCTTTGATATTAAATAGCATAAAAGCTTTAATTTCCAATTCCAGAAAGCTATGGGTCTAGTCACTTGGCACGTCCTTTTAACCCATAGCAAAGGGAAATCATGTTTGTACTTATCTCTATGAAAAGTCTTGGATTGATCTGTGGCATTCTCTTGGTACTAACTAGGGATGGGAGAATGTTTTGAAACATATTAAAAAGAAAACAAATTTTATTACATTTGTTTGTTCATTTTGAATTTTGAATGTTTATACAACATTTTAACATTTTTTTAATGCAATAGAATTTCTAATGCTATCTTTAAATGTAATATTCAATTAGAATTTTCCTAATAATTCAATTTGAATTATGCAATATTCAAATTCGAAAAATTCAAGTAGATATATTTGTAATAGTATTTTTTAGGCTTTATTTAAATTTAATATTCAAATTTTGCTAAATTTGAAATTGAAAAAATTGAATCAACATATTTGTATCTATTATGTATCATTTTACTAAATTCCCTACAATATGATCCATTGAACTTCTGAATAGTATTTGCTAAATCCAATGTTACAGTCTAAATTTCTAATGTGGATATTCAATCTAATTATGAAGATTCTAAATCAAAAGCAACAATCGAAAACCGGAAATAACAATTAATTTCCGAATTTTAATCGATTTTCCTTCTTCAACATTCGATTCTATAAAACGAATTTCATTCTACCAAACAAATTGCACTTACAGCAAATCCACCCATACCTTGTCCTAACAAATACATGACATTTTTCAAATATTAATCTTATGTTTTGTGAAGTCATAGTTTATAGATGAATGAGTCATATTTTTATAACAACATTGCAAACTATGGGCAAAAACAAAACAAAACAAAATTATAATATGAAGGTCAGGACTACATTGAAAAGTTAAAACTATCATAAAATGTCCACATTAAATACAAAATAGTTCCAGTTGGAATATGTTGTATCTGAAGCTACACCTATCCGCCACACAAAAGATAATAATACATAGTGAAGTACCTTTGTACACACAGAAATCCATAATGGCGGCACAGTATAATGAGTGTGTTACAGCAGACTTTGTGTGTCTAAAGATACCACTTGCTACTTCCGACAGCAAACTGGTACCAGATGTCACAAATCAGAACTCAGAACCCACCAGGTGAAATAATAGAAATAAAGAACAATTTTGATCATTTGTGCCATCTGGTACCAGTTCTTTGCCAGGGATCTTTTTCCTCCTTTTTTTATGTTGTTTTGATGTATGCTTTAGCATTCTTTTATTATTATGACAAAGAGCAAAGTGTTTTCCTAGCCGGATCTGTGTCTACATCAGCATCAGGTGGAATAGTGCTGTTCTAGAACAGTGTTTCCCAACCGCGGTCCTCAAGTACCCCCAACAGTCCTGGTTTTCATTATAGCTGAACTAGAGCACAGGTGAAATAATCAGCTGATGGATGAGACCAGATTGGTTACTAATCAGCTGATTACTTCACCTGTGCACTGGTTCAGCTATAATGAAAATCAGGCCTGTTGGGTTGGGAAACACTGTTCTAGAATATAACAAGCTGTAATCAATTGTTGAGAGTCCTCACTTACCAAAATACTTCTATAATGTTCTGTAATACTTAACATACAGTAACTAAATAGGAGAACAGGGTAAGACAATATTTTTACCAAACTTAATAACTGAAATGCATTGACCAGTTACTCACTGTGCAAAGAAACTAGTTAGATCTAAAAAACAACCTTAGGGGAAGTATACAGATCTGTGTGTAATGTATATACCTTTAAATAAGTTTGGTCAGATAATCCAGACATTATGCAACACATTAAATGGAACTAAAATAACAAAAACAAGTATAACATATAAGTATAAATTAATTATTGCTAGAATCATTGCTAAACTGAGAAATAGATTAAGTACAAGCGTTATTTAACAATATCTAGATTGTAAGTTCCCACGGGAATAGGGCCCTCAATTCCCCCTGTTTTTGTCTGTAAAATTTTGTATTATCGTATTGTTTCTCCATTGTACTGTTATCCTTGTACCCTTGGGCAGCACTGCAAAATTTGTTGGTGCTTTATAAATAAATAATAATAATACCTGTGGTGCCTCTCCACGGATATGGAAGACATCTGTTACAGGGAAACAAGCAAGTATTCTGATGTAGCAATAACAGGGCAATAGAGATCAGGGCAGAATAGGCATGGGAAACATTGTCAAACAGCCCAGGTCAAAACCAGTTTAAACAAATATATAACACCAAATCAGTAAACAAGCTTAGGCACATAAAGGAATAACAAAAAAACACAAGTTGGGTTGAGATATTAAAAAAAAGGGAACAAAATACAAGCGTACGAAAAAATCTCAATACACAAGCAACCAGGGGCGCGATCCGATATACGGCGTAGTTTTCGGCGCAAGCGAGGGAACCCGCGCCAGACGTAATTTCACCTTGCAACTTGACCTATCTAATATACTGCGCCGTCAGATGCTAAACTGGCGTAAGTAGGAAAAACCGGCGATCAGCTAAAATGTGCGCAAATACACATTTTAGTCGTCGCAAGTACTTACGCCAGTATTTTGTTCACGTAAACTCTCAATAAAGTTTAGTTTTATGCAAATTAGGCAACGAATCGTAGCAACTAACCACCAGTTCTAAGAGATGCGCCACGTAATTACGACATTCAAAAATCATACTTAAACCCCTGCGCAGCCGCCATTTTCTTTAGTGTGTTTGGTTGGTTCTTGGAGCTACAGCACACAACAGTGAGTAGGAGAAAGTCGCTAGAGTAGAGAGAGAGGCGCATTGCATAGATTTAGTTAGGTCGGATTTGGTAGATTTGTTAAGCTTGTACATTACTGTCACTTTTTTACATATTGCACACATTTTGCATACATACATATACAAAATACACAACACTTTTTTTTGTTGCAGGGAGAGGATTATGGTCAGGAAGAGCAGCAGGGTCCCCGTCAGGGAGTCAGTGGGGTGGGGAGAGGGAGACTTAGAAGGGATGATGGAAGTGGGGTTGCCCCAAGGCCAGGCACACTCAGTAGAAGAGGGATAGAGGGTGCACATGGGGATAGAAGGGGGGAGGAGGGAGAGGATAGGGAGGAACCCACACTAGGGACATCACAGGGAGGGAGCCAGGCGGCCCAGTACGAGGAGCGTATGAGGTGCCCCAACTTCACCTTTGCAGAAAACCTCGCTCTAGTCCAGGCCGTCCTGGAGAACCATACCGCCCTCTTTGGCCAAGAGAAGGGCAAAGGAGTTGCCCGTAGGCGTAAAGATGCCTGGCTGAAGGTGGAGGAGGCAGTTAATGGTGTGTCCCAGTAGAGGAGGACTGTGGATGGCCTCAAGAAACGTTCGACGATTGTAAGAGGACAGTGAAGGAGAAGATGGGCCAAGAAGCAATGTCCCAGAGGGCAACAGGAGGTGGGCCTCACCAGGAGGCAGAATATAATGAGTGGCAGGAGCTGATTCGTAGGTCCCTGAGCATCACAGCAGTCCGTGGACTTCCAGGGGCTCGTGACTCAGGGATTGCAGCATCAGCGCAGCATGCTGGTGAGTAACATCCCACACACCAGTATTATATGTATTTGAGATATAACATCCTATAATGTCACACATTCATGTACACAATGAGGAGCATGGTATTTGGCCTACTAACAAAAACATCTACAATTAGATTTCACATTAAAGGGACATGAAAGCAAATCTTTTTATTTCATTATTCAGATAGAGAATACAGTTTTAAACAACATCCCAATTTACTTCTATTATCTAATTTCCTTCATTATTTTGTTATTCTTTGTTTATTAAATATCAATGCACATGGGTGAGGCAATCACACGAGGCATTGATGTGCAGCCACCAATCAGCAGCTTCTGAGCCTATCTAGATATGCTTTTCAGCTAAGAATATCAAGAGAATGAAGCAAATTAGGTAATGGAAGTAAATTACAAAGTTGTTTAAAATTGCATGCTCTAGCTGAATCAGGAAAGAATAAAAATGGGTTTAATGTCCATTTAATGCTACTTAACACATTGAAATTCATGATATGAGGTGGAATAGTGAAATACTAACATGTTTCAGAGTAACACAGGCCACAAGCCACATGTAGAGTTTTCAGTAAATGGACACTATAGTCATCACAACCATAGTGTCACTTAAAGAACACATTTTCACCATCACTGACATGTACACAGAACTATTGTATGAAACACATACATGTATACTTTTCATATTAAAAACCCTCATATAAAAAATCTCAATGTGCACATGCATGTTATAGAGTTTGACATGAGAATGTGTATAGGCCCTAGCATGTACATTGTATGCCCACATGGATATATATCTGACTGTACTAATCCCTCTCATCATTTGACTCCTCCACAGAACCTCCAGTCACCAGGGTGCAAACGCCCATGCATCCACCTCCACCACCGCCACAAAGATTTTCTCCACCTCGACCACCGGTCCAGAGATTCCAACAGGAGTATGCTTCCAGGCATGAGCTGGGATGGACTGCCTCTATTGACAATCCAGAGGTCATGCCGCCAGCAGTGCAAGAGGATACCTGGCATGAGCCCTGGCCGGAGGACTATTCCTTTGCTTGGAGGGGGAGCCAAGTCAGCCCCGAAGGGTAGATGCCTTTACCCCCCCCCCCCAACAATATCAGGCCACTCATGGATTATACCACCAGGCTGAGTGGGTGCACACCAGCCGGCAATGGGACTACCAGTCCATCCGGAGATCTCCACCATCTGCTTCGCTTGGAAGAGCTCCAGCATCTGAGGAGGAGCATAGAGCTGTCATCATCCCTCAGGCAGCACCAGCAGATGTGATCCCTCCGGCAGCACCAGCAGATGTGATCCCTCAGGCGGCACCAGCAGATGTGATCCCTCCGGCAGCACCAGCATATGTGATCCCTCTGGCAGCACCAGCATATGTGATCCCTCTGGCAGCACCAGCAGATGTGATCCCTCTGGCAGCACCAGCAGCTGAGGATATTGATGTTGAAAGAGCAGATAGAGGTGAACCTGTGCCTAGAGTCCATGCTGTAGAAGAGCCTATAGATCCTCTCACTTCCGCCATGGGCGACTAATACATTGCCCTACAGAGGAGGCAAACATCAACCTGCGAGAGGCTCACATCAACCTGCGAGAGAATGCAGAGGGACCAACGCAAGTTTTACAGGAGCCAACAGACTCTACTACAGCATTCCATTGAGCTGCAACGGGACATGGCAGCATCTTTGAGTGGTATAGTCCAGAATCAATCTCAGATGCTGAGAGTTATTTCGGACATGCAAATTCAGAGTGACAACAGATGGAGGGAACAAAACCAACTGTTGGGTGTGTTGGTGGAGCATTTCACACACCAGCAGGACATTGCCTCCAGCATCTCATCTGTGGCCAGCACTCCTGCAGGATCCTCTGAATCCACACAACCCAGGTGAGGCAGGAGACCCACTCCAGGCCCCTCAGCCCCCTCATCTAAGAAGCCTAAAAAAAAAAAAATATTGTTATATTTCATCCTAAATCTTGTCCTCTGTTATTTATCATATAATTGTCATCCACATCCATGTGAGGAGTGTTTTAGTACACTAATATCTTTGAAAAATATAATAAGGCCTGTGTGCAAATGGCCCAGAAAAGGTAATATCATTATGTTTATGACATATTCATGTTCTCTAAACCACATCACATAGTTGTGTATGAAGGGTACATAGAGTGATAATCACTTTTAAGATGTAAATCAAGGTTTCTCACATCCAATAGAAATTGACCCATGTGCAGGGATAGGCACGAGCCAAGGCTGTGGCGGACATTTTCTAAGGTAAAGAGTTTTAGTGAAGGACACCTTGCCTATCCCTGCACATGGGTATATATAAATAAATAATAATGTTTTTACAGAAGGTGTGAACATAAGGTATAAACATCCATTTTCATTCCTTGAAATGATAGTCAATAAATCATAATGACCAAAACATGAATTGAACTAATGATATATTTTTAGTAATTAGGGTGGTTAAGGGAATGGGGGTGGAATGTAGTAGTTTCACTTACATGCAGTGGAACTCCGCAGTATGTAATTCGATGACCAGCTGCAGCAGGGGCAGCACCATCACCATGGACCTCAGCAGCAACTATAGAATCAGCATGTGTAGACATAACAACAGGGGATTGTAGGGCTTCCAGCACCCCTTGTGCCCCATGATGACCCCTTGTGCCCCATGTTGACCCCTTGTGCCCCATGTTGACCCCTTGTGCCCCATGATGCACCCCTTTGTGATTGATTTGACAAACTTGCAGGGGCAGGAATAATAAATGCTTTGAAGAGGTTAACTATTTGTGATCAAGCTGCTGATATGTATGTTGTTAAGCATGCACTTGTTAGGCCTTCAGAGAGTTACGTTGGTTTCTAAGTCAGTGCAAGGGTTCCTGCGGCTGAAATTTGTGGCAAGATGAGAATGGAGTAGATTTTCTGAAATCTGCGCGCGTAAGTACTTACGCCGTATATTGGATACCAAACTGCACGTGTTTTGTATGTCAGTCTATGGGCCAAAAAACAGCGGGCGAAGTCAGAAATATACACGCGTAACTTCTAAGTTACGCCGTATATAGAATACCAAACCCGCACAAATATTGGCATCGCCGGCTTTTGCGGGCGCCGATTTATATCGGATCAGGCCCCAGACACTTAACAAACCAGGGAATATAAAGGTTACTGCAAATGAGGCTGCTGAGCTCCTCCTAGGCCTCCTTAAAGGTATGGTACAATTTAATCTAGATATATAAGTACTATATTATCTTGCACAGCAAAATAATATAGTACTTAATAGGTGCTATTTACTTTATGTAATAAATTACACTTGAGTCAGGCGTGCTGGTCTTTATTTTTATCTTTTTACACCTTAATGATCTATCTCTAGGATAAACAGGTATAACACATCACTACTGGAGTATATGTACAAGGCAGAACCATAAATGCAAAGTGGACCCAAGTATACACAGATAGGAAGGTAGTAGGAAAAATATGAAGGACTGGTGCTTCTCGGGAAAAGCCATGATTGGAGGAGAGCCAGAGCTTAGCTCTATGTACAGAGATCATGGAAGCTGGTGAGTTTGCAACATTACAGGATTCCCATCCCAAGGGAACTGTTCCCTACTCACTACTTAGCCTTATCCAGGTATCTGCAATGAAAACTTGCAGTTAATCTGGGTGAATGTACTTGGTTGCCTTTTTCCCATGAATCCTCCTTAGGTCCATATGATTTCCAATGTATCAAATATTGTAACTGGTTCTGACTAATTCTGGAATTAAATATTTTTTTCTACCTGATACTCTCCTAGACTGAAGGGAGAGGTTGTGGATTCCTGAGGGAAACCTGATTTCTCCTATATGGCTTTAGAAGGGAAAAATGGAAGTTTGGATGTATTGTGAAAGTAGAGGGTAGTTTCAATATGACAGCAAAATAATTTATAACTTTTGTCACATGTTAGGTACCAATAAATCTGCTATTCATTTTTTGGAAAGGGTGTTTAACTTTAGATTTCTTGATTAAAACAAAATCTCTTGGTTGATAACTTGGTGGTCTTCGTCGACGGAGATCATAGTAGCATTTATGTCTGCTTTGTGATGCTTTTATGTTACTTTGTAATTGTTTGAAAATTTGATGCAAATTATCCACTTTAAAGTTAGCAGTCAGACACTTTGTGGTTTCCATATTAGGTGGTAAAAAGGATGGATGGAAAACTAAATTTGAATAGAAAAGGGTATGCTTGGTGGAGGAACTTACTAAATTATTGTACGCACATGCAGCTACAATAATAAGAAGACCTGGTCCTCCTGGAGGTGTAAGCAGAAACAACGTAGATACTGCTCTAGTCATTAGTTAATTCTTTCTGTTTAACCAATTGATTATAGATGATATACACTTGTTAAGTGATGATTAATGTGCAATTTATTACATGTCCAATATTATTTGTTTTGTGATCACATATAATCGTACATTGTTGGAGATGAAGGAGTCAAAAGTGTTGCAAGCATCTGGAAGATAAGGCATTGTGATAAAATAAGACATTTTAGTTAGATAATCCTCAACTACAAAAATTGTGTTGTGGTTTTGTGATTTAGGCAGGTCTTCAAGTCCATTGATACAATCTGGCATGGTGACTCAGGAATGGGCAAATATTAAAGAAGCTCTCACTGCCTAACCATTCTACTTTGTGACATTGTAAATTTTAATGGTTTTCAATATATATATGCTTTTTTAATCTAAGGTTTTGCATGGGTTTGATTAAACATTGCTTAATACAAGCCAGTCAGGGAGAGAATTCAAGGATTCTTGAAGTCTACTGTATTGTCAACATACTAAAATTGATTGATGCATCCAGCATCTTTCAGTAGAAGGTGATATACTGGTGTCTGGGGACGATGACACTTTCTACAAGTGAACAAGGTAATGACTTCATTCTGTTGACTGTAAGGTTGTATTGTTTGTTCAATTTAAAGAAGACCAAAAGGAACTCTTTATTCAGAATTAGACTTTGCACAGGTATCGCTTAAGGTGACATACTCATGAACAGTTTTAGGAATGGAGGGCCATCAGAATTCTCGGTTAATTAATTCCAGAGTTTTTGTTCCCCCGGATGTCCTGCTAAGGGTGAGTCATGAACCAAGTTTAATTTATAAAAGCAAGAGGATGGAGGTCTATATAATATGTTGTCTTTTTATAAAAGATAATTTTTCTCAGATTTTAATTGAAGCATGGGAAGATCTGCATCCTCAGAGATAGCCTTCTTAATCTCATCTGCAAAAGTTACAGTTATTCCAATAAATTGGTTTTTTATTTTGGTATGATGGTAGATACCCGAGTTGGAGGTTGTGGATTTTTGTTCTTACATGATAAAGAATCAGCTTTCCCATCGTTTTTAACAGGTCGGTGAGTAATTTGGAATATAAAACTGTCGAAAAAGAAACTCCATCTTACTTGACGGAAAGACAAAGTTTTGCTTTTCTCCAGATATTCGACATTCCTATTGCAGATATATACTGTATAATTATCATAAACTAAGTGCCCTATAGAAGATGTGTTCAGTTTTCTAAAGCTGCTTTGATGGTTAATAGTTCTTTCTCTCCAATAAGATTGCATTCTGCACTAGTTAAAGATCTTGAGTAGAAAGCTACAGGACGGATATATTCAATTAGTACTCTCCTTTGAGATAAACAACACCTAGTGCATATAGAGAAGTATCCACCTCTAGGATATACTGTAAAGCTGGATCAGGTAGCTGCATAATAGGAGTGGATGTGAACTTCTGTGTTCTGGGAAAATTTAGATGTGGATCCTGTAAGACGGGTCCATGTTTGTGGCTTGGTTATACTATAATATGTCGCTACTGGATGATATGTACAAGGTAGAATCACAACTGTGCCATCGACCCAAGTATACAGGGATAGGAAGGTAGTAGGGAAAAGATGGAAAAGATGGTAAATGTCCCTTTAATTAAAGGAGTTCCTGAGTGAGAGTCTTGGAACAGGCTGGTGGAGGTAATAGTGCTTGTATATTAGATAGCCATGAATCAAGCTGTCATTACACTAGGTAAATTATATAATGGGCTTGTGAATAATAACTTGACAGGTTGACCAGGTTGTCATTTTTTAAGAGATGGGCTCAATATTGTTTAATGGACGTTTAATTTATTGTTACATTTTAGCTCTTCAAGTTATCAATGTTAGTCTCATTATTCAGTAATTGGCATCTACAAAGGGGGCAAGCAAACGTAAATACCCCACTCTCTCTTAGATACATTTCTCAAATGTAATCTCTCCTGGGGTTAGACAGTAGAAGAGCCTATAACTTAGCTCCTATTTACCTTACAGAAATATTTGACCCCTCCTTGAAAAGGAGAATCTTCTTTTTTATTGTTTAAATTTGAGTTACCAATTTGTTATTTGTTAGATAAGAGGCTCTTCTCTACAATGGCTCTGCTCTAAAATGGCATGTAATATGACCCTTTAGATATCATATGTTTAATTAGAGAAAATAGTGTATGTTAAATCAACCTAACACTAGGTTAAAGGGTCATGATACCCACATGTTGAAAAACTTGAAAGTCATGCAGCATAGCTGTAAAAAGCTTACTTGAAAATATCACCTGAACATCTCTATGTAAAAAAGAAAGATATTTTACATCAAAATGTCCTAAGTATTCACACCCCATTGTAAAGAGCTTTAAAGCAGCAAATCAATATGCCTGTCCGGGACAGGCAAGGGACTGAGCCTCGTGCACACTCATGTTATTTCCCTATTCAGTTTAAGGGAGTTTACTATGAAATCACATGAGAGTTAAGTGAAATCTAATGAGATCATAGTAAAATAGTTCATGACCTCAGCACTGCTGATGCTGATTGGCTGCAGTTCATTCCTTCCCTTTTTTTTTTTTACCTGCAGCTGGACAGCAGCTAAAGTATAACTTTTTACACAGAACTTACTCTGCTGAGCTGAGGAAATTGTGAGGTAAAATATCTTTCTTTTTTTACATAGTGATGCTCCGATGATATTTTCCTGTCAGCTTTTTACAGTTATACTGCATCAGTTTCAAGTGATTTAGCATCTGAGTATTAAGTGGAAAAAAAATGGAATGTTCAGACAGACTGCACAGCCCTCTCTGCCAGAAATGAACCATTATACAGCACAGGCTTCACACTAAAAAGAGTTTTTTACCTTAAAATTATGGGTCACTTTAGTCTCTAGATTACTTATTGTCATGAGATGCAGGACACATGCAGGAGACAGCAACGATGGTACAACTCTATTTTATTGCTGAGCATGGAAACACATCTGGAAGCATTGATTTCACTAAGTAACTGCGACACAGACAAATGGACCCCGCCCCCAATCTGGTGACATCACTTCCCACTCTCATCACATCTTCCCCCTTTTCAAAGGATGAAGCATACATTTTTTTTTCATTTGAATATAACAAATAACAAGGTATACAACAACAGTTTTATATAGTATATAACAAATAACAAGTTACAGAATATATAAACAACATGAATTATATCCTGACTTGAACATTGGGGTAGACTACCCTAGTCCACAGTGACCATGGGATTATTCTGCCCATACTTCCGGTCACTGTTCTAACTAAAGTTAATCCCGATATCGGGCCGGAAGTTTCACCACTCTTCCGCTTGATGTAACTCTACATGAACTATCCTCTGATACAAAAGAAGGTGATTGAGAATCTGCTGGAGGCAAAGACATATCCCCGCTGTGATATTGCTGAGGGGAAGGCACCCCTTTTAAAACAGGGGATCCCACTGGTGGTGGTACTGAGGCATCCAGTTCCAAATTCTCAGGCTGAAGATGTTTTAGTTTACGGCGTGTAACTGTCCCTCCATCAGTAAGGACTACATAAGACCTTGGTTCTGGAGAGTGTCCAATTACTGTAGCAGGTGTCTTCCATTTCTTCTCATCGTCCAGTTTAATTCTGACACTTTGCCCCACATTCAGCTCCTGCAAGGACCTCACAGAATGTCTCCTGTCGTAGAAGAATCGATAGCCCCTTTTTGCCTCTTAATCCCTCCTAAGGACTTCGTCCCGAGGAATAGAGCTAATTGACTGGAAGACACCCACAGAGGGTAAGGTGGTGTGAATCTGGCTTCCTAGCATCAGCTGTGCTGGGCTAAAGCCCGTGGCTTGAATGGGAGTCGCCCTATAGGACAAGAGGGCCAGGTATGGCTCAGATTGCTTCAAAATGAATTTTGTTGTTTGAACTGCCCTTTCAGCCATTCCATTAGCCTGCGGGCAATGTGGACTTGACGTGGAATGTATAAAATCATATTCTCTGCTGAAAGAACTGAACTCTGTTGAAGCGAACTGCATTCTGTTATCACTCACCATCTCCATTGGTATGCCCCACCGGGCAAACAAGCTCTTGAGACGAGTGATAACGGCTTGACGTGATTTCATTCAAAGGTGCAATTTCCAAATACCTGGAATAGTAGTCGATCACGACTAGGAACTTTTTCCCGTGCAGTTCACACAAATCAGCAGCTATTTTTTGCCACGGGCCTGCAGGCAGCGGAGTAGAAATCAAGGGCTCCCTTCTCTAAGTAGGCCGGCGTTCCCGGTAAAAGGCACATTTAGACACATGACTTGCAATGTCGGAAACTGATCCCAGGCCACCATACAGTCGTAGCTGCCCTTTCTCTGCACTTTGTAATGCCTAAGTGGCGATCCTGAATCCTGTTTAACATATCCTGCCTCATGCTGACAGGAATAACAATACGGTCCTGGAACAGCACCAACCCATCCAGCTCCGTGAGCTGCGACCTCTCTGACTGGTAAGAACTTAAAGACATCCAGGCTCTCCGACTCTCGGGCCAACCTTCTTTTATGTACTTTATAACTTCTTGAAGGTCTGTATCTAAATATGTCTCTTTCTTTATTTGTTCTAGTTTACCTGAATAAATGGACTTAGAAGCCAGAACTGAATCTACATACACTTTCACATCCAATTCCATTGAAGACTCTTCAGCAGCAGCCAGCGGGAGCCTGGACAGTGTATCCGCCACAACCAGTTGTTTCCCTGGCACATGCACTGCCTGAACGTTGAACCTGAGCAGCCTCATTAGAAGTCTCTGGCATCTGAGGGGTATTTTGTCAATATCATAGGAGTGGATTAGAGGGACTAGCAGTTTATGATCAGTCTCCAGACTAAATTTCTCTAAACTCACTAGGTAACGCTGAAAGCACTCACAGGCCCAAACTGCGGCCAGGCACTCTTTCTCAATTTGAGCGTATTTTGACTCAGCCGCCGTCAGTGTGCGGGAACAGTAGGCGATGGACTGTAGTTTGTTTTCATTCAGCTGCAGGAGGGCGGCCACTAATCCATAACTGCCTCAGAACTAACAACAATCTTTTTGGAAGGGTCATAGAACCCCAACACTGGGGCAGACCCCAGCAGGGACTTGACCTGCATAAAAGATTCTTCCTGTGAAGGTCCCCAGACCCAGGCAACATCTTTCTTTATCAACTCTGTGATAGGGTGTAGTATTGTGGTTAAATCTGGAAGGAACCTGCCCACATAATTTACAAGGCCCAATATTTGTCTCAGCTCATGTACATCAGAAGAACTTTTCATCTGTTCAATAGCACACATTTTCTCGGGGTCTGGCTTGATGCCATCCCCATTGATGATATGCCCAAAGTAACACAGCTTTCCTAAAATGGCATTTCTCTTTGTTTAGCTTCAGCCCGGACTGCCGCTAGAAGCATCCAATGTAGAGAAGAACTTCGCCCCAGCCAATTTCGGAGCTATGTCTTTAAGTGTCGGCAGCACATATCTCTCTCTCTTCACTGCCTCATTCATCCTTTGAAATCTACACATATGCGTACCTTCCCGTTTTTCTTCGCAACAGGCACAATGTGGGCACACCAGTCAGTTGCTTCAACAACCTCTTCAATAACCTGCCAGAAGCTGCTAGAAGCATCCAATGTAGAGAAGAACTTCGCCCCAGCCAATTTCGGAGCTATGTCTTTAAGTGTCGGCAGAACATATCTCTCTCTCTTCACTGCCTCATTCATCCTTTGAAATCTACGCATATGCGTACCTTCCCGTTTTTCTTCGCAACAGGCACAATGGGGGCACACCAGTCAGTTGCTTCAACAACCTCTTCAATAACCCCCATATCCTTCATACGCAGAATCTCCATCTCCACTTGAAGCATAAGCGGGAACGGAATTCTACGGGGTGTGGTAATGCTGTATGGGACTGCATCACCTTTAAGTGATATACGGACTGGGTTGCAATTCAGTAGGCCCAATTCACCAAACATATCTTCTGAGATTTCATTCACTCTGGCTACTAGGCCCAAACCACAGGCTGATTTTCTGCTCAATAAGTTGTTAACACACTGACCTCTAATCACATGCACCCACATGGTGAATTTATTTTGCTTGTACACGCAGCTAGCAAGAAATTTCCCCGCACAATCAATGCGGCCACTATGGATTTTTGTTGTAACTTTCTCCAGCTGGGGCTGTCGAGGCAGTTTCATGAATGCTGCAAGAGACATTACAGTGATGTCTGCTCCTGTGTCAATCTTAAAGGCAACTTTGGCTCCCATTACAGTAAGAGTAACCCTCCAATCATCTTCTGAACCCGGCCGTTCAACAACAGACCCCACAAAGGACACTTCTTGACCCTCCTGGTCGCTATCCACCTGCATCTCCTTAATATATTTAGTCTTACACACCACTTCAAAATGGCCCATCCTTTTACATTTTCTACATCTTTTGTCTTTAGCAGGGCATATGACACTTTGATCATGGGCACGGTACTCATCGCCCAGAAGCGGAAACATGGAAACAGAAGCGCAGGCCAGAACTTCTGACACCATGTCATGAGATGCAGGACACATGCAGGACACAGCAACGATGGTACAACTCTATTTTATTGTTGAGCATGGAAACACACATCTGGAAGCATTGATTTCACAAAGTAACTGCGACACAGACAAACAAACCTAAGCCCCGCCCCCAATCTGGTGATATCACTTCCCACTCTCATCACACTTATCTTACTACATACTTGGTTAAAGTGAAGGTAAACTTTGATGAATGAAAGCGTGTTTTTTAAAAATACTATTAAAAACAGGGGCACTTTCATTCATCAAAGTTTAGAAAGCAGCGATTTTGTTTACAAACTTACCTTTGTTCTTTTCACAGCCAGAGCAGCTTCCCTCACCTGGAAATCCTCTCTTCACACGTCAGCAATGACTAATCTGGCTTCCTCCAATTACGGCATGGCCTTGTGAATATTTTACTGAAGCAAAATTATAAACAACAATATTCTGGAGTTGGGGAAAAGGTAAAAGAATACCCAAAGTACAAGCACAAATCTCCCAACAAACACAGACTACCCAGCGGGCACAGTTGGTGAGGATTCGGCTTTCAGGATGCAGATAAGCATACACATGTATCGTAGGAGGAGTTCTTGGTTTCAGGAGCAAGGTAAGCATATGTGGGTATCAGGGTAAGTATGATTGGTTTCAAGAGCAATGTGAGCATACGTGGGTATCAAGGTAAGAATGCTTGGTTTCAAGAGAAGGGTGAGCAAACGTGGGTATTAAAGTAAGTATGCTTGGTTTCAAGAGCAAGGTCAGCATACTTAGCTTCAGGAACAAGGTAGGCATACACAGGTATCACAGCAGAGATGCTTGGCTTCAGGAGCAAGGTAAGCATCCACAGGTACAACAAGTATGCTAAGCCTCAGGAGCAAGGAGAACATACATAGGAATCACAGTAAGCAAGCCAAGTCTCAGGAGCAGGAGTCAAAGAAGTATGCTCTGTATAGGGCAATAACGCAGCAGGGAGTGAAGGGCTGATTGCACTTTTATAGGAACTCACACATCTGGATTCCTTCAGGTGGGAGTTACTTTAATCAACAGGATGGCTCTTTAAATCCTAGGAAGGCGCAGTACAGCAGCTTCAGACTGATCCCGGTGTCTCTCCACGTGGGACGCTAAGAAGGGGTCCTCCAGGTAAGAGTCCTGACAAATGTTCTCACAGAGGTAGATAAAAAAACCTCAGCATTTATTGAAGAGCCTGGAGCTTCATGTACCAAATACCAGTTTAATAAAATCGTTTTCATACTGTAAATTGTTAAACCACTAAAATTCAAGGTTTAAAATGCTCAGAAAGTTCCAAATTTCACTGTACAGAACCAGGTTTGTCTTTGCCAAATAATGGCATATATATATATATATATATATATATATATATATATATATATATATATATATATATATATATATATATATATATATATTATACATACACACACACATTATATATATTTACACACACTACTGTATCAATACAACACAGGTTTTTAGTTTACAGTAATATCCTTTAAAACATATTTTATTTTTCTGAAATTGTGTGCTATAGCTGAGTTATAGTACATACCAAATAATCCCTCCTCTCCTGACACTTCATTTATTGCTGTTGCTGTGAATTCAAACTGCTGGGAGGATAAATTCTGAAGACCATAGAAAGATTGTAATAAAGAGTAAGGGAAAACGATGAGGTTTTAACAGACTAAGTAGTGAAAAAGATCACAATTTTCTGTGGTGCGTGTGTCATAATAAACGACTGCAGACATTTAAAAGCTTTATTTTAGTAAGGAAAGCTTTGAAAGGTAATTTAAAACTTGAAGACAATTGTCTATGAAAAAACTATTAAAGGGATACCCACATATGCTGTAAGTACCCCATGCACCAGCATTCCAACACCACACCATCCAAGCCAGTCAGCACTGGCTACTATACACGAATTTAAGAGTCAGCAAATTATGTAAAAGTGATATTGCTCAAAATACTTAAAGGGATAGGAAAATCAAAATTAAACTTGCATTATTCAGATAGAACATGCAATTTTAAGACACTTTTAAATTCACTTCTATTTTCAAATGTCCTTCGTTCTCTTGGTATCCATTGTTGATAAAGAATATGCACATATCCTACACTAGTGATAGCTATCTGCTGATTGGTGTCTGCTCACATTTGTCTCTTGTGATTGGCTAACTAGATGTGTTCAGCTAGCTACCAGTAGTGCAATGCTGTTCCTTCAGGATAACAATATAATGAAGCAAATCTGATAACAGAAGTAAATTAGAAAATTGTTCAAAATTTTATGTTCTATCCAAATCATGAAAGAAAATGTTGGGGTTTCCTGTTCCTTTAAAGGTATACAGGGAGTGCAGAATTATTAGGCAAGTTGTATTTTTGAGGATTCATTTTATTATTGAACAACAACCATGTTCTCAATGAACCCAAAAAACTCATTAATATCAAAGCTGAATATTTTTCGAAGTAGTTTTTAGTTTGTTTTTAGTTTTAGCTATTTTAGGGGGATATCTGTGTGTGCAGGTGACTATTACTGTGCATAATTATTAGGCAACTTAACAAAAAACAAATATATACCCATTTCAATTATTTATTTTTACCAGTGAAACCAATATAACATCTCAACATTCACAAATATACATTTCTGACATTCAAAAACAAAACAAAAACAAATCAGTGACCAATATAGCCACCTTTCTTTGCAAGGACACTCAAAAGCCTGCCATCCATGGATTCTGTCAGTGTTTTGATCTGTTCACCATCAACATTGCGTGCAGCAGCAACCACAGCCTCCCAGACACTGTTCAGAGAGGTGTACTGTTTTCCCTCCTTGTAAATCTCACATTTGATGATGGACCACAGGTTCTCAATGGGGTTCAGATCAGGTGAACAAGGAGGCCATGTCATTAGATTTTCTTCTTTTATACCCTTTCTTGCCAGCCACGCTGTGGAGTACTTGGACGCGTGTGATGGAGCATTGTCCTGCATGAAAATCATGTTTTTCTTGAAGGATGCAGACTTCTTCCTGTACCACTGCTTGAAGAAGGTGTCTTCCAGAAACTGGCAGTAGGACTGGGAGTTGAGCTTGACTCCATCCTCAACCCGAAAAGGCCCCACAAGCTCATCTTTGATGATACCAGCCCAAACCAGTACTCCACCTCCACCTTGCTGGCGTCTGAGTCGGACTGGAGCTCTCTGCCCTTTACCAATCCAGCCACGGGCCCATCCATCTGGCCCATCAAGACTCACTCTCATTTCATCAGTCCATAAAACCTTAGAAAAATCAGTCTTGAGATATTTCTTGGCCCAGTCTTGACGTTTCAGCTTGTGTGTCTTGTTCAGTGGTGGTCGTCTTTCAGCCTTTCTTACCTTGGCCATGTCTCTGAGTATTGCACACCTTGTGCTTTTGGGCACTCCAGTGATGTTGCAGCTCTGAAATATGGCCAAACTGGTGGCAAGTGGCATCTTGGCAGCTGCACGCTTGACTTTTCTCAGTTCATGGGCAGTTATTTTGCGCCTTGGCTTTTCCACACGCTTCTTGCGACCCCGTTGACTATTTTGAATGAAACGCTTGATTGTTCGATGATCACACTTCAGAAGCTTTGCAATTTTAAGAGTGCTGCATCCCTCTGCAAGATATCTCACTATTTTTGACTTTTCTGAGCCTGTCAAGTCCTTCTTTTGACCCATTTTGCCAAAGGAAAGGAAGTTGCCTAATAATTATGCACACCTGATATAGGGTGTTGATGTCATTAGACCACACCCCTTCTCATTACAGAGATGCACATCACCTAATATGCTTAATTGGTAGTAGGCTTTCAAGCCTATACAGCTTGGAGTAAGACAACATGCATAAAGAGGATGATGTGGTCAAAATACTCATTTGCCTAATAATTCTGCACTCCCTGTAGAAAGGTCACAATTAAAATATGAAAGGGAAGCAAGTTTGCGCTATACTTCCAACAGCAATAATGGTTCTAGTAAAAATTATTACTGTTTTTAGCAGCATATGTACATATCCTGTGATGACCGTGAACCAGTATTCAAACACCATGCCTGCTCAGAGAGGGGGAGGTGGTGTAATTTGCTTCATACAACTCACTGCTTACTCTCTGAGAAGGTATGGTGTTTGAATGCTGGACAAGGGTTCTCACAGCATATGTACATATGCCGGTGAAAAATAGTAATAACTTTTACTATAAACATTTTTGCAAACTGAAATATATTGCAAAAAAATGCTCTGAATTAGCAGTGGTAAATATCCAATAAAGGTATATGTAAGGTGTGACTACAAAATCATTCCCAATAATTAATAAGGTCGAACTTGGAGTTTAGACCCTGGGGAATTCTAGACCTTAATTGGAAAATCCAATATACCTCACGTTTAGCCAGGACCTTCTCAAGGTTACCACCCCTGTGGGGAACCTTGGCTTTTTCTATGGCAGTCCATCTGAATGAATTCAGGCTGCTGTCATGTTTGGTTGCAAAATGTTACACCAGAGGGGTGGTAGTCGTACCTCTAGTGAGTGTTGATATATGTTCCCTGATCCGGGAATTTATATCCCTAGAGGTGAGCCCCACATATTGGAGATTACATTGAATGCATGTGATAAGATAAATGGCATTAGTGCTAGTACAATTAAGGAATGACTGTATGGGGTAAACTTGGCCTGTAGATCTAAATTCAGATGTGATCAATACATAGTCACAAGGTTTACATTTCTTATGGCCACATCTGAACATTCCCAAATGTCTAAGCCAAGAGCTGGATGGATGAACGCTCTGCTTTAATTGTGTGGAGGATAGAATGGAAGCAAGAGTAGCACATTTTTATATGAACATCTGATTCCTTCTCTAACAGTATTGGTAAGTTTATCATCGGCGGCCAGAAGTGGAAAATGTTTTCTCACAATATTACAAATTTCTGAGTACTGTGCACTGTAATTGGTCACAAAATGAATGCCCTTGAAATCTTTGGTTGTGTGTTTGGATTTATCTTTAAGTATGGGTTCGCTAGGGATACAATCTACTTGGTGTTTAGCTTCCTTAATGTGACTCTTGGTATAGTGGCTCTGTTTAAATCGGTTTTCGAGCAAACTTGCCTCCTGCATGTATTTTTTGGGTGACAGCTGGAGGCATGCAGGAGTGTATTGCCCGAAATTGGTTTGCTATAAACTGTAGTGGTGATGGACCCATCTGTGTTCCCTGTCAGAGTTAGATCAAGACAGTCAATACTAGTAGGATCTGAAACAAAGGGGTGGTAACCTTGAGAAGGTCCTGGCTAAACATGAGGTTTATTGGATTTTCCAATTAAAGACTAGAATTCCCCAGGGTCTAAACTCCAAGTTCGACCTTATTAATTATTGGGAATGATTTTGTAGTCACACCTTACTGCTATATATTTACATGTTGATACATACATATGTTTCTTATACCAATGTTTTTCTATAGGCTGAAGGTCTGGATAAATGGATGAATGAATAAATAAACAAAACTATAAATTTACAACATTTCATATATAAATATTACACATCTAATTAATATAATCTGATACAATATAATAATAATAATAATAATAATATACTAGTTTACATTTTTGTATGTTCTTGTATTTTACATTTTGTTTATTATATTGTGTAATGTGATTGCATCATATATTTCAGCTTGTTGTATGTTGCACTTAGGGTTAATCGCCTTATACAGGGAGAGTCAAAGTGGGCGTGTTATTTAATGTTACTATTGGGTCTTTTTAGCCTATCAGATTTACCTTTACCCTTTTTAATTGTTCACATATGTGTAGCACCACAGGCTATGATTACGGCTCTCAGCCGAAACATGTAAGCCATTGGTGCCACGCTCACTTTGCTTTTATTTGGTTTGCACCATTCACCCGGAGTATATTTTTGCTCTGTTTTTAAATGGATTTAATAAACCTTTTTTTTTATTCATCTACATGTTTTTGGGACATCAAACTTTCCACGTTTTGCAAGCTTTTATTGATGCTACATAAAGTTGTGAGCAAATGACACTTTTTAAAAAAAAACCTTGAATGAATTTGAAAAACTTTTTAAGAAAAACTTTTTAGACATAAAGTAAAGAATTTAATTTTAAGAAGAACCAACGTGTGATTTTTCTGAAACTTTGTCTGACATTATTTGAATAGAGAAACTACTCATATATAGAAGTTCACATTTAACAATTAAAAGTAAACTTCTAGTACATTACAGATAATAAATTATAAATTTAATTCCCGGAAATAACAAACACATATTATGTTAAAAATCTGAGTTTTTAGACATAACACACATGTTAAGGCACACTCAATAGCACCAGCATTTTTTAAATACCATTGAACTACACCAATCTTGAGGTTTGATTGGATTTTTGAGTGTTTAACTCAGTAGAAACATCTGAAAGCACTTGAGACAGAGCAAAAACATGTTTATACATAAATCCTTCAGATTTAACCTTGAACACCTTCGTGTATTGTTAAAGAAGGTTTTAGCTACTTTAGATGACTCCGATATCCCTGTCGTTGTCACTCCTAAGAAAACGTAATAGTTTCTTTGATCAACCTTCCACTTCAGAGGTTTTTCCTGTGCCTGACCATGCTAGGGAGATTATCTCACAGTAATGGGAGAAACCAGGGGTGTCTTTTTTTCCCATCTACCATTTATAAGAAAATGTTTAGTGTTGAGTATTCCATTAAAGACCCTTCGTATACTGTATCCAAAGTTGAAAGGGTCATTTCCACTCTGGCTAAGTGAACCACTGTTCCTATTGAGAATAGCTGCTCTTTTAAGGATCCGATGGACAAGAAACTGGAGGCTTATTGGAAAAAAATGTATGTTTATCAAGTCTCCAAGTCTTTCTTGGATGAAATTCAAAATCGGATTAAAGCTCTTAAATTGGCCAATTCTTTTATTGCATATGCCATTTTACCGATTGTTAAACTAGGAGCTAAAACTTCTAGCTTCGCTGTCCTAGCCCGCAGGACATTATGGTTGAAATCCAAATCTGCGGATGTTTTCTCTAAAGCCAAGCTTCTGGACATTCCTTACAAGGTCAAAACCTTGTTTGAACCTGGTGTGGCAGAAATAATCTCTGATATTACTGGTTGAAAAGGGTATTTTCTACCTCAAGATAAGAAGAATAGGCCTAAAGGACGTCAGAGTAATTTTCGTTCCTTTTGTAACTTCAGAGGAAAGCCTTCCCCTTCTTCTTCCAAGCAGGAACAATCCTTCTTGGAAACCCAATCAGTCTTGGAACAAGGGGAAACAATCAAAGAAACCCGCAGCTGATTCCAAATCAGTATGAAGGGTTTGCACCCGATCCAGGATTGGATCAGGTGGGGGGCAGACTTTCTCAATTCTCTCAAGCTTGGATATGAGATGTCCCAGATCCCTGGACTGTGGACAGAGTATCCCAGGGTTACAAATTGGAATCCAAGACTTTTCCTTCCAGAGGAAGATTCCATCTCTCAATATTATCTGCAGACCAGATAAAGAGAGAGGTGTTCTTGAAATGTATACAACATCTTTCCTCCCTGGGAGTGATAGTTCCAGAGCAGGAACAGGGTCTCGGATTCTACTCCAACCTATTTGTGGTTCCCAAAAATGAGGGAACTTTCCATCCCCTTCTAGACTTTAAGTGTCTAAACAAGTTTCTCAAAGTTCCATCCTTCAAGATTGAGACTATACGTGTCATTCTTCCTTTAGTACAAGAGGGTCAGTTTATGACAACCATAGACCTAAAGGATGCATATCTTCATGTTCCTATTCACAGGGACCATCACAGATTCCTGAGATTTGCCTTTCTGGACAAATATTTCCAGTTTGTGGCCCTTCCATTTGGTCTAGCCAGAATTTTTTCAAAGGTTCTGGGGGCTCTTTTTGCAGTGATCCATTCTTGTGGAATTGCTGTGGCACCCTACCTGCACGACATATTGGTTCAGGCACCATCTTTTCAACTAGCAAAATCTCACACAGAGATATTGTTGTCTTTTCTTCGTTCCCACGGATGGAATGTGAATCTAGAAAAAAGCTCCCTTTCCCCTGCTACAAGAGTAGTGTTCTTAGGGACCATAATAGATTCTCTATTGAGGAAGATTTTTCTGACAGAGGTCAGGAAAATCAAAATTATTTCTTCTTGCCTCTCTCTTGAGGCTACTGCTTATCCTTCAGTGGCTCAATGTATGGAGGTAATCGGTCTGATGGTGGCTTCCATGGCCATCATTCCTTTTGATTGATTCCATTTGAGAGCTCTTCAGTTGTGCATGCTCAGACAATGGAATGGCGACCATGCAGATCTATCTCAGAGAATAGAGTTAGATTAGTCATCAAAGGACTCTCTCCCATGGTGGATTTCTCAGGAACATCTGTCTCAGGGCACATGCTTTTGGAGACCTTCCTGGGTGATCGTGACCATGTACGCCAGCCAGCTGGACTGGGGAACAGTCTGGAACTCATTAAAAACTCTGTGCCTTTGGACTCGGAGGAGCTTGCTCTTCCCATCAACATCTTGGAGTTGAGGGCGATTTACAATGCTCTAATGGCTTGGCCTCAGTTGTCTTCAGCCCAGTTTATCAGGTTCCAGTCAGACAACATAACCTCTGTGACTTACATCAATCACCAGGGAGGAACTCGGAGTTCCTTAGCCATGAAGGGGGTTACTCAGATTCTTCAGTGGGCAGAGACCCACAATTGCTGTCTATCTGCCATCCACATTCCAGGAGTAGACAACTGGGAAGTGGATTTTCTGAGCAAACAGACTTTTCATCCCAGGGAGTGGGAACTCCATCCAGAGGTGTTTTCCAGCTTAGTCCTCAAATGAGGGGGCCAGAGTTAGATCTGATGGCGTCCGTCAAAACGCCAAGCTTCCAAGGTACGGTTCAAGGTCAAAAGATCTGCAGGCCGTTTTGATAGATGCTCTGGTGGTTCCTTGGGTTTTCAGGTTGGCATAACTGTTTCCTCCATTTGCTCTCCTTCCACAAGTCATTGCTCGTATCAAGCAGTTGAGGGCTTTGATGATTCTAATAGCCCCTGGGTGGGGGTTTGCAGACCTAGTGGAGATGTCATCTGTCCCACCTTGGAGACTACCTCTGAGGAAGGACCTCCTGATTCAGAGGTCCCTTCCTTCATCCAAATCTCGTTTCTCTGAAGCTGACTGCTTGGAGATTGAACGCTTAAGTCTGTCTAAGCGTGGTTCTTCTGAGTTGGTCATTGAGACCATGATTCAGGCTTGCAAGCCTGTTACTAGAAAGATTTACCATAAGATATGGCATAAATATCTTTATTGGTGTGAATCCAATGGCTACTCTTGGAGTAGAATTAGAATTCCTAGAATGTTATCTTTTCTTCAGGAAGGCCAAGGGATTATCAGTCAGTACCCTGAAGGGTCAGATTTATGCTTTATCAGTTTTACTACATAAATGTTTTGCGGATGTGCCAGATGTGCAATCTTTTGTCAGGCCTTGGTCAAAATCATGCCTGTCTTTCAGTCTGTTGTTCTTCCTTGGAGCCTTAACCTTGTTCTTAAAGTTTTACAGCTGGCTCCATTTGAGCTTTTGCATTCTATAGACATTAAGTTGTTATCTTAGAAGGTTTTGTTTCTTGTTTTTTTTTCTGTTTATGACTACCTGTCTTGTCCCTCCCTATTTATCCATGTCCTCTAGCTTGGGTATTGGTACCCAACAGTAATTACTCAAGCCGTGGACTCACCATATCTTAGGAAAAAAAAACAATATGTATGCTTACCTGATAAATTTGTTTTTTTCTGGATATGGTGAGTCCACAGCCCTACCCTTTATTTTAAGACAGTTGTTCTTTTGATTATAACCTCAGGCACCTCTATACTTTGTGTTACTCCTTTTTTTCCATTTCTCTTTGGTTGAATGACTGGGGGTTGTGGGTAAGGGATTGATGCTTAGCAGTTTAACTGTGGTGCTCTTTGCCTCCTCCTGCTGGCCAGGAGTGATATTCCCAACAGTAATTACTCAAGCCGTGGACTCACCAAATCCAGAAAGAAACTAATTTATCAGGTAAGCATAAATTTAGTTTTTTTGTCATTCAGAGAGAAACATTTTAAAAATGTTTTCCAATTTACTTCTATTATAAAATGTTCTACCTTCCCATAAAATTCTGTTTGAAAGAGATACCTAGGTAGGCATCTGGAGTACTAAATGGCAGGAAATAGTGGTGCCATCTAGTGCTCTTGAAAATGGATAACATTCTTGCAAAACTGCTGCCACATAGTGCTTCAGAAATGGGACGGCTCCTAAACATACGTCCCTGCTTTTCAACAAAGGATACCAAGAGAACAAAGAAAAATTGATAATAGAAGTAAAACAGAAAATGTGTTTAAAATCACAAGCTCTGTCTTAAACAGGAAAGAATGGTTTCATATTCCTTTAAGGGTTATCATATGTTACTTTAATGGAAAGCTGTGTGTGTTCAACATTGTTGCCAATGTTGGGGTGGGATTAGTTCTTACCTTATATAAGGCTCATCCTGTTGATCCACTTCATCTTCGGTTCCTTGCTGCTGAGAAGAAAAAAATGCCCTGCCCTTATTCCTCCCCCCACCCTTGTTTGAATGAAAACACAAGAAAAGACTACCAGGAAAAACTGCACAAAAACTAAAGTAACCCCATAAATAAAATTAAAAAATATATTTAAAAAACCTAATCTAAAATAAAAAACTCTATAAAAAAAAACTGTTCTAAAACAACACTATTCCCAAAAAATCAGTCAGGCAGTGCCCTGGTTGAAGTGATAGTAGCTCTTTTGCCAAAAAAAAATCTATGCTAAAAATAAAAAAATCTATCCTACCCCCGCCCCCCCCCCCCAAAAAAAAAAACTAATGCTAAACCCCAAATTCTATACTCACCATCTTAATTCCAGATCCTTTGGGGGCAGCAACGGGTTCACAGGGAGTTCATGGCTACAGTGGTCCTCTTCATCCATGGTGGTCCTTTTGCGGCACTCTATGATCCTCTTGGGCATTCACTCGGCCATCTTTATGCTGTCATCGTATCACACTGAAGATTGAGTTCCCCCTTATATAGGGGTTCCCTTGCATTTCTACTGGCAGATTTCTTAATTAAAATCCAAATCATACAATAGAATTAAAGCTTTTTCTATTGGCTGATTTGAATTTGAATTAAAAAATAGAAATGCAAGGGCACCCCTATATAAGGGGGAACCTTGCATTCAATCTTCGGTGTGCTTCGGTAACAGCATGAAGATGGCTGGGTGGAAGATCAGAACGCCCAAGAGGATCCAAGAGCATCGCCACAGGATAGGGGAATGCTGGCAGATGACCAATGCCAGAGGACGACCCCTGCCGGAGGAACAACGCCAGAGGAACAACATTGACCCTCTGTAGACCCGCCGTTTCCCTGCAAAGGAGCCAGATTCAAGATGGTGAGTATATACTT
Source organism: Bombina bombina (assembly GCF_027579735.1). Taxonomy (NCBI): domain Eukaryota; kingdom Metazoa; phylum Chordata; class Amphibia; order Anura; family Bombinatoridae; genus Bombina; species Bombina bombina. Next base: position 1,515,722,510 of record NC_069499.1, on the reverse strand, counting down.
TGGATAGAAAGCAGAAAAAAGAAACAATCACTTCAACCTGGGCACTGCCTAACAAATGCACTTCCCAGGACAAAAAAGTTTTTTTAGAATAATGTTATTTAAGAATAGGTTTTTTTATGATAGTTTTTTTTGAAGGGGCTAAAGGTGTATAGGGTTATTGCTGTTTAGGGTTCATAGTGTAGCGGGTAGTTTGTGATGGGGGATGTGGTGGTTTAAAGGTTATTAGTCAGGGGTCTTATTGAGATGGGTGTTAACGCACAAGTATAGGTGTTACATTTTTTTAACTTCGCTGCTCCTTTGAAGTCAATGGGGTTGATGTGATATCGCAAACGCAATATCCTGTGTTTAACTTTTTACGCGCATAAAGTTAATTACCACTCCACTTGTAATCTAACCCTTAAATGTTTTAAAACCTTTAAAACACCCCTTGAAAAACCTCTTGAATGAATAGTACTGTCTCCCCTGTTTAACTTAATTCAATCAATCGTTTGAAACAGTGTAGTTTAGGCTATGGTTATACAATCTCATATAATTGCTTAGAAATTACAGACACACTTTACAATGTCACATACACCTTAGATTTATTTTTTACACTCAGATTATGGTGTAAATTGAAAATGAAATTTACAAATTTATGAATGGCATTTACCCCAGTTTAATATCCAATTATCCTGTGGTTTCACTCTTACTTTTTTAATAATAACATGGCTATAGAGCAATACTTTACTGATACTGCACCATATTGTAATACAGAGGGCTCTAAATAATTAAAGGGATAGAAAACCCAACAACATTCCAATCCACTTATACTCAAATGTTCTTCATTCTCTTGGTATCCTATGTTGAAGGAGCAACAATACCATATTGGAAGGGTGTGCCAATGACAAAAGTGATATATGTGTAGCTACCAATCGGCTGCTCCCTGAATCGCATTACTACTCATGTGCCTACTTAGGAATATTTTTCAACAAATGATAACAAAATAACTAAGCAAATTATATAATAGAAGTAGAAAGTTGTTTTAATGGCAAGCTCTATCTGAATTTTGAAGGTTTAATTTTGACTTTACTGACCCATTAATAAAAATTTAGTTTTAACATTTGCCCAATACAGTCCTTGGCAGAGAGGGCAGAGAGTGCAGTAGGTGTATCCTTAAATTGGGATCCTTCTCTCAATTTTGAATCTTGTTTGTCTTACTTCCTCTGCTGTGGTGAATTAGGGACAAAAGAAAAAAATGTGCTCCTGCACATATCAAACAATCACTGCATAGTATGTAATAAAGTCAGGGTTCTGCAATGCACAAAATGGACTCCAGTCTCTATGAAGAGGAGTGCAGACTTGACAATTCACAGGGTTAAATTACTGAGAAAGCTGGCAAAATAAATAGAGAAATGAATTGCAAAGTTGTTGTTTTTTTTTATTTTGAATAATTAAATATTTTGTGCCAAATTAATTAACCAGCTTTTACTTAATTGTTTGATATGTGTAAAGGCTGCTTATCATATGCGTGACAGAGCATTTTACCCTATAAGCTTTCTTTTTCTGCGGCCACTAGATCTCATTTATTTCTTTACAATTGATAGCAGATATTCTGTACTTATAAACTGAGTCAACATGACATAATCTAATAATAATCACGCTGAAAGACGCTGTGCCCAATGTGAACTGACTGTAGCATTTCAGACTGAAATTCTATTTATCTGACACCATTGGATATGCAAAAAGCCTATGATTGCTCTTTTTACCATTTTCCCTGCAAAATAAATGTCATCTGCAGGATGTCTTATTAATTGTAATATTACTTTAGTCAAACAAACCAATTGTACGTTGTTATTGAAAATAATTACTTTCTGGATCTTGATCATTTACTCTTGAATACATAAGAAGTTAAATCAAAAACGGATTACTTAATCTTACATTGATGGTGAACAGAGTGTAGATGCTTTATTAAATTAATTTCCTCATTTAGGGCCAGATTACAAGTGGAGTGCAAAATATCGCTCACACGAGCGTGATATTTGCGCTCCACTCAGTAAAACCAGAGCACGCAAATGTGCGCTGGTATTACAAGTAAATTGCAATGTGAACGCGACCTCAGGTCTTAAAAAGCACAAATTTGCAACAGTATTTTGGGTTACACTTCAGCAGAACACTTTACTCACCACTTAAAGGGAGATGAAACCCAAATGTTTCCTTTCATGATTCAGAAAGAACATGCATTATTAAAGGGACACTGAACCCAAATTTTTTCTTTTGTGATTCAGATAGAGCATGCAATTTTAAGCAACTTTCTAATTTACTCCTATTATCAATTTTTCTTCATTCTCTTGGTATCTTTATTTGAAAACCAAGAATGTAAGTTTAGATGCCGACCCATTTTTGGTGAACAATCTGGGTTGTTGTTGCTCATTGGTGGATTCATTTAACCGACCAATCAGCAAGTGCTGTCCATGGTTCTGAACCAAACAATATATTAAATGCCTTCTTTTTAAAATAAAGATAGCAAGAGAACAAAGAAAATTTGATAATAGGAGTAAATTAAAAAGTTGCTTAAAATTGCATGCTCTATCTGAATCACGAAAGAAAAGATTTGGGGTCAGTGTCCCTTTAAGCAACTTTCCGAATTAATTTGTTTATCTAAATTAGTTAATTCTCTTGATATCCTTTGTTGAAAAGAATATCTATATAGGCTCAGTAGCTGCTGATTGGTGCTGCACATAGATGCCTCGTGTGATTGGCTCACCCATGTGCATTGCTATTTCTTCAATAACGGATATCTAAAGAATGAAACAAATTATATAATAGAAGTAAAGTGAAATGTTTAAAATTGTATTCTCTATCTGAACAATGAAATATACATTTTGGGTTTCATGTCCCTTTAATACAAGCACAGTTAGTGCACTAATAACATTCCCTGTACTATTCATTAAGTAAGGTTCTCTAAAGTAGTTTCAGCCACATTAAAGGGATATGAAACCCAAAAAAACCTTTCATTATTTAGAAAGAGCATGCAATTTTAACCCCTTAATGACAACTGACGTACCAGGTACGTCCTGCAAAAACTTGCAGTTAGTGACAATGGACGTACCTGGTACGTCAGTAGTCTTAGAGAGTGCTGGAAGCGATCGCAATCGCTTCCAGCAGCTCTCAGGGTATTGCACTGATGCCTCGATATTGAGGCATCCTGCAATACCCTTTAGAAAGCATCCGATGCAGAGAGAGCCACTCTGTGGCCCTCTCTGCACCGGTAGCGATGCGGCCATTCGTTGGTGGGTGGGAGCTTACAGGGAGGAGGGTGGGCGGCCCATCGCTACCCGGCATCCGGTTCCTTCAAGTGCATTGTGCACGCCGGATGCCGGGAGCGTGCGGGGGCTGCGTGCACGCGCGCGCGCGCGTGCGTGTGTGTGTGCGCGCGCGCGCAGCAATCACTGGCACTGCCACCAATGAATTTTGGTAAGAGGGAGGGGGGCAGAATTTTTTTAAAAAATGATCAGGATCAGGATCTGGATCTGGGGGGGGAGGGGGGGGGGTTGGGGCAGCTACACTACAGAAAAAATAAAAATAAAACATGTAACAAAACACTTTATTTTTTGGGGAAAACTGGGTACTGGCAGACAGCTGCCAGTACCCAAGATGGTGGCAATTAGGTAGGTGGGGAGGGTTAGAGAGGTGTTTGGGGGGGATCAGGGAGGTTGGGGGTTAAGGCAGGGGTCCATCACAGCTGAATAATTAAAAAAAAAAAAAAAAAAAAAAAAAAAAAAAACACCTTTTATTTTAGTACTGGCAGACTTTCTGCCAGTACTTAAGATGGCGGGGACAATTGTGGGGTGGGGGAGGGAAGAGAGCTGTCTGGGAGGGATCAGGGGGTGGGATGTGTCAGGTGGGAGGCTAATCTCTACACTAAAGCTAAAATTAACCCTGCAAGCTCTCTACAAGCTACCTAATTAACCCCTTCACTGCTGGGCTTAATACAAGTGTGGTGCGCAGCAGCATTTAGCGGCCTCCTAATTGCCAAAAAGCAACGCCAAAGCCATATATGTCTGCTATTTATGAACAAAGGAGATCCCAGAGAAGCATTTACAACCATTTGTGCCATAATTGCACAAGCTGTTTGTAAATAATTTAAGTGAGAAACCTAAAATTGTGAAAAATGTCACTTTTTTTTTTATTTGCTCGCATTTGGCGGTGAAATGGTGGCATGAAATATACCAAAATGGGCCTAGATCAATACTTTGGGTTGTCTACTACACTACACTAAAGCTAAAATTAACCCTTCAAGGTCCCTACAAGATCCCTAATTAACCCCTTCACTGCTGGGCATAATACACGTGTGGTGCGCAGCTGCATTTAGCGGCCTTCTAATTACCAAAAAGCAACGCCAAAGCCATATATGTCTGCTATTTCTGAACAAAGGGGATCCCAGAGAAGCATTTACAACCATTTGTGCCATAATTGCACAAACTGTTTGTAAATAATTTCAGTGAGAAACCTAAAGTTTGTGACAAAATTTGTGAAAAAGTGAACAATTTTTTTTATTTGCTCGCATTTGGCAGTGAAATGGTGGCATGAAATATACCAAAATGGGCATAAATCAATACTTTGGGTTGTCTTCTAAAAAAAAATATATACATGTCAAGGGATATTCAGGGATTCCGGACAGATATCAGTGTTCCAATGTAACTAGCGCTAATTTTGAAAAAAAGTGGTTTGGAAATAGCAAAGTTCTACTTGTACTTATTGCCCTATAACTTGCAAAAAAAGCAAACAACATGTAACCATTGGGTATTTCTAAACTCAGGACAAAATTTAGAAACTATTTAGCATGGGTGTTTTTTGGTGGTTGTAGATGTGTAACAGATTTTGGAGGTCAAAGTTAGAAAAAGTGTGTTTTTTTCCATTTTTTCCTCATATTTTATATATTTTTTATATTAAATTATAAGATGTGATGAAAAAAATGGTATCTTTAGAAAGTCCATTTAATGGCGAGAAAAACGGTATATAATATGTGTGGGTACAGTAAATGAGTAAGAGGAAAATTACAGCTAAACACAAACACTGCAGAAATGTAAAAATAGCCATTGTCATTAAGGGTAAGAAAACTGAAAAATGGTCCGGTCATTAAGGGGTTAAACAACTTTCTTATTTACTTCTATTATCTAATGTGCTTCATTCTCCTGATATTATTTGCTGAAAAGCATATCCAGATAAGCTCAGTAGCTGTTGATTGGTGGCTGCACAAAGATGCCTCAGATGATTGACTCCCCCTTGTTCATTGCTATTTCTTTAACAAAGATATCTAAAGAATGAAGCAAATTAGATAATAGAAGTAAATTGGAATGTTGTTTAAAATAGTTTTTTCTACCTGAATCATGAAAGACAAATTGTGGGTTTAGTGTCCCTTTAAGGTGTTTTGGTTAAAATGTTTAACCGTCTACTTATTGTATTCTTCGCACAATGCTGCACTCTGGGCCCATTAAAGGGACACTGAACCCAATTTTTTTCTTTTGTGATTCAGATAGAGCATGAAATTTTAAGCAACTTTCTAATTTACTCCTATTATCAAATTTTCTTCATTCTCTTGATATCTTTATTTGAAATGCAAGAATGTAAGTTTAGATACGGGCCCATTTTTGGTGAACAACCTGGGTTGTCCTTGCTGATTGGTGGATAAATTCATCCACCAATAAAAAAGTGATGTCCAGAGTTCTGAACGAAAAAAAAAAGCTTAGATGCCTCCTTTTTCAAATAAAGATAGCAAGAGAACGAAGAAAAATTGATAATATTAGTAAATTTGAAAGTTGCTTAAAATTGCATGCTCTATCTGAATCACAAAATAAAAAAAATTGGTTTCAGTGTCCCTTTAATTGCAGTACACTTGTAATTTAGTATACTGTCAATTTGTTTGGAAATTTGTAGCATACTGACAGGTCAATTTTATTAATCAATTTTTTATTATTATTAATAAATACTAAAATATTATTTGATTGTCACAAGACCTGGCAAATGAAAACTCGTATCTCAAACTGCAATATGTGAACTGGAAAGACTGCTCATAATTATTGAAGCTAGAAAACATATAAATAAAGGGTTAACACATTAATACCAGTGATTTCACCTCAGCATTTAGTAACAATTCTTCTGCAAAGATTAGAAAATATGAAAGTAAGCAGGCGATAGTAAAATTCCTTAAAGCGCATATAAATATTTATATATATATATAGAAATGTCTGCACACAAACCAATTTATTGCATACTTATCAGTGCCAAAACGGAATGGACAAGAAAAGATGCCCAAAAGCTTTAAGAATGTTTATTTTTATCTTCTAAAGGCAGATCATTTATCTTCTTCTGCTGACAAAAGAAGACAAGAGATGTCAAAGATTTGACCAGTTTTATCCATTGTATCTACTGTAAATGATGGAATGAAACTTGTAATTTGCCCAAGGAAACCTGAGAAAAGATTTTGCAGATTTTGGAATGTGTTTCATTTTTATAATAGTTCCTTGGAAAAAAAAAATAAACCAGACAGTTCTGTGCCTCTAGCAGCTGTATGATAAAATAATGTTTTAGTTTGGTTTGTTTATTTACATGCTTAATGGAAGTTATAATTAAAGAGACATAAACCAGTGCTCCTTTAGTAAAAATAAATTATATATATATATATATATATATATATATATATATATATATATATATATATATATATATATACACACAGTATCTCACAAAAGTGAGTACACCCCTCACATTTTTGTAAATATTTTATTATTTCTTTTCATGTGATAACACTGAAGAAATGACACTTTGCTACAATGCAAAGTAGTGAGTGTACAGCCTGTATAACAGTGAACATTTGCTGTCCCCTCAAAAAAACTCAACACACAGCCATTAATGTCTAAACCTTTGGCAACAAAAGTGAGTTGGGCACTTGGGCACAATTAGCAATTTTTCCTCCCCGGTGTCATGTGATTTGTTAGTGTTACAATGTCTCAGGTGTGAATGGGGAGCAGGTGTGTTAAATCTCGTGTTATCACTCTCACACTCTCTCATTCTGGTCACTGGAAGTTCAACATGTCACCTCAAGGCAAAGAACTCTCTGAGGATCTGAAAAAAAGAATTGTTGCTCTACATAAAGATGGTCAAGGCTATAAGAAGATTGCCAAGACCCTGAAACTGAGCTGCAGCACGGTGGGCAAGACCATACAGCAGTATCACAGGACAGGTTCCCCTCAGAACAGGCCTTTCCATGGTCGACTAAAGAAGTTGAGTGCACATCCTCAGCGTCATATCCAGAGGTTGTCTTTGGGAAACAAATGTATGAGTGCTGCCAGCATTGCTGCAGAGGTTGAAGGGGTGGGGGTCAGCCTGTCATTGCTCAGACCATACGCCACACACTGCATCAAATTGGTCTGCATGGCTGTCGTTCCAGAAGGAAGCGCTTCTAAAGATGATGCACAAGAAAACCCTGCAAACAGTTTGCTGAAGACATGTCCTGTGGTCTGATGAGACCAAGATAAACTTATTTGGTTCAGATGGTGTCAAACGTGTGTTGTGGCAACCAGGTGAAGAGTATAAAGGCAAGTGTGTCTTGCCTACAGTCAAGCATGGGGGTGTGAGTGTCATGGTCTGGGCCTACATGAGTGCTGCCAGCACTGGGGAGCTACAGTTCATTGAGAGAACCATGAATGCCAACATGTACTGTGACATAATGAAGTAGAGCATGATCCCCTCCCTTCGGAGACTGGGCCGCAAGGCACTATTCCAACATGATAAACACACCTCCAAGACAACTGCCTTGCTAAATAAAGAAGCTGAGGGTAAAGGTGATGGACTGGCCAAGCATGTCTCTAGACCTAAACCCTATTGAGCATCTGTTGGGCATCCTCAAATGAAAGGACTCCAGTGGCAATCTGTGAAGCTCTGGTGAACTTCATGCCCAAGAGGGTTAAGGCAGTGCTGGAAAATAATGGTGGCCATACAAAATAATGACACGTTGGGATCAATTTGGACATTTCCACTTAGGGGTGTACTCACTTTTGTTGCCAACGGTTTAGACAGTAATGGCTGTGTGTTGAGTTATTTTGAGGGGACAGCAAATTTACACTGTTATACAGGCTGTACACTCACTACTTCACATTGTAGCAAAGTGTCATTTCTTCAGTGTTGTCACATGAAAAGAGATAATAAAAAATTTACGAAAATGTGAGGGGTGTACTCAATTTTGTGAGATAATGTATATAGAAAATTAGAAACAAATTGTGCTGAAAACAGCAAACAGCCTTTTTTTAAAAAAGGAGCACTTAGAAAATGTCAGTGTAGTCATTGCCTTTTTTTAAATGAGGTAGCTACCAGTAGAAAACTTAAGTTCTACTGTCAAATGATTTTTTCAGCAAAAGCCCTCTACTGGGCATAGACCAGAAAAGTGACTGAAGATAGAGTAGGGCAGTCAAGCTCCTTTCAGAGCTTGATAGAGAGGCCCCAGCCTATCTATCAAGCTCTGAAAGGAGCTTGACGGCCCATGTTTCTGACGAGTCTTTAGACTCGCCAGAAACAACAGTTATGAAGCAGCGGTCACAAAGACTGCTGCTCCATAACCCTGTCCGCCTGCTCTGAGCAGGCGGACAGGAATCGCAACAATTCAACCCGATCGAGTACGATCAGGTTGATTGACACCTCCCTGCTGGCGGCCGATTGGCCGCGAGTCTGCAGGGGGCGGCGTTGCACCAACAACTCTTGTGAGCTGCTGGTGCAATGCTGAATGCGGAGAGCAATGCTGAATGCGGACCTGATCCGCACTGTCGGATCAGGTCCGCAAGACCTTTGTTAAATAGGGGCCGATATCTCCTAGCAACCTCTACTGGACATAGGCAAGAAAGTAACTGAAGCTAGACCAGATGTCTCCTAGCAAAACGCAACTTATTTGCCTTCCTGCGAGACCACAGCCCCTTTGTGCATCTCTGACAGAGAATATTGGACCCTGCACAAATGAAATTAAAAAATAAATGAAAGACAAAAATTATTTTAAAATGATAAATACTATGTTGCAATGAATTCTAGTAAGTATAACCCACTGCTTAGTGTTTATTTATTATAACAATTTCTGTGTTGGGTTTAAAACAAATATGTGTTTCCTGGTGGGTAAAAAAAGGACAATCTTTTTCTTCTTATAAAAGAAGATGGGAGCTACAAGAGCCTCATTACAAGTAATTTCCATCTATTGTGGAGACAGGATACGTAAAAGGCAGTGCAATAAAACACCATTATTCAAGCCGGTTCTGTTTCTTTTACACTTTTAGCCAAGGCTGAAATGGAAGGTACAATCTATCTGTCTGTCTGTCTCTCTCTCTATCTCAGTTCCTCTATCTATCTTCTTGTCTGTCTGTCCATCCATCTGTCTGTCTATAACAGTTACACACATGGACACTTTGGCATGCCACACGTACACACATGCAAGCACGTGCATACACCCACAGCATACAGGGTTTTTTTTTTTTTAAATGCTCATCTGTTTAATTTTCAAAAAGGCACTACACATTTTTGGGAGGGGGTAGTTGGGGCACATTAACCAGAGCTCTGACCTCTTGTAATGGCTGGTTATTTATTGTGTGCTCCCGTAAACGGGCGCATTTTCCCATTTACGGGCACATGATAAATAAGCACTCAACTTGTAATCTACCCCACAATGGTCATAAAATAGAAATTAAACACATTGATATTTTCATATAAAATCTTCAATTATGAGACTAAAAAACTTTACAATATTTTTATTTATTTTTCTTTTTAACTCTGACAATGGAGGGTTGTTTTATTCCAGTATAAGAACTCACACAGTAGATTTCACAAGTCTAAGCCATGTATCTGTTTTTACTCGGACTCAAAGATTGCAATATTTTGCTTAAAAACTGACGCCTAGATTTAGAGTTCTGCGTTAGCTGTCAAAACCAGCGTTAGGGGCTCCTAACGCTGGTTTTGGGTTACCGCTGGTATTTAGAGTCAGTCAGGAATGAGTCTAGCGCTCACTTTGCAGCCGTGACTTTTCCATACCGCAGATCCCCCTACGCCATTTGCGTATCCTATCTTTTCAATGGGATCTTCCTAACGCCGGTATTTAGAGTCTTGGCTGAAGTGAACGTTAGAACTCTAACGAAAAAACTCCAGCCGCAGAGAAAAGCCAGGAGTTAAGAGCTTTCTGGGCTAACGCCGGTTCATAAAGCTCTTAACTACTGTGCTCTAAAGTACACTAACACCCATAAACTACCCCTAAACCGAGGTCCCCCCACATCGCCGCCACTCAAATACATTTTTTTAACCCCTAATCTGCCGACCACACACCGCTGCAACCTACATTATCCCTATGTACCACTAATCTCCTGCCCCTAACACCGCCGACCCCTATATTATATTTATTAACCCCTAATCTGCCGCCCCCAACGTCGCCGCCACCTACCTACAATTATTAACCCCTAATCTGCTGACCGGACCTCACCGCTACTATAATAAAGTTATTAACCCCTAATCCGCCTCACTCCCGCCTCAATACCCCTATAATAAATAGTATTAACCCCTAATCTGCCCTCCCTAACATCACCGACACCTAACTTCAAGTATTAACCCCTAATCTGCCGACCGGACCTCACCGCTACTCTAATAAATTTATTAACCCCTAAAGCTAAGTCTAACCCTAACACTAACACCCCCCTAAGTTAAATATAATTTTTATCTAACGAAATAAATTATTTCTTATTAAATAAATTATTCCTATTTAAAGCTAAATACTTACCTGTAAAATAAACCCTAATATAGCTACAATATAAATTATAATTACATTGTAGCTATTTTAGTCCAGGGATGCCTTTTTAGTCCAACGGTGACCAGTCCCACACCTCAAACAGCTAAAAAGGTGACTAAAACAGCTCCAAAAAAGGTCATCGAATCAGGGATAAAAAGGTCGGCAGCAGATGAGGAGATGAGTAAAACTTAAAAGTTTATTAAAATAGTAAAAACAAAAGCAACGCGTTTCTCAGTGTAACACACTGTTTCATCAGGCTATCCCTACATCTCGTGAGTAGGATTCTTATTTAATAGCTATTGTACCTGGTTAAAATAAATACAAAGTTACCTGTAAAATAAATATTAATCCTAAAATAGCTACAATATAATTATAATTTATATTGTAGCTATATTAGGGTTTATTTTACAGGTAAGTATTTAGCTTTAAATAGGAATAATTTATTTAATAAGAAATAATTTATTTAGTTAGATTTAAATTATATTTAACTTAGGGGGGTGTTAGTGTTAGACTTAGCTTTAGGGGTTAATAAATTTATTAGAGTAGCGGTGAGGTCCGGTCGGCAGATTAGGGGTTAATACTTGAAGTTAGGTGTCGGTGATGTTAGGGAGGGCAGATTAGGGGTTAATACTATTTATTATAGGGTTATTGAGGCGGGAGTGAGGTTGATTAGGGGTTAATAACTTTATTATAGTAGCGGTGAGGTCCGGTCGGCAGATTAGGGGTTAATAATTGTAGGTAGGTGGCGGCGAAGTTGGGGGCGGCAGATTAGGGGTTAATAAATATAATATAGGTGTCGGCGGTGTTAGGGGCAGCAGATTAGGGGTACATAGGGATAATGTAGGTAGCGGCGGTGTACGGAGCGGCAGATTAGGGGTTAATAATAATATGCAGGGGTCAGCGATAGCGGGGGCGGCAGATTAGGGGTTAATAAGTGTAAGGTTAAGGGTGTTTAGACTCGGGGTTCATGTTAGGGTGTTAGGTGCAGACTTAGGAAGTGTTTCCCCATAGGAAACAATGGGGCTGCGTTAGGAGCTGAACGCTGCTTTTTTGCAGGTGTTAGTTTTTTTTTCAGCTCAAACGGCCCCATTGTTTCCTATGGGGGAATCGTGCACGAGCATGTTTTTTAAGCTGGCCGCGTCCGTAAGCACCGCTGGTATTTAGAGTTGCAGTGGCGGTAAATTATGCTCTATGCTCCCTTTTTGGAGCCGTACGCAGCCCTTCTGTGAACTCTAAATACCAGCGGTATTTAAAAGGTGCGGGGGGGGGGAAAAAAACATGCGTAGCTAACGCACCCCTTTGGCTGCAGAACTCTAAATCTAGCGGTGAGAGTTTTAAGCCTTATCTACTCCACTAAAAGTCAGGATTAACTATGCCAAATGAGACCACTGAAAAACAATTCAAGCAAACATGGTGTTAATGGATTCAGAAAATGTTTTCACTTGACTAATATGGTAAAAAAAAAAAATGTTACATTTAGCCATCAATCAGGAAGAGCTATCTACGCGCTGAACCTAAACTAGGCCGGCTCTTAAGCTTTCATTTCTGCTTTTCAAATAAAGGTACCAAGAGAACAAAGAAAAATTGATAATAGGAGTATATTAGAAAGTTGCTTAAAAGTGCATGCACTATCTGAACCATGGAAGAAAAAAAGTTGGGTTTAATATCCCTTTAACATTTTCATGCATGAGTATCTGAAATGGAGATTCAAAAACATACAATGAGGCCTATTTATAAAGCCGTCAACCGCAAATACGCTGGAATTCCGCAGCATAATTGTGGCGAGCCTGATTTGCCCTATTTATCAAAACCTACAGACCGGCAAAAGCTGAAATTGGTGACGTAACATACGATCCGCCTGTCTCAGTCCGACACAGATCGATGCTTACGTCATTACAGATGTTCCGAATGCAAATTCGGCACTATCTGACAACTTTTGCAAGTTATCAAACTTCTAACAGGTACGCTCAAGGCTATTCCGGCCCAGCGTACCTGGTTTTCAATCCGCCACCCTGGAGGCCGCGGTTGCCATAGGAATCAATACGAGTCAGAAAGCAGCGAAAGCTTATGTTCGATGCTGCCAGATATCCCATTGTTTTCTATGGTAGAATAAAAGTTACGTTTACACCTAACACCCTAACATAAGCCCCGAGTCTAAAAACCCCTAATCTGCCACCCTGACATCGCAGCAACCTACATAATGTTATTAACCCCTATCCCGCCACTCCCCGACACCACCACAACTAAATAAATGTATTAACCCCTATCCCGTCACTCCTGGACCCCACCGCCACCTACATAATGATATTAATCCCTATCCCGCCGCTCCCAGACACCGCCGCAACTAAATAAAGTTATTAACACCTATCCCACCGCTCCCTGAGCCCACCGCAACTAAATAAATGTATTAACCCCTAAATCCCTGGCCTCCCACATCACTACCACTAACTAAACCTATTAACCTCTAAACCGCCAGCCCCCCACATCGCCATAAACTAAATTAACCTGTTAACCCCTAAACCTAACAACCCGCTAACTTTACATAATAATTACCTCATCCCTATCTTATAATAAATTTAAACTTACCTTTAGAATTAAATTAAACTATATTAAACTATTAATTAACCTACCCTAACTATTATACTAAAATTACATTAAACTAAATTAAACTATTAATTAACCTACCCTAACTATTATACTAGAATTACATTAAACTATATTAAACTATTAATTAACCTACCATAACTATTATACTAAAATTACATTAAACTACAAATTAAATTAACTATATTACATATTAAAAAACCCTAACCCTACTCAAGTTATTTAAATCTACAATAAAGAATTACTAAGTTACAAAAATATAACAACTATGTTACACAAAATAAAAACACTAAGTTACAAAAAATAGTAAACACAAAATTACACAATATAAAAAAGAAATGATCAAATATTTTAACTAATTACACCTAATCTAATAGCCCTATAAAAATCAAATAAAAAAATAATAAAAAAAACCCTAGCCTACAATAAGCTACCAATAGCCCTTAAAAGGGCCTTTTGCGGGGCATTGCCCAAAGAAATCAGCTCTTTTACCTATAATAAAAATACAAATACCCCCCCAACAGTAAAACCCACCACCCACACAACCAACCCCCCCAAATAAAAACCTATGTAAAAAACCTAAGCTCCCCATTGCCCTGAAAAGGGCATTTGGATGGGCATTGCCCTTAAAAGGGCATTTAGCTCTTTTTCAGCCTAAACCCCTAATCTAAAATTAAAACTCACCCAATAAACCCTTAAAAAAACCTAACACTATCCCCCGAAGTTCCACTTACAGTTTTTGAAGACCCGACATCCATCCTCAACAAAGCGGCAGAGGTCCTCACCAAAGCCAGCAGAAGTCTTCATCAATGCAGGCTGAAGTCTTCATCCAAGACGGCAGAAGTCTTTATCCAGATGGCATCTTCTATCTTCATCCATCCGGCGTAGAGCGGCTCCATCTTAAAGACATCCGGCGCGGAGCATCCTCTTCTTCCGACGTCTTCTGAACAATTAAGTTTCCCTTTAAATTACGTCATCCAAGATGGCGTCCCTTACATTCCTATTGACTGATAGAATTCTATCAGCCAATCGGAATTAAGGCAGAAAAAATCCTATTGGCTGTTGCAATCAGCCAATAGGATTGAGCTTTCATCCTATTGACTGATCCAATCAGTCAATAGGATTGAGCTTGCATTCTTTTGGCTATTCCAATCAGCCAATAGAATGCGAGCTCAATCCTATTGGCTGATTGAAACAGAAACTTATCGTAAGCCTACCTCAGGTAATACCATATTGAGAGCTAATTCTCATCATCTAGAGCATCTTAAACGTGGTATTCCTAAAGGTCAATTAATTTGTTCACATAGGAATTGTTCAAGAGAGGATAGATACAAGCAACAGTCAATTTAACTGACTAAGAGGTTAAATGCTAAAGGATATAAATCTGAAACTCTAAAAGATATAGTTAATGCAGATCTTGATTTTGGATAGGAATTCATTATTAATTCATAAGTATAGACAGAAAGAAGATAAAAACTATGGCAATTCTAGAGTAGTATTTTCAGAAACAATAAATCAAATCAAATAATAAATCAAATGTCCCTCAAGAGAAATCTGGTTAAGACCTAAGTCTGTTTTTTTTTTTTTAATGGGGTACTAGACTTTGTAAATCTTGTGAATTTACAGATACAGATAATGTTTTACGATCTAGCCACACAGGTGAAATATTTAATATTAAATATCATCTCACCTGCAACTCAACTTTTGTTGTATATGTAATCACTTGCAGTTATTGTGATAAGCAATATGTAGGACGCACCTCAAGTATATTGAAAGATTGGATAAGAGAATATTTGTTGTCCTTCACTGAAAATTGACCTAGAACATCTTGTAGCCCATGAAGGAAATCCAGAAAACTATTTCACATTTAAAGCCATTTATCATATACCTCACCACAATTACTGGAGGAAATAGACATGCTAGATTAAATAAATATGAACAATTCTAGATTTTTAGATTACAGACTGGGGCTCATTATGGCATCAATAAAAAGTCAGAAATTAAGCTGTTTATTTGTTAACTTTGTTTACCTATGTTATCATTTTTACACATGATATTCTTGTCTTATTATCTATATCATTAGATATTAAACTTTTTTTATTTATTTTTTATTCCCAACACACCCATTTTTAGTATATTGTTCTTCACTCACATTTAGTTTTTAGCCCTCCATCATAATTTTATATGACTCATTTATCCGTTAATTTTTAAATACAATATATACCCATAGACATTCTTTTTTTATCATAGTATAACATGCTATTTCTTCCGGTACATTCATTAAAAAAGGAAAAGAGAAGGGAAAAAAGAGAAAATAATTTCTTTTTTTAAATTCCCATCACACTCAAATTCAGTATTTTGTTCGTATTTTGTACTCTTATTTGGTATATTGTCTTCACCCGTAGTTTAACATTACTATTTTTTTGGTCAATTTTCTAATACTACATATACAAATAAACATTATTTTTTACCACAGTCTCACATGCAATTTCTTCCAGCACTCTCATTCACACATATTTTTTTTCTCTTCAATATATATCTTTTTAAAAACCTCTAAAAACTCATTTTGTGACAAGTCAGCATTATTTTAATACACAATTTATTGATGGTGTATTACCTGTGGAGGGCAATATTTCATTACATTTTAATCTATTTTGTAATATAATGTTTGAAATGTTTTAAATTATAGGAGTTACAAGTTATTGACCAATGTAAAGTACTAGTGGTATACACATAAATTGTTCAATTGAATTGTATTTAAAGGATCACTGAGGATGGAACTTCATATTGTTGATTCACTTGTAACACAAAAGACTATTGGTTACCATATACTATTTAAATTTCCCCTGAATGACCTGCTTTATCCCTGACCAAGTGTTGGCAATGGCACAAAACATGTAGGATTCACGGGACATTCTCTTAGGCTGGTTAACTAGCTGTGATGTTTCGTATTTACTTTGAACCAAATGTGTTTTTATACTTTTACTAATAAAAGTTACTTTTTACTTTTCATCCAGTCCATTGAACTTTCTCATGCTTTTACACTCCTAAATTCTGATTCCTGGGACTAAACAGTAAAAAAAGGTGACAATAGCCTTTTTTTCAACCTAGAGTTTAATAAGACCTATCACTTTCCTTCCAACTTTTTAGGTCAGTATCCTGGATCAGAGGGCTGAGGGTGTAGTCAGGATGTTGCATAGTTGGAATCTTTTTTACCTGAGAGGAGTCATTGTTTTGTATTTTCATGTTGTGTAGGTGATATATTTTGGAGGTCCTGGGACGTTTAATGGGACAGTATACTATACAATTGTTTTTCCCTTAATGTGTTTCCAATTTCTTTTTATTACCAGAGTATAAAATGTATGAGATTTGCTTTTTAAGGCTTATTTGTATATATGAAATAGCAGATTTTGTGTTTTGCAGCCACATCCTAATAAAATACGTTGATCTTGTAGGTATAATCAGACCTCATTACTTTATCACATTGTGTACATATACATGCTTCTTTATCTTATATCTGTCTGTAAACCAATCACCACTACTTGGAGAGAACAATGGAAAATTTACATTTTATTACCTTATCTCTTCTATACCCCACTGGTAGTGTAATTTCTTCTATCGGTTGTGATTACACAGCTTGGCCTTAAGGCCAAAAACTTTCAGAATAGGTGGGGATACCACAGGCTAAATCAACTATTTCAAAAGCCAATATAAGGGTAACAGAAATATTTGTAAACAATTTAATACACTCCAGCAGGTACTGTGGATTATTGGGAACAAATTAAAGGGAAGAACATTTTTGAGTAAACTGTCCCTTTAAGAAGAGAAAGCAACAGATGACAAAAGAATAGAGCACTTCTTGGTTTATATTTATTTTTTGTTTGGTCTCGTCACCTGGAAATATTTCTGCGGTTCACCAAGTTGACATGATGCTTGTAATCATTGTGTGATCAAAATGATATTCTGATTTACCTTCATGTTCAGTTTTCAATTAAAACAGGCTAAAATGTATTTTTCTATTAACAAATCTTTTGCTATGCCTACAAAGTTTTAGCTACACTTTTCTTTCAATGGACAAGATGCATTTCATCATTCTACATATGATCAACAAACAGAAGTATAAGATAAAAAGAAGTCATGAGATTTACACCTGCCTGTGCTCATCAAATTTGTTTTGATCAAACATGACAAATTATCCTTTCCATGCCAATAACTGACCAGGCTAATTAGACATTTCAGAGAATGTTATGCTGTTTCTTTGATATTTAAAGGGTAGAGATAAATAAAATATTTCAGGAGTATTTCTGTAGAATGTGAAAAAGGGCCAATTTAAATCAATTAAACTTTGATTTTAATTATCTGCCTATAATTACTCCAGGAAATAAAATTATTGGAACTTACTTAAAAACCAAAGCAATACACTGGCATTTTTTGAACTTGCACTTGCTTCTACATCACTTAAAAATATAATTTAATTTATTTATTTTTAACATTTTTTATATGGTGAATTTCTGTTGCTAAACATTGCAAGGTGCTAATAATTAATATAATAGTTGAAGAAACAATATAGTTTGTAAATTTCCCAAGACCCTTAAGCCCTGATGAGTGAAATGTTCTACGAGGCGGCAAGATATTCCACGGGATCCGCCGTTATGTTGAGTAAACCTGTCAAAACGTGCCAAGCTCACGACATAGATGCTAACAGGCGGCATCGCTGAGGGGTGTATACTATACATGCTATTGGTCGGCGATGCTGGTGATAAATAACCCCCAGCATTGCTGCCCATATTATAATCCTGTATGCATGTGCACTAAACCAGACACAAGTTATATTAGGGTGCATAATGTATTTATTTATTTAAATATTTAAAATATTAATAAAAATCATAATAAATCTTAATAATATTAATGTAAAATTTATAATAATTCCTTTTCATAAACATGGCAAACCATCTTAGACTCCTTACCCACACTGTTAGAGGTCTTAATTCCCCCTACAAGCGGAGCCTTTTGACTTGTGAACTTAAATTCTGCAACCCAGATGTAGTTTTCTTACAGGAGACCCATTGGGAAATAGACTCTCCCTAACGCTGTCACTCCAGCTCATACAGGGTATTAGACCACTCCCCTTTTATTAAGAAGGCCAGGGATACGGCTATACTCTTACACCACAGAGTTGCCTATGAACAGATACAAGTACTTAAAGATCCGCAGGCCAGATACACTATTTTAATCTGCAGACTAAACCACGTACTCCACACCCTAGTATCTGTCTACCTGCCTAACTCCTGTGCCTCCGTAAAATTCTCCAAACAGTCGACCAATACAGACAGGGACGAATCTTACTGGCAGGCGACTTCAATATGACATGGGACCCCACCCTAGACAGCAAAGACCAAGACTTCAGACAGTAGCCACCCTCAGGCACATCACACCTCTGCCAAGTTACGGACCATAATGATTCACAATGGTTACTTTGATGTCTGGAGGTCATTACACTCTAGAGAAAAGGACTACACCCACTACTCACACCCCCATAAAGTTCATTCCCGACTGGACCATATATTTTGCCAGACTGAGACCTTAGACTCGATCACAAGATCAGAAATCTCACTAAGCTCCTGGTCAGACCGTGACCTAGATACAGCCAACCTACACCTTTCGGACAAGAAATTCCCCAGAGCCAATTGGTGTCTCCTGCGACATATATTGGCTGATATTTCGTTCAAGGAAGAACTAAGATGAGACCTGACTGAAATAATTTGTCAGAACGACAACAGACAGACTCTGGATGATATTCTCTGGGGCGCTATCAAAACGACGGTTAGGGGCCTCATTTTCCGCAAACAGAACCATTTAAGAAAGTTAGCTGGTCTAACACTAGTCCAGGCACACACCAAACTTAGAGCCTTAGAAACTAGCAACCGGGCCTCCATCTCCGCAGAAACGACAGAACAAATCTCAGCAGTCAGGGATCATATCAACCGATTCGAGTTAAAACAAACCCAACACAACTTATCTAAACTAAAACAACCATAAGGGAAACAGGGCCGATACTATCCTGGCCAATAAATTGCGGCACAAGCACAGCACCTTCCGCATATCTCAAATTCACCACAATAACAGGCTACATACGAAACCGTCCCTAATAGGAGAAAGCTTTGCTGACTTCTACTCTAAACTGTATAATATTGAAACCACGGAGAACCCAACACCTACCTCTATCCATAACATCAGACTCTACCTGTATACCCTGTACTTACCTACACTCATGGTAGAACAACAAAACACGCTTACAACACCAATCTCGCTATCGGAAGTCAAACAAACTATTAAGCGTCTGAAACCCTTCAAGGCCCCTGGCCCAGATGGATTCCCTGCCCAATTTTACAAGTTATATATACACGAACTCGCCCCATACCTGCACAGGCTCTTTGACTTGGCAGGAAAAAATGGCTCTCTTAAAGAAGAGTTCTTACAGGCTGCCATTATTACAATACCCAAACCGGATAAAGACCCCTCTCTCTGTTCTAGCTACAGACCGATCTCCCTGATCAATGTAGACATGAAAATCTACTCCAAAATACTCACTAACTGTATTGGCAAGCTATTACCGGGTTTAATCAACCCTGATCAGGTAGGGTTCATATATAACCGGGAGGGGCCAGACAACACTAGGCGTCTTATTAACATAATATGCGAGTCCACTAGGATGAACAACCTTTCTCGGTTATCTTTTTGGATGCCGAGAAAGCCTTTGACCGAGTTCGTTGGGATTACCTATGGGAAACACTCAGAGCATTCAATTTCCCTGCCGACACTTGCACTGCTATTAGTGTGCTATATTCAGCCCTGACTGCTACTGTCAAGGGCCTCGACTTTCAGACCCCGCCTTTTCGTATATCAAATGGCACTAGACAGGGATGTCTACTTTCCCCCCTGTTATTTGCCCTAGTGGTTGAACTCCTAGTCACAAGAAATCAGTCTGACATGTTGCTACCAGGGATTAGATTATCAGGCACTATGCATAAAATCACATTATTTGCGGATGATATCACCATATTCTCTGCAGACCGTGCCACAGCCATTCCTAAGCTGCTGGATAATTTGAAGACATTTGGGTATCTCTTCTTCTATAAACTTAATGCACTTAAAACGGAAATATTTTGGTGGGGTTACCTACAAAACTACATACGCAAACTGAAGGATCAATTTAACTTCAAGTGGACGACCGAGCAGGTTACCCACTTAAGTGTGAAGATATCTAGTAGTATACCAAAAATGATAAAAGACAACTACCTCCCCCTACTATCAGAACTGCGTAATCTAAAAAACACTTGGGACCACAAGTCTATTTCATGGATAGGAAGAATAGCTTCCCTTAAAATGTCCTTCCTACCTAAACTCACCTACCTTTTTCGCTGCTTATGGATTAGAGTCCCCATGTATCTCCTCTCCCAATTCCAGAGTGAGATCACAAAATTCATTTGGCAGGGCAAGACCCCTTGAATTGCCCATAAAACCCTACAGCTCCCCATCCACCTGGGAGGACTCGCATCACCGTCAGTTGTAAAATATTATGAAGGTGCTATGCTTACGCATGTTTCCCAGTGGGGAGTACTTAAATCACGGTATAGATGGTGAGAAATCAAATAGGCTTCTTTGCCTCCCAATGTCCTCCTCAAAGATGTCATTTGGACCCCGCCACAGAGTCGTAGAACTCTGGGCATATGCAATTTGGTCATCTTAGAATGCCTGTCTGCTTGGGATAAGGTTAGACACAGCCAACTTATCGCTCCTCACCCCTCCCCCATCACCTCGGTAGCTGGCCTATTCACAGGCCTGACCAACACTCACCCCAATATTTGGTTGAAGGTTAGCAAAGTATCAGATTGTTGGTCTGTCGCACAGCCAGATGGGTTTACAGATTTAACACAACTAGGCCATCACACAGACATCCCGACATTCCTCCCCTTTGAAATGCTCAGGATTAAAAGCTTCCTGAGAAGCTGGGGATTCCTTCCCTCCTCCTCTCACTCTCTCACCCCCTGGGAATCCATCTGGCAAGGGGGGCGTAGGCTTGTCAGGCCGCTATCAATACACTACAATCTTCTGGAAGGCACTTCACCGCCTACTTTAGCTCCACACCTGACTAGATGGGACAATCTCTTACGCATCAATTCACCCACTGACCTCTGGCAGAAGGCCATTTTACTGACGAAAAAGACCCTACACTGCATAACAATTTTCGAAACTTATTACAAAGTTCTCTCTCACTGGTACCTTGTCCCTACCAGACTGACTAAAATGTACGCAGGAACCTCATCTCTATGTTGGAGAGGATGTGCTCTACAAGGTAGCCTGCTGCACATTTGGTGGGAGTGCCCCAACATCAGACCCCTATGGGAGAGAGGGCTCCACATACTCACTGATATCGGCATTAGGATCCCCGACGGCCCAGCCTCAGCTCTGCTCCATCTAGGCCTCCATGCTTTCCCCAAACACCAAAGTCTCTTTGTTGTGTACCTATTGTCCTCAATCAAAACCAATATAGCCAGAGCTTGGAAAAACGAGTCCCCCCCCCCAAATGGGAAGACATTGTTAATACAATGTCCGATCTGTATACCATGGAAAAGGCCATATATCTTGACCTTAACAAATCTGACTTATTTGAAATTGCCTGGGCTGACTGGAAAGACAGATACAATACCCTATGGCTCCCGCCTGCCACGACACAAGATATCCAACCTAATAACTAGGGCCCTACTCACTCTCCCTTCCATATAACCTGTACAGATAACCAGTTGGAATACGAGACATGTTCCCCCCCTTCCCTTCCCCCCCTTCTTCCTTGCATATGAGCCCCCCTCCTTTTTTCCTTCTCCTCTCCCTCCCGCACTTACTACACATAAGTTGAAGTGCTCTACTACATAACCATCAATCCTCTCATTTTTACATAGCATAGCCTACATCCCATCCTCACACATGATGAGAACAATTTGTCTTCATTTTTTTTTTTTTAATATACAATGTTCATTTTGTAGGACCTGAGGGTTCAACACTTTATTGAATTTTTCCTTTGTAAAGGGGTCCTGCGAGTCCCCAATAGTTGCATCATTTTTCAAAACTATGAATAAAAACAATTTTTAAAAAAATAAATAAAAAAAATAATAATCATTAATAATTAAAAAGATATATTTTTTATATTTTATGTGAAATATAAAGATTATGCACCATAATATAACTCCTGTAGGGATTAGGGTGCAAAACTCAAAAAGAGTAAAACAATTCTTTACTTTTGCTAAACCCGAAGGTAGAAGAAAATGTTTTTTTCATTTCTAAAATATATATATATAGTATAGTATGTAAAACCATCAAGCCAATCCAACTTGTGGGAGGTGCTTCAGGAAGCAAGGGTTAAAATCTCACAGATTACCTCAACAAATTGACAGCTAGAATGTCAAAGGTCTGCAAGGGATTAATTGCTACACATGGAGGATTCTTTGACGAAAGCAAAGTTTGAAGGACCCAATTATTATTTCACTTAAAATAAACTATTTCTAAGTTTGTCCAGTGGTCCCGGACAACATAGAAATTGCAACGGATGACTTTGAAATTTTACTTTTTCCTATCATTAACATTGAATGGACTACTAACTGGTGTGTATCCTAATGGATTCTCAAATAAAAGTAGGCACTCAGAGAAAGGATCCAACACATTTTATTGCATACCCAAATGCTAAAACTCCATAACGTTTCGGCCCCTCACAGAGACCTTGTTCACATGGAAGCAAAAAACATATGTACAACATATCCCCAGTGAGTCCTAATATATACCCCTAACCGTTACCTGATTAGTCTCATGAGCCCACAAATGTAATGCTCCATAACAAACAACTGTGTCTCATTTAGTCACACATACGTCATCACGGTGTGCTCGTTGCCATAACAACGTGTCCCGGCATAGCAAACAGCAACCGCGCACTGTCAATCTGAGTTCTTTGTGACCGTATCTCAAAAAGATTACGTTATCAACTGTGACCATCAGCACGGCAATGGGAAAACACCATATCATTACTTTAACGCAGCACTATAGACATCACTTACGATAGCGGGTTTACATGATCCAATCAGTACAACTTACAAATACAAAGAATTATATATATAGTGAATCATTAGCAATAATAACCTATCTCTAACTTAGCAGTTTATATGGAGAACTAATAGCTAGTGTCAGTAAATACACTAACTCCAGCCAACCCTAGAACATCATATTCTTGTGATGGAAGTGGGCTTAAGGGGAAGGTTTGGAAGTGGGCTTAAGGGGAAGGTTTGCTTGTTTGCTGATGATACAAAAATTTGTAACAGGGTAGAGGTTCCAGGAGGAGTTGATCAAATGAACTGTGATATTAATAAACTAGAGGACTGGTCAAATAAATGGGATCTGAAATTTAATATTACCAAGAGCAAAATTATGCATATAGGATCCAAAAACCCAAAGGCCAATTATAGTCTCAATGGTACATTACTGACTGTAATTAAAGAAGAAAGGGATTTGGGAATTATTATTTCAGATAATTTAAAATTTGGTACACAATGCCGCAGTGCAGCCAGCAAGGTCAGTCAAATGCTTGGTTGCATTGAAAGAGGTTTTAGTAGCAGAAATAGCAAGGTTTTTAGTTATGCCACTTTACAGATCATTAGTTAGACCAAATCTAGAATATTGTGTACAGTTCTGGAGACCATATCTTCAGAAAGATATAAATAAACTAGAAGCTGTCCAAAGGAGGGCTACTAAAATGGTACATGGTCTAAAATATAAAACGTACAAAGAAAGACTCTATGATCTAAATATGTATAGTTTAGAGGATAGAAGGGAAAGAGGTGACATGATAGAAACCTTCAAATATATGAAGGGACTTAATAAAATAGAAGCTGAAAGCATTTTTCACAAAAAAATAAATGCCAAAACAAGGGGTCACAATCTAAAGTTAGAGGGTAGCAGATTCAGGAGAAATTTTAAGGAAGCATTTTTTACAGAAAGGATGGTGGATTCATGGAATGAACTTCCATTTGAGGTGGTAAACACAAAGACTGTAAAGGAATTTAAAAATGCCTGGGACATGCATAAGGCTATCCTAAGGAAAAGTACCATGTAATATTGGTAGACTTGATGGGCCTTTTTGGTTCTTATCTACCGTCAAATTCTATTGCCTAGATTATGAGTTCTGCGTTAGCCTTAAAAAGCAGCGTTAAGGGGTCCTAACGCTGCTTTTTATCTAACGTTGGTATTACGAGTCAGGCAGGAAAGGGTCTACTGCTCACTTTCTTTCCGTGACTCAAGGCTACCGCAAATCCCCTTACATCAATTGCGTATCCTATGTTTTCAATGGGATTTGCCTAACGCTGGTATTATGAGTCTTCGAAGAAGTGAGCGGTAGAGCCTCTACCTCCAAGACTCCAACCGCAAAAAAAAGTCAGTAGTTAAAAGTTTTATGGGCTAACGCTGGAACATAAAGCTCTTAACTACTGTGCTATAAAGTACACTTACACCCATAAACTACCTATTAACCCTTAAACTGAGGCCCCCCCACATCGCAAACACTATAATAAAAAAATGTAACCCATAATTTCCCGTTCCGGACACCGCCGCAACCTACATTATACCTATGAACCCCTAATCTACTGCCCCTAACATCGCCGACACCTATATTATATTTATTACCCCCTAATCTGACCCTCCCAACATCGCCGCCACCTACCTACACTTATTAACCCCTAATCTGCCGACCGGACCTCGCCCCCACTATAATAAATGTATTAACCCCTAAACCACCGCACTCCTGCCTCGCAAACACTATAATACATTTTATTAACCCCTAATCTGCCCTCCCTAACATCGCCGCCACCTACCTACAATTATTAACCCCTAATCTCCCGCCCCCAACGTCGCCACTACTATAATAAAGTTATTTACCCCTAAACCTAAGTCTTACCATAACCCTAACACCCCCCTAACTTAAATATTATTTAAATTAAACAAAATAAATTTACTATCATTAAATAAATTAATTTTATTTAAAACTAAATACTTACCTATAAAATAAACCCTAAGGTAGCTACAATATAACTAATAGTTACATTGTAGCTATTTTATGATTTATATTTATTTTACAGGCAACTTTGTATTTATTTTAACTAGGTACAATAGCTATTAAATAGTTAATAACTATTTAATAGCTACCTAGTTAAAATAATTACAAAATTACCTGTAAAATAAATCCTAACCTAAGTCACAAATACACCTAACACTACACTATCAATAAATTATTTAAATAAATTAAATACAATTATCTAAAATAAAATACAATTAAAGAAACTAAACTATATTACAAAAAAAAGAAAACACTAAATTACAAAAAAAAAAGAATTATGAGAAGTTTAAACTAAAATAATAAAATGCCCTACCCTATCCTAAATTAAAAAGTAATCAGCTCTTTTACCAGCCCTTAAAAGGGCTTTTTGCAGGGCATTGCCCCAAAGTAATCAGCTCTTTTACCGGTAAATAAAAATACAATACCCCCCAACATTTCAACCCACCACCCACATACCCCTACTCTAAAACCCACCCGATCCCCCCTTAAAAAAACCTAACACTACCCCCCTGAAGATCAGCTTACCTGGAGCCGTATTCAACCAGCCGGGCACCGATGGGCCAGAAGTGGACATCCGGAGCTGCAGAAGTCTTCATCCGATCGGGGCAGAAGAGGTCCTCCAAGCGGCAGATGTCTTCATCCAAGCGGCATCTTCAATCTTCAATCAACAGGAGCGGAGCCATCTTGAATCCATCCGACGCGGAGCCATAGAATTGACCTCGCATTCTATTGGCTCATCCAATCAGCCAATTTTTCCTACCTTAATTCCGATCCTATCAGCCAATCGGAATTCGAGGGACGCCATCTTGGATGACGTCATTTAAAGGAACCTTCATTCGGACTTAGGACATCGTACGAAGAGGATGGCTCGGCGTCGGATGGATTCAAGATGGCTTCGCTCTGCTCCGGTTGATTGAAAATGCCGCTTGGATGAAGACATCTGCCGCTTGGAGGACCTCTTCTGCCCCGATCGGATGAAGACTTCTGCCGCTCCGAATGTCCACTTCTGGCCCATCGGTGCCCGGCTGGGTGAACACATCTCCAGGTAGGCTGATCTTCAGGGGGGGGTAGTGTTAGGTTTTTTTAAAGGGGGATCGGGTGGGTTTTAGAGTAGGGGTATGTGGGTGGTGGGTTATAATGTTGGAGGGATTGTATTTTTATTTACAGGTAAAAGAGCTGATTACTTTGGGGCAATGCCCTGCAAAAAGCCCTTTTAAGGGCTGGTAAAAAAAACTGATTACTTTTTAATTTAGGAAAGGCTAGGGCATTTTATTATTTTTAAAGGGGGATCAGGTGGGTTTTAGAGTAGGGGTATGTGGGTGGTGGGTTGTAATGTTGGGGGGGATTGTATTTTTATTTACAGGTAAAAGAGCTGATTACTTTGGGGCAATGCCCTGCAAAAAGCCCTTTTAAGGGCTGGTAAAAGAGCTGATTACTTTTTAATTTAGGATAGGCTAGGGCATTTTATTATTTTGGGGGGCTTTTTTATTTTATTAGGGGGATTAGATTAGGTGTAATTAGTTTAAACTTTTTGTAATTTAGTGTTTTTTTTTTGTACTATTGTTTAGTTTCTTTAATTGTATTTTAGTTTAGATAATTGTAGGTAGTTTATTTAATTAATTTAATGATAGTGTGGTGTTAGGTGTATTTGTAACTTAGGTTAGGATTTATTTTACAGGTAATTTTGTAATTATTTTAACTAGGTAGCTATTACATAGTTATTAACTATTTAATAGCTATTGTACCTAAGTAAAATAAATACAAAGTTGCCTGTAAAATAAATATAAATCCTAAAAGAGCTACAATGTAACTATTAGTTATATTGTAGCTAGTTTAGGGTTTATTTTATAGGTAAGTATTTAGTTTTAAATAGAATTAATTTATTTAATGATAGTAAATTTATTTTGTTTAATTTAAATAATATTTAAGTTAGGGGGGTGTTAGGGTTAGACTTAGGTTTAGGGGTTAATAACTTTATTATAGTAGCGGCGACATTGGGGGCGGGAGATTAGAGGTTAATAATTGTAGGTAGGTGGCGGCGATGTTAGGGAGGGCAGATTAGGGGTTAATAAAATGTATTATAGTGTTTGCGAGGCGGGAGTGCGGTGGTTTAGGGGTTAATACATTTATTGTAGTGGCAACGAGGTCCGGTCGGCAGATTATGGGTTAATAAGTGTAGGTAGGTGGCATAGACGTTGGGGGGGGGGGGCAGATTAGGAGGTAATAAATATAATATAGGTGTCGGCGATGTTAGGGGCAGCAGATTAGGGGTTCATAGGCATAATGTAGGTTGCGGTGGTGTCCAGAGCGGCAGATTAGGGGTTAATAATAAAATGCAGGTGTCAGCAATAGTGGGGGTGGCAGATTAGGGGTTAATAAGTGTAAGGTTAGGGGTGTTTAGACTCGGGGTTCATGTTAGGGTGTTAGGTATACTTAGAAAGTGTTTCCCCATAGGAAACAATGGGGCTGCGTTAGGAGCTGAACGCTGCTTTTTTGCAGGTGTGTTTTTACAGCCAGCTCAGCCCCATTGTTTCCTATGGGGATATCGTGCATGAGCATTTAGCCAGCTTACCGCTACCGTAGGCAACGCTGGTATTGAAAGTTGAAGGGAAGCTAAATTTGCTCAAATCTCCCTTTTCTGAGGCTAACGCAGCCACTCAGACAACTCGCAATACCAGCGTTGGCTTAAGGGTGCGCTGGAAAAAAAGGCTTGTTAGCACCGCGGGTCTTTACCGACAAAACTCGGTGTTTCTATGTTTCTTAGCGGTCCTTTAAAGTAATAATAGTAAAAGATTATATATTAAATTAAAAACAACGTGCCTCAAGGACATGGTAGAAAATTTATATTTTAAGGAAAGGAAACCCACAATCTCATTTATAGAAGCAACTGTAATCAACCATTGTATTCAGCCCTCTAGGAGCAATCGTATCCAATTTATGTATCCATCTTGACTCTATCCTTAATAAGGCTCTGGCTCTATCACCACCACGTCTGGACCACCTTGAGATGTGGTCAATCAGTATAGTCCTCATAGAAGTGGCATGCGGCCTGTTGATAGTGCCGTGCCACTGGTTGGTCAGATCCGCCTTTATCGATTGCTAATCTGATAGCACACATAATAATACTTTATTTTAATGTATTTATGTTGCGTTTGGTGCAAAAAAAATTTAACACTAATCCTTAACGCGAGGTCATAACTTGCACAAACCTTATACACTCTAATTTAATTTATGCTTGAGTGAACACGTTTACTTTCAACTTGTAATATGCACGGGCTCAATATTGGTTATCGCAACCAACGCTAACAATATCACACCACTTGTAATCTAGCCCTGTAAATTGCACACAAAAAGCACTTTATAGAAGGGTTTTGGATCTTTTGTTTAAGAACAAGAGTTTCGTTAGGGTTAAACTCTGAATATGATTTAAGTAATTATAGACAAGAATTACAGAACATTTTTAGGATATTCTTTTAAAGGATTACTTTCTGTTATAATTTTTAAGCTAAACAACTAACATATTAAAGTTAATAAACATTAATTAAAACCTACTGACCTATATTTTCTCCAAAACCAAGTTTCATAACGTTCTAAAAGTTATATATTTTATTCGCCGATGATGTCACGTTATCCTGCCCACTATTTTCAGCACTGAGTGTTCAAAATACTTAAACCAATAACTTTGTGTTTAAAGCGCCATTTTGAAACCTAGGTATTGTAAACGGATTGGTACAGAGCAAAGGATACCCACGGAGTGGGTTTGGAAAACAATTACATTTGCAGACAAGATTTCTGATATACGGTAGAGATATGTTAATGAAATGCTATTGATAAAAAGCGTATTTGGGGTAGTTAGTTAGTAACAGGCATAGAAAATATTTACTTACAGTGGCCCTTTAACTTTGTATTAACAAGTGTCTAAGATATATTCCATTAATTAGGGTTATTATATTATGTTATATACATTTGTAATCCTTCTACATTAATTTGTTATTTTTCACATTGATTATTTAATATTTAATTTGTTTATTACTTATCTGATGCAATTATGTTTGTGATTCATTAATGCAAACTGCACAAAATTTACATCTAAGTGCCATTTTTTGTACTATAGGTAAATAGAGATTTCTTATTTCCAACTTATGCTTAACAAGTAGTTTTAGAATGATCATTCATGATTTCTTGAACTGAGTGTTTTATATATCTTTAAGGTTGAGTGAAGATGTTATATTAGGATTATAGCTAGTGCCGAAATGCGTTAACAGACTTTGCTTATTATAATGTTTGTATATACAGCCACCTTTGTTTTTTTATTGAATGGATTATTATTTAATAAAGTTATGTTTTTGCTACTCCTTATCTAGTCTGCTGTTTTTGCTAGTTTAAGCATAACATGTTAATATTACTATTTGGGGATTTTACTTAAAGGGACACTCAAGTCTTTTATGATTTAGATAGAACATGCAGGTTTAAAACATTTTCCAATTTGCTTCAATTATCAAATTTAGCACAGTCTTTTTATAATCACACTTTTTGGGGCACAAGATCCTACTGAGCATGTGCACAAGCTCACATGGTATACGTGTACTAAGCTCTGATTGGTTGATGTTTGTCACATGATACAGGGGGCCGGAAAATGTGAGAAAAAAAAATTAGTCAGAAAAAAAACTGCTGCTTATTTGAGATTCAGAGTAGGTGTTATTGCATTGCCTTTTTATTATGCACTTGTTAATAATGTAATTCTACTGCATTGAGTGGTTCCTTTAAATGACTTACTGCACAAGAGAGAAATCTGAAATCCTTATATCATGTGACTTTTATTTTCTCTGCTTATATATTTACTTGTTCTACTTACTTTTCTGGGGGTGGTTTAAGTGCTTTTCAGCTTTTTTACACATATGGAGATAATTTTATATTGTATTTTACCAATTATTTTTCAAATATTCCTACTGTCGTATCCAAATTGCATCTCTAGCAGTTACTAGCAGGTTTTCCCATTAGATTATAACTTCCATGTCAAATAATTTAGACTTTTTCCCCAGCAAGATGACAGCCAGTTGATATATTGCTTCTATTAATGTATTATGTTAGACAATGTATGTTTGACAGCAGCATTCTGAAAACATTCATCATCAAAACTTATAGCGTTTCACCTGTCTCTTGAAGGAAATCCATATTAATTCCACTGTATAAGGATTTTGCTATAACTTAGAGCATTATAGTATAAAAAAACCTAAAGAGTCATTGCCTGTATTAAAACAAACCATGTATAATAATCTGCCATACATTTGTTAATTTCCTTTAAATAAGATTACGCAATATACTCTTTATCTTTGACTATATGGAACAACAT
This sequence comes from Bombina bombina, assembly GCF_027579735.1. Lineage (NCBI taxonomy): Eukaryota > Metazoa > Chordata > Amphibia > Anura > Bombinatoridae > Bombina > Bombina bombina. Next base: position 1,515,691,610 of record NC_069499.1, on the reverse strand, counting down.
ATTATTTTACTCTTATTTATTGATCTATATAAAAAATAACAGCAGAAATATGAATTGTATATTTTATCATGCTGTAGACGCAAATTATATCTATTTTTTTTTTCTGTGTGCGTTTATTATTGTGCATTTCACCAACATCAGCTACTTATACAACATGATATTTTCTTTGTTGGATCTTTAAAAACAGGTTTTTTTTTCACTTGATCTTTCTTTTAAACTTTATTTATAAATACAAACATATTGTGGCATGTTGTTTGATGTAGATTATACTTTAGACTTAAAATAAATGCATGTCTAGTTTAAACTATAAAAAGACATTGAGGGCTATACATAGTGGTGCAATGTAAAACAAAATGGGCAAAAAAGCCAACACGCAAACCCCCTCAAAATAAACAGCTATATATTGACAGTTCCATGTGCAGATATTTTGTTATTTAACTTGCCACCATACCACCAATCAAGTTGCTGCACTAATTTTCAAATGGTTATGACGTTTTCAAACCGAGCAGAGTCAGCTGAAGTAGTAAAGCTAACCAGTGTTTATGAAATATTTAAGACATGAAAAATGTTCTTGTTTGCCTTATGGTCGCATGAGGGTTTTTAGACATCTGTTGTTCTTAAATGAAGAGCAGACATTTTTCCAGTTGTACTGACATGCGGTATCTTGGTAGAGGGGGTTTACAGAGTTTTTTAGTGGAAACATAAACATTGATATTAATGTATGCTGTGGGTGTATGCACATGCTTGCATATGTGTATGTGTGGCATGCAAAATTCTCCATGTGTGTGACTGTTATAGATAGACAGACAGATAGATGGACAGTCAGAGAGAGAGAGAAAGATAGATATAGAGATAGATAGACAGACAGACAGACAGACAGATAGATAGATAGATAGATAGATAGATAGATAGATAGATAGACTGTGGTAAATTATACACTATATATATATATATATATATATATATATATATATATATATATATATTTATATGTGTATATATATATATATATATATATATATATATATATATATATATATATATACACAGTATATAATGGTTGTACTGTTATAGATAGACAGGCAGTTAGATAGATATACAGACAGACATATAGATAGATGATAGATATAGATAGATGACAGATAAATAGATAGATATATACATAGATACATGATAGATAGATAGATAGATAGATAGATAGATAGATAGATAGATAGATACATAGATACATGACAGACAGATAGATAGATAGATAGATAGACAGACAAACAAACAGGCAGAGAGGTTTTGTGGCTAAGTTCTTAGATGTCATGATAAATACATAAAATAATTATACTATTTTAATCTGCTGGGTCTGCTGAAAACAACAATATAATATATGTGTTTGTTTCTCACTGAAAAATGGCCTAGCTTAAATGCAAGCAGCATCTAAAGACTCCAAAACAGCTCAACACATGGTTAAAAATGGCTCAGCAGTAAACAGGTTAATTTATGTAGCAGGTTTATGTAATAAATTGTTTATTTACTAATGTATCATTTATTTGTATTTCCAACAAAAGCATTCCATGTCTTGAAGCCATGCGGGAAATTACATTATGTCCTTCACTATTTTAGAGATGTCACGACTCTTGGCCAGCTCTGAATAAATAACCTTTTGTACATTTTAAAATTAACCTACAATTCTAAGAATCTAAAAAGTATAGGTTGTTAGAGATAAAAAGTTGTTTGTCCAAGGAATCCTTGAACCATATAACCTGGCCAGATTTGTTGCTAGACAGCAGTAAGAGCTGAAGGAGCAAAGTCCCCTTTGATATTGTATGAAGACTCAACACGATAGCCAGCTCGCTTAAGTTTGTTACCTTAGCAACATTTGTGAGACTGATGGAAAAGCTCCTATGTAAATGCTAATGAAGAGCACACAAATGCTGGTTTCTTTACGCAATGGCAATGAAAAAATAATAAATCCATTAGCAAAATAATCATTTATGGTTTTCTGTTTCTGAAATTTCTAAAAAGGACTTTTAACCAGTGATTTCCATGTACTTATTGTATTTATTTATTGTGTATGTATTTATTTATTATAAACACTAGTGCATCATTTAAACAATAAACTTTTTTTTTATTTTTTATTTACAAACCACCAATTTCTGCCATTCTTTTCCCATTCTTTTCACCTTTTTTCATTTTTTCATTTTTTTGCTTTATTTTTTATTTTTTTTGCTTTTCACTGTCATTTCTCATTTGCTGCCCTTTCTTTATATACTAGTCCTAAGGCCTGTTCACACTGGCCATTTTTTGCAGTACAGCGGTCCCACCCCTTGCGCTCTCTCCCTCCCCCTCTCTTTTGCTCTCTCTCTCTCCCCCCTCTCTTTTGCTCTCTCTCTCCCCCTCTCTTTTGAGCTTTCTCTCTTCCCCCTCTCTTTTGAGCTCTCTCTCTCTCCCCCCTTTCTTTTGCGCTCTCTCCCCCTCTCTTTTGCACTCTCTCTGTCCCCCCTCTATTTTGCACTCTATCTGTCCCCTCTCTTTTGCTCTCTCTCCCCCCCCTCTATTTTGAGCTCTCTCCCCCCTCTCTTTTGCTCTCTCTCCCCCTCTCTTTTGAGCTTTCTCTCTCCCCCCTCTCTTTTGCGCTCTCTCTCTCCCCCCTCTATTTTACGCTCTCTCTCACCCCTCTCTCCCCCTCTCTTTTGCGCTCTCTCTCTCCCCCTCTCTTTTGCGCTCTCTCTCTCCCCCATCTCTTTTGCGCTTTCTCTCTCCCCATCTCTTTTGCGCTCTCTCCCCCCCTCTCTCCCCTCTCTTTTGCGCTCTCTCTCCCCCTCTCTTTTACGCTCTCTCTCCCCCTCTCTTTTGCGCTCTCTCTCCCCCTCTCTTTTGCGCTCACTCTCTCCCCCATCTCTTTTGCGCTCTCTCTCTCCCCCATCTTTTTTGTGCTCTCTCCCCTCTCTTTTGTGCTCTCTCTCTCCCCCTCTTTTTTGTGCTGTCTCTCTCTCCCCTCTCAACTGTGCTCTCTCTCCCCTCTCTTTTGCACTCTCTCTCCCCCCTCTCTTTTGCGCTCTGTCTCCACCGCTCTCTTTTGCGCTCTCTCTCCCCCCTCTCTTTTGCGCTCTTCCCCCTCTCTTTTGCGCTCTCTCTCTACCCCCTCTTTTGCGCTCTCTCTTCCCCCCCTCTCTTTTGCACTCTCTCTCCCCCCACTCTTTTGCGCTCTCTCCCCCCTCTCTTTTGCTGTCTCTCTCCCCCTCTCTCTTATGCTGTCTCTCTCCCCCTCTCTTTTGCTGTCTCTCTCCATCCTCTCTCTTTTGCTGTCTCTCTCCCCCTCTCTCTTTTGCTGTATCTCTCCCCCACTCTTTTGCTGTCTCTCTCCCCCTCTCTTTTGCTGTCTCTCTTCCCCTCTCTCTTTTGCTGTCTCTCTCCCCCCCCTCTCTTTTGCTGTCTCTCTCTCCCCTCTCTTTTGCTGTCTCTGTCCCCCTCTCTCTTTTGCTGTCTCTCTCCCTCTCACTTTTGCTGTTTCTCTCCCCCTCTATCTTTTGCTGTCTCTCTCCCCCTCTCTTTTGTGCTCTCTCTCCCCCCTCTCTTTTGCTGTCTCTCTTCCCCTCTCTCTTTTGCTGTCTCCCTCCCCCCTCTCTTTTGCTGTCTCTCTCCCCCTCTCTCTTTTGCTGTCTCTCTCCCCCTCTCTCTTTTGCTGTCTCTCTCCCCCCTCTCTTTTGCTGTCTCTCTCCCCCTCTCTTTTGCTGTCTCTCTTCCCCTCTCTATTTTGCTGTCTCTCTCCCCCCCTCTCTTTTGCTGTCTCTCTCCCCCCTCTCTTATGCTGTCTCTCTCCCCCTCTCTTTTGCTGTCTCTCTTCCCCTCTCTCTTCTGCTGTCTCTCTTCCCCTCTCTCTTTTGCTGTCTCTCTCCCCCTCTCTTTTGCTGTCTCTCTCCCCCTCTCTCTTTTGCTGTCTCTCTCCCCCCTCTCTTTTGCTGTCTCTCTCCCCCCTCTCTTTTGCTGTCTCTCTCCCCCCTCTCTTTTGCTGTCTCTCTCCCCCTCTATCTTTTGCTGTCTATCTCCCCCTCTCTTTTGCTGTCTCTCTCCCCCCTCTTTTGCTGTCTCTCTCTCCCCCCTCTATTTTGCTGTCTTTCTCCCCCTCTCTCTTTTGCTGTGTCTCTCTCCCTCTCTCTATCCCCCCTCTTCTGCTCTCTCTATTCACCCTCTTCTGTTCTCTCTCCCCCCTCTCTTTTGAGTTCTCTCTCTCCCCTCCTCTCTATCTCTCCCCCTCTCTATCTCCCTCCCCTCTCTATCTCTCCCCCTCTCTATCTCTCTCCATTCTATCGCGCAATCGCACCCGACCACGCCCCCTTCATGTCGGCCATGCCTCGCTCACGCCCACTTCTGCCGCGGCGCAGATCAGCTAGCGACTCAAAGGCAAGGTGTGTTTGTCCTTGTGCTGTCTCTACTGCGCATGACAGCTTTGGATAAACACACTTGGCGTTTTATTATATAGGATATATATATATATATATATATATATATATATATATATATATATATATTCTTTTTTTAAAATAAATAAATAATAATATTTCCTTTCTGTACTCCTTTTTGCAGTTTCTTCCAAAATTTGCCCCAAGCAAATTCTTGAAAAAGTACTTTTGGTTAAACACTCTATCATACGTCATGCACTGAAAGAGGACCTACAAGTTAAACTTAACAATAACACAATATTTTGAAGTTTCAATAAGAAATAAAAATGATATTTTTATGGTAACATTACAAAAGTTTTACCAAATCCTGTGTTTGCTAGTCTGGACTTTGTCTCTCCCTTCCTATTCCACAATGATATTCACTTAGCTGTTCTCACGTTCTTGCTCTTTAAAGGGACAGTCAACACCAGAATTTTTGTTGTTTTAAAAGATAGATAATCCCTTAATTACCAATTCCCCAGTTTTGCATAACCAACACAGTTATAATTATACACGTTTTAGCTCTGTAATTATCTTGTATCTAAGCCTTAGCAGACTGCCCCCTTATTTCAGTTCTTTTGACAGACTTGCATTTTAGCCAATCAGATTTGTCTCCATGGTAAATTTACGTGCATGAGCTCAATGTTATCTATATGAAACACATGAACTAATGCCCTCTAGTGGTGAAAAACTATCAAAATGCATTTAGATTAGAGGCGGCCTTCAAGGTCTAAGAAATTAGCATATAAACCTCCTAGGTTTAGCTTTCAACTAAGAATACCAAGAGAACAAAGCAAAATTGGTGATAAAAGTAAATCAGAAAGTTGTTTAAAATTACATGCCCTATTTGAGATATGAAAGTTTTTTGGATTTGACTGTTATATTTTAATATTATTAACTGGATTAAAGGGAAAGTAAAGTCAAATTTCATAATTCAGATAGATTATACAATTTTAACCCCTTAATGACAAGACCATCTTTCTATGGTCTTACCCTTAAAGGGACAGTCAAGTCCAATAAAAACTTTCATTATTTAAATAGGGCATGTCATTTTTAACAACTTCCCAATTTACTTTTATCACCAATTTTGCTTTGTTCTCTTGGCATTCTTAGTTGAAAGCTAAACCTAGGAGGTTCATATGCTAATTTCTTAGACCTTGAAGACTGCCTCTAATCTGAATGCATTTTGACCACTAGAGGGCATTAGTTCATGTGTTTCATATAGATAACATTGAGTTCATATTACACGTGAAGTGACCTAGGAGTGAGTACTGATTGGCTAAAATGCAAGTGTCAAAATAACTGAAATAAGGGGGCAGTCAGCAGAAACTTAGATACAAGGTAATTACAGGGGTAAAACGAAGTATTATAACTGTGTTGGTTATGCAAAACTGGGGAATGGGTAATAAAGGAATTATCTTTATTTTTAAACAACAAAAATTCGGGTGTTGACTGTCCCTTTAAGGACCAGGGCTATTTTTACATTTCTGCTGTGTTTGTATTTAGCTGTAATTTTCCTTTTACCCATTTACTATACCCACACATATTATATACCATTTTTCTCACCATTAAATGGACTTTCTAAAGATACCATTATTTTCATCATATCTTATAATTTATTATAAAAAAATATATAAAATATAATGAAAAAAAACAAAAAAACATAATTTATGTAAGAACTTACCTGATAAATTCATTTCTTTCATATTAGCAAGAGTCCATGAGCTAGTGACGTATGGGATATACATTCCTACCAGGAGGGGCAAAGTTTCCCAAACCTTAAAATGCCTATAAATACACCCCTCACCACACCCACAATTCAGTTTAACGAATAGCCAAGAAGTGGGGTGATAAGAAAAAAGTGCGAAAGCATATAAAATAAGGAATTGGAATAATTGTGCTTTATACAAAAAAATCATAACCACCACAAAAAAAGGGCGGGCCTCATGGACTCTTGCTAATATGAAAGAAATGAATTTATCAGGTAAGTTCTTACATAAATTATGTTTTCTTTCATGTAATTAGCAAGAGTCCATGAGCTAGTGACGTATGGGATAATGACTACCCAAGATGTGGATCTTTCCACACAAGAGTCACTAGAGAGGGAGGGATAAAATAAAGACAGCCAATTCCTGCTGAAAATAATCCACACCCAAAATAAAGTTTAATGAAAAAACATAAGCAGAAGATTCAAACTGAAAACGCTGCCTGAAGTACTTTTCTACCAAAAACTGCTTCAGAAGAAGAAAATACAACAAAATGGTAGAATTTGGTAAAAGTATGCAAAGAGGACCAAGTTGCCGCTTTGCAAATCTGATCAACCGAAGCTTCATTCCTAAACGCCCAGGAAGTAGAAACTGACCTAGTAGAATGAGCTGTAATCCTATGAGGCGGAGTCTTACCTGACTCAACATAGGCAAGATGAATTAAAGATTTCAACCAAGATGCCAAAGAAATGGCAGAAGTTTTCTGGCCTTTCTAAAACCGGAAAAGATAACAAATAAACTTGAAGTCTTTCGGAAAGACTTAGTAGCTTCAACATAATATTTCAAAGCTCTAATAACATCCAAAGAATGCAACGATTTCTCCTTAGAATTCTTAGGATTAAGACATAATGAAGGAACCGCAATGTCTCTACTAATGTTGTTGGAATTCACAACTGAGGTAAAAATTCAAAAGAAGTTCGCAACACCGCCTTATCCTGATGAAAAATCAGAAAAGGAGACTCACAAGAAAGAGCAGATAATTCAGAAACTCTTCTGGCAGAAGAGATGGCCAAAAGGAACAACACTTTCCAAGAAAGTAATTTAATATCCAATGAATGCATAGGTTCAAATGGAGGAGCTTGAAGAGCCCCCAGAACCAAATTCAAACTCCAAGGAGGAGAAATTGACTTAATGACAGGCTTTATACGAACCAAAGCTTGTACAAAACAATGAATATCAGGAAGAATAGCAATCTGTCTGTGAAAAAGAACAGAAAGAGCAGAGATTTGACCTTTCAAGGAACTTGCGGACAAACCCTTATCTAAACCATCCTGAAGAAACTTGTAATATTCTCGGTATTCTAAAAGAATGCCAAGAAAAATGATGAGAAAGACACCAAGAAATATAAGTCTTCCAGACTCTATAATATATCTCTCTGGATACAGATTTACGAGCCTGTAACATAGTATTAATCACAGAGTCAGAGAAACCTCTTTGACCAAGAATCAAGCGTTCAATCTCCATACCTTTAAATTTAAGGATTTCAGATCCTGATGGAAAAAGGACCTTGAGACAAAAGGTCTGGTCTTAACGGAAGAGTCCACGGTTGGCAAGAGGCCATCCGGACAAGATCCGCATACCAAAACCTGTGAGGCCATGCCGGAGCCACCAGCAGAACAAACGAGCATTCCTTCAGAATCTTGGAGATTACTCTTGGAAGAAGAACTAGAGGCGGAAAGATATAGGCAGGATGATACTTCCAAGGAAGTGATAATGCATCCACTGCCTCCGCCTGAGGATCCCGGGATCTGGACAGATACCTGGGAAGTTTCTTGTTTAGATGAGAAGCCATCAGATCTATTTCTGGAAGTTCCCACATTTGAACAATCTGAAGAAAAACCTCTGGGTGAAGAGACCATTCGCCCGGATGCAACGTTTGGCGACTGAGATAATCCGCTTTCCAATTGTCCATACCTGGGATATGAACCGCAGAGATTAGACAGGAGCTGGATTCCGCCCAAACCAAAATTCGAGATACTTCTTTCATAGCCAGAGGACTGTGAGTCCCTCCTTGATGATTGATGTATGCCACAGTTGTGACATTGTCTATCTGAAAACAAATGAACAACTCTCTCTTGAGAAGAGGCCAAGACTGAAGAGCTCTGAAAATTGCACGGAGTTCCAAAATATTGATCGGAAATCTCACCTCCTGAGATTCCCAAACCCCTTGTGCCGTCAGATACCCCCACACAGCTCCCCAACCTGTAAGACTTGCATCTGTTGAGATTATAGTCCAGGTCGGAAGAACAAAGAAGCCCCCTGAACTAAACGATGGTGATCTGTCCACCATGTCAGAGAGTGTTGTAAAATCGGTTTAAAGATATTAATTGAGATATCTTTGAGTAATCCCTGCACCATTGGTTCAGCATACAGAGCTGAAGAGGTCGCATGTGAAAACGAGCAAAGGAGATCGCATCTGATGCGGCAGTCCTAAGACCCAACATTTCCATGCATAAGGCTACCAAAGGGAATGATTGTGACTGAAGGTTTTGACAAGCTGATATCAATGTTAAACTTCTCTTGTCTGACAAGGACAGAGTCATAGACACTGAATTTATCTAGAAACCTAAAAAGGTTACCCTTGTCTGAGGAATCAATGAACTGAATGGTAAATTGATCCTTCAACCATGAATTTGAAGAAACAACACAAGTCGATTCGTATGAGATTCTTCGAAAATGAGAAGACTGAGCAAGTACCAAGATATCGTCCAAATAAGGAAATACCAAAACCCTATTCTCTGATTACAGAAAAAAGGGGCACTGAGAACCTTTGAAAAAAATTCTTGGAACTGAGGCTAGGCCAAACGGTAGAGCCACAAAACTGGTAATGCTTGTCTAAAAAGAGAATCTCAGACACTAAAAGTGATCTGGATGAATCGGAATATGCAGATACACATCCTGTAAATCTATTGTAGACATATAATGCCCTTGCTAAACAAAAGGCAGGATAGTCCTACAGTAACCATCTTGAATGTTGGTATCCTAACATAACGATTCAATAATGACAGATCCGGAACTGGTCTGAAGGAATTGACCTTCTTTGGTACAAATGAAGAGATAAAATAAAACCCCAGCCCCTGTTCCAGAACTGGAACTGGCATAAATACTCCAGCCAACTCTAGATCTGAAACACATTACAGAAATGCTGAGTCTTTGCTGTGTTAACTGGGACACGGGAAAGAAAAGAATCTCTTAGCAGGAGGCCTTAACTTGAAGCCAATTCTGTACCTTTCTGAAACAATGTTTCTGAAACCAGAGATTAAGAACGGAATTGATCCAAATTTCTTTGAAGAAAACGTAATCTGCCCCATACCAGCTGAGCTGGAATAAGGGCCGCACCTTCATAGGTACTTAGGAGCTGGCTATAGGTTTCTATAAGGCTTGGATATATTCCAAACTGGAAATAGTTTCCAAACTGATACCGCTCCTGAGGATGAAGGATCAGGCTTTTGTTCCTTGTGAGGAAAGGAACCAAAATGATTATTTACCCTGGAAAGAAAGGGAAGGCAAAGATGACTTAGAAGACATGTCAGCATTCCAAGTTTAATCCATAAAGCTTCTCTAGCTAAAATAGCTAGAGACATATACCTGACATCAACTCTAATGATATCAAAAGATGGTATCACCAATAAAATTATTAGCATGTTATAGAATAATAATAATGCTATAAAATTATGATCTGTTACTTGTTGCGCTAAAGCTTCTAATCAAAAAGTTGAAGCTGCAGCAACATCCGCTAAAAATATAGCAGGTCTAAGAAGATTACCTGAACATAAGTAAGCTTTTCTTAGAAAGGATTCAATTTTCCTATCTAAAGGATCCTTAAATGAAGTACTATCTGCCGTAGGAATAGTAGTACATTAGCAGGAGTAGAGATAGCCCCATAACCTTAGGGATTTTTGTCTCAAAAAACTCTAATCTGTCAGATGGCACAGGATATAATTTGCTTAAACGTCTAGAAGGAGTAAATAAATTACCCAAATTATTTCATTCCCTGGAAATTACTTCAGAAATAGCATCAGGGAGAAAAAACACTTCTGGAATAACTACAGGAGATTTAAAAACCTTATTTAAACGTTTACATTTAGAATCAAGAGGACCAGAATCCTCTATTTCTAATGCAAATAACACTTCTTTAAGTAAAGAACGAATAAATTCCATCTTGAACAAATACAAAGATTTATCAGCATCAACCTCTGAGACAGAAACCTCTGAACCAGAAGAACCATTATCAGTATCAGAATGATGATGTTCATTTAAAAATTCATCTGAAAAAAGAGAAGTTTTAAAAGACTTTTATGTATACTAGAAGGAGAAATAACAGACATAGCCTTCTTAATGGATTTAAAAAATAAAATCTCTTATGTTATCAGGAACACTCTGAAAATTAGATGTTGACGGAACAGCAACAGGTAATGTAACAGTACTAAAGGAAATTTTATCTGCATTAATAAGTTTGACATGACATGCAATACAAATAACAGCTGGAGAAACAGATACCAAAAGTTTATAGCAGATACACTTAGCTTGGTAGCTCCAGCACTGTGCAGTGATTTTCCTGAAGTAACTTCTGACTCAGTTGCAACGTGGAACATCTTGCAATATGTAAAAGAAAAAAAACAACATATAAAGCAAAATTGATCAAATTCCTTAAATGACAGTTTCAGGAATGGGAAAAAATGCCAAAGAACAAGCTTCTAGCAACCAGAAGCAATAAAAAATGAGACTTAAATAATGTGGAGACAAAAGTGACGCCCATATTTTTTCGCGCCAAATAAGACGCCCACATTATTTGGCGCCTAAATGCTTTTTGGCGCCAAAAATGACGCCACATCCGGAACGCCGACATTTTTGGCGCAAAATAACGTCAAAGAATGACGCAACTTCCGGCGACACGTATGACGCCGGAAACGGAAATAGAATTTTTGCGCCAAAAAAGTCCGCGCCAAGAATGACGCAATAAAATGAAGCATTTTCAGCCCCCGCGAGCCTAACAGCCCACAGGGAAAAAGTCAAATTTTAAGGTAAAAAATGTTAAATTAAAATGCATTATCCCAAATATGAAACTGACTGTCTGAAAAATAAGGAAAGTTGAACATTCTGAGTCAAGGCAAATAAATGTTTGAATACATATATTTAGAACTTTATAAACAAAGTGCCCAACCATAGCTAGGAGTGTCACAGAAAATAAGACTTACTTACCCCAGGACACTCATCTACATATAGCAGATAGCCAAACCAGTACTGAAACGAGAATCAGCAGAGGTAATGGTATATATAAGAGTATATCGTCGATCTGAAAAGGGAGGTAAGAGATGAATCTCTACGACCGATAACAGAGAACCTATGAAATAGACCCCTTAGAAGGAGATCACTGCATTCAAATAGGCAATACTCTCCTCACATCCCTCTGACATTCACTGCACGCTGAGAGGAAAACCGGGCTCCAACTTGCTGCGGAGCGCATATCAACGTAGAATCTAGCACAAACTTACTTCACCACCTCCATCGGAGGCAAAGTTTGTAAAACTGAATTGTGGGTGTGGTGAGGGGTGTATTTATAGGCATTTTAAGGTTTGGGAAACTTTGCCCCTCCTGGTAGGAATGTATATCCCATACGTCACTAGCTCATGGACTCTTGCTAATTACATGAAAGAAAAACACATTTTCAAACTTTTAGCCCCAAAATCTGTTACACATCTACAACCACCAAAAAACACCCATGCTAAATAGTTTCTAAATTTTGTCCTGAGTTTAGAAATATCCAATGTCTACATGTTCTTTGCTTTTTTTGCAAGTTATAGGGCAATACATACAAGTAGCACTTTGCTATTTTCAAACCATTTTTTTTTTTTTCAAAATGAACGATAGTTACATTGGAACACTGATATCTGTCAGGAATCCATGAATAACCCTTCACATGTATATATATTATTTTTAGTAGACAACCCAAAGTATTGATCTAGGCCCATTTTGATATATTTCATGCCACTATTTCACCGCCAAATGCAATCAAATAAAAAATGTTTTCACTTTTTCACAAACTTTTTAACAAACTTTAGGTTTCTCACTGAAATTATTTACAAACAGCTTGTGCAATTATGGCACAAATGGTTGTAATGCTTCTCTGGGATCCCCTTTGCTCAGAAATAGCAGACATATATGGCTCTGGCGTTACTTTTTGGTAATTAGAAAGCCGCTAAATGCCACTGCGCACCAAACGTGTAATCTGCCAGGCAGTGAAGGGGTTAATTAGGGAGCTTGTAGGGTTAATTTTAGCTTTAGTGTTGTGTAATAGACAACCCAAAGTATTGATCTAGGCCCTTTTTGGTATATTTCATGCCACCATTTCACCGCCAAATGCGATCAAATAAAAAAATGCTCACTTTTTCACAAACTTTAGGTTTCACACTGAAATTATTTACATCAATTATGGCACAAATGGTTGTAAATGCTTCTCTGGGATCCCCTTTGTTCAGAAATAGCAGAAGTATATGGCTTTGGCATTGCTTTTTGGTAATTAGAAGGCTGCTAAATGCTGCTGCGCACCACACTTGTATTATGCCCAGCAGTGAAGGGGTTAATTAGGGAGCTTGAAGGGTTAATTTTAGCTTTAGTGTAGAGATCAGCCCCTGATCCCTACCTGCACCCTCTCAAACAGCTCTCTTCCTTCCTGCACCCCACAATTGTCCCCGCCATCTTAAGTACTGGCAGAAAGTCTGCCAGTACTAAAACAAAAGGCTTTTTTTTTCTTTTTTTTTTTTAAATAAAATAAAAAAACATATTATGCTGTGTAGAATCCCCCCTTAGCCCCCAACCTCCCTGACCCCCCCCCCCCAAACAGCTCGCTAACAGTCCCCCTCAACCTTATTGTCTGCCATCTTGGGTACAGGCAGCTGTCTGCCAGTACCCAGTTTGCATACAAATTTAAAAAAATATATATATATTTTATTTATTTATTATTTATTTTTCTGTAGTGTAGCTTCCCCCCCCCCTCTATAGTCAACCCCACCCCTCCCAGATCCTTTAGATAAAAAATATCCCCCTTCCTCTCTCCCTCCTTCCCTTTACACTGTTCCATAGTATAGGGCTCCAACCCGCTCCCGCCCCATGCTCGCTCCTGCCTCCGCCCCTGTGCGTGTGACCACATCCATGCACGCTCCCGGCACCCCCCAACGTGATCCCACCCCCCTCTATCGTCATTCCCCCCTGCAAAGACCCCCCACCTGCCTCCCTGCAGCAGCTCCCACCCACTAACGATCACACCATCACTGGCCGATGCAGAAAGGGCCACAGAGTGGCTCTCTCTGCATCAGTGTTTGAAAAAAGGTATTGCAGTGATGCCTCACTATCGAGGCATCACGGCAATACCTTGAAAGCGTCTGGAAGTGAAGTGATCAGGATCGCTTCCAGCCGCTTAAAACCACTAACGACATACCCCTAACGACCAGTTTGTGTCTGACTTACCCTGTAAGACGTGCGTTGTTAAGGGGTTAAACAACTTTCCAATTTACTTCTATCATCTAATTTGCTTTGTTCTCTTGGTATCCTTTGATGTAAAGCATACCCAGGTAGTCTCAGGAGCAGCAATGCACTACTGGGTAATAGCTGCACATATATGCCTCTAGCTCTTTTCATTGGCTCATTTAGCATGTTCAGCTAGCTCACAGTAGTGCATTGCTGCTCTTTCATCAAACGATTCCAAGTGAATGAAGCAAATTTGATAATAGAAGCAATTTGAAAAGAATACCTTGAGAAAAAAGTAAATTTGATAACAGAACTAAAAGGGAAACTTTTTTTTAAAAATTGTATCGTCTATCTGAATCATGAAATAAAATTGGGTTATATCTCAGCTTAAATATTTTTTAGTAATTGTGTACATGTAGTATTTTATTAACATTGAATGGACACTAAACTTGTTTGATTCAGATAGAGCATGCAGCTTTGAGAAACTTTCCAAGTTACTTTCAATATTAAATTGTACACAGTTTCTGAAGGCATCAGCTCCTACTGAGCATGTGCAAGAGTGAACAGTGTTTATGTATATGAGTCTGTGATTGGCTGATGGCTGTCACATGATATAGAGGTTTGTCAAATTAAAGGAAATTTCTAAATTTGTTAGGAAATATCTATTGCTTATTTAAAATTCAGATTGTCTTTCTATTATGCACTTTTTTAAATGCAATTCTACTTAATTGTCCTTTAACAAACTGTTTTTTTAGAAAGACTCCTACATTATTAGTTTTAAATTTTCTGAAATTATTTTTGTTTAACCATCAAACTACAAAGAAACTTTCTCTGCTGAGATTTGGATCCTGACATTTATTATTAAAAATGGTATGTTTATTGCAAAACTCTTTGCTCTAAGGCTTTATGAAGAAACAAAATCTCATTTATGTGTTCTGAAATATTTTTAAATTCATGGGAGCTTTACAAAATAGCAACAATAATTTCTTTCAGTTCTTTTTTCAGTTAAAAAAAAAACTAAATCTTAAGCTGATATTAAAAATAAATAACGGACCAGTAAATAAAGTAATAAATGCAAGATAAAAAGACAATGCAATAGCACTTGGGATATTTATCAAAGCAACAACTGATAATACGCTGGAATCCTATGTTGTATTGGACGCGAGATTGATCCGTCGTAGTTAACAAAGCGCCAAGATCGTCAAATGTTGAAATGTGTGACGAAATATATGCTTACGCGATCTCAATCCGATGCTTGCATCATTACAGATGTTTCGAATTCACATTTGACTCTATTTGACCCTTTTCCCAATATATCAAACATTTAACAGGTACACTCGCGTCTATTCCGACGCAGCGTACCTAGTTTTTAATCCGCCACCCTTGAGGCCATGGATGCCATAGAAATCAATGGGAGTCTTAAAACACAGAAAACTTATGTTCGATGCTGCAAGAGAATTAAGTATATTACATAATAAAAGTAAATTAGAAACTTTATTAAAATTGGATACCCTTTCTAAATCAAACAACATTATTGCTCCACATTTGGTGCACTAGTAAATATAGGCATAAAAATGAAAAATACATTACTACTTATAGATTATGTTACAACTTTGTCTCTCATTACAAAGCAAGGGGACAATATTATTTCTCCAAACTTGTTTCAAAGTTTTGCCCCAAACTTGTTGCAATAATAGATATAGAGATAAAAATGAAATAAATACACAACATAATATAGCTAACTTCCTTTTTATTTTTTGGAAATATCTATTTGCACCATGTTTAAGCCATGTAATAGAAGTTCCACTCTTCACTTTGCACCAAATTTGATGCAACACTTTTCGCACCAATTATGAGGCAAACTCTTAATCAACCCACACACTAGTGATTTTTTTCAACCACTTTTTATTGGAATATGCATAATCACATGATTTATGACATCAGCCAATCTGATTAAAATACACATTTTAAACTATCACTAACTAATCATATTGTTTGATACTTGTGTCATTGATCACAAGTATCAAACTCATTAGTTACATTCGCCTAGATTTAGAGTTTTGTCGGTAAAGACCCGCGGTGCTAACGAGGCTTTTTTTTCCAGCGAACCCTTAAGACAATGCTTGTATTATGAGTTGTCTGAATGGCTGCGTTAGTCTCAGAAAAGGGAACGTTGAGCATAATTTAGCTCCACTTTAACCCTCAATACCAGCGTTGCTTACGGTAGCGGTAAGCTGGAAAAACGTGCTTGATAGAATCCTATCAGCCAATCGGAATTTAAGGGACGCCATCTTGGATGATGTCATTTAAAGGAACCTTCATTCGCTGTTAGGACATCGTACGAAGAGGATGGCTCCGCGTCGGATGGATTCAAGATGGCTCTGCTCCGGTTGATTGAAGATTGAAGATGCTGCTTGCATGAAGACATCTGCCGCTTGGAGGACCTCTTGTGCCCAGATCGGATGAAGACTTCTTCCGCTCTGAATGTCCACTTCTGGCCCATCGATGCCCGGCTGGGTGAACACGGCTCCAGGTAGGGTGATCCTCAGGGGGGGGTAGTGTTAGGATTTTTTAAGGGGGGATAGGGTGAGTTTTAGAGTAGGGGTATGTGGGTGGTGGGTTGTAATGTTAGAGGGGTATTGTATTTTTATTTACAGGTAAAAGAGCTAATTACTTTGTGGCAATGCCCCGCAAAAAGCCCTTTTAAGGGCTGGTAAAAGAGCTGATTACTTTTTAATTTAGGATAGGGTAAGGCATTTTATTATTTTGGGGGGGCTTTTTTATTTTATTTGGGGGCTTAGATTAGGTGTAATTAGTTTAAACTTCTTGTCATTTTTTTTTTATTTTTTGTAATTTAGTGTTTGTTTTTGTACTATAGTTTAGTTTATTTAATTGTAATTTAGTTTAGATAATTGTAGGTAATTTATTTAATTAATTTATTGATAGTGTAGTGTTAGGTGTATTTGTAACTTAGGTTAGTATTTATTTTACAGGTAATTTTGTAATTATTTTAACTAGGTAACTATTAAATAGTTATTAACTATTTAATAGCTATTGCACCTAGTTAAAATAAATACAAAGTTGACTGTAAAATAAATATAAATCCTAAAATAGCTGCAATGTAACTATTAGTTATATTGTAGCTATATTAGGGTTTATTTTATAGGTAAGTATTTAGTTTTAAATAGGATTAATTTATTTAATGATAGTAAATTTAGTTTGTTTAATTTAAATTATATTTAAGTTAGGGGGGTATTAGGGTTAGGGTTAGACTTAGGTTTAGGGGTTAATAACTTTATTATAGTAGCGGCGATGTTGGGGGCGGCGGGTTAGGGGTTAATAATTGTAGGTTGGTGGCTGCGATGTTAGGGAGGGCAGATTAGGGGTTAATAAAATGTATTATAGTGTTTGCGAGGCGGGAGTGTGGCAGTTTAGGGTCCGGTCGGCAGATTAGGGGTTAATAAGTGTAGGTAGGTGGTGGCGACGTTGGGGGGAGCAGATTAGGGGGTAATAAATATAATATAGTTGTCTGCGATGTTAGGGGCAGCAGATTAGGGGTTCATAGGGATAATGTAGGTTGCGGCGGTGTCCGAAGCGGCAGATTAGGGGTTAAAACATTTTATTATAGGATTTGCGATGTGGGGGGGCCTTGGATTTAGGGGTTTATAGGTAGTTTATGGGTGTTAGTGTACTTTATAGCACAGTAGTTAAGAGCTTTATGTCCCGGCGTTAGCCCATAAAACTCTTAACTACTGACTTTTTTTTTGCGGTTGGAGTCTTGTCGGTAGAGGCTCTACCGCTCACTTCTTCCAAGACTCGTAATACCAGCATTAGGCAAATCCCATAGAAAAGATAGGATACCCAATTGACGTAAGGGGTTCTGCGGTAGCCTCGAGTCGCGGAAAGAAAGTGAGCGGTAGACCCTTTCCTGCCTTACTCTAAATACCAGCGGGCGTTAAAAAGCAGCGTTAGAACCCCTTAATGCTGCTTTTTAACCCTAACGCAGAACTCTAAATCTAGGCCATTGTGTATTATACTTTGAAAGTATGTATATGTGAAGTTAGTACTAAAGATAAACATTGATGCTGACATTAGGACACACAGTGTAATATTTTAGACAATAATTTAAAAAATCAAATCTTAAACTAATAGCTCAAAGGGATAGCCCACCTAACATTAAAGTGAAGGTAAACTTTGATGAATGAAAGCTCTGTTTTTTAAAAAAACAGGGGCACTTTCATTCATCAAAGTTAAGAAAGCAGCCTTTTGTTTAAAAACTTACCTTTCTTCTTTTCACAGCCAGAGCAGCTTCCCCCACCTGGAGATCCTCTCTTTACACGTCATCAATGACTAATCCGGCTTCCTCCAATCACGGCTTTCCCCCCAGGGGTGTCATTGCCTGAGGCCATGCCGTGATTGGAAGAAGTCGGATGGGGGAAGCTGCTCCGGCTGTGAAAAGAAGAAAGGTATGTTTTTAAACAAAACGGCTGCTTTCTAAACTTTGATGAATGAAAGTGCCCCTTTTTTTAATAGTATTTTTTAAAATCAGGCTTTCATTCATCAGAGTTTACCTTCACTTTGAGCTGTCATGATTCAGATACAGCAGAAATTAAAATCACCTCTGTCATGCTATTTTCAGTGTATTTCTTCATTCTCTTGAATTTCTTTTTTAGTAAGAAATGTCATCTTATATGCCAGCCCCTTTTATAACACCTGTGTAGGGGTGGTTTTTAAAACTAGATTGCAATCAGGTACAGAGAGAAAACTGGCCCAGCTCTTAAAATATCCATTGATTGCAAATAATTACATATGGTACCCTGATTATGTTATATTCACAGTTATTCATGCTTAGAATAATAATACATTTACACTATATACATATAGTGGTATAAATAAACACAGAGATATGAAAGGCAACATTGTTTAGAACAAAAAAAGGAATTTGGGGACATTTAAATATGTTTGTAAAAGATTTCTGACATAACACACACATATATCTATCTATCTATCTATCTATCTATCTATCTATCTATCTATCTATCTATCTATCTATCTATCTATCTATATATATATATATATATATATATATATATATATATATATATATACACACAAGTATGTGCAAAGATATACGTATGTTCCAAATCTAGCAATAATAATCATTTATAAAAAAAAAACATGAGATAAAAGAATATCATGACTTCTAGAAATACAAATACACATTAATTTATGTGAAAGTATCATATAACAAATAAATATAAAATAACTTTCTATGAGATATTATTGGTATAAATCTAGCTATTTCTTGGACATTAACAGATAAAAAATAAAAGATTATCTTTAGAGAAATGTGCTTGTTCATGGACAGTAATGGAATGGTATAAATAAAGTTGGGGAAAAACAGAATAACCGCGACATCCATGACTGTTAGTTAACAACAGTCCATTGCTCATAGCACCGACGCGCGTGTTTTTGACTTTTTTTTATAAATAAGGGCATCATATGTGGATCCACGGCAGCGATGTCTGGCAAGTGTATTGACGCCGACGAATGCACAGAGAGTGACGCTTTGATAAATATCCCCCTTAGTCTGAACTTCAAGTGAGTAGATTTTTTT
Source organism: Bombina bombina (assembly GCF_027579735.1). Classification (NCBI taxonomy): domain Eukaryota; kingdom Metazoa; phylum Chordata; class Amphibia; order Anura; family Bombinatoridae; genus Bombina; species Bombina bombina. Next base: position 1,515,672,327 of record NC_069499.1, on the reverse strand, counting down.
CTGACAAATTTCACATTTATATCTATTTCCACTCCTAGTGTATCATGTGTCAGCTATCAGCCAATCACAAATGCATGTATGTATATTCAGGGAATTCTTGCACATGCTCAGTAGGAGCTGGGGACTCAAAAAGTTTAAATATAAAAAGACTGTGCACATTTTGTTAATGGTAAATTAGTAGATAGTAAATTGGAAAATTGTTTAAAATTGCTGCTCTATCTGAATCATGAAAGTTCAATTTTGACTTTAGTGTCCCCTTAAATATGCGTGAAATACGTTTACTAAAGACAGTGGAATGTCTTAAAGGGACATTAAACACAAATTGTAAGCTGCATAACAATGTACTCTCATATCCGAGAAGAATTTTGCAATGAATAATGCAGCTTTAGTTTGTCAAATTAGCATATTTTATGTTTTTTCTTTTCTCTGAATTCCCTGTTCCCCAGAAAAAAAAGAACCTTTGCTAACCAATCACAAATTAATACACATAGCATGAACTCTGTTTGCATATGTTCAGATAAGGAAAGACTTGGTAGCCTGCTCTCTTCTATTCACTTAAGGTGGCTTAGTGCAGATTAATTGTAGTAAATTAGTTAAATGCATTTTAACAGGTATTTAAATAAACAGACATATGTTCATTTTAATCTGTATCTAATAGATAAATAACAATAATATTAACAGCTAAACTACCTTATATGCACACTGCTATTGTGAAGAATACTTTTCTCGTCATGATTGCTAATGCAAAACTGATAACCCACCTTAAAAAAATAAGGCCTAGATTTGGAGTTTGGCGTTAGCCGTGAAAACCAGCGTTAGAGGCTCCTAACGCTGGTTTTAGGCTAACTTCGGTATGTGGAGTCACTCAAAAAAGGGTCTAACGCTCACTTTTCAGCCGCGACTTTTCCATACCGCAGATCCCCTTACGTCATTTGCGTATCCTATCTTTTCAATGGGATCTTTCTAACTCCGGTATTTAGAGTCGTGTCTGAAATGAGCGTTAGAAATCTAACGACAAAACTCCAGCCGCAGAAAAAAGTCAGTAGTTAAGAGCTCTCTGGGCTAACGCCGGTTCATAAAGCTCTTAACTACTGTACTCTAAAGTACACTAACACCCATAAACTACCTATGTACCCCTAAACTGAGGTCCCCCCACATCGCCGCCACTCGATTAAATTTTTTTAACCCCTAATCTGCCGACCGCCACCTACGTTATACTTATGTACCCCTAATCTGCTGCCCCTAACACCGCCAACCCCTGCATTATATTTATTAACCCCTAATCTGCCCCCCACAACGTCGCCGCCAACTACCTACAATAATTAACCCCTAATCTGCCAACCGCAAAGCCCTGCCACCTACATTATAGCTATGTACCCCTAATCTGCTGCCCCTAACACCGCCGACCCCTATATTATATTTATTAACCCCTAATCTGCCCCCCACAACGTCGCCTCTACCTGCCTACACTTATTAACCCCTAATCTGCTGATCGGACCGCACCGCTACTATAATAAAGTTATTAACCCCTAATCCGCATCACTAACCCTATAATAAATAGTATTAACCCCTAATCTGCCCTCCCTAACATCGCCGACACCTAACTTCAAACATTAACCCCTAATCTGCCGACCAGAGCTCACCGCTATTCTAATAAATGTATTAACCCCTAAAGCTAAGTCTAACCCTAACACTTACACCCCCCTAAATTAAATATAATTTTAATCTAACTAAATTAATTAACTCTTATTAAATAAATTATTCCTATTTAAAACTAAATACTTACCTGTAAAATAAATCCTAATATAGCTACAATATAAATTATAATTACATTGTAGCTATTTTAGGATGAATATTTATTTTACAGGCAACTTTGTAATTATTTTAACCATGTACAATAGCTATTAAATAATTAAGAACTATTTAATAGTTACCTAGTTAAAATAATTACAAAATTACCTGTAAAATAAATCCTAACCTAAGTTACAATTAAACCTAACACTATACTATAATTAAATTAATTAAATAAAATACCTACAATTACCTACAATTAAACCTAACACTACACTATCAATAAATTAATTAAATACAATATCTACAAATAACTACAATGAAATAAACTAACTAAAGTACAAAAAATAAAAAAGAACTAAGTTACAAAAAATAAAATAATATTTACAAACATAAGAAAAATATTACAACAATTTTAAAGCCCCCTAATAAAATAACAAAGACCCCCAAAATAAAAAATGCCCTACCCTATTCTAAATTACTAAAGGTCAAATCTCTTTTACCTTACCAGCCCTGAACAGGGCCCTTTGCGGGGCATGCCCCAAGAAGTTCAGCTCTTTTTCCTGTAAAAAAAAACATACAATACCCCCCCCAACATTACAACCCACCACCCACATACCCCTAATCTAACCCAAACCCCCCTTAAATAAACCTAACACTAAGCCCCTGAAGATCATCCTACCTTGTTTTCACCTCACCAGGTATCACCGATCCATCCTGGCTCCAAAATCTTCATCCAACCCACGCGGGGGCTGGCGATCCATCATGCGGTGGCTGAAGAGGTCCAGAAGAGGCTCCAAAGTCTTCATCCTATCCGGGAAGAAGAGTAGATCCGGACCGGCAACCATCATCTTCCAAGCGGCATCTTCTATCTTCATCCGATGAGGACCGGCTCCATCCTGAAGACCTCCGACGCGGACCCATCTTCATCCGGCGACGTCCAACTGAAGAATGACGGTTCCTTTAAGGGACGTCATCCAAGATGGCGTCCCTCGAATTCCGATTGGCTGATAGGATTCTATCAGCCAATCGGAATTAAGGTAGGAATATTCTGATTGGCTGATGGAATCAGCCAATCAGAATCAAGTTCAATCCGATTGGCTGATCCGATCAGCCAATCAGATTGAACTTGATTCTGATTGGCTGATTCCATCAGCCAATCAGAATTTTCCTACCTTAATTCCAATTGGCTGATAGAATCCTATCAGCCAATCGGAATTCGAGGGACGCCATCTTGGATGACGTCCCTTAAAGGAACCTTCATTCGACTAGTAGGCGTCGGGAGAAGAGGATGTTCCGCGTCGGATGGAAGATGATGGCTCCCGAAGAAAGAAGATTGAAGATGCCGTTGATAGAAGACTTCATCCGGATCATGGATCTCTTCAGCTCCCGCTTGGATGAAGACTTCATCCGGATCATGGACCTCTTCAGCTCCTGCTTGGATGAAGACTTCAGACGGATCATGGACCTCTTCAGCCCCCCGCTTGGGTTTGGATCAGGACATCGGAGGAGCTCTTCAGGACGGATCGGTGAACCTGGTATGGTTAAGATAAGGTAGGAAGATCTTCAGGGGCTTAGTGTTAGGTATATTTAAGGGGGGTTTGGGTTAGATTAGGGGTATGTGGGTTGTAATGTTGGGGGGGGGGGGTATTGTATGCTTTTTTTACAGGCAAAAGAGCTGAACTTCTTGGGGCATGCCCCGCAAAGGGTCCTGTTCAGGGCTGGTAAGGTAAAAGAGCTTTGAACTTTAGTAATTTAGAATAGGGTAGGGCATTTTATTATTTTGGGGGTCTTTGTTATTTTATTAGGGGGCTTAGAGTAGGTGTAATTAGTTTAAAATTGTTGTAATATTTTTCTTATGTTTGTAGATATTTTTTTATTTTTTGTAACTTAGTTCTTTTTTATTTTTTGTACTTTAGTTAGTTTATTTCATTGCAGTTATTTGTAGATATTGTATTTAATTAATTTATTGATAGTGTAGTGTTAGGTTTAATTGTAGGTAATTGTAGGTATTTTATTTAATTAATTTAATGATAGTATAGTGTTAGGTTTAATTGTAACTTAGGTTAGGATTTATTTTACAGGTAATGTTGTAATTATTTTAACTAGGTAACTATTAAATAGTTCTTAACTATTTAATAGCTATTGTACCTGGTTAAATAAATACAAAGTTACCTGTAAAATAAATATTAATCCTAAAATAGCTACAATGCAATTATAATTTATATTGTAGCTATATTAGGATTTATTTTACAGGTAAGTATTTAGCTTTAAATAGGAATAATTTATTTAATAAGAGTTAATTAATTTCGTTAGATTAAAATTATATTTAACTTAGGGGGGTGTTAGGGTTAGACTTAGCATTAGGGGTTAATACATTTATTAGAATAGCGGTGAGCTCCGGTCGGCAGATTAGGGGTTAATAATTGAAGTTAGGTGTCGGCGATGTTAGGGAGGGTAGATTAGGGGTTAATATTATTTATTATAGGGTTAGTGAGGCGGATTAGGGGTTAATAACTTTATTATAGTAGCGCTCAGGTCCGGTCGGCAGATTAGGTGTTAATAAGTGTAGGCAGGTGGAGGCGACGTTGTGGGGAGCAGATTAGGGGTTAATAAATATAATATAGGGGTCGGCGGTGTTAGGGGCAGCAGATTAGGGGTACATAGGGATAATGTAAGTAGCGGCGGTTTACGGAGCGGCAGATTAGGGGTTAAAAAAAATATGCAGGGGTCAGTGATAGCGGGGGCGGCAGAATAGGGGTTAATAAGTGTAAGGCTAGGGGTATTTAGACTCGGGGTACATGTTAGGGTGTTAGGTGCAGACGTAGGAAGTGTTTACGCATAGCAAACAATGGGGCTGAGTTAAGAGCTGAACGCGGCTTTTTTGCAGGTGTTAGGTTTTTTTTCAGATCAAACAGCCCCATTGTTTCCTATGGGGGAATCGTGCACGAGCACGTTTTTGAGGCTGGCCGCGTCTGTAAGCAACTCTGGTATCGAGAGTTGAAGTTGCGTTAAAAATGCTCTACGCTCCTTTTTTGGAGCCTAACGCAGCCTTTATGTGGACTCTCAATACCAGAGTTATTTTTATGGTGCGGCCAGAAAAAAGCCGGCGTTAGCTACGCGGGTCTTTACCGACAAAACTCTAAATCTAGCCGTATATGAGTACAGAGAATGTGAGGTAGAAGAGGGGTAAACAAAACCTTAAAGATAAATTAGCTAAAAGTAGTAACCCAAGCCTCTCTGGGAGAAAGTGGAAGTCAAATTTTAAGATGTAATTTACAGCAAAAGGAAGCAACATAAATAATAAATGTATATTGCAATAATGTTTAATTTTCTATAATGAAACATTTTATGCGTTATTAAAATGATAAGTTTAATAGTACTTTAATGACCCTTCACACCCATATTTGGGCAACAAAAATTGTAACTATAATGAAAAATAAATAACATATATTTCTAATCCTTGACTAGCCTAACTATCCACACCAGCCAAATTTACACGTTCAACAAAGCTAAAAGAAACAGAGACAATAAATCACAAGCATGCCATGGAATTCGTCATATCCTAATTTCCTATTCAGGCAAAAAAAAAAAAAAATATTGAGTCATAAAGACCTGGAGCCACCACTTCCCAATTAGCCGAAACATAATTTTTTGGCATGGAGCATGTACTGGGATAGGTATTGTACAGAGGTCTATGGCTCGTCCTCTCTCTCCTTCCCAGCCTTGTGGAACAGGTGAATTTGTTTGGTGTGGTAAATTTGTTCTTCCTGAGGTCTTTTTTGAACAAAGCTTTTTTTTTCTCTGAACGGAAACTTGGTCATGTTTAGGCTGTGTGGTCGGTGGTTCATCATTTCCCAGCCTTGTAAACAGGTGAATGATGGCTCTGTGACTCTCCCTGCTAGTCTTGTTATATAGGGGAATGCAATTGGTGTGTCTACTGGTGATGTGGGAGGTCCTGTCTTTTTATTTATTTATTTATTCTTTTATTTTACAAAATACACTTAATGGTCAAAAGTATGTGGACATCTGACTATCACCCCTAAATCAACTTGTTAGACTTCAAATTCTAAAACCATGGGCATTAATATGGAGCTGGCTCCTTTTGCAGGTATAACAGTTGTTATTCTTCTGGTAAGGCTTCCCACAAGATTTTGTAGTGTTTCTTTTGGAATTTGTGCCCATTTTGCCAAAAGAGTATTTGTGAGGCGAAGCACTGATGTCGTGATTGAAGGTCTTGCTCAGCATCTGCGTTCTTTTTCATCCCAAAGGAGTTCAAAGTGGTTGAGGTTTGGAGTGCAGGACACTTGAGCTCCTCCACACCGAACTTGGCAATCTATGTCTTCATAGATCTCACTTTGTGCACAGGGGCAGAGTCATGCTGGTATAGGAAAAGAGCCTTGGGCCATTATCCCTCCTCTGCCAAACTTTACAGTAGGCACATATGTTTTCTGGTTGGTAGCATTCTCCTAGTATCTACTACAATCAGACTTCTAGATAGTGAAGCATGATTCATCACGCCACTTGACCTCGCTAAATGCCGACAGCATAAGCTGTCGTCATTTATAATTGCACAAGCATTTCTGGTGAAATGCTTGTGCAATGCCGCCTTCTGCTCACTGGTGGCCAATCACCCGCTAGCAGGGGCCGTCAATCATCCCGATCATATCGGATAGGAATGATTTCAGTCTGCCACCTTTAGTTAAGGAGCAACGGTCTTAAGACCGCTGCTTCTTAACTTCTGTTTCAGGAGGAATTGAAACGATGGGGCTTCGAAGCAGCATCCACGGCAAATATAACAAATATAGCAGTACCAAAGTGTCCATTGAGTGGAGGTGTGTATATATAGATAGAGATGAAAGCAACTGATAGAGAAGATAGTTTGTTATTTAGATAGATAGACAGACGGACAGATATAGATAGATGGGCATATAATAAAGGGAACACAACAAATAATTATATTATATGCATGATATGGACAACACTGAATTCCCCTGAGCAAAATATAGTTGAGACTTTATTTTGCGTGTGTGTACTCATAAAATAATGAATATCCTTGCTTGAGTTTTTTAAAATTCTCATAATTTTCAGTTGTTCCAAAGCTTTCATAATTGTTTGTATTTGCTCTTTAAAAATATCTGCCCCAAAATTCATAGAATTTTTACAAAAATATCTGTTTGAAAACATATTTACCCTTTAAAGGGAAATATGTACCATTAAATATAAGAATATCAAAACATCTGAAAAAAAGATACAACTTCTGAAGACAGATTGTAACTACACATATTTTTGACTGAGATCTTTATCCCATTCATTTTATGTTAATAAATTCCACTGAATTTCCTTCCTCACGTAATCTATATCAATATGTTTTCTGTGTAAGATTATAGTTCATGATGAGAATAGCATTGTTGCACAAGACCAAAGAGGCTGGATCCTATTCATATCTATTCCAGGAGTTGGTTCATTCCAAGTTCTCCTTATTTTGATGGAACTTTTTACATTCTTGACATAAGCTGCATTCCTAGAAAAATGTTGGGGGTAAAATATGACTGTACAATGTCAAGGGAAAAGTAGCATATTAAAAATATGACTCTGCAGCCTTTTCAAATACTTAATGGATTTCCAATGTATAAGATAGATCAAACACTAGAGTGCATAAAGGATTAAATGCTTAGTTGATACATACAGGAAATAATATGAGACAGTTTAATTGATTAAATGTATGAGTTCTGTAAAACAAAGAAGCAGAACTGTCTTCACCTTTTCCTTCATCAATTCTTTGTAATTCCTTTGTAAAGACAAGTATGCTTTTAAGGATTATCCTTTTTTTTTTTCTCTTGAACAGCCAGGAAACAATTGATATTTAAATTGACAAAAGGCAGGCAAAAGTTTAAGGAGCTTAATATTAAAGACATACAGACTTTGAAATTTATGTGAAATGTGTTTTTTTTTTCTTTTCTTTTACATACAACACATTCCAACATCTATTTATCAAAAGTGTCCTCTGTTAAACGTTTCATGCTGGGTTTGACATTAAATGTGAGTGCTGTCTTTATTTTTTTTTTTTTTTTTTAAAAGGTGAAAATATATTGCAAAAAATGAACAATAAAAAAATAAATAAAGGCATAATGCATCAAGTTTAAATCGATCCAGGAATGTGACAGCAGCATTCAACTAAGTAAAAAAAACCTCAAGAAAGTAAAATACAAAATAGTTTCTTTTATTCTAAAGAAAATAATCTATTTGATACTGTTAGTA